>NC_047058.1:1303678-1955517 GCF_000738735.6 Corvus cornix cornix | reverse complement strand
GGCTGCTTCCTCAGGGAGCGTCCCTCCTTCTCCCAGCCCTTAGTGCTGAATCCCAGCCCTTTCCCTTCCCTGCACTCCTTCCTTCCAGCACGCTCCCGGTGCAGCACCTGGAACGTGGCTGCTGTACCCTTGGGCAAGGCAGGAGTATGGAAATGTCAGTGTTATTTGCAAGGCAATAATGTTTGGAGCCGCTGAGGTCACTCCGCATTAACCTGCTGATGACACTGTTTAATCTTCCCAAGAGGTTGGAATCAAAGGGAAAACACAGCGAGCTCATTCCCAGGAGTGTGTCCTGCACTCGGGGTTTACAATGAGAGGAATGCGGGCTGTGTTTGGACTTGGCTGGGTTAGGAAAGGCCTTTGCAGAGGTTTGTTTATTCAGAGGTTAACGCAGCAACTGGGAGGGAGCTGACAGCCAGGGCAGGGGACAGCAGCTCCTGTGCTGGCCCTGCTGCCTTACCTGGCACAGCACTGGTCCAGGTGAGCACCCGGAGGTGCAGGTGAGGGCTTTGTGCTAGTTGCTGGAACATCTTCCCCTGAGTACACAGCTGGAAGAGCCTGGAGCGTTCTCCTGTATCGCTCTCTATGTTTGCTCCTGAAAAATCCAGGTGTGCTCCTTGTCCTTTAAAGTCACCCTCATCCTTTAAAGTCATCCTCATCCTTTAGAGTCATCCTCATCCTTTAAAGTCATCCTCGCCGTGGTCCTCACTGGGGTGGGTGAGGCTGAGGGGGTTTCAGGGCTGTTCACTCCACACTTCCTCCTCTGGGATCCCCCCATGCTGGCTCTCATCTTTCTGAAATGGCAATTTTTGTTCACTCTGTCAGAATATGTTTGGAATTCTTTTTCCAGTTCCACACCTTTAGTGTGTTCTCTAGACCCAGGCTCAAGCACAAAAGGCAAGACCCACTCAGAGTTATCCAGAAAGCTTTGAAGGCATTTGAAGGCACCCTTCAAGCTCCTCAAAAAACTGCTCTGGCAATTTTTAGGACTTTCTTGCTAATTGTTTCTCAGCGAGACCATTTCTCAGTGATGCTGTCACTGACAGTGGGCACAGGGGGGACAGGTCCTAGAGCCAAGTCACAAAGTCACTGTAGAAACAGCTGTCATGGATTTAGATGTTTCCATCCACTGCTGAGCTGGGATTACAGCTGGAAATTCTCTCCATCAGCTTCAGGGCAACATTAGCAAAGTCTGTGTATGGGTTAGCAAGGAGCATTTATGGGGCATAATCAGGGATTCCCAGAATGGTTTGGGTTGGAAGAGACCTTAAACCCCACCCAGTTCCACCCCCTGCCATGGCAGGGATACCTTCCACTATCCCAGGGTGCTCCAAGCCCTGTCCAACCTGGCCTTGGACACTTCCAGGGATGGGGAGTCCACAGCTTGTCCTTGAAGGAAGATGAAAACCAAACACAGGACACATCCAATCCCATGCCCAGAGCTGGGAAGATCCAAGTTGTGGTCACAGTCCTGCTGCAGAGGCCAAGGCCCTTTCCCTCTCCACTCCCAGGATACTAATTCCTGCTGTCCTTGTACTTTGCTTCTCTTCCCTCAGAAGCTGTCGAGGCATCAAACTGCTGTCCAGGAGTTTTTTACAGAGGGGCACCAAGACCCCCTGTATCTGACCTGAGCAACCACGGCCACGGCAGGAGGCAAACTGTCTTTCCTCTGTCCCTTTCCGTGTAGTGTGGCAAATAAAAGCTCAGGAACTACTGTAGAGGCAAAAAAATCCTTCAGCATGACTCTGTGCCTGCAAATTCAGGCTCAGTTCCCCGTCTCGCAAAGGAATCTGTGCCAAGAGCAATTGGATGTGGGGCATGACCTTTGCCAGCGCTTCCGACGCCCTTTGTTGGTCACCTCCATAAGCTCCTGCCTGGTCTTTAATTCACAAAGGGAAAGGATCGGATCCCATCCTTCATAAACACCAGGAGATTCCACTCACTGATGTGATTCCAAGAGAGCCCGAGCAGGGAGAGGGACTCTGTGAGACAAAGCTCTTGGTTAAACAACATCGATGGCTCAAATATTTGCCAACACTTGCGAACACAAATATTTACGCCGGCAGCAGGAGCCGAGGCAGATTTTTCCTTCCAGATGTATTAAATGTTTCCTTGAGTGTGCAGAACTGGGAAAGGGCTCTTCCATCACTCGCCGGCTCATTTTCCAGGCCACTGGATGCTCTCACTTATTTGGCAAATCTTGCTGTTAACGGGTTTTTCTCAGCTGATTTTCTGGACTTTCCTGCTTTCCCCGACAATCCTGGGCAGGGAAGGAAACAAATGTATTTTTTAACTCTAGCAACCATTGCCACCCATTGCCAACTCTTACTGCCAAAGAGGATGATTTGGGGTCCTCCCTTGGGACCTCAATGTCCTTGTGGGAAGGGAGGATGTTGAGCAGGGTCAAAGATCCAAGGAAGTGCAGGACTTTGTAAGGACACCAAGGCTGATGTGTGCGGGATGCAGCCCATTCCTTGGCACATTCCAGAGGCTGGAGTGACACCTGAACCTGGGAGGTGGCTGCTGCCCAGTGTGTGCCAACGAAACTGCCCCATTTCCAGAGGAATGCTGAGCCTGGATGAATTACAGTGTTTTGGAGCTGCCTTCCCAAGTGGAGAAGGGCCAGCAGTGCTCCTGCTGCTCCTGTCATTGCTCAGTGGTCCCAGGAATGCCTCTGGTGCTGGGACACTTCAGGAGAGAGCTCTGATCTTGCTCAGACATCCACATTCCCCTTATATCCCAGGATATTGTGCTCACAGTAAATGGGAGGTTTGTTCCCAGCCTCAAACACTGCTGAGGGAAAAGGGGAAGTGGCAGTTCCCTCCCAGGGAATTGCAGTGGATTCAGCAGCAGCAAGAAAACTTCAGCTCCAAGGGGATGAAGGGAGGCACTGGACAGCCAAACTTCAGTCCAGGAGCAGGGATTTGCATTTCAAGGATGTGTTGCAGGTCCATTGGAACAGAAACTAAACATCAGTTTAAGGCCTGGTGTGGTGCAATTCCATGGATGATTATGAAGGGGGAATACTTTGAATGAATAAAACTCCGAATCCCTTTCCAAGCTGTTTGGCTCCTATAAAGTGAAGAAAAGCTCACACATGGTTTTGGTGTGGGTAATAGGGGGCAGATGAGGTTGGCCTTCCTCTGCCAAGGCAAAGCGAATCCAAATGGAGCCTCCAGGGATGAAGTTGTTCATCCCACTGGTTGGTATCCTGCCTCTGGAATCAATGGACCCAAAAATTCTCTAAAAAAGGGTACTTACTTTAACACACAGGCAGTGGGACAAATCCTGTGTGAAATTGGGTGGAAAAATGGGTGATGTTGGACAGGAACTTTGTTTTCTGCCGGTCTCTCACACTGTGCCATCAAAATATTCGGTGGGCAGACTGGGAAGGGGCTGCAGGATGGCAGGAGACACAGAAACACATTCCAGGGACACAGCCAAGCCAGAAAATGGGAAGGGGCTGCTCTGGCCCAGGGAATGGTGAACAGAACTTTGTGGATGCTGAGGATCAGATGGGGGAAGGGTGTGGCGAGGGACAGGAATGAGGGACTGGGGACAGCTGGGAGAAGCTTCCCTAACATCTTCCCACTCCTTGGCTGGCTCTGTCTGGCACTCCCAGCCCTTTGCTTAACAACATAATCCATCCTGGCACTCGGATTCACACCCCTGGATCTGCAGGGGAAAGCACAGCCCTGACCTGCACTTCCAGCAGGGATCATCCCAGGATTCCTGTGCCTCACAGGGTGACAGGAGCAGGGTACTCCCTCCTGTCCTTTCCACACCCTGCAATTAATTAACCCTTGCTGTGCCTGACTGAGAACCGGGAGAGAAATAAAGCAGGGAACAGATGATCCCGGGGTAAATCACTGGGACAACTCTCTGGTTCACTGCGTGGGAAAGGCGAGGGAGGAACGGACACACAGCGCTGCCCTTTGGACTGTGATGCTCTCTGGAACCACACCAGCAGGGTTCATGGGGTCATAGAGCCATGGAATCTCAGGAGCTGCAAGGGGCCCACCAGCATCATCAGTCCAGCTCCTGGCCCTGCACAGACACCACACCAATCCCATCCTGTGCATCCCTGGGAGCAGTGGCCAAACGCTCCTGGAGCTCTGGCAGCCTCAGGGCTGTGCCCATTCGCTAGGAAGCCTGGCCACCCTCTGGGTAAAGACCCTTCTCCTAAAATCCAGCCTAAACCTGCTCTGACACAGCTCCAGGCATTCCTTTGTGTCTACCCCGTGGTAATCCAGGAGCAGTTTCCCTTGGCCATGGTGAAAGTTCTTGGGGTGTGGGTGATTCTCCTCCCGCTCCGTGGATAAACCCAGGCTGTGTTTCCTGGAGAGAGGCCCTTCTCCAACCCCAGGGAGGAAATGAGGGTCTCTGGACTCTGTTCTTTCCTCATTTGGCAACAAAAAACGGAGATGTTGGGAGGAAACAATCCAGAGAAATGTTTCACATCAGTGAGACACACTCCAAAGTATTTTTGGCAACATGGTGTGGGAATTTGGCTTGGAGAGTTGCTCGGAAGCTCAAGACTCCCATAGATACAGCAAAAAGTGGCACCTCCATCTCTTGTGTCTGAAGGGCTCTGGGTCCTAAAATGAGGGAATCATAAGAGGCTGATAATGGAACTAATGGTGGTCTGAGGGGTTTTCTTTGGGGAAAAATCCTTCTGAGTCCCTAACAATGGCGAACGCTGGGAGCCGTGGATGTTGTCCATGGGTTTGTTGGCACAGCAGCAGTTTTCCCGTGCTTCCTGGAAAGCCGTGGCTGTTTCACACCCAGAAGGGCTCCAGCAATCCATGTGCTATCCCAGTCTGTTGAAGTGTCTGAGGAGACGGCTCTCACTGTGCCTGTTGCTGCCTTTGGAGCATGGGAGCAGCAACATCCAGCATCCTCTGGGGGCTGGGGTTCCAAAGGAAGACAACAGCCAAGAGGAGCCAAGCTCGGGCCTTGCAGCACAACTTCAGGGTCCAATAGGGATAAGTGAACATCCCTATTGTTTGCTCCTGGATTTTGGGTCTCGAGCATATGGATCCTGCTCCTTTCCTGACCCGGAGCAGTGATAAAGAAAGGATTATTCCCGCCAAAAATGTCAGGCCTTGAGGGTCTTATTTAATGTAGGAAAAGGGAATAAACCCAATATCCAGTTCCCTGTCTTTAGTTCAAGATACACCTTCAGCTCTGAAAACTCGGGAATCTCTGGCAAGATTCCTTTCTTTTTGCTAGAAAAACAAACAAGAAATGCTGTTTGCTGGCCAAAAAGCCGGAGCTGTTCATTTCTTCCCTCTCTTTGTTTTCTCCTTTCCTTTTTTTATTCTGGGGCTGGTTTGGAGCAGCTCAGAGAGGAGGACACGCTGGATAAACATGGCACCAGCGGGGTGTTTGGAATGCTCCTCGCTCCGGACCTGCTCCCTATGGAGAGGAGGAGGCTGGAGGGGTGGAGGAATCCGGGTCATGGAGCAGAGGGCAGGGAGAAGACAGCTCCTCTGTTCTCTGGCATGTCCAAAGCTTCCCAGCTGAGGAGAGCAACTGGGGTGTGCTGGGCCTTTTATTTCGTGTTCCCAGCTTCCCCTTTCATCCCATGTGTCAAACAGCTTGGAAGCTTTGATTCTGGAGGCCAAGAAATTTGAACTGCAGGCCCAAATCCCTCAAGCATCTTTTAGGATATAAAATCCTGAAGGGAAGTTCAGCATTGCCTTGAGCTGGCACCCTGGGGGTGCAAGTCAGGAGAGCCTGGAGGTGGGATGGTCCTCAGCCATTCCTGGGTGGATAAGTTAAGGAGTGGGGAGCCTTGCCTGGGAATGCAGGCACCATTTCATTCTGAACTCACACAGAGTGCTTGGATTCTGGAAGGTGCTACGCCACAGAGGAAAAAGCTTCCTAGGAAGGGATAAGAATGCAACAGGAATACCTGTGGATGGCCCTGCTGGCGGGATTGGGGTGGCATCATACCAGAGGGTGAGGCAGCCCCTGGAGTTTGGCTTGGGAGCCGTGTCCGCCTATCCGGGACCCTCTGCCGAGTCACACTGTGCCTCCAGTAAATCCATACCCAGAGCTACGGGAGTCCCAGTAACATCCTACTGGGAGCTTTTCATAGAATCCCACAATCCCAGGCTAGTTTGGGTTGGGTGGGACCTTAAAGCCCCTCTCATTCCAGCCCCTCCTCATGGACAGGGACACCCCCACAAGACCAGGGTGTCTTGTCAGTGCAGAAGTGGGATATCCCATCTCCGTGCAGGGATGTCCTTCTCTAACAGGGAAACTGAGGAACAGGAAAGGTGGGATTTGTCAGGAACAGCCATCCTGTTTCCCAGCCATTCCACCTTTACCCTGGGAGTTTGGCCAGTCCAGGACAAACTTGGCCTGGCAATGGGCAGTGAATGTGCTGCTGAGGATTTCAGACATTCCCGTTTCTGGTGAGATGGAAGAGCATCGAGGATCAGCCCTCTCCAGGGAGGGATGCAGCATCCCAGATTCCTGCTGCTGGCCGGGATGGAGAGGAAATGCTGGGAAATGCAGTCTCCATGGCCATGGCTCAGCACTGCAGAGCACCAAGTCTATCCAACCTTTAGATCCTGCCTTGGTTTCCCAGAACGCGGCTTCTGCCAGGGAATAATGGTCCCAGAGCGAGCCCATGGAATCCAAGGGAGCCTTTGAGCTGACGTCAATGAGCTGGAGCCGCTCCCGTGCCCGGGGCCCTCCTGCTGCAGGGAATGAGCAGCAACCCTTCCATGTCTGCGGGAGGGGCTGGGCTGCATCAGCCCCCGTCAGTAACCACAGCTCAGCCGGGCTTTTGCTGCCGCACTCACGACTGGAAGTGTTTAAAGGGAGGGAGGGAGGGAGGGAGGGGAGAGCTTTGGCTGTGCCCTCTCTGCCCAAGGATGGCACCGTGTCCCAGCCTGATCCCAGGGAGGTCTGGGCACTGCCAGGAGCAGAGCTGAGCTGCCCCTCCTCAGAAATCCTTCCCTTTTCCCAGGGATCCACGGTGGTGGTGCATCCGGGGAGAAGTGGGTTAAAGCCCCCAGTCCTTTCCCCTCTGAAGCAGAAGGCACTGATGGGACCCAGAGAGGGATGTGGGATGCACTTCATAGAATCATGGAATTCCTGAGCTGGAAGGGACCCAGAGCATCATCCAGCCCAGCTCCTGCACAGACACCCCAGCAATCCCACCCTGTGCACCCCTGGGAGCGCTGTCCAAGCGCTCCTGGAGCTCTGGCAGCCTTGGGGCCGTGCCCATTCCCTGGGAAGCCTGGGCAGTGCCCAGCAGCCTCTGGGGGAAGAACCTTTCCCTGAGCTCCAGCCTGAGCCTCTCCTGGCACAGCTGCAGCCGTTCCCTGGGTCCTGTCCCTGGTCACAGAGAGCAGAGATTGGAGCTGCCACTCAGGAAGAGGTCCAGCCCTCAGTGAGGTGTCCCCTCTTCCACAGAGTCACCACAAAGCCAGGGATGGTTTTTGTGCACATTTCAGCCTCCTCCAAGAGTTGGAGGGTTGGCAGCATTTTGGGTCTGGCCCAGTGGGTGGTGCCAGCCTTTCCCAAAGAGCAAGCCCTTGGGAAGCAGCCTTTGAAGAGGACAAGAGGCTGCCCAGCAGCTGCTCCCTGAGACCTCTCTGTGCGCCTGGCTGTGGCTCCAGGGCCCTGCTGAGCCTCAGACTGGGTGAGACCCTGGGGCTGCTGCCTTCTGCTGGGACCTCTCCTTCTTCTCCCACTCTCTGTGCACTCTGTGCCACCCTCCACACCCAGAGCTGACCCCTGCCAAGGCACACGGAGCCCAAATCCACAGCTGTGCCTGTGGCTGGCACAGGACATGCCCTGTGCACACCGGAGCTGCTCCAGGTGTGACGACAGTGGGAGCCAGGTGCTAAAAATATGACCCAGCAGTGCCTGCCCTTGGCACTTCCCTTTGGAACAATCACACAGATGTTGTTGGTGTTCCTTTTCTCAGGGCTGTGGTGCCTCTCCCCTCGTGCTGACGGATGGATTCAGGAGGTGCCCCTTTGGATCGTGGCAGTGGCCAGGAAAAGGCAGAGGGCAGCTGTCCCAGTCCTGGCATGCTGAGTGTTATCCAATAATCCCTCACTGCACTCCTGCTTCCCTCGGCTCTCAACACTTGCCTCTCTCCCTTGAACCAAGTGCTACCTTGTGGCCAGCAGTGGATTTTTAGTTAACCCTGCTGGCACCTGAGAGGCAAATGACACCAAAGGAGGAATGAGAATTCACTTGGCATGTGAGGCAGAGGCAGGAGCGCTTGGAAGAATCAGGAACAGGGTTTTTAAACCTCTCTGGTGTGAGTTACACAAGCACGTGAGAGCATGCAGGGAACAGGAGTGTGCACAGACGTGTGTGTGCACAGAGCAGGGAGGGGCAGCTTGGTACAAAAGGCAAAGGTGTAGAATTTGAGGGTTGCCATGGCTACAGGTCAGATGCCTTTGTTCTCGCATCCTGGTGCAGCTTAGGGAGATGAGAAGCTCCAGCCTCGGAGCACGAGCAGGCGAGGATGGGGTTTTAATTGTTTTTTAGATGTGAAGGCAAATATCCATACACTTATTTTATCTGGAGTTGAAAGAAAAGGCAGCAAATGGAGGCAATCTCCAGATGCAGATGGGATTGAAGTCGCAGTGAGTCTGGGATGCTGAGTGGCATCAAGGGAAATGTCCCTGTGGTATTGTCATGGTCACAGACAGCCCCTCTGTGGAGCCACAAAGCCACGTTTGTGTGGTGGCTCTGTGCTGACACAGAGCCCGATGTCCTCATGCCCAGCCCTGGGTGGGAGTGGGCACTGTGCACGGGTGGGAGGCCACGTCTGTGCTCCTGCCTTTGGTTTTCTCTTTGAAATCTCCTGTCCAGCTCTCTGTGGTCCCAGCCTATTTGATTCAGAGCTGGAAAGGAGATTTCAAACCAGGATCCATATGGGGCGCGTCAGTTGTGACTGGATTCATTTTAAAGTCCTTGTTAAGTCCAACAAAAAGCCAAAGATTAGAGCTGATATGTTGGCTTTCATCCAGATGCTGATCCTTGAAAGGCTGCCTTGAGACCGCCAGGCGACTCTCTCATTCCCCTTTTTCTTCTTGCTCTTCTTCTTCCCTTCTAATTGCTTCCCAAATTTGGGTTTATTGCCATGGGTTTGAAGCCAGGTAATCAGAACCAGGAATGTTTTTCTCTCCCCCATCTCTATCTGGTACCCATCAGATTCTGGCTCTTTGTTGGTTCAGAAAGTCCGCGTTAATTCCTTGACCACCAATGTCAGAGGCTTGGCAGGGCTGGAGCCCTTTGGGATAATGCTCCAAACCAGCCCTCAGCATTGCTGGCAGCCAGAGAACCACGGTGAGAAGAAAAGCAACGTGGTCCTTGTCTGTCAGGAATGTTCTGTCCTCTTCCCTCGATCCCGGGCTGCAGCTGCCCCTTCCTTTGTCCCGGAGGTGCATTGTCCTGGTCATGCCACAGCGGATGGGGACATCTGTGAGGGGAATGGCTGGCACCGAGCACTGGGCTCCACCTGGAACACGGAGCTGAGCTCATGCCCGGGTGATCTGGACAAGGACAGCAGGAATTCCCATGGTCATTCCCATTGTCCCTGGCAGCCCAGCTGCACTCCACTGCTGAAGAGCTCTCCTCTAAGCCCAGCTCCTCCCAGCACGGAGATGTCTCTCTGGGAACAGATAGCTCCTGACAGCCGGGATCGTGAGGGAAGCAGGAGAGGCCAGGGAAGAGAGCAGAGCTCTGTCAAGGGCTGTGTCGTCAGGGAAGGAGCGAGGGAGCGAGTAAGAGGAAAGGGAAGGGATATTGGTGCTACCTGGTGCCAGAAAGCAGGAGACTGAGCAGAAACAGAGCTGGGAGGGAGCTGGCGACACATTATGTTCCAGGGACTCATGGTGGGGACACCCAGGCAGAGGCCCCTGCTTTGTTCCTCAGTCGAGCATCATTGGGAGCAGCCCGTGTGGAGCCTGTGCCGTCCTTGCTGGTCAGTGTTCCCTGTGAAGAGCCAGACCTGGAGCTCTGCAGGAGGGGCGCTGAGCTGCTGGAAGCATGAGGAGGTCAGGAAAGGGGGAGGGCCCGCAGGGCTTAGAGCTGTTGGAGAGGGATCCTAAAACTGGAATCAGAGGAGGGATTCAGGCTGTGTTGGAGATGCTGCAGCAGAGGGAACGCCGCACCCTGGGCACCTCAGAGGGGGAAAACAGGTGCCTCCAAGCTGGATCCAGACCTGCAAGGTGAAGCCCAGCCAGGCTGGCCCAGGGAACTGCTCCTGGCTCTGGCATGGGAAAGGCCATCCCCAATGCACTGCGGCAGCAGCACCCGCAGGATGTGTTGGAAGCCCAGGGGCTGTGTGCAGCCAGGGGCCTTAGGCAGCCATCCCCTCTTGGAGTGTCTGTACATTCATTTAAAGGATGAGAAGGCACAGAGGAAATATGACCTAACACATCCTATTCGGGTAGTCCCAATGAGTCAGGAGGCCGAGATATTCCCAATCCATGCTGTGCCATGTCCGGCACACTCGGAGCAGGCACAGACAAGTGTAAGGTGTGTGTGAGAGGCTCCTGCACCAGGAAGAGCTTGAAAAGCCACTCAGGGAAATATTTACAGGCATTCAGGGTGGGAATGGGTCTGTTCTGCCTTTGGTTTCGTGGCTGCTTTAGCTCCAGGCTGTCTGTCCTGGGGGTCCCCCAGCACAGAGCAGTGACCCTTTGGGCAGCAAGGACGCTTGTCACAGACTGGTGCCATGTGACACTGGTGACACTGAGATCCAGCTGGCACAGCTGGAGCAGAGGGGGAGGTGGCACAGCCCGGGGATGTGGCAGGGTTGGATGTGGGTTGGAAGGCAGGTTATTCCTGCACCTTGTTCCACTCATCCCTGTCCTCTTGCCTCAGTCACAAACCAGACCGCAGGAAAAAGCCCGTCCAGTTCCCTGCTCCAGACAAACCATGAAGGTTAAGGCTGGAAGATGTTCCTTATTTCTGGAAACACCCTCTGGAGCATTCTCCTTTAAAGGCTTTAGTTTATCCAGGAGGAAACTGCTGTTGGAAGTGGCCATTTTCCACAGCACGTCCCGTTTCCACAAAAAGCCAAAGTTCGCCTTTTCAGAGAGAGGGGAAAAACTCAAAGTCGGAGTGTTTGGTCTGGAGCCTGTTGAACAGCTCGGCTCTGCTCAGGGCTGGCCCCCAGCATCCCTTTTCCTGCTCCGGGATAATGGGAGCTCAGAGGCCGGTGCAGAGACAGGGAATCAGCATGCTGGGAAATCAGCGGGATGTGTGTGAACCGCCTTGGATAAAATCCACACCAAGCACAGCCCAGGCCTTAACACAACCAAGAACAGCGGAACTCTGAAGTCTGAGGAATAACATTTCATTTCTCCCCACCCCCCCCATTGCTTTTTCCACCCCTGCTCCTGCCGGGACACAGGGCACACACCTGGGCTCCAGCCACCACATCCAAGGACCGCAGAACCCGTGGTCTCACCGCAGCCCTAAACCAGGGCTCCAGCTTTGCCAAGGCCAGGCTTTGGCTTGCCCGGGTTATTTTAAGTTCAGCCTTTTCTCCTGGTTGTGGGACTGTGACTTTACCAGGAGCTCCAGAACTGGCTCAGCTCATCCCAGCTCAGGGAAACACCCCTGAGCCTGGACCAAGGTTCTCTCATTCCCAACTCCCCCAGTCCTGAGATTAGGCAGAGACTCAAACAAATGAAGGCAGTTGCTGGAGAGGACAGGAAGCAATTACAGACCACCCTGGAAAGGCAGGACAGGCAGCAGCTTGTGTGGCTGCTGCTGTTTAAACAACAACCACCCCCAGGCCTGCAAGGGCAGGAACATCTCGGAGGAACAATGCTGGCGCGAGGTGCAAGGAGTCCAGAAAGGAGGATTAACACGGAATGCTCCGGCACAAGGGCCCTGCGCTCCTGCTGCGGGGTCAGGAGGGTCCTGCTGGCAGGAGGAGGACAAACAGGATGGGCTGGTGATTCCAAAGGGAGTCAGGCGCTCCTGGTACCCCGCCAGTGGGGGACCCACGCGGGTCAGGGGCAGGGTGGCCTGCAGGATGCCTTTTCCATCTGCAGGGCCATTCTGCAGCAGGAGTTTTGTCTTTGCCATGGCGGGGGAAGTCAGGGGGAGGCATTTCCAAGCTGCTTTCTCCAGGATATCCCAGCTCCGCCTGACAGCTGGTTCCCATTGGGCTCCTGACCAAAGACAGTCTCCAGCAAGGGTGGGAGTGGGCGGGAGGGGGGAAGGGACCTCCTAATGATGAGGACGAAGAAGAGGAAGGATGAAAGGCCCTGAAATGCGGAGGGTGGAACTGAAGCAGGAGGACACTCGGAGGGAGGGGCTGCAGAGGCTTTGAAGCTCCTCGCTATGGGGAGCCTCCTTTAAACCCTACACCAGATTGGAACAAGGTGGGGGAGGAGGGCCTGGCTCTCTTTTCCCTCTGAAATATTCCGAGAGGTTGGGACCCCTACTCGGGATGGGCTGTTTCTGTCCATTAAACATTTTAAATGCTTGTCCATCTCCCATGGCCTCCCGTCCTTCCGCTCCTTGTGGCAATGGGCTGGGGATGGGAGGTTCCCAAGGATGATGAAAGGATTTAGGGCATAGGGTAGAGGTGACGAGGGCTGGTGTCAGTCACAGCCTTGTGCCAGTGAGTGCTCAAGTGGAGGAGGAGGGAAAAGGGGCTGGTTATGCCCCAAAACACAGCATTGCATGGGGAGTTTTCCTCCTCTGTTGGGAATTTCAGCAGGGAGGTCAAGGGGAGGATGGCTGGTGCTGCCTGGCTTCCCCTCGCTGCCTGCCAGGAAGGAAAACAGCTGGGAATGGAGTTTTGGGATTGGTGCTGCCGTGCCCTCGGTCCCTGCTCCGGAGGGGATGGAGGAGCTGCCTCATGGAGAGCTCCTTCCCTCCCCCTGCTCCTCCATCCAGGCCCATCTTTTTTATCACAGAATATCCTGAGTTGGAAGGGCCTCGCAAGGCTCATCCAATCCAGCTCCTGATGTCCAACTCTCCTCATCTGTAAGGAGGCTGGGAGGACATTTCCTCTTCCTTCCCCAACCAAACCTCTCCCTGGAAAATTGGACTACAGCAGGTTATTAAATCACATCCAACTGCATTCAGAGCATCACAGAATATAAAGGCAGCCAAAAAAGTAAAGGTACAGGGAGACAAAAGGGTTGTCCAGCAGAGCCAGCCTTTGGAGAGCTCTGCAGCATGGATGAGATTATCCCACTGGAGCTGAGCTACCTCCTCCTCACCTCGTAAGGAACATGCTCCAAAGAAATGGATGGAATCTAAACAAGCCTTGCTCTTCCCATGGGAATGAGCAGACCCAGATGAACCCTGTGGATGAACCTGGCAGCTCTGTGAGTGTTCAGAGCTGTGCTGGGAGCCAGAGCTGGAGCAGGGCACCCTCATTCCTCATCCCTCCTCGGCTGTAAATATCCAGAGGAAAAAATACTCTGTGGCTGCATTGTTCCTCCCAAGGTTGTCAGGAAATCAGTGGGAAGAGGCACGAGGGGACACGGCACAAACAACGAGAGGAGAAAGTTCACAATGACCCTGGGCTGGTGTGTGGAGGCTGTTCCTGACGGGAGGGTTGGAGGTTGAGGGTGGTGCTTTGGGCAGTTCCTGTGGGTGTCCCGGGTGTCCCGGGTGTCCCAGGTGTCCCTGTGCCCCTGCTCCGAGTGTGCAGGGATTCCCACAGATCCAGAGCTTCCCAAGCTGCCCCACGCAGCAGGAACCTGGAGCTGAAGGGCACCCAGAGGTGTTTTTAGCTGGTCCCTCCCCTCATTATCCACGGCAGAGGCAGCTGAAGGTGTAGCGCTGGCAGAGCATGGTCCTGGCTCCTGGCACCTCCCAAATTCGGGGCCCATCATTCCATGGCAGTTAAGTGAAAGCAGTGGGAGCAAGGAGGGAAGGGCAGCATTCCCAATTCCCATGCCTTTTCTCTCCCTGCCTTCCCTTCACCTGTTTCACGTTGGAGCTGGACTCACCCCTTTCCATGAGCCTCTCCTAGGGATGAGCATCCTGCTCCAGCTGTTTGCTCCAGAACAGCCGGGAGGAGTGGGACAGGGATGGTTTTGATGGATGCCTTCCCTTTCTCCACCCCTGAACAGCGGCATGAGATGATGGATGGATGGATGGATGGATGGATGGATGGACGAATGGATGGACGAATGGACAGATGGACAACGTGTGTTTCCAGCACTAAGCCCCAGCCATCCAGGACCCTTCTCCTGGACATTGTCCCAGCCTTTCCCCACAGGAAAAAGGGCAGAACTGGTTTTGGCTTTGAGAGTCCTCAGGAATGGAGTTTCAATAAATTAAACTTGAACAAATAAATGCATTTTGGAAAGAAATCATCTTTAAGTTGCTCCAATGGGCCCAGAGGGAGCAGTGGCCATTGGCACCTGGATACCTGTCCAGGAATCTGGGGTAGAGGAGGGTGAGCATGGGCAGGGCAGAGCAGCAGGAGGTTCTGGAGAGGTTTGGATCCCCCCTCTCCCCTTCCCACCCCCCCATTTCAGTTTGGTTTTGCAGTGGGGCCTGCAGGTGGCTGTGCCCTGTGACCAATTGGGAAATGGAACTCGATTTTAAGTTAATTAAAACTGCCCTCTCTGTGTTAATCTTCTTGTCAGGTTTTAATTAAGTGCTGATAAAGACTCAGCATGGAGGGGGATTCCTGCTCCCATCTCCTGCGACCCAGGGAGCCTGGAAGGGCTGTTGGAGTCATGTCAGGGTGACGCCAGGTCCCAGCTGGTGCCATTGCACTCCCCAAAAAGGGTGGAATTTGACCATTTTCTTCCCTTTCTCCCCCAGTCCCCAGCAGATTCCCAGCTCTCCTCCCAGGATGGGTCATGCTCCCGGCAATGGCTGATTTACTGCTCGTGAGCCAGAAAATTCTGGATAAATGTCAGCTCAGGGTAATCACCATTCCTTGCTGCACGGCCAGACTGGGTTGGGAACATCAGGAGTGGGACTGGGGCTCTCCACGAATTCCTCTATCCCTGTGGATGTGTCCTCTCTTTCTGCAGGAGGTGGGGTAGGTGGAGAAACCACACAGAAGGACTCTCAAGGTGCTCAGGGCAGTGAAATTCCAGAATCCCAGAATCACTGAGGTTGGAAAAGCCCTCCAAGGTCATTCAGTCCAGCCTGTGCCCGATGCCCACCTTGTCACCAGCCCAGAGCTCTGAGTGCCACGTCCAGGCGTTCCTTGGACCCCTCCAGGGATGGGCACTCCAAACCTCCCTGGGCAGCTCCTGCCAAGGCCTGAGCACCCTTTCCATGAAGAAAATCCGCACTTCCCAGGACCCAGCAGTCCCTGAAGTGAAGGATCTTTACTCTCCTTGTTATTTCAGGAGAACAGGTTGAATCTCAGTGTTTTCCCTCACACAGGTGCCTCTCCCATCCCTTTTTCCAGTGGCATTTTGCAGCCGTTATCCCAACCATTGAACGTCCATTGATAGAATTTGCCAAATAATTCCTTGCTATAAACTCCTGTAGATATTTCCATGGTGGCACTGACATTTCCCTCTGGAATGACAAAGAAGGGATCTTTTCCCACTAAAAGCTGTTCCATTCCACCTCTGCTGAGCCCATTTTTGGCTGGTTTTTAGGCAGCAGATTTCCCATTCCACACTTGAGTCCCACGTAAGCCCTTCCTTGTATTTTTAAGGTCCCCAGCCAAAATTAAGACATTTCCCATTTTAACTTCCAGCACCTTGTAATGCCTTTAAACCATTACAGATATTCCTTGGAATATCTCAGGGCCAGCCTCAGAGCACAAATGGAATTAAAAGTCGCTCGTGCAGAGCCCGAGCCAGGAATTGCTGGGTCAAAGTGTTCCTTGTCCCTCAGGTTTTAGGGATCAGCACAAGTCCAGCACCTGCATTTAGGATCAGGGAGTTATGGCGTGACACAGCTTTTAAAATGACTTGTGACTGTTCCCAACTCGGGGTGTCCCTGCTGGGGACTCCTGTACCTGCTCCCCAGGATTAGGCAGGGGGGATTTCTGGAATTGTCTTTCCATTGTGCTCCATTTCCAGCTTCCAGCATCCGACTTTCCCAGTCCCGAGCAGGACTTGTCAATCTCCCAGAGTTTGTTTTGGAGCTAATGGGTTTCAGAATGTTCCCATCAATCCGTCCTGCTCCTCAGCACTCCTGGGAATGCTCTTGGCTCTGCTGGCCAGCACAGCTCTGAGAGGTGGTTTCTCCATCTCAGTCACCAAGATTTATTTTGTACAGGCATTTTCATATGCTGGGGAAAGAAAAGGAGGAAAAGCCACCTGGAATCAATTGTCAGCACGATGGAAGCTGGCATGGCCAGGCTGGGGAGCAAGGGGGGACAGCAGGTTATTTCCCACAAATTGCTGCGGGGACAAGCACACCTAGCAGGGCCTTAGTGCCAAATCGGATGAATAGGGGAGCTGGAAAAAAAATTAAGGGAAAAAAAATCCCTGGAAAAGTCAAAACCTTTCATCATAGTATCTTCTGCAGTGAATCTGATTTTTTTTGAAGGAACACTCAGAAATCTGCCGGCACTTGAGCAGAGACTTTAAGAGGCAACCCAAGCTCTCCTCAGGGCTGGATGTGGAGCTCGGGCTCATGGACACCCTTCCTCCTTCCTCCCTTTTCCCTCTTGGCTGCAGGATCCCAGGATAAAGCCTGTGGTGGGGAGCCCATCCCTGGCTCTGTGGTGGGGATGCGGTGGAGCTGCCCCACCGCCGCTCCCTGCTCCCAATCCAGCCTTATCTCCCTGCCTCCTGCCCTTGCCCACTGTGTTTATTCCCACCATAAACTTCTCCAAGAGTGGTTCTGGCTCTCCTTGCATTTGTTTGGAAGGCCTGTCCCCACTCCTGGCTTATCTCTGGGTGCAGTGATAACAACAACCACCAACCCTCTTTGCTTACAGCACCGGCTCCTTTCAATATTTCTGTAATCTAAACCAGCCTCTGTCTCCTCTTCCTTCCTCTGGAGGAGCTCCCAGGCTGGGAATGCTGATGGCCAGGGTTGTGCCTGCACTTGGATTCATTTTCTGCAGCTCCCATGGAAATATCTGATGCCAAGTTTCTGGGAGATTCCCATCCAAATACAGTGGATGTGGCAGAAAGAATTCCTCCATCCTCGGTTTGAGGTAACTTTTAACACCAGGAGTGGGGCCTGCCCGGGGAAGGAGGCACCAGGATCTTCCCAGCGTGGCACAGGGGCTGCGTGTTCCCATCCCAGCAGACTCCAGCCTCGGAAATCCAGGCGAGGCACAATCTGGGAGTGGATGCCTCCCACCCACTGGGAACCCTCCATCTTCCTCCTGGACCATCCTTGGAGCATCCCTGAAGCAGAGGGGCAGCACCAATCTCTGTGACCAGGGACAGGACCCAGGGAACGGCTGCAGCTGTGCCAGGGGAGGCTCAGGCTGGAGCTCAGGGAAAGGTTCTTCCTCCAGAGGGTGTCGGGCACTGCCCAGGCTCCCCAGGGAATGGTCACAGCCTCGAGGCTGCCAGAGCTCCAGGAGCGCTTGGACACCGCTCCCAGGGATGCACAGGGTGGGATTGCTGGGGTGTCTGTGCAAGGCCAGGAGCTGGACTCGGATCCTTGTGGATCTCTTCCAGCTCTGGATGTTCTGGCATTCCATGATTGTATGATCCCCTGCTCATCTGCCTCCATCCCTGTCCAGCACCTGCACCAACGGGATCTTTGTGATGCTTCCCATGGCCTTGGGGGGGTCTCCCTGGCTGTGATTGTGCCAGGCAGACATCCCGGGGGATTGGGACACAGGTGTGGCAGGTAGATATGGACATGTGTGACAGGTGGCTGTGGACACACGTGTGACAGGAGGATGGGGACACACGTGACAGGAGGATGGGGACACACGTGACAGGAGGATGGGGACACACATGTGGCCATGCTTGTGCCTGGCACTGGGGCTGCCCCTGGTGCTGTCCTTCCTGCCGGGGTTGCATTCCCTGCTCTCCTGCTGCATTCCAGGCGGTATTTCCCCCTTTTCCCTTCCCCCC
Organism: Corvus cornix cornix; assembly: GCF_000738735.6. Classification (NCBI taxonomy): domain Eukaryota; kingdom Metazoa; phylum Chordata; class Aves; order Passeriformes; family Corvidae; genus Corvus; species Corvus cornix. Next base: position 1,937,527 of record NC_047058.1, on the reverse strand, counting down.
AAGAAGGGGGTGTCCCTCCTTAGCATGGGCACGGAGCACACGGTGCCACTTGGCTGTCACCTCGTCCCCAGCAGGGCCACGAGCGCTGGCAGGCACTGAAGGTCAGCAGAAGGACATCTCAATTATTCTGTGTCATCTGCAAGGAGCTCGGCGTTTGTCAGAGTCCCAGCGGAGAGCAGTGAAACAGTAACTTGGCTGCAGGAAAAAAGGGAGTGGGAAAAAACATTGGAGAGGAAAAAGGGGGAAAAAAAAAGCTGGCTGCACAGAAGCTCAGGTCAGCGGGATTGACAGCTGCTGGGAGATATCTCCATTCCCTGTGCCGAAAATAACACCTCCATAGGCTCCAGAGCTGCGTTCCCAATTAGAGATTGGGCACTGAACGGGGGGGAAAATTTCTCTATGACAATTTCAGAGGAGGGGGAGGAAATGGAAAATAGGCTTGGGAAGGAAGCCTGGCTCGCTGCTTCCAGGAACCTGTTTTCCTCAGGACTGTCCTGGGGGTTTCTGCTTCTCATGGCTCTTATCATCACTGCCCCTTTGGAAGCCCTGGGAAATGGGAAGCAGCAGCTGGTGAAATAACTCTGGGCAAGAGGAGCAGGGGGAGCCAGGCCCTCACTTTGGGATATTTTTACAGATATGTTCCTAAATATAGGATATACATTCCTCCATATCCCAATATTTACCACCAGACCTGGTCATGCCTTACCCTCTGGACCAGGGGCAGTTCCCCCATCTCCCTCTCTTGTTCCCAGCCTAGGGATTCAAACCTGTCCCTTCCTTGTCGTTCATCAGTGCAAGAGGGATGGGAAAGTGTTTCCGGAGGGAAAAGCCCCCGGAAGCTCCATGTCCTGGATCTCCAGAAGCTGAGTGGGCTGACCTGGCTGGGACCAGCTGGATGTCTGGGGACCTCCCTGCAGGTGCTGCTGCTATAAATTAATTAATGAGTTAATAAATGGCACTGGCCATGGTCAGCCAGGGGCCAGGGGTGCTTGCAGGAGCCGGGGGCAGGGGGAGAGGCTGTGCCAGAGCCAGCCAGGGAGGCACCATCTGCAGAATTCCTGGATGCTGCTGTGAGCAGCTATGGCTGGAGCTTCACATGTGATCTCAAAGTGAGGTCAGGCTTTCAAAACCTGCTGAAACCCCCAAATCATGGAAAACCACAAGGTCCCTGGGAGTTCTGGTGTGTGGGAGATGGATCTGTTCACATTCCAAGGAAAGCTCCTGCTGGCACTTCCCTTGGAGCCGGTGGCTCTTCCAGCCTGGGGCAGGTGCTGGCTGGGCAGTGCTGCCCTGGAGCAGCCCTTGCTGCCAGTTCTTCCTTCTCCAGGCTCAGGACACACTTCCCGTGATCCCTTTTTTGCTGGAAATGGACCCTCAGAAGGGGAGCAGGTGGCTCAGGCTGGGATGAGTGGTGCTTTGGGAATCTCTGTGGGCCAGGGTTTGGATGGGATGGGAAGGTCCTGGCAGCCAAATTCATTGGGGCTTTTTTCTCCTGCACAGCACCTGACCCCACATGAATTTCCATCTGGGATTGCAGCAGGAGCCGGGAGCCGTCCTCTCCTTTGGATGGTGTCTGTTGGAGAGAGGAATAAAGCCAAGGGCTCACCTGCTTTGGAAGGAGGCTCTGCTCCCTCTCCCCATCCCAGACCTGGAGCCGGGCTCACACATCGTAAAGTGTCCCTGCCGTGGCACTGCTGCCCTGGAACACGGAGCTGTTTTATGTGCCGAGAACCAGGAATGTCTGCACGGAGCCGCAGCCACGGTGGGAGCAGCTGCGGGGATTTCACCTTTGGATCCTGGCAGTTTGTAGGAACGAGGCAGGAGGCCGAGGAATTGCAAACACATTCAGCTCCAAGGTGCTGGCAGCTCCTGCCTGGCTCCGAGCTGGTTAAGTGCTCTTTTATTGGGCTTCCTTTCCCTACGGGTGCAGAGCAGGAGGCCCTGGAGGGGCAGGTGGCCTTCCCCATCCTGTCCCTTACCTCACTGGGATTTTCTGAGCACTTTGGGATGGTGGCAAGGGAGTCACCACTGGTGGTTGGTGTCCCCTCAGCTCTGAACACAGACTGTCCATGGCAAAGGAATGGCAGCAAAGCCGAGGCTGCAGCTCAGGTCTGATTTTGTCAGGATTGGGAAGAGCCGCCTGTTTTCAGGGCTCCCAGGGTGCTGCCCCGGGGGAGACAGGGCAGAGCCCGCCTGGAGAACACGGAGCGGGAGAGCAGGGAACGGCAGAATGACGAGACACGAGCACCTGGAAAGAATTAACACTTCCCCTCAGCAAGAGCTTGGAAGGGGAAAGAACAAAGCAGGCGAGGGAAAACCAGGGCAGAACAAAATGGTGCTGGTGGGAAAAGGCATTCCCGCTCCTCGGCAAGGGGGAAGGAATGGCTGAGCAGGGCTGCTGGGCTGGGGGAGCTGCTCCCTGCGAGAGGCTCAGCCTGGCCCTCGCTCTCTCTTCACTTCTGCCTCTGCTTCTTTCCTCCTCTCTGTCCTTCCTTCCATTCCAGGTTTTATCCCATCCTTCTTTCGTTCTCCATTCTCTCTGATTTTTTCCATACTTCCTTCTCACGGCCTCTTCCCTCTTTTCGGTAGAAGAGTTTATTCCCGTACCCAAAGCCCGTTCCCACTTTCCGGGCAGCCCGGTTGTCCTCTCTCCAGGATGGTACCTCTGTGCTGATCCTCACCCGGGAGGTGCAGGAAGGGGGATAAGCAGAGTCTGCTACATTTAGGGATATTAATAAACATTCTGGAAATTCCCACTAATTTGAATTTCATCCCTTTTCGGAAGGATAACCTCTGTGTCCTCCACTGGGATGAGGACTTTTCCCCTCTGGGACATGAGGCTTCCCGAAGGTTTTGTTTGGAATAACTATTGCTGATCCTCCTGCCCGGCTGCTCTTCACACTCCACCCGCTCTGATCGCACCAATTACTCCAACAAAAGACAAAAATTTGCATTTCCAAGGGAGTTTCCCTCCTCCTGCGCCCTCAGCAGGGATGTCCTTCACCCCATCGGGGTCAATGAGCCATGAGTGGGACTCATGTGACAGTCCCGACACACTTCCCGGAGCGATTTCTTTCCTAATGACATTTAAACCGCTCGTCGCTCCTGGACCGTGCCAGGGGTTTGGCTGAGTGTGACGCCGGCTCCGTTATTGCGCAGGATCCCTGGAGCGGGGGCTGGGAATCTGGACACGGGGAGGGGCTGCAGGTGAGGCGAACCTCTCTGAGCTCCCCGAGGCACTCAGCTGCAAACCCCAAATCTTTGGGCAGCCGAGGAGAGTCTATTTTACCCTTTTTTTGGGCCACTTTCAGCTCATCTGTTGGGATTTTTGGCCTTCCTGAAAGCAGGAATGAGATGAGGTCTCCAACGAGCTTCTGCTCTACATTTCCACCCAATTTTCCTGGCCTGAGGGGTTGGACGAGTTTGGAGAAGCATTCCAGCCCCTGAGTGTTCTCCCCAAAGCTGCGGTGGTGACAGAAAGGATCTACAGAACTCCTCCACTCCGTCTCCCCGAAATTCCCAACTTCCTGAGTTCCTCGCAGCCGCGCTCCAGCCCCGCTCGGCCCTGAGGTAATGGGGCAGCAGTAAAACGTTAGGAGGTACAAATGAACTGCCGGGGATTAAAGCCCCAGCACAGCCTCCTGCGAGGCTGTAAAAGCATCCTGTTTGCAAACAGCTCTGGGGCTGCATCCCGCATTCCTGGGCATTTGCCTTCTCCTGTTTTTTTCATTCACGGGGAGGAATTGCAGCTGGAGCAGCTCACCAGGTCCCGTTCTTCCCTCCCCCCAGGGGCACGAGGAGTGCTGGCTCATTCAGCCCCTTCCCAAGCATTTTGCCTTTCCCTACACTTTTCCAAAACTAAAACTAATTTCGTTCCAGCTTGTCCACGTCTTTTCCTGGATGGCTGGGAGATGTGTGCCAAGTGAGTTGTGCCCTTTGGGGTGAGTCAGATCCAACCTCACAGGCAAACAGGTCATGCCCAGGGCTCCTCTGAGCTCATTTGATGCCCCATGGGGTTCTCCCACTGCATCCAGCCTTTCAGAAGGAAAATTCAAGCCCTTTTCTTTGGACTACAGTGCTAAGCAACGCAAAGGATCCTGTGAATTTCCAGCAGTCCCGCGTGGTGAAGTTCGGAGGTTGGAGGCTGAGTTCGTGTAGGATAATCTGTGCAGAGAGCGGCTGAGCAGCTCTTGGCAGAAGTGGGAAGTGGTTGGAATTGGGAAGAGGTTGGAAGTGGGATGCACTGGGACATTTGGGATAATTTACAGAGGTGTTCTTTCCGGGCTGTATCACTTGGCACCGAGGCTTTTCTGGGAGAGCTCAGGCAGCTCATCCCAGCACAGATCTTTGAAGATTAGTCTGGATAACTTTGAAAGATCTCCCTTCCCCTGGGATTTCTGGGGTTCCTGGCTCTGCCTGGAGCAGAACAAAGGCTGCTCTCCCCACACCTCCCTGTCTGAGGTGGGAACAGGGATTGGCTCTTGGACGTGTCCTCCCAAAGGAGAGCAAAGAAAAGGCTCCCAGCCTGGATCAGCTGAGCTGAGCTGAGCTGCAGAGCCAGGTCTGAGCCAGAGCCAGTGTTTTCCAAGCAGCTTGGAAAAACCAGAGTCTTGGTTCCTACCTGCTGTCAGCAAACCCTCCAGCTTGGATGGGGTCCCTCCAGCTGCCCCTCTGCTACCTCTGCACGCTGGATGGCCGAATCCTTTTCCCAGAGAAAGCAGGAATGGGATGGGCAGAAATCCAGGGACAGTGGCAGATAAATCCACACTCCCACTCGTAGCTGAGCACCCGCCCCTCCCCGAGCTCGATGCCGTATCTGCTCCTTGGCTTCCCTTTCCACCTGTTTAATCCATGTGGGATGATGGGAGTCGGCTCCACTGACATGGAATGTGGGAAGAAGTGCTGTTCTGTCCCTGGAGAGCTTCACATGATGAGGTGCCCGTGCTCCTGCAGCCACCACAGTGATAAGGAAGTGTTGATAACTCCAGGACTCCCTCATTCCAAGGAAAATGGGGCTTTTCATTCCAGCCTGTTGAAGCATTTTCCAGAGCTCTCACAAACATAACCTGGGAGTGCTGCCTGTATCCAGCTACTTCCCACAAACCTCCAGAACCATCCCATCATCCTGGTGCCCACCTGAACTGAGGAGAGGTTTGTGAGGCAGGAATTCCCACATTAAAGCGGACATCGATCTCCTCTGAGGTGGCTGTTCTGCTCCAGCTGCTTTCAGCCCAAATTTCTCCATCTCCTGCAGCTCCAATTCCCTCTTCCTGGGCACTTGGAGCACCACAGGATTGTGTGAGGGGTGGGCACTGCCCTGCCATGGCTTTCACAGAGCAGGTACCCAAAAGGTCACCTGGGGGTGACATTTTCTGGAGCTCCCAGGGTGTCATGGGCCTCTTCTCCCTCACTTCACCTGTGTCTGGGGGAGCTGGTGACACAATCCCTTCCCACCCACCACTAGCACGGAGATAAGAGCCCTGTGACCTGGAATGTCACCTCCCAGGAGGAGGGGACACCGGGATCCCTCACAGAGCTGTGTGGGCACTCCAGAGGAGAGGCCAAGCTGCCCCATGAGCGTGGGCTGAGGCTCAGGGGCTGTCAGCGTGGCTTGGGCATCTCTGCACCTGGGGGAGATCGGCATTCCAGGAGCTCAGGGAATCCAGGGATGCTCCTGCAGGAGGAGGGCACCAGGAAGGGGGACTGAGGCTGGATGAGCCACATCCAGAAGTTCTGGAGGTACTGAAGCCCATCCTGTGCCTCGCTGATGATGTTACTCTGGAGCACAAGAGACTCCTGTGCAAAGCGAATTCCCAGGACACTGCTGCAGCTTCTCTCCAGAGGCATCGGGATTTATTCCAACCAGGACATACCTTTGGACTTCCTGGACTTTGTGCCTTGCATCAGGCAGAGACCCCCAGTCTCCCACTTGGCTGTTCTGCATCCCATTCCCTCCCCATTCCTCGCTGGTAGAGCAAGAGCCTCCAGCCTCTGCTTCTCCCAAGAGCTCACATCCCAAGTGGAACTCCAGGGCTCTGTGTGCTCGTGGACACATCCAAGGAGTGCTCCCATCCATCTGCTCAACTCCTTGGGAAAAGCCAATGCAGCCAAACAATGAGTGAGTACAAAAGCACATGTGGAGCCTTGGCAGGGAGCATTCCCTGACTCCCAGCATCCAGGCGGCCGCTCCGCACTCCCATCCCTGCCTCTCCGGCTGTAATTAGTGTGGGCTGAGCTCTGGAAACGCGCTGGAACAGCAGTGATGAACAAAACAGCAGCTCCAGATGAGCCAGACCATCCGAGGGGGTTTCAGATGGAAAAGTGGGATGGTCTGTGCTCTCTGGCCAGGTCCGGGTGCCTGCTCTGGATAACGAGCACCTCGCTCCCGGGAGCTGCCGGCACCAATTCCCAGTGCAGGAGCACATTCCTGAAAGCGTCCCTGCTCCGAGTGGTATTTAGCTCATGCTCTGATGCTGGATCAGGGGTCTGGAAAGGCTCTGTCCTTGGGCCCTGTCCAAGACTGTTCTCACATCCCTCCAGCGATGCTGCTCCTGCCTGGAGGAGCCGACCTGCTGGAGAGGTGACCCAGGGCTCCCGTTAAATTGTCCTCTGCTCAGTGTCCTCCAGGTGCCCCCAGCCAGAGCATTCCAGCCCTGCTCTGGTGGCTGGAGACCCATATTCCTTTCCGCCTTCCCCGCCTCCCAGATCCATGCAGACCACGGTCTGTTGTCTGTCCAGTCATAGCCAGGACTTTGTTATGCTGGAATTGTTTTGTTCCTTTTGATCTTTCTGGAGAATTCAGCCAAGTGGCCTCCACCTGTCACAGTGCCCTGAGGACGAGTGGAGGGGCCCCATCACTGTGTCCAGGGGATGGATGGAGGGGCCCTGTCACTGTGTCCAGGTGATGGATGGAGGGGCCCTGTCACTGTGTCCAGGGGATGGACGGAGCAGTCCTGTCACTGTGTCCAGGGGATGGACGGAGGGGCCCTGTCACTGTGTCCAGGGGATGGACGGAGCGGTCCTGTCACTGTGTCCAGGGGATGGACGGAGGGGCCCTGTCACTGTGTCCAGGGGATGGACGGAGCAGTCCTGTCACTGTGTCCAGGGGATGGACGGAGGGGCACTGTCACTGTGTCCAGGGGATGGACGGAGCAGTCCTGTCACTGTGTCCAGGGGATGGATGGAGGGGCCCTGTCACTGTGTCCAGGGGATGGACGGAGGGGCCCTGTCACTGTGTCCAGGGGATGGACGGAGGGGCCCTGTCACTGTGTCCAGGGGATGGACGGAGGGGCCCTGTCACGACTCCCAGCTGATGGACAAAGGCCTCATCCCGGCATCAGGTGATGGATGGAGTGGCCGAGGGGGCTGGGAAGGGCTCTGCAGGCAGCGTCCCACAGTGTCCCTCGCCCTGTCCCCCAGTGAGATCAGGGCACTGATAACGGCTTTGTTTAGAAGGAAGAGCAGGAAGGGACATGGAAGTCCAACACAACAGGAGCTGCCTCACCCAACGTCCCGAGGCCCTTGGCTGCCAAGAATGGATGGAAATAAACTCTGCAGACAATGCAGGGCCCTATCTGGGAGCGGCAGGAGCCCGGCCAGGCCCCGGTGTCCTCCCAGGATCTGATAGGGCTCAGGGCTGGCGGGACGGGCGCTCCGGCCATTGTTTGGTGCTCCGGCCACTGCTGTTGGCCTGGGATCCACATGGAGAGAATCGCAGGAAATCAGAGCAGATCGTATCCGACCTTCAACTGCAGCACAGCTCAGGGCTGTGCTTTTCTCCCCGCTGTCCTTGGTGGCTCTTTTTGGACACAGTTCTCTCCCAAAATAGCCGTGAATGCGACCACTGCCGGACCGTTCATGGTCAGTGTGGCCACATCCTCCCCCCTGCAGAGGCTGAAACCACTCAGTTCATAAAACACCAGCCTGGAACCTCCAGCAGAGCTGCTGCTCCTTTGCCCAGAGCCAGCAGGGATCCCTCAGGCTCAGCAGGGTCCGTAGGGTCTGTGCCCAGGGCAGTGGCATCGGGGTACCCTCCCCTCCCTGCAGCTGCAGAAGCTGGGTTTTACTTCCAGCTTTTCCACAGAGCAGCTGCTTGGCTCTGGGTAAGTCAGGCTTTGGTTCTGAGGCAGGATAAGTCAGGATAAGTCCACGGAAGTCCACAGTGGCCTGGCTGAACTGTGCCGTGTTGTGGGTGAGCAGGTTCATCCACCGCCTCCCACTCCATATCCCAACAGCTTCCTTTCTCTCAAATATTGCCCCTAATTAATTTATCTGTACCGATGCTCCTGGTAATACCATTATTTGTAGTACCTCAGTGCATCCCCCGGGAAGGGCAGAAGTCTTAATTAACATCCGTGAAACTGCCTGAGATCGTGCCTGGAAAATGTGAGCTGGAGCAACTCCCTGTCCTACCAAGGTTGTTTTATTCTCTTTTCTTTTCCTTCTTTGCAGGCCCCTTCTTTTCCAGACAGTCCAGCCTGTGCCATCCCAACATTCCAGCCTGTCCCTGCCATCCCAGAGCAGCCGTGGAGCTGCTGGAATGGCTGCTCGGGACACGGGGCAGAGCAGCGGGCGGGGAGGGGCAAGGGCTGTGTCCGAGGTGCGGGAGGGTCACCTGGGGAAGTGCCACTCTCCGGTGGCTCTGGCACTGTGTGGCACAGGCGGAGCTGGAGCACCACGGATGTGTCACAGCTCCGCATCACAGCCCTGCCTTGGGATCTCCTGCCAGGTGTGCGGTGACCTGGATCCTTCCTTTCTCCGTGTGGGAGCCTGTCTGGTGTCTGCCCTTGGGCTGAGCATCCCTGCAGGTTCTCCCCTTTTCCCTGGAGGATCCAGCCCTGGCTGTGAGCCCTCCCTGGCACGCTCCTGCCAGGACAGCCAAGGGACAACCACCCAGCGACCCTGGAGCAGTGGCAGGATGATCCAGGGTCTCCCCAGCTCCAGAGGCCCCTGGTCTGTTGCTGGTTGCTGCTGAATCCTTCCAGCCAAATCTCCAAGGTCTTGGCTGAGCCGAGCTCCAACGCCAGCCAGATTTCTGATGCTTAGCAAAAATATTCATTAACGACTTAATCTGTGCACACACAGGGGAAGCTTTTAGGGAATTTGTTCGAGGGCTGTGAAAGAGGGATCTGGCCACTGCTTCCAGCTCTGCCTTGATCTGTGATCTCATGGATGAGGAATTCAGGAAAATGCTGCTCAGGGACGTGTTCCAAAGCATCCCCCGTGCTCACACCGTGTGCACTTCCCTACCCTCAGCACTCACCGCTTGGCTGAGCATGTCCCTGTGCCAAACACTGCAGAATTGTCACCTGAGCCCTGCAGGACAAAGAGTTGTCACCTCAGCCCCTCAGGACACAGGGAGGGGACGACGCCCGGCTGCCTTGGGAGGGAAAGTCTGAGGGCTATGAGCTCGCTCACAGCCTGGCCCAGGATGCCTGGTTGGGATGGAAAAGCTTCACACCAGCCTGTGCAGCCTCTGTAAAGCCACGGGGGTGTCCCACCTTCTGTGACCTCCGGCATGGCCCATCCTGCTCCTCAGTGTCCTGCCAGGGCCACCAGGCCAACGAACCCCAGGTTTCCGCAGGAACAAGGAGAAGGCTGCTGGAGCACCAGGAGAGCATCGTCTGTGTGCAAGGCAAGGGGACAGCAGGAGAGGGCTGGGAATGGGGACGGTCAGCACTGGCATCTGAAGGGATTTCTGGGGTGGGGTTGGTGCCTGTGCCACCTCTGGAGTGAGGATTCTGCTGGACGGTGCCTCCTCATCCCTGCCTACACCCTCAGGCACTCTGTGCAGGACGGGGGGAGAGGGCTGCAGTCACCGTGGGAGTGGCAGTGTGACACCGGGAGGGGCAGCGTGACACCGGGACAGGGAGTGTGACACCGGGACAGGGAGGGTGACACTGTCAGTGGGAGGGTGACACCGGGACAGGGAGTGTGACACTGTCAGTGGGAGGGTGACACCACGAGGCGCCCCGGTGGCTCCTCCCTCCCGGCTGCCTGGTGCTTTGGGGACTTTAGTGAACACAGAGAAGGGGTCGGAGCGTCCCGCCCTGTGCTCAGAGGGGACACTGGCAGAGGAGGGACGTTCCTGTGGGACACGCCATCCGTGGGGCTGCCACCCGGCTTTGCCAAGGCTGCGTTCTGCTCTCCCTGCTGCCTCCCCTCTGGCTGTTGAGCCTAGCCCTAACCTGGTACAGCTGATAACAACTCCAGTGCTGCGGCTCCTGCTTCCGGAGAAATTTGTGGGACACCGGATCATTTCCATGCACATCAGGAGCCCTCTGGCTGCTCCTGCACGCGCTCCTTCCCTCTCCATTCCCACCAGTGCCGCCACTGCCTGGGCCAGGCACAGGAATAAGGGGGTAAATGGGGGCAGGATCCCAGCCGGGGGTGCCCCCTTCCCTCTGGAAGTGGGAGCTGGGGCTGGATGGACTCATGGATGGACGGACACACACACACAGAGCTTTTACTGGAGTTTCCAACTCCGTCCGTGAATCCCTTTGGAAATGATGTTCCTAAATCACGCAGGAATATCTGACCGTGTCCCAGGAAAGATTGGTGTGTCCCACAGGAGGCTGGTGTGTCCCACGGGAGGCTGGTGTGTCCCAGGAAAGGTTGGTGTGATCCAGGGAAGGTCGGTGTGTCCCAGCTGAAGCCCCTGTCGTGCCAGTGGCCCCAGATGGGGGTGGCTCCCAGGGACCACACTCTGGCAGAGCTAGAGCTGCAGCAGGGTCGGGGTTTCAGGGAGGTTTTATAGCAAACATGTTGATGAGTAATAAAAAGGTGCTGCTGAGCCTTGTTGGGAGGAAAGAGAGGAGGGAGCAGAGGGGCTGAGGGAAAGAAAGGAGCCCAAGGAAGAAGGAAAAGGAAGAAATGACCTTGGTGAGATTTTCTGGCAGCTCTCCAGGTCACAGGCTGATGCCAGAAAATCTCCGAGTCCCTTTTGGCTGGGAGCGCTCCCCGTTAGGTGAATCACACACACAGTGCTGGAACATTCCACGCTCCCAGTCACAGAGCTCGCAGTAATTAGGAAAACTGGAAGACCGAGGCAGGGGGAGAAGTATGAGTCACACATGGAAGCGGTGTTATTGGACTGAGGAGAAGCAGCTTTGCAGAGGTCCTGAGGTAAAGGCACTCCAGCCCCGGCTGCTGCCGGGAAAAGCCATCAGAGCTGCCCGCACGCTGCACCGGGAGAGCAGCAGCTCTGGGTCAGAGCAGGGGACACCAGGATGTGTCACACAGGGAAGAGAAAGTGCACTTGGATGAGATGTGAGGGGACTGGGGGGGTTCACCTGGAGAAGGGAAGGCTCCAGGGAGACCTCAGAGCCCCTTCCAGTGCCTGAAAGGGCTCCAGAACTGCTGGAGAGGGACTTGGGACAAGGAGTGACAGGACACAGGGAATGGCTTCCCACTGCCAGAGGGCAGGGTTAGATGGGATATCTGGAAGGAATTATTCTCTGTGAGGGTGGTTGGGCCCTGGCACAGGGTGCCCAGAGAAGCTGTGGCTGCCCCTGGATACCTGGAAGTGTCCAGGGCCAGGTTGGACAGGGCTTGGAGCACCCGGGGATAGTGGAAGGTGTCCCTGCCCATGGCAAAGGGTTGGAATGAGATGGTTTTCCAGCCCAACCTCTTCTGGGATTCCCAATTTCAGGCAGCTCCTCAGGCTGCCAGGGGAGTCCAGCTGCTGCCACCCAGGCAGTGCCAGGCTGGGAACCTCCTCCCACCCTCCAGCAGCAAAAGGTGACCTCGTTATCCCTCACTCATGTGGACAATGAGCCTGGAAGCTGCTGGTTCCCGAGGACAGCCCGAGCCCCACACAGCCCCTGATGTGCAGGGGAGTTCCATAAATCACACAGTCTTCCAAAGAAATAATGGATGGAGTTTTCATCCCTTTCTTTGCATGACCCTTCTGCTGCTCTTCATTACCAGCACAAAGGGTGTGTTAACCTGGGAGCAAACCCGTGTTTATTTAAGGAGCTCTCCTCCTGACTCATCCCAGTTGGCTCGAGGAAAACCCTGTTCCAGCCGGGCCCTGGCTGTCCTGCCAGGGTCACGCTCCTGGAGCACCCCTGGCTGGCCACACCAGCATGGCTGATGGGTGAGTATCACATCTTACCACATCTTATCACATCATATGACGTCATATCCATGGCACCACATCACCAGCCCCCAGCCCAGCAGGTGCCATCACACCTCTGGTGACCCAGGAGGGCAGAGCTGGGTTCCCTGTGCAACCTCCCCAGTTCCCTGCTCCCTGCAGGGAGATTCCCACCAGCTGAAGGATGTGGCTCCATATTTAGCCCCTGTCCGGTGGCAGGAGGTTGTGGGGGCTGCCAGCACCTGGGGGAGATTCCATTTGGGAGGGCCGAAGGGCGGCTGCACTTCGGGTGATGAAGGGATGTGATGGACAACTCTGAACACAAAATCTTCCTGCAATTCTCCGGGACAGATTGTTACATCTCCCTGCCAAGAAATCAAACATTCCTGCTGGAGCCAGGCCTTTCACAGGAGCCCCCTCAGGGACATCAAGTGAGGCTAAGACAACAGGCTAGAGCTTTGCGAGCAAATCACGAGTCCCCAGTGTCCCTCCAGCTGGCAGGACCGTCATTGACCTCAGTGGCCTTGTCCTCCCTGAAGCAGCTCTGTCAATTTGGCCACAGTCCACTTAATAATGGAGCTGGAATATAAAGATGTATCCAGGCCCGACCACAAAACAGCTGGAGACTGTAGGGTTGAGTTAATCCTGGTAGAATAAACCAGGGAACTGGTGGGAGTCAGCTCGGATGTTGCTGGCGGGGTTCAGAACAGGGCTGAGCAATAAAAGGGATCAAATGTGTGAGGCACAAACTGTCTGGGGCCCCGGTTGTTGTTGTTGTTTTAACTAATTGAATTTTAGTGCTGCTGAAAGGATTGACAGCTCTGGGGAGCAGTGGCCAGGTACAGCCTCAGCAAGAACCCCTCCTAATCCCAGTCTGCATCCAGACACCCGCAGCTCCTCCCATGAGGCCAAATTCGGCCCCTGGCCGATGCAGCTGGGACTGGAGCTGAGGGGGCTGCATCCCTCCCAGAGATCCTGGCAGACCCGTTCCTGGCTTCATGGGGGTGCTGTAAGTGTCCCTGGGAGCAATTCCTTTGGATCTGGGTGGGGTGGGACAAGCGACCTGTGCCATCCCTGCCACAGGAACAGCCCTTGTGCCTGGGGAGGGGCAGGACACTGAAGGTGTCGAGGAGAGTTGCTGCTCATGGTGAGAAATCTGCTTTTATTCCTGGAATGGTTTGTGCTGGAAGGGACCTTAAAGCTCATCCCATTCCACCCGTGCCATGGGCAGGGACACCTTCCACTAGCCCAGGTTGCTCCAAGCCCCGTCCAGCCTGGCCCTGGACACTCCCACTTGTGGCCGGCTCTCAGGATGCATTTGCCGGAGGAGGGAGATGGGGCTGCTGGGGGAGTTAGGAGAGAGGAGAGAGGAGAGAGAAGAGAGGAGAGAGGAGAGAGGAGAGAGGAGAGAGGAGAGAGGAGAGAGGAGAGAGGAGAGAGGAGAGAGGAGAGAGGAGAGAGGAGCGAGGAGAGAGGAGAGAGGAGAGAGGAGGGGAAGGGAGTGGCTCCCTAAAAGTGAGCACCCCGGATCCTTTCCATGGGTGACCAGGCAGGGACGTGGCTGTCCTCACGTGCTGGTGACTTCTGTCCCTGCCACCGGGTGGGGACGATTCTCACCAGGTTCGGGAAGTGCCGAAGGCTCGGACACATTGAGTGACATCTCATCACCGAAAATCCTGGTAAAAACCTGGCGGGAGCTGCCCTGCCCTCACCTCTGCCTCGGGGTTTGGACTGGGACAAGTCCCTGGGGCGGGTTTGGAAGGGTGTGAAGGCTGGGGTGGGCTGGGGTGGGCAGGACAGAGTGGGCAGTGCTGGAGTGGGCAGGACGGGGTGGGCAGTGCTGGAGTGGGCAGGACAGGGTGGGCAGGACAGAGTGGGCAGTGCTGGAGTGGGCAATACAGGGTGGGCAGGACAGGGTGGGCAGTGCTGGAGTGGGCAGTACAGGGTGGGCAGTACAGGGTGGGCAGGACAGGGTGGGCAGTGCTGGAGTGGGCAGTACAGGGTGGGCAGGACAGGGTGGGCAGTGCTGGAGTGGGCAGTGCTGGAGTGGGCAGTACAGGGTGGGCAGGACAGGGTGGGCAGTGCTGGAGTGGGCAGTACAGGGTGGGCAGGACAGGGTGGGCAGGACAGGGTGGGCAGTGCTGGAGTGGGCAGTACAGGGTGGGCAGGACAGGGTGGGCAGTGCTGGAGTGGGCAGTGCTGGAGTGGGCAGTACAGGGTGGGCAGGACAGGGTGGGCAGTGCTGGGGACTCCTCGCACAGCCGGGCAGGGCTGCACTGTGGCACTGGGAGAACTGGGGCAGCGTTTGTCCCACCAAGGCCTTGGCAAGGCACGGAGGCAGCTCTTTCCCAGGGGAAAGCTCCTCGCAGGGGCACCTGGTCAGCCCTGCTCTATAAATAACTGGGAAAAAGGCCGGCAGGAAGCGGTGGATTTTAGGCAGGGCCAGGGGAAGGGCTCGGTCTCAGCCCTGCCAAGTGTTGGTCCCGTGGGACGGTGACTCGTCTGCGCGGAGGCCACGGAGGAGCTGTGCCCTCTGAGAGTGCCCATGGGAGTCGTTCGGCAGATTTCCGAGGGATAAAAGGTGGATAAAAGGTGGCCATTTTCAGCAGGCTGGGACCAGCCGGGTTTTGTCATCCTGATGGGCACAGAACATAAATTCTTCACGCAGGTCCCCTTGCGTGAATCTCTGTCACTCAGATCAGGTTTAATCCTTCTTGGGGCCGAGCCGAGCCCTGCCTGGCTCTGCTGTGTCAGCTCCTGTCCCCTGACCCGTGTCCTACAGGCATTTATGGGGAGCTGCCTGCGGAGCGACACTCCAGGGGCTCAGATTTCCAGCCGGGACGGCCCGGTTAATGTCAAGGTGTGCCCCATCCCAGGCCCGGCAGGAGAGCCATAAAACCAAGGAAGGATTTCAAAAACCCGTGGCTTTGCCGCAGCCTTTTGTTTTAAAGTGATCCCAAAATCGCTGCCCAGCACAGCCCCGGGCTCTCTCTCTCTGTCTCTCAGCTTGTCCCCAGCGTGAGAAATGTCCCCAGCAGGGCTCGTCACAGGTCGTTTGGGAGCTGCCAGCCCGGGCTGGGGGCTCCGGCGGTGCCCTCGGAGCCGTCCCTGTCCTGCGTTAGAGATCTAAGATCCCCCAGGGAGGGTAATGGACGGGAAATTAGAGATAAGTAGGTGGTTTGACAGGATTAGGGATAAGCAAAAGAAACTTAATTATGTGATAGCTGCTATCGGACAAGCGCCGCTCCGAAAGGGGATGTAAATGACCTAAAGAAAGCCCGACACCAGATCAAACAGGCGCACTCTGCAGATAACAGCCCAAAAACACGGGGTATAAATATTTATCACAAATGAATTCTCCAAACACTCCCTGCTCACGATCCCATTAACAATAGATGGGATTGAGGATAATAAAGGCTTTCCACAAGCTTCTTTTCCTTTTCTTTTCCTGGGGCTTTGTCCACGTGCAGCTGTGGGCGTGTGTGTGAGAGATAGGGATGTGCCCGAGGGGTCCGGGGGTCCCGCGTCCCCTCCGGCCGCTCTGCCGGTGTCCCAGGAGCTCAGTCCGGGCTCCCTCCCCCTCTGCGGCTCCGGGAGCTCCGGGGAAGCTCCGGGGAAGAGGAGAACTCACCCTGCTCTTGCTCAGGAGTCCCTGGTCGGCAAAGAGGGGATGGTAGTTGGACCAGGGGACAGGCTGGAGCCCCAATCCTGGATGATTCCTGCTGCTTCATCCCAGGGAAGAGGAGAACTCACCCCCACTGCTGCCCGGGGGTCATTGGTCAGCAAAGAGGGGAGACGGATGTTCCAGGGAAGGGCTGGAACCCCAAAACCTGGACAATTCCTGCTGCTTCTCTCTCCTGAGCAGGCAGTGGGGAATCAATGGACAGTGGGCATGTTCTGATGGAGTCACTGGGAAATCTCTGCCCTTTTTGTGCCTGCAAAGCCCAGCGAGGATGGCTGGTGCCAGGTGTGGCTGTGACCTCAGCCCGAGCAGGGAGGAATCGCCCCCTGCAGCCCCCTGCCCCTCCCCAAGCAGGGACAAGGGTCCCCTAAACAGGGACAAAGGTGCCCTAAACAGGGACAAGGGTCCCCCCCCGGCACAGCCACCCCTCTCCTCCCCTCAGCCACCCTTCCCAGCTCATCCTGCTCCTCCTCCCGACTCATCCTGCTTGTTGTTATTTATTTCCCCAGAAGGAACACAAAACCTCCCGAACCTGGGCTGGCAAATTACCGAAGCCCAGGAAATGAAAACTCCAGGGCAGCATTAATTGGAAGGCTTTTTAATTAAAATCAGCTTGTTTCACAATCAAAGATAAAAGGAGGGAAGAAAGCTGAAAGCAAAAATAATAATAAAGCAATTCCCTGCCTGCCCCTCTGTGGCATTCACGAGGTGTGGGCTGAGCACCCTGTGTCACCCGCTCTGCTCTCAGCCTTCTTGATTTCCTTTTTTCCCAAAAAAAAGGGCTTTTTTGGTCTCTTCTTTCTTCCTGACTTCATCCTCATCTGCTCCTCCTCTGCCTGTCCCTTGGCATCGGCCTCCCCCTTGTTCCCTGTCCCCGTCCCCTCAAGCACAGACCCGTCACAGAGCAGAGCGTTTCTCCCAGGGAAGAAATTTTCCTCTGAACTCTTTTATTTTTGGGAATGAAATTCTGGCAGAGAGGTAGCATTGCCTAAAGATCTAACTGCTGTGCTGAAGCAGCATTTGATGAGGCTAAATGAGGTTTCTCGTTAACGAAGGGGAATCTTTGTTTGTGGGGAAAGGCTGACGGCCCCGAGGCTGCTGAGGAAGAACCAGGTGGAGGAGTGAGAATGAAACCAGGAAATTCTTTAATCAAAATTTATGAATCAGCCAAAAAGCTGCTCTTTCTTAAGGCAGTAATTTTGGTCAAATGTCCATCTATTTATACATGTTTTTGATGACGGTCAGAGGTGAGCAGAAACCCCCAGGGAGAGGAAACAGCTGGCAGGAAAGGTGGGGGATTGATGGTAATGGAGGCAGATGGGAGGCTTTGAAGTTTGGAAAACTGGTGAGGGAAGATGAGGGAATTCCAGGAGAAATCAGTGCCTGTCCAGGCTGAGGACACCGAGTGGCAGAGAACAGCTTGAGAGGTGGAAGAGCCACCAGCTCCCCATCCCTCAGCCACCCAGGCACCCTGGCTTCTCCAGCATGGAAAACCTCAGATAGGCACTGCTGGAAGTCAGGAGAGAGGGACATCCTCCAGTGAGACTGTCCTGAGAGCCTTGGGGCGCTCAGACCTCGAAACAACCACTTAGGGTTCATGGAGTACAGAACTCAGGGAACCCAAGTGGCCTAGAGCTCTCCTCTGGATGCCCCTGGAGCAGGCCCAGGTCTCCGTGGGGGCTCCGGAGAACCAACGTGGGCGGCGGGAGAGCAGCAAAGCCCCATCCTGGGGTTCCCGCTGCGGCAGGGCCGGGAACGGGAGGTGGGGAGCTGGGATTCCTTATTAACTTCTGGGAAGCGAGGCTCTTCTCCACGTCGGGAATGTTATTTATGTGCAGGGGATGGCGGCTGCTGATGAGAAACACATTGATTGAGGTTTCACAGCTACTGAACACAGGAGATCCCTATCAGTCCCAAACCTTATCAATGTGTTCCTCATCATCAGCCGGCATCTCATTAACATAACGAGCTGTCTGCTCCCATTTGGGAGAGCGGCTCCTCCGTGCCTGCTGCCTGCACATCAGCCACACGCCAGTTCCTCACTGGAGCAGCCTCTCCGCAGGTCTGAATCCCGGGAAGGAGGGAGTAGTAAGACGTCACTTGTTCCATAGCTGGTAGGCCTCAGTAAATATGTTTCTAATCAGCAATTAGGACTTAATTAACACGCTGAAAATATCATTTTCGATCTAAATGAAGCTTTTGAAGGAAATCTGAAAGGAGAGGTGGGAAGATGCCACAGCTGATGTTTGGGTGACAGCTGAAATCCCACTGGTGGGTTTGGGAGAATCCTCAGCCTGT
The DNA here is from genome assembly GCF_000738735.6 of Corvus cornix cornix. Taxonomy (NCBI): domain Eukaryota; kingdom Metazoa; phylum Chordata; class Aves; order Passeriformes; family Corvidae; genus Corvus; species Corvus cornix. The sequence goes on along the minus strand of NC_047058.1, from coordinate 1,919,450 downwards.
GCTCAGGATGAATTACTGATCTCCTATCCCTGAGCTCCAGGAGGATGGGGCTGCCTGGGAATTGTTCAAACCCAGCCCCTGCACCCCCACTGAGTTTAAGGAATGAAGCTGGGACTGCCCTGGGAGCTCAGCCCTGCAGGACCCCAGGATGTCCCTGTCCATCCCAAATCCCACAGTGCTCCACGTCCAGCGCAAGGGATGGGTGTCAGCCACAAGCCTGGGAAAGTGGATTTATAGATTCATGGAATCACTCATGTTGGAAAAGATCTTTAAGATCATCAAGTTCAACCATGACCCCAGCAGCACATGGTCATCACTAACCCGTGTCCTCCAGCGCCACATCCCTGGGGTTTTTGACACTTCCAGGGCTGGTGATCCCACCACTGCCCTGGGCAGCCTGGTCCAAAGCTTTGCAACACTTTCTGTGGAGAAAAGGTTCCCAAATCCAACCTAAACCTCCTCCTGTGCAGCTTGAGGCCACTTAAGCTGTTCTTCAGATGCTCCACATTAAAATCACCCCTGGGAGGTGTTTCAGCTCTCCAGAGGAATGGCAGAATTCCCAATCCCATCGCTGCCTCCCCTCCAGCAGCAGGGTTTTGTTGGGCCTTGTTCCCACTTTTCCTTCCTGTGCTCAGCTCCCCTTTACTCCCTCTTCCCTCTTTTCCTGCTGGCAGATGGATCCCAGCCACCCCACCACAGGCCAGCCTGGCACCACTGCCTTCCCGCAGGTGTCGGGATTCCGGCAGGTGTCGGGATTCCAGCTCTAATCCCAGCGCCGGCTGTTTGTCCTTTCATTCCTCAAGTGGTTCAAGGGAATCTTGGCTCAGCAGCTGGATCATTAATCCAGAGCAAACAACGGGCTCTGTAGGTCCTTTCCAGCTAATCACCACTGATCCAGCTGACCTTTCCATCAATCCCAAATCCGAACACGGTGTTGCATTAAAGCTACCTCCGAGGGAAGGTGCCACAGGAGATAAACACTCACAGCTTCCCTGGAATGAGGGCATTGGGCTGCCGGCTGTGCCGTGGGGTTGGTCATCCTGGCACCCTCATCCCAGGAATGCTGAGCTGGGGTTATTCATCCTGGCACCCTCATCCCAGGAATGCTGAGCTGTGCCAGCTGGGAGCAGAGATGCTACCACCAGCTCAGGATTGCAGCCGGAGTCCTCCTCTCCCTGTGGACATGGTGCGTGCCCACCCAGCCAACCCCAGAGGAATTTTGGGATTGGAGAGTGTCAGATCAAGCTTGACAGGTTTTATTTCCCCGATACCAAATTTACCCGGAAACACACAACGAGAGAAATAAACCCATTTGTGAGTGTGAGTTAAATTCCAGCAGTTCCTACCCTGCTGGAAGTGACAGAAATGTTCAAATAACCCAAATGTTTTGAAACTCGATGCCACAGGGGTTGGGATTTTGTTCCCATGTTAAATCACTGGGTTTATTTCATATAAATGGCCCAGATTTCAGAGAGAAAAAAGAGCGAAGTAGTCTGAGTGTAAACAAAACCCAGGCTGTCGTGTAGGAACTGGGCAGTGTGGGGGAAGTCAAGGTGCTGGGCCTGGTTTTCCTGGGATAAATGGATACAAGAACCATGTGGATGAGCTGCAGGAACTGGGATGAGCATGGAGCATCCCTTTCTAGGGATTTGGGAAGGGTCCTTCACAAGAGTCCCCCATCCTGAGCTGCCTGGGGCACTGCTGGGACCGGGGAGGTTCCGCAGCACCCCTGGAAGCTGAGGGACGGGGTCCTGCCCCACAGTCCCCCCAACATCCCCCATGCTGGCCTGATGAGGAGGTGGCACAATGAGCTTAATTAATGGACCTAGTTAAGTTCCCAGCTGGTAGAAGCTGGATCTCAGTGCAGCTGGGCTCTGCATGGCGTGGTGGTGGTCGTGGTGGTCATGGTGGTGGCCAATGTGGATGTGGACATGGTCTTGGACACAGTCATGGTCATGGTCATGGTGGTCACAGTCATGGTGGTCACAGTCATGTTGGTCATGGTTTTCCCTGTGCTCCTCACATGGATACAGGCAGTTCCTGCCTTGTCCCACTGCTGCCCTGCTGGGATCTGGTCCCTCTGTGTGGGCACAAGGGGAGGTGTCACAGCTGCCCAGCGGGACCCGAACTTGGGCTGGCAAAGCTTTGGCTGCTGCTCAGCCAGGCTGGTGCTGGGAGACTCTGCTAGGCACCCATCGGCCCTGCTGGAGCCTCTGCTCAGCATCCGTCTGCTCCCCATCCTGCCCGTGCCCTCCACACACTGGCACCCTGAGCCAATCCACACCCAGAGATCACCCGCACCCAGAGCCCACCCACACCCAGAGATCACCCGCACCCAGAGATCACCCACATCCAGAGCCCACCCACACCCAGAGATCACCCGCACCCAGAGATCACCCACATCCAGAGCCCACCCACACCCAGAGATCACCCGCACCCAGAGATCACCCACATCCAGAGCCCACCCACACCCAGAGATCACCTGCACCCAGAGATCACCCACATCCAGAGCCCACCCGCACCCAGAGATCACCTGCACCCAGAGATCACCCACATCCAGAGCCCACCCGCACCCAGAGATCACCCGCACCCGGAACCCACCCACACCCGGAGCCCACCCACACCCGGAGCTCACCCACATCTGGAGCCCACCCACACCTAGAGATCACCCACACCCAGATCCCATCTGCACCAGAGCTCACCCGCACCCGGAGCCCATCCACACCCAGAGCCCACCCACACCCAGAGCTCACCTGCACCCAGATCCCATCTGCACCCAGATCCCATCTGCACCCAGAGCCCATCCACACCCAGAGCTCACCCACACCCAGAGCTCACCCACACCCAGAGCCCACCCAGAGCCAGAGCCCACCCGCACCCAGAGCCCATCCGCCAGGCCCTGGCTGAGGGAAAGGCTTTTTTTGGTTTACACGGATTTTTTGATGGCTTTTTCTTTCCCAACCTGCTCCCCGCATGACTCCCCCCGCGTTCAGCTCCGAGCTGGTGACAGCAATCTGTTCCACAGCCTTGTCAGTGGGAAAGGCTGGAATGAGTGACTGGAGCAGGCGGGATGTGCCAGCGAGTGGAGCTGGTGCTCGGCTGCCTCGGAGCGCAGGGACAGCTGCTCCCTCCACCGAATGGCTGCAGAATGAGTTTTCCTTCTCTTTTTTCCAAACCTGGTCCCTGATGGACTCATCCCTCATTTCGCCACTTCCCAAGCTCAGCTCAGATGCTGCTTTAGCCATCAGGAGCTGAGGTTTATCCGATGGAGTTATTGTTGGCTCCGGCTGTGGAGCAGGCGATGTCGGGGTGGTGTCGGGTGAGCTGCCTTGAGGAAAGGGCTTTTCCCATCTCCGAGTCCTGGCTCTGCTGAAGCACTCTTTGCTTTTCCTATCACCAGCAGGGTTTGCTTGAATTCCTCCAGGGTGGGAATATTACAGAATATTACAGAATCATTTTGGTTGAAAAAGACCTCAAAGATCATCAAGTCCAACCTTTGAGGGGATCCAGGGGTTTCTAGGCTGGACTGGATGGGACTGTGCAGAATCATAGAATCCTGGAATCATATAAAGAGCTCTGAAATCATCAAGTCCAGCCATGGACCCAGCACCACCACCCAGTTCCCCACAGTCACTTCCTCAAGGGCCAACAAGATCAGGGGTGCAGGACTGAGTTTTGCTGATTTTGGTGGCGTGGCCTGAGCCCCATCCACCTCCTTCGCAGGTCTGCACTCCTAAAGGAAAAAGAGACCTCCCCCAGAAGGAGAAATTCCTGAAACGATTAAAGCATCAGGAGAAATTTTAATTGAATGGATCAGACGGCTCCTTTGGAGCGGGAGCACGCGGGGTGTGACCCAGCTATCGACACCCAATCCACGATAAACAAACAGCAATTACTCAACTCCACAAAAGCAGCCTGGCAGAGCTAAATAAAGCTCGGGAAACTCCAGCAGAGCAGCTCTGAAACTGCGTGGGAAGGAGCTGAGTGTGGCTGGCTCCGTGCATCCGTCTGGGATGTGTGGCCGTGGCTCGGGATGGTGGTGGCTGGGTGCAGGGAGAACAAGAGGGAGGTGGCATTTGGGGACAGGCTGGGCTGGGAAACCGACCCGGCTGTGGTGAAGTGTTCCGTGTTCTCCCAAGCACAAATTCCATTGGGACCACACGAGGAACAAACCGGTCCCTGGAGGGAGCCTGAACCTGACGAGAGGGATGGTCCAGCTCTGTGTCACTGGGATGCTCCCCACTGCCTGCTCTGCATCCCAAGCTGCCTCTTCCCCCCAAAAGCTTCTCCTCCCCTGGCACATCCCGATTTCCATCGTTGTGCAGCCAGGACCACGCTGGGGATAGATAAATAAATAAGCAGGTCCAGCTCTGTGCATCGATCTGGAGCTTTCAGCCAGCAGAATTAACAGGAGGGGATTTTTATCGGATTTTAATAACTGCTGAGAACTGCCTGGTGTGTCCTCTGCAAGAGGCTGCTGTGAGCCCAGCTGGAGCAAAACCATCCATGGCAGATGTGTCTTTCCCTTTCCAGACCCATCCTCCTGGGTCTTGTTTCCTTCCCCTTCTCTGAGAAAGGAGAGAATTCAGGCTGCCTCTTTCCCCGCTCATTCCTGGCTGAGCAGCAGGGACGTGTCCCAGAGTGAGTGTGCTCAGTCTCCTGGAGTTACTGAGCAGCTCTCCCGTGGTTTGGCAAAGCTGTTGGCATTTGGGGTTGGATTTTGTTTGTCCTTCCTCTTTTTTTTGGTGGCTCACTGGCCTCACACCTGGGCCAGAGGTGTCTCCTCGGCAGCAGCAGCCGGTGATGTTTGCTAGGGTGCAGCATCAGGAGAGGGGTGTGCCCAACCACCCCCTTCCCTGGGAGTCTTTCAGCCCCTGGCAGCTGCCAGATCCAGGGATTTCCCAAGCCAGGGGTTTTTCAGGATCCCTGTTTGCAGGAGCCCTTCTCACGCTGCCGTCCTGGGGTGGGGGCCTTGTCCTCGGCATCTGGGCCCTGTGATAAAAGACTTCCTCTGATCTGATTGAAATCTGCTGCTGCGTCACTTTATGGGATGTCCTGGAGGAGGGTTGTGTTCTGAGACAATGGGAATATTTTCTTCTAATTCACCTCGTCTCGATTGTCCACGGTTTTATTGAACTCTCTCAGATTTCCTCCTCTCTTTCCTCCGCAGCCATGGTGCTCCTCCTGGAATAAACTGCTCTGTTCTCCTGGTCATTCTTCTCTCCTTTCATTACTTCCAGCATTTTTATAAGCCTCCTTCACAAATCCCTGGCACTTGAGCATCTCTCACCCCCTCACCTGGGCTCCCCTCACGCTGGGGCTTGGACATTCCCTGCAACCCTCATCCAAGTCCTGAAACCGCCTCCTCTCCCAGCAGGGACCTTGCTGCCCTCCTCTGTTTCCTGCTGCTCAAGCCTGGAAGGTTCCCTGCTGATCCCACTAAATTGCTTCTTACTCCACAGGTGACTGAAAATCCGTGAGACAGGGAAACTCTTTTCAAAGAAACCTGGACATATTTTTTCCCAGAGAAAACAATAACAAATGGAGCAGGAAGAAACTCCTCTCCTATGGCGGGGGATGCCCTCCTTGAACCTGTCACTCCCTGTCGCCACTCCCTGCCCTGAGAGCCTTGGAACATCCCGGGTGCTGATGGGTGATGTGCAGGACATCAATCCAGAACCCGCCCCAATGTCACCACGATTTTCCTGTCGCCGTGGCAACTCCCAGGCTCAAAGATGCCGATTTTGCCAAGACAAGAGAGTGAAACAGAGAGCAGGGAAGCAGCAGGGAATGTGGAGCTGGAAAGAGAAGGATGTCACAGCAGAACAAGGAAAATGGGGACAAAAAGAGAGGAGTGGGGACAAGGAGGGTACAGGGAGGATTTATCCCACCTTCCCACAGCCCAGGCAGCGCCAGGACTGAGCTCTGTGCTCCAAGAGCTGAAACAAAGGGTGGGAGGAAGAGGAACTCGTGTCTTGATAAACATAAGGTTGAAGAGGTGACAGGGCGAGGGATTTGGGCTCCAAGAACTTTCTCAACCCATAAATTTCAAGAGCGGCGCTGAAGCCAGGAAACCTGAGCTGGCTTTGGGAGATAAATTATCCCAGGAGCAGACGGGGTCAGTCCTTGGCCTCCTCCCCAGTCTCACCTTGGCTCTGTCACGGCCACGGCCTGAGTTTGTGCCCATGGGACCTTGGGTGGGTTTGGACTCCAGCAGAATGGAGTGGAATGGTCCGGGCTGGTGCGGGATCTTGGAGCTCACCTGGTTCCAGCCCCAGTTCTCTGGCTCCTGGTGCCTGAAGGGAGGGACCTGCTTTGATCCACTGGCCGCAGTGATGGGGCTGGGATGTGTTGGGAGATACTGGGAAGGGCTGGGCGGTGCTGGGCAGGGTGGCCACGCGGGCTGGGCACTGCCCGAGCATGCAGCAGCTCAGTCTGACAGCTCCCTCCATGTTTCCCAGAGTTGTTTCCCTGTGTTTCACATCCCTGTTTGCATTCCCTTTCCGTGGCTGCTCAGCCGTGAGTTCCCTGCCAGGAGCAGGCCCGGAAACAGCTCCTAGAAAATGGAATCTGGCCTGAGAGCTGGCTATTGAAATGATTTGATGAATAATTTAGGATAACAATTAAAGTCAAAAACTTCACAAATAGCTCATGAGCAATTCCTGGGCCGGAAGAGAGGACAAAGTTGGGCTGATAAAGGCTCTGCTGCCCATCACTCACAGATGCCTGGCCCTGGGCCCAGCGGGAGAGGAGGGAGGGCTGTGGCTGCTCCCACCCAGCCCCCAGCACCCACCGGGCCCCCACAGGGACCCCAGAACCCACCCAGCACCCACCTGGCACCCACAGAGACCCCAACACTCACCCAGCACCCACAGGGACCCCAGAATCCACCCAGCACCCACAGGGATCCCAACACTCACCCGGCCCCCACAGAGACCCCAGAACCCTCCCAGCCTCAAGCACCCACCCAGCCCCCAGCCCAGCAGGGTTGCAGGACCACCCTGCTCAGAGGGCACAGAGGTGTGGGGACACAGGAGCTCCGGGAAGAGGGAGAGCAGCTGAGCTCACTGGGACACGAGGCTGTGGCGTCCTTCCTGACCCGTCCCTGGGTCTGCCAAGCACAGCTCCAGCCTGGCAGCAGAGCCCGGGGGCACACATGGGGACACTGCGGGTGAAGTCACCTCACCCAGCGCTGGAGGATCCTGCTTGGGCCCCTCTTACCTAAGGACAAATCCCACCGAGCCCAGAAAACCCCAAAACTGAGCACAGGGGTCAGCCAGAAGAAGAGCTGTGCATCCTTCCTGGAGCAGAGCAGCTCCTCACCTCGCCCTGGGATGCTCCAGGTGGGCATCCCCCACTCTTTGACTCTCCTGCTGCCTCCCAGCCCCAGCAGAAGACCCAGGGACAGAACTGAGTTGATCGGAGCTGCCAGGACCTGTTTCCTGGCTGCTGGAGTGACCCCTTCTCCTTCTCCCCAAGCCCGTGCTGCTTCAGATCAAACAAAACGCTTTGCTCAAAATGAAACAAAATGTTTCAATTCCCTCTTGGGTCATTTCCAGCCAAAAAGTGGAGGAGCACTGAGGAAGGAGCCTGATTAAAAGGTTCGGAGTTTCGCTTGCTGCTTTTTCCGGGGGGTTGTGTCTCTCTGCCGGGAGGGAGGCAGGAACTGGGGTCCCGGGGATGTGGGAAGGGCCGAGCTCTGCCCAGCCCAGCCCCAGCCTGAGTCCCCCTGGGCATCTCCAGTCTCTGTGGGGTGTCCAGGGAATGCTGGTGAAGATGCCACCTTGGGGACATCTCTGCTGTGACGTTGGAGGGTGCCTGTCTGGGGGCAGTTTTGCTGTAAAATCCCCTAATTAAAGTTCCCCTACCAGATGTCCCCATTAAGGAGGAAGACGGAGAGGAGGGGCAATTAATGGGAGCGCAGCAGGGAGAGCAGTGAGTGAGTGTCAGCCCAGCACAGGGAATGTCCCAGCAGGTCTCAAGGCCACTCCTTCTCCTCCAGCACTGATCCCAGTATCCCTGCCCAGATCCCAGTATCCCTGCCCAGATCCCAGTGTCCCTGCCTGGCCCTCAGCCCAGGGGTGTGATCTGGAGCCACAGAAGGAGCTGACGGTGCTGTGCCTCAGTTTCCCAGCAGTGAACTGGGGGTGAGGACAAATGACATCAGCAACAGGGTTGGTGTTTGGCAGAAAGCTGGATATGGGAATGTTCTCTGGGAATACCCTGATAGCTGGGGTTTTAACAGGACCATTCCCAAGCTCTTTAGGTTGGAAACGGAAGCCTTGGGTTCAGCTGTCCCAATGTTCTCTGCTGGGGTCTCATCCTTTTCAAGGCAAGAAACAGAAACCTGTGCTGAGTGTTCTATTTTCCAAACTGTCTCAAGGGGGTTTCTGGTCCTGCTGTGGGATTAAAAATGAAACTGAACCAAGAAAAATGGGAAATGTTGGAATTTCCCAGCAAAGAGAAGCTCCGTTTCTGACCCAACATCCCTCGCTGGCATCCAGGGAGCACCATTCCATGCAGGAAAGGTGCTGAGCCCAGCAAGGAGGGGGATGCCCAGCTGGAAATGCTCTGGGAGAGACCAGAGTGTTTTCCCTGATCATTCCCTCACTTATGGCACCACATTTTGCACTGTGGAAAAATTCTGGGATTCAGATGATGACAGCCAAGAACCACCCACTTGTGGTGCCTCTTTTGGGGCAGAGGTGGGGTTTGGCAGGCTCCCCCCATTCCCGTCCCCTCCCTGCCCTGGTGGGATCTGTGGGGCATCACCCACCATCCCCAGCACCTGCTCAGAGCCGGGCAGAGGCTCCGGAGCTGCCGGCACGTTCAGCACTGCCGAGGTTTTATGGAGATTTATGGTAAAATATTCCTGCGTCCTCGCTCCACGTTTATTTTTATTGATTTGCAAATGCAAAGCTTTGTTCTGCATGCGGGGCCTGCGCCTGCCGGGGTGGCAGGAGCTGCGCAGGGAGCAGTTTAATGGCTGCTTCCTCTTGGCCCCCACCCCCAACACAAACCCTCCTCACCCTTCTCCCAGGCAGCTCAGCCTGGCTCCAGAGGAATGGGAGACAGTCCCAGTCCCCAGCTTCCCTATCCAAATCCCCTGCATTCCCTGCATCCCCATCTCCTACATTCCCACCCCCATTCCCCGCATTCCCTGAATCTCCATCCCCGACATCCTCATCCCCTGAATCCTCATCCTCTGAGCTGTCATCCCCATCCCCTGCAGCCCCATCCCCATTCCCTGCTTTCCCATCCCCACCTTCCCATTCTTTGCCTCCTTATCTCCATCCCCTGCATTCCCAGCCCCGTTCCCTGCATCCATCCCCAGTGCTGCCCCCCAAGCCCTGTCCCTGCCCAGCCTCTCCCAGCCCAGGACCCCTCTGTCTCCTCCTTCAGGGGGTTGAGGACAGATGAAAAGGAGAGAGAGCAGAATTCCCTCCCTTCCCCTTCCCTTGCCTTGCTCACAGCTCAGCCTCTTTCCCCCTGCCCCTGTCACTGGATGGATTTAAAGGGAATGCAGGAACTGCCATTCAGCACAAGGCCTGGAATAAATCCGACTCTCTGCTTCCAATAGGTATTTCCATGGGGTTTGTGTTTTGTCTGGGGGACGTGGGGTCCGTCCCAGGAAACACCACGCACTGAGTTGTTCCTAATAGAAAATAGCTCTGTCCTGCTCCAGGGTGTTTTCCAAAGGGACATGGAGCTGCAGGGACCTGTGGCACAGCTCTGCTGGGTGTTTAGAGGTTGGAAATTAAAAAATGTCAATCCAGAATGAGAAATTCCCACTGACTGGTGTTCTTTCCACCCAGCAGCTCTGTCGTTCCCAGTGAAGCCCTTGAATCGGCCGGAGCTGGCTGCACTTCTGCACATTCTATGGAGAGGGATTGAGGGGCAGCAAGCCAGCAGAGCCTTTCTGACCCTGTGATGTCCATGAGTTGTCACATCTTTGAGCCTTTCCCGGGGTGCTGGGGCCCCTCGCTCAGCACAGGTCACAGGAGAGTCCCAGTTCATCCCATGGGATGGAGCCTGGCAGCCCCCACCAGGCTGGAACAGGCAGACCCGGCTGGGCCAGGATTGCCAGGAGCTTCTCCTTCCCCAGTATCCCAAACCCCGCCTTACCCTCCTGCTGCTCCCTGGGGCTCAGCTCTCTCTGCAGCGCTCCTGATGGAGACCTGATCCTTTGGAGCGCCTGGACACGAGGGGCCGTGGGAGCAGCCTGCGGGAGAACCCGGAGACAACCAGTAACGGGATATTCCAAGGAATCGGAGTGGTTTATGACCATTAATAACATTTGCAGCTCCTGAACCTTGTTCAGTTTCACAGGAACAGCCAGACCTGGCTCTGCAGGGCTGAGCTGGGCTGGGGTGGCTGGAGGGACCCTCTTGCTCCCCTGGGAAATGGGAGTGGGCGGGGATGCCCTGCAGGGACAAAGGCTCAGCCCCAGCCCTTCCTCACATGTCCCAGGGGAGGGAACAGGGGTGCTTGGCAGTCACAGGTCCCTGCTCAGCCCCAGCTCTTCCTCACATGTCCCGGGGGAGGGCACAGGGGTGCTTGGCAGTCGCAGTCACTGAAACCCGTTCCCTGGGCTGGTGCTGCCGGAGCCCTCTCCATCGGCACACCCGGACCCGTCCCTGTGCACATCCCCCGCCCATGCCCCGGAGCAGCCCCGTGCAAACACTGCAGATTCTGTGTAAACACAGGGCCCAGATATTTTCCTCATTTATCCCTCGCCGACAGAAGAGCAGCCTCTTTCCCCAGGAAAAATAAACCGACACAATGGCGACGGCGGGTTCAGCAAGTGTTCCCTCAGATTTCCAGCATGTCCAGGGAGGTGGCTGTAAACAGACTGACAGCACAACGCCAACCTTGGAAATTCCTCACAGCCAGTTTCCTGTCTCAAATTCACACCAGCGCTTTTCCACCGGGGCCTTAAATTAATGCCCGGCTGGGGTGCGTAATTACCAGCTCCCTAATGGGCCAAAACATCCTGAAGGGCTGAAGTTTCCTTTTTGATTTGTGGCTCCGAGTCAGAGTTGTAATTACCAAATTGATTTTAAATGCAGGCTCCGCTGACAGACTATTGGCAAACGGCATCTCTGAGTCCTCAGCCATTCATAAAAAAAAGAGGAAGCCCTTGATGGATATACCTTGATCTGCAGCTGCTGTTTATTTAATACAATTTATGGGCAATGGTTTTAGGTTTTATCAGGAGCTGCAGCTCTGGAATCGCTGCCTTGGCAGGAGAGGTTGAGCTGAAAAGTTGGGTCAGAGCCGTGAGCTGCCGGAATCACTTTTACACATGACGCCCCCTCTCCCTGGCTCAGCCTGGCTCGGTTCCCCCCTCACCCGCTCCCCTCCATGGCTGGGATGCTCCGTGGGGTGGGAGGGGGCTCTGGGGCTGCCCCACATCAGAGGAGAAGCCTCCAAACCCACAAGGCCCCAGGGGCCGCAGTTTTCGGGTGCTGATGCATCGCTGGCAGGCAGCCCAAACATCCCTCACCGCCAGCTCCCACCACTGCAGCCCCGGGAGCTGCTGAGCCATCCCACCCCTGTGCCTGGCACCCACAGCTTCCCAGCGGGAGAGGGGCCAGCCTGTGCCTCCCCACAGCTCGGCTGCATCGAGGCTCCCCTCGCCCAGGTGGGGTAGGGAAGCCTGGGTTCTTCCCTCCCCATCCCGCTCCTGGGTGCAGGTTCCCCCTGGGTCTCCACTGCCTCGACCTCCCGAGGAGGTTCCCTGGGATGATCTTCCCCCTCTGATGGGATTTGCTGCTCCAGTGCCCTCTCCATCTGTGTGGTTCTAATCCACAGACAGGAGGAAATGGAACTCTCCAGGCTGGGAAGGAGAACCCCGAGGTGGGACAGGAGGGAGGCGTAGGGCCAGCCCAGCCCAAAGGGGTGCCCAGAGGAGGCAGAGGGGACTGATGTCCCCAAAGCATTGCTGTCACCTGCTCAGCTGAGTGAGGGGGGTGTCTGGCAGTGCGGGAGCTGCTGGGTTCCATGGGAGAACCGGAAGCACTGTCCCAGCACCAGGAGCTTCCCAGCCCATGCTACTGAAAGGAGGACCGGCACAGCCCTCCCCTCCCTTCCAATATAAAAACCCCATCCATCCATCCATCCATGCAACTGCAAGGTCCCCAACCCTTTGGAAGAGCTCATCAGCACCAGGGGCATTTGGATGGAGTCCATGAGAAGCATTTGCTCCCTCCACAGCACTGCTGTCCAAGGAAGTGGTATTTCCTGGGATCCTGACACATTTCTACCCTGGCTCCATTTTTCATTCCGAGACTCCAGTTTCCCACCTGCAGAAGGGCTGACAGAGTTTATCTCACCCTCAGTCAGCACTGGGAGCTGCTGATTAAAGCAGAAAATATGATGGGTCTTAAACCTTCAGGTGTGTCCCAGCTCCTGTCTGCTCCTCCCTCTCTTGTGCCGGGAGATGGATGGCTCTGACTGATCCCACCAGCCAGAGAGATTCCGGATCCCAGGGTCATTCCCGGGGCAGAGCTGAGTGTTGGAGCCCGAGGAAGGGGATATTCAGTGGGGGGGATGAGCTGCCCCCAGAACTGAGGGAGACCAGTGGGAAGGAGTGAAGGGATAACAGGACAGTGATGGCACTTTGGGAGCAGAGGGAGGATGAGGGTGGGAGGGCGATGTCCAGAGTGTGCAGTGCTCCCTGGGCAGGAGGAGCTCAGGGACAGGGAATGACCAAGAATCCCAGAGGAAGAGGGAGGGCAGTCAGGGAATGGGCAGCTGAGGCAAAATGAGGTGGTACCCAGGTGACTGTTCTGGGCCCTGTCCTGACCTTTCCATGCCCTGGGACATCCCTGCAGGTGTCCCCAGGAGGACATCCCTGCTGGAATCCCTACAGCAGGCAGGGCAGTGGGGAGGCAGAGGGGTCCCCGGAGTCAGAAAGGCCCCGAGGAAGGTGTGGGAGAGGCTGGCTGAGAGGAGAGAAGAGTTTGGCTGCCTCCATGGAAAAATACCTGGTCTGTTTTGTTTCCTAGATATGTGATGAAGGATAAGGATTTAGGAGAGAGGGAGGGAGAGCTGCAGTTAATCCACTGATTAACCTGAGGAGAGATAGGCCAGGACTCAGCCAAGGCAGAAGGGCAGGAGACAGAAATCAGTACCCCAACCCAAGAGCAGCGGGACACGGGGACAGCTCAGCCCTGGCCAGGTGTGGATGCAGAGCTGGAGACCATGGAGCAGCCAAAGGGCAAAGTCGGGAATGCCATGGGAAAGTAAAGGAGCAAGAGAGACAGGAGAGAGACATGAGATAAAAAGGGGAATGCTCTCCCTGCTGCGCTGGGGTGGTTGGATGACCCCCAGCCACAGGGATCCAAACCTTCCTGTGAGGATGCCAAACCTTCCCATGAGGATTCCAGGCTGGGTGACAATGACACCTGTGGGATTGCTGGTCTCAGCAATAGGGCAAACCTCAGCTCCACAACGACATCTGATTTGGGATGGATTTGGAACAAGATCTGAACTTTGAGGGAGGGGTGTGAGGCTGAGCTTGCCGGGTGCATCCTGCCAAAATCCACCTTTTCCTCAGCTGTTGGGACAGATCTGTTTGCATCCCTGAAAAACATCAGTGGTGGCCATGACCTCCCACCCAGGTGTTGTGTCTTGTGTCCTTAAATAGAATCATGGAATCACAGAATTGCTGAGGTTGGAAAAGCCCTCCCAGACTGTTCCCCTTGCACAGCCAAACCCATCACAAATGTCCCCAGGTGCCACATCCACACAGCTCTGAAACCTCCCCAGGGATGGGGACTCACCACTGCCCTGGGCAGCCTGTTCCAATGCCTGACCACCCCTTCCATGAAGAAGTTTTCCCAATATCCAACCTGAACCTCTCCTGGGGCAACTTGAGGCCATTTCCTCCTGTCCCGTCCCTTGTTTCCTGAGGAAATCTGTGTTTGGACAACAAAAAAAGAACGTGTAAAGAACCCCCCTAAATCAACTCCTCCTCCCCGTGTTTAAAGCTCTTGTCCCCCTCCTGCCGCTGTGAGCACCTTGGTGGCCCCGAGGCCAGCTGTACCCACGTGCTGCCCTGGGGCTCCTCGGGCTGGGGGTTTTTGAGGGATCCATCCGTGTGCCTCCACGGGGGAGCCGCTGGTGTCACCCGTGTGCTCCCCCCCCACATGGTTCTGCTTTGGGAAGGATCATTCCCGTGGATTTCCCACCGGGCGGAGCAGGAATCCGCTCGGCTCCCCCACGGCAGCGGGTCATGCTTTGCATTAGCCCAGCCCAATTACGACTTCAAAGTTCTCAGGTTCGGCCCCTCCCCTGCTGGGGGTGCGCGGGGCTGAAAGGGTCCTCAGTTTTTTGGGTCGCTGGGAAGGCGAGGAACCACTTCCCATCTGGAACCGTGTGGGATTTTTGCATTTGAGAGATTTAACCTGACTTTAATTTGAGGCGAAACGTCTGATATTTCTGATAGTGATACCATAGCGGGGTGGGCGGGGACCGAGGGCTCCCCCTCGCTCCAGCCGGTCCCTGTTAGCGATTCCTGGCATGCGGGAGCGGGCAGACAATCCTGGGAAGCCTAATCAGATCGGGAGCTGCGGAGCGGGGGCAGCGGGACTGGGTGTCTGCGAGAAACCCAATCGCTCCCAACTCATTTTGCTCCTGGCCCCCATCCATGCCGGGCCTCCCCCGAGCGGGATCGGGGTGGGCTCTGCTCCAGCCTCACAAAGCTCCCAACGCCTGCTTTGCCCTTTTTTCCAAATGCCAGGGAAGTGCCTTCCCGACCCGCTGTGTAAATCAGGAGCAAACGAGGCATTTGCCATTTATACCTCACTGAGTTCATTAAAAGGCGGCGGGGTTTGTGCTGTGTGCATGATTTACCTCAGTGCTCTTGGAAAAATGCCGGGTCTGGACCCAGGATGGTTCCTTGGGTTTCCCAGGTGGGTTTTTTTAATCCAACATCAGGGCAAAAAGAGGTGGAAACTGCCTTAGGAGGTCCCCTGGCTGATCCCAGCCCTGCCACGGGGACCACCATGGTCCAGAGTGGAGCTGGGCTTCAGCCTCCCAAGGGTTAAACAACAGTAGCTGGGGAAATAATTGCAAAATGTGGAATTAAAGCTTCCCTGCTGCCCGGCCCCTTCTTTAAACTTCACTGATGTCTTTTAAGCAAATGTTACTTAGAGGAACATTCTATTATCGCAAATCAGATTTCCTGGCTGGGGCAGACATGGCCAATGAGGCAGGGATTTCGGGGCAGATCCCGAGATAAGGAGCAACCTTCCCCCCCTCCGATGCTCCACAGCAGGGTTTGGATGTCACAGGGATTAAGGAAGTCTTCTTTCCACAGAGGCAATGCCTGGGGATGGGGACGTTTGGCCATCCCAGGGCACAGGATATGGATGGAAAGAGGTCAGAAGTGACAGAGTGACCACAGTGATGGAGGAGGTGGGGACCAGACACTCAGAACAAAGGCTGGGATGGAGTTCCAGGGGTTGGGAAAAGCCTCCAGCCTGTGAAGCAGGAATTCATGGAGCTGCTTCCTGGCTCAGGCATTAAACGGAGCTGGGCTGCCATAATCTGTATTAGATTTAAACAGTGCAATAAATGTTTCAGTTTATTGATGCCAGACTGCAGCCAACTCCAGCTGAAGTCACCAAGGCACGAGGAGAGACCGAAGGGCTCGGGGAGGGAGCTGGGGGATGGGGACAGGGTCAGAGCCTGCACCAGAGTCCTGCTCCTGGGCTGGAAACCTTTCTAAGGGGAAGTCTGGCCCAGAAAAACCACTCTGGAGAGGAGTTTCAGTCCCAGCCCAGAAGGGTGGTCACATCCCAGGAGAAGAATGGCCACGTCCCAGGAGAAGAGTGGCCACGTTCTGGGAGTAGGGTGGCCATGTCCTCTGAAAAGGCAGCCGTGTGCTGGGATTAGGATGGCAGTGTCCCAGGAGAAGGGTGCCCAGCCACGTCCCTCTCCCTTGGGCACATCCTGAGAGTGCCAGAGGGTAGGAGTGGGGTGGGAGAGAAGTGCTGGAGGCACCCCCCTGGCTCTGCATCCCCGGTTCCTTCCTCAGCACTCTGGCTTTGCAGGATGAACCCCAGAGCCCAGGGGGGGCTTCCTGCCCCTTCCTGTCCCTTCTCTCCCCTTTCCAGCCATGCTCTGAGCTGTCCCCTCCCTCCTCGCCATGCTCTGGGCTGCATTCCTGGTGGCACTGTCCCTCTGCAGCTGCCAGGACCCGGCACCTCTGGCCAGCAGATGTTCCTGGCAGGTGGGAGGTCCAGGGCTGGGCTGCCGCAGAGTCCAGACCACCCATCCAGGGCCAGGCAGGCTCTGCCATGAGCTGCTCCACGCTTGCCAAGGACAGCCTGTGGTAGCCATGGGCCTGAGGAGCCCCTGCAGGATCGTGGCCACCCTCAACCTCAGCGAGTTCCGTGCTCGGATTATTCCAAAAATCCCACACCCAAAGCCTTGTGTGTCTGCAAAGCAAGGATGCAGCAGAGAGGGAAAGCTTCAAGATCCAAGCCCTTGCTTGAAGCAGCAGGGACATGTCCTGGTGGGATGCTCAGGGTGTAAGCCCGGAATGCCAGCAGGGAGAAGCATCCACCCAAAGCCACATCCCTGCCTGGCTCCGGGATACTCCAGAGGGGGTCTGGGAGGCTGCACAGCACACAGGGATAGGTGGAAGCCCAGAAGCTCCAGCCCATGGGCAAACTCCTCTCCGGCTGGGACAAGTGCCAGGCTCATCGCATCCCTGGGGAGTTTTCCCGCTTCCCACAGCGCTGAGCTGGACCTCAGATGCCCAGGACACTGCTGAGCCTGGCAGGACGTCAGCTGGAAAAGGAACTCAGTGTCAAAGCCAGAACGATGCCAAAAAAGTGCATTTCCAGAGCCCCTGCCATGGGAGGATTAGAGAAAAACCCACGGATTTCTCAATATTTTCCTGACCCAAAATGCTGAGTTTGTTTTGCTGTGATTTATGGATCCTGTTCCTCGCTCTTTGTGAAGAGCCAGACACTCCCTGGGGATTTATTAAACCAGTCACAGGTCCCCAAACTCGGTCAGATTCTTGCATGAGTAATAATTTGCCTGAAAATTAGGAGGGAGAGGCAAGGGATTTGCTCATCCCTGTGTATTCCCCGGGAGGCCAGGATGCTCCAGGAGGGCACATGCTCCCTGTGCCGGGAGCAGCAGGAGCCAAAGCCAACACTCCACAAGAGCTCTTCCTCCCAAATATTCCATGCCTGTGAATAACTGGGAGGAAACCAAGCTCAGGTAATCCACCTTTCCCATCTCCTGAGGCTCCATCATCCCCAGCAGATGCCCAGCTCCATCCACAGCTGATTTTCCACCACCTCCAGCTCCAAATAAACACCAAACAGCCCCACATTAAAACAACATTAAGAAACAATCCAAACCATCGGGGAAGGAAATTCCTGGTGTTTTTTTTCCTTTTAATTCAGACGGAGCTTTTTTTGGTCGGAGTCCTGGCAAACAAACAGCTGAGATCAGTTCCCAATGAGGTGCTTCTGGCCTCTCCGAGGCTGAGGAATGACCAAGCTGATTGCTCCGAGCTCATTTCCTCCAGTCCTTTGCACAAAACCTCTGGCAAACCCGGAGTCTGGGGCTGGAGCTGACGTGCTGGATATCTCTGTGCTGCCACAGCTGCCTGCCAGAGCCCCCCTCACCCCACACCCCCCCAACCCTTCCCAAACTCTGGCAGCACCCCAAGGCTGGGACCCCCGTCCCCACCAGCCAGGACCAGTAGGGCCTGAGTGGGACCAGTCTGAGCATCAGAGACCCCCAAGGAAGTCCCTGAGCTGCTGGGGGTCCCTCTCATCAACACCAAACCAGGCTCCTCATGCAGAGCTGGTGGTGGCAAATTTCCACTTACTGGGTTTAAAGAGACTTAAATGTTTTCATTCTCCAGGCAAAAGACACTTGGAGTGTCCTCATTAAATCCTACCTGGGGTAAAAATAGCAGCCCCCAGAGAAGCCCAACTCTGCAGTTTGTGTTCTTCCTCCAATCCTGTTCCAGGATGCTTTTAAATATCTCTCACATCAGTGACTGCCTTCCTGGGATTGCTGGATCGACCCCCACGAGGAGCTGTGGAATGGAACCGGAGGGAAGGTGTTTGGGAGACTGGGACAGGAGGTTGTGCCCCTCCCTGGCAGGGTGGGAGCTCTCCTGCAGGGCTGCAGAGCATCCCACCGTGCCAGGGAATGGTGTAAGAATCTCCCAAATTCCTATTGGGAAAACAGGCCGAGGCAAGGCTATAAAACCAATAATCCCTCTGGTCCGAGCGGCAGCAGCAGCAGCAGTAAAAATCAAATGAACGCCGCGAGCCAGGCTGCTGGTTCCAACAGGAATCCTGCCTCTGCTCCCAGCTCCCGCTTTCATGTTTCCCCGACTTCAGCACTGCTGTGGGCAGATGCCTTGGAATATGATTTATTTGTTTGTCTTGGCATCCCAACAAGGCATCCTGAGCCCAGCAGAGCTGATCAAGAGCCACTTCCGAGGTCTTGGGCCCTTCCAGCCGGCGCACACTGCCCTGGGTGCTTCCAGGGGTTTTGTTCCCCAGTCAGTGGGGGAGACGCATGCAAGAGCTGCATCCAGCACCAATCCTCCTAAAACAATGCTCTTGGCTGGCCGCGGCTGAGGCTTGGGCTCTGCTCCTCCGACTGTCAGGGAAACGGGGCTGGATTCAGGCGAGGAAAGCGCCTGTGCCCAAATCCATCCATCCAGAATCACAGGAGGGGGGCTTGCGAAATTTCCCTCAGATCCCAGCTCCCTGGGGTGAAGTCCCTGCTCCCAGGGAGCCAGGCTGGAATCAAACCTCACCGAGGGCAAGTGGGCTGGGGGCTGGCGATAGCACAAACCACTCCAACAGCTTCTTGGGGCCCTTCCAAAAGTCTTTGTTTTTCCCAGCTCTTTGCTGTTGGATTGCAGAGGATGATTTAGAGCCAGAGCCAAGTATCTCCCAGAATGGAAGAGTTTCACAAATTGCAAGGCCGAAGGGACCATCGGATTCCTCAGCCCAGCCTCCTGTGCGAGCCAGGCCAGCCCGGCACTGTCTCATTAGAGCCTTAATGCTGCAACCGCTTCCTTCTGCTGGGAGCCGCTTCCCCGCCTGCTTCCAGACACCGCAATTCCCACTGTCAGCCGGATCCAGTGCTGGGGAGGATTAAAGTCACCCTGGGCAAAAAGCAGCTTCCAGATCTGAGGCTCGACAGCAGAGCAGCCTCAGGTCCTCGTGTCCATCTGTCCCACCCTCCGTGTGCTCCTCCTGCTCCACACCGAGGCTGGTACCTGGAGTGGAGCGGGATCTGTGGGACATATCCTGTGGGAATTTGGGGCATGAGGTTTATGTCCATGTAACCTTTGGTAGCAAGGCAGCTCCGTCATCAACTCCACGTCATCCTGTGCCTGCTTCGCAATCCGTGCTAGGCTGGCTCTCAGATGCCATTCCAGCTTGGAAAGCATGGTTCCTTCTGTGTCCAAGGTCCAGAGGGACAGAGGAGTGTCCTGATATTCCTGGTGATTCTGCTGGAAACAGCTCCAAGCACAGCACAGGGGTCACCAAGTACTCCCATATCTTGTGGTTCACAGGAGGCAAAGGATTCAAGGCCAGGTTGGATGGGGCTTGGAGCAACCTGTGATAGTAGAAAGTGTTCCTGCCCATGGCAGGGAGATGGGATGGGATGGGATGGGATGGGATGGGATGGGATGGGATGGGACGGTCTTTAAAGGTCCCTGCCAACCCCAACCATTCCATGATTCTCTGATGGAAGCCCACAGAGGCTCTCCTGCCCTGCTACCTGATTTACCTTCCCAGAGGCTTTGATGGGAACCTTTTCATCCCTCTCATCCCAGCATTCCTGACTGTTTCTTGCTGCCTGCCTGGCTCCCCCTCCCCAGCCCCCCTGAGCACAAACCTCACCAGCACCAGCTGATCCTTTCTGGAAGCCGTGGCAGTCATTGGGAAATGCATATTTATTTCTCTTCCTCCCTCCAGAGTGTCCCCTCTCAGCTCTGGAACGTGACGCTGGATTTTGTGCCGGGAACACACCGCTGTGTTTGAACAGGTTTTTCTATTCCCCCATCACTCACCAGCTCTGCTGCGGGAGATTTATTGACTTTTATTTATTTATTTGGACTCCACCATTTTTCATGTGGGACACAGCAACTGCTGAGGGAGGGTGGCCCGGGAAGGGCTCAGAGGGAGGCCCGGCCTGAAGCCTTTGAGCCGCTTTGTTTCCTTTGGTTTCATCTCCTGCCTGCAGCAAACACTTGGACAAAGCTCTGCTTGTTCAGAGATGGGGCTGGGCTGCGAGGAACGAGAGCAGAGAGCTTCTGTGCTGGTGGCTCTGGCTCCTCTTCCACCGTCTGCAGAGATCATCATAAAATCGTGGAATCTCAGAATGGGTTGGGCTGGATTGGGAGGGACCTTAAAGCCCATCCCGTTCCACCCCCTGCCATGGCAGGGACACCTTCCACCATCCCAGGTGGCTCCAAACCCCGTCCAGCCTGGCCTTGGACACTTCCAGGGATGGGGCAGCCACAACCTGAGGTCACACCCTGGAGACACCCTGCTCCATTTGTGGCTCTTCTGGTGCTGTTGGCCAAGTTGGCACTGGGAGTTCCTGGTCCCAACCTACACCGGGGCGCTCTTTCCCAGCCCATATGGAAAACAGGAATTCTGGCTCCTGGAGTGGCAGTAGCTCTCCTGGTTGATTCCTCCAGCTCTCAACCGTGTGTTTCCTTCCACTCTGGAGTCCCAGCAGCCGGGACTGCTGCTGAGGAGGGCTGGGAAGAGTTCCTGGGGGCCAGTGGGGCTCACCAGGGCCAGGGAATTTCCCTGTCATTTCTGTTTATTGGGATCAGCTGGCCGGTGCCCAGCAGTGGGGTCAGAGCTGATCCCACAGCTCCCGGGAAGGGGGTGTGGGGGCTGCGGTATCCCATTGCTCCTGCTCCCCCGGTGCCAGCCCCTCTCCAGGGCCTCCAGCCGGGCCTTCCCTGTGCCGTGGGCCGGAGCAGCCGGCACTGGGGCTCTTCCCAAGCCGTCGGCTGCTGGCAAGGAAGTCCCGCTGGCAGAGCCTCTTCCAGATGTGCACAGCTGTGTGCACACCACGGCCCCCTCCTGACGCCGGCCCTGCCGTGTGCCGGGAGCAGGGATCGCATCCAGGGAATGCGTCACTCTGCCAGGCCCCGGTGCCACCTCCTGACGTGTGGCAGAGCTGTCGGGATGGAGCTGCCGCCGGCCAGGGTCCCTGCCAAGGCACCACATCCCCGGTGCCCCCCCGGTCTCACCCTGACGAGTTCCAAGTCCGGCGAGTGGGACTTCCAGTGTTTCCTTTGGCAGAGGCACCTCCAGCCTAATTATCCCCTCTTACGTCAGTTCTGCTGTGTAAGCTGAGATTTCCCGGACTCGTTCTCACCCTGATGCTTCTGGATTTGCCCTGCGGCTCCGTGTGGGAATGCTCTGCCTCCCGCAGGCACCTGCAGGCAGCAGGGATCACCCCTGTCCCCGAAGGGTTGGGGGATTGGTTCCCCTACCCGATCCCTGACCCTGCCAGGATGATGATCCTGCAATCCCTGTTCCAAGGCTGCTGCTCCGAGCACGCCTTATCTCCAGCTCAAACCACGATTCCGCCGGGAAGCAGCGCCCCTGGGGAGGACCAGGAGAGGTCACTTTCCGTGGCTGTTGCAGGTATTGCTCCAGAGCCTGGCGGCTGCCAGGGAGCATCCCTGAGGATCGGCTGCTGCAGATCGTCCAGGTGTCCCAGCAGATGCAGCATCCATCCACAAGTCCCTCCAGTCCTCTGCTCTCTTCTCCCCCAGGATCTTCCAGTGCGCCGGGGAGGGATCCCATGTCCTGAACATGCTGAACACGCTCCTCCTGCCACACACACAGAAATCAGAGATCTGTGTCAGAGGAACAAATGGTCGGGATTTTCTTCCTCTCCTTGCTTCACGTTGCTCCCAGTGGAAGGATCCCACTAACGAAGCATCAAAGATGCTGCCCCGGTCTGCTCCTGAGCAAGAGCAAAGCCAGGAGAGCAAAACCAGGAGAGAAAAGCCAGGGATCCCCCCAGAGGGGATATGGTGACGGGGCTGGGCACGAGTGGGTGTGGAGGAAGGACATGGTCATCCCATGGAAAACATGGAAAACAACAGGAATATCTGCTGGTCCTCAGCCTGCGCTGAGGTGTGGGGTGGAGAGCAAGGACCAGGACTGGCCAAGCCACTTCTCGTGGCTTTTCCTCAGCCACAGCTTTGATCTATTTTTAAGGAAAACTGCTGAAACACAGGGAATTGAGCCATGACGCTTGGCAGTGGCCAGCGACGGGGCAAGGGGGGCTTGGCCAGGCTCCCCCAGCCACAGAAGTGGTGGGCAGGATGTGACCACTCCATCCCCTCCTGCGCCCCCTGCTCCTGCCAGGAGGGAGGGAGGGAGGGGGCCAGGTGGGAAGGGAAGAAGCATCAGAGAGCTCCAATCCTCCCTTGGCCCGCCAGCCCCGCTGCCTCACTGGATTGTTTTGGTTTAATGGCATTAGGGAAGGATGCGTTTGTGTTTTCATCTCCGGTTGTTGTGTCCCTCGGGGCCCCTTGCTCCAGCTCCTTTGTTTGGGAGCAGAAAACACTTCCACGACCAAAGGCTGGCCGAGAAATCCTGGAGCAGGCTGTAAATCTCCTCGGCCGGCCTAGTGACACACACCTGCTGCTCCACAGCTGGGAGAGGGGAAAGGGGAAGCTTGTTACGGGTTTTTTTCTGCTTTTTTAATAAAACTTGCATGATTCTTATTGAGATTTTCCAAAGCAATGTTGTTATTGCAGAGCAGGAGGCAGTGGCAGCCGTTGGTGATGGATTTCCCACCTCTTCAAAGCCCAGAAGCCTGGATGGAATAATGGATTAGGGGCGATATCCCTCATGGGAATGGAGAAGGTGGGACATGGGGGCTGTCCCAGGATTGGAACCCCCATCCTGGGGGTTGGAGGGAGCCCATGGGATGCTGCAGGGAGGGCTCAGGGTCACTGGACAAGTGGGATGTGGTGGGACCACAGCAGAGGAAAATAAACCCCCAGCAGGACTTTGGGTGGGGTTTGTTTGGGGATCACTTGTGACCACCAAAAACTAAAGGTAAAAGGTAAATTCATTCTTTTCTTTCAGTTGTGTGAAGATAAAACTCCAGCACAGCAATAGCTGGTGGTTTCAAAAAAACCATTTTTATGGAATTGGCATCCTTGTGCCCCAGAAAAAGCAATCTGGGCCAAAGCGTGGCCCCTAATCAAAGCCTCGTTTGGTGGAGGGATTCATTAACTTTACGGGGAGTGCCTTGAAAAAATCATTTCAGAAAGAAGGGAGAAAATGGCCAAGATTTCCTGTGCCTGCTGTAACCTTAAACCTGCCTCAGCCACGAGGAGAGGGAGGCCTGGGGATGGAATTGCACGTTCCCAAAGCCTGCGCCCACTGGAATGGCAGCGGTTTCCCCAGCTGCAGACAGAGCAGGAAAGGGGGGAAATCTGGTGGGAAGGCACTTCTGTCCCTTTTGATTTTCCCAGAGTGTGCAGATTCATTCCCTCGCCTGCCTCCTCCTTTCCTGGACTGGGATTAAAGGGGGGCTCAGCCCCAGGTGGTCGCTGGGCCCTCACAGGAGATGCTCATTCAGGCTGACGTTGCTGTCACTTGGCCACCCAGGAGCTCTGAGCTGGGGTTGGGAGGCAGCCCCCAAAATATTAATGAGGGTAAAACATCTGATAGATGCTGTGGTCCCTGAAATGGGGGGGGTTTTCTTCCAGGACCTGAGGAGTTTCCAACAGAGACCTCTCCCAACATAGCAGGGAATTTTCAACAAATCAATGAATTTTCTTCTTCCGTTGTTGTTGAAAAATTCTGATCCACGAAGATCAGATCCTTTTATGGAGACATAAGGATTTCAATGAAAATTGAGTTGGTGAAGATTTCCTTGGTGAGGATGGAATATCTCATCCAAAGGAGGGAGAGCAGCTCCGGAAGTCTGCTCTGCCCAGTTCCCAGCATCTCCAGCTGATGCTGTCCCTGTCACCCCCGGTGCAGAGGGATGAGCCACGTGGCAGGGTGGCCGTGCAGGAGGCTCCGAGCCAGGTCTGTGCTCATCAGCATGGAACTGGGGGGCTCCAGAGTCAGGGAGAGCTGAAACGGGAGCCAGGGCAGGGCTGGGGGGGCTGGGCCCAGTACCCTCTGTGCTGGCTCTACATTTTCCTGCTTCCACTTGGATGAGCGATTGCACTCGGCTGAATCACTGGAGAGGAAGGAGAAGCCACTGACACCCTGTAGTTAGCAGTGAGGAAGTTAAATATAGCTCCTACTCTGGGTTGTGAGAGACAGGGAAAGGGAGCAGGCGTGGAGCTCAGGCACACCTGTTCATCTGATTCCACCCAAAAGGATTAAGGGGATGTTATCATGTGCTCCCCCTGCTCCTGGGATGTGCTGTGGGGGTCCATGCCCACCCTGTCACCACCCCAGCACCCAAGTCAGGCCCTATTTTGGGGTCTCTTGCCCACCTGGGTTCTGCTCCAAGAGTCTTCACCTCCTGCAACGTTTCCCTGATAGGGTCCCAGGCTCAGATCCTCCTCCCACTGCTCTCATCCCTAGAACATTCCTCATGTGATATTCCCAGTCCTGGCTTCATTCTTCCCTACTATCCCCTCTCCACTCTGTGTCCCCTGCCTATCCCCAAATCCCACTCCTGTCCCCTCCTGCATGCGCTGTGAGAAGTGGGAACAATCAGAGTGAGCTCCACGGGAAGGATGAATTTTTCCCAGAGGCACTTTAAATCAGTCAGATTTGGGGCAGATTTCCATAGAAAAAGCAGGAGACATATCTCTGCCACCAGAACTGCATCTTGGAAAACGCTGCGGATCCGTTCCACGTCACGGGAGAGCAAGAACTTCTCAGGGAGATAAAGTAAATATAATTGGAAATGGAGCTGTTTTCCTGTTTTCCAGCAGCAAAACAGGGGGTTTGTGTGTGCCGCACTCCCAGCAACGGCTGTGCCATGCAGAGGGAATTGTTCCCGCAGCTCCTGCCTCAGGGAGATACCAAACATGGGAAATTTCAGCCCAATTGATCCGAGGCCGGCAGCGCTCGGCAGAGCCTCCCGATGGGAAGAGTCAGGAGAACTCCACCAGGAGCGGTGGTGCCACAGTAGAGATTGTGCTCCCAACCCTGGAAAGTCGGCACAGCACTCACGGCTCCCGCTCCCATTTAGATGGTGCAGAACTCCTGGTTTTTCACTGCATTGTTCCACTCCTTTTTTTATCCTTTCTCTCTTCCCCCATTCCTGGCGCTCACGGCAGCTTGGCTGGGCTGGGATGACAAATCCTCTTGTAGCATCTGCTGGGAACTGATAAGACAAGAGCTGATAAGGCTGATGTGCTACTCCTGCTGGACAGGGGAATGATGCCTTTGGCTGGGGCCGAGACTCTTCCCTCACTGACTCCAGCAGCATCCCGGGATCCAGGCTGGGCTCCAGCCAAGCGCCCCAAATTGGAAAATCAGGCCGAGGGTTTGGGAGCTGGGGCAGGCTGTGCCTCGGAGTGTGGTGTTTTCTTTCCAGGCTGTTGACTCTTTCCCGAGGTTAAACACAGATGTGGAGGCAAACCACAGCCCCAGCCCCTCATTCTGCCCTGCCCCAGTGTCTGCAGTTTTTTGGAAGAGATAACAATGCTGTCTTTGTTTCCTCCTCTCTTCCCGCCCTCCTCCCTCCCTTTTCTCATTCCCTCTCTCCGAGCGTGTAAACCATGATAGCAACGCTCCTCATTCCACAAATAGTCTGGGAAATGGGGCTGAGCGGGAAGGGCGATGGGAAGGCAAGCACCAGTTGGAACCAGGGGAAGGCTGAGCCCGAGATCCCATCGCTGCCCTGGGCTGTCTCCGGAGGGTGCCAGGAGCTGGTGTGGTCTCCGTGTGTGGAGGCAGAGGGATGACCACTAAATAGCATCTTTTCCTCCCGGAGGTCTTGTTTTACAGGGAATGTCACCACACTGCCTGCCAAGCTTTCATCTCTTCCCATTCTCAACTGCAAATTCGATCTGGCACGGAATAGTGGGAGTCTGGAGGAGCAATTCCTGCTGGGTTCTGCGGGCAGAGCTCTCCTCCAGGCCCGGCTGGCTCTGTAATGGTGGTGTTCCTTAGAAAGGCCTCTGTGATTCCTGAACGTGGTCCAGGTTTTCCCTGGGTGATAAACTCTGTGATCTGCACTGTCTGTGGTGCCTCGGGAGTGGGGAGGGTCTGAGCAGCCACCGCCAGCCACCCCAAAATTGCTGTTGGAAACAAGAATTGGGAGCACTTAATAAATAATGTCCAACAGCGAAACTCAGGAGCATCTGAGCCTTCCCAAGGAGCTGCTGCTCTGGGAATTAACCCAAGACCCCGCTCCTCTGGGATCAGTCCGGGGGGGATCCAGCTGCGGGGACGTGGGGGCCTGGAAGTTGGAACCAGCTTGGACACGGGGTCACCACAAGGACGCCATCCCTTGAGCCAGGCTGGGAAGATTCCATCTGGAATTTGCCAAGTTTTTGTTTAATCCAGAGCTGAATCATCCCACACCAGCAGGGTCAGAAGCTGTGTCTTGGTTTGTGTTCAAATCTCTTCCACACAAAAGTGGGACACTTATCCCGGCTCTGTGGGACAGCAGGGACATGGGGACCCGCAGGGGCAGGGAAGGGAATGTGGAAGGCTGGATGCTGTGACCAGAGGCACCTCGATGGATTTTGGTCTGTTCCTTGATCCAAAGACGGATCTGACCCTAACAGAGAAGTGTCTTGGACAAATCACTGTTATCAACAGATTAAAACTGGAGCAAGCTGGGAGCTGTGCCTGGTCTGGAATCAATCCATCAGTTCCTGGAAATAACACCAATATTTCAATGTGTCCCATTTAATGCAGTTTTGGAAATGCCTCGTGCCCCGTCCTTTGGAGGTCAGGCTCCATCATTAACCCCTCGCTCCGAACCTCTGGCTGGGTGCTCAGCATTGAAGTTTCCCATTCACAGAATGCCAAGAAATTCCTCTCGGAGCCCATGGCTGGGACTGCCCCGTCCCCGACTGTGCTCCGGAGTCCACATTCCGCTGGGATCAGACCTCAGGCTGAAGGGAAAACGCTCTGGAAGAAGCCCTGGGAGACAAGGTGGTGACAGAGGAACGCTGAGAGGGGCGTGGGGGTCTCAACACCCTCGGGCAGAGTGGGACCAAACTGGGATGGAGATTTCCAAACGAACATTCTGTGACACAAACCATACCCTGACCTGGAGCCAGCCAATCCTGATGGATCCTGGGGCTGCAGGGAGCACTCCCCTCGCTGTCACACCTTCATCCTCCTTGGCATCCCCCTGCTGTGCCCTGGGAATCCCTTTGGAGCTGTTTTCCCAGTGCATGCTCTCAGTTGGATGTTACAGAAATTGTTAATATTTGCTGTATCTCCTATGCCTTTGCTTAATTGGTTCCCATTAGCAGGCTCCGATATCACTGGAATTAAGCTTTGCCTATAGCGAGACCAAATCACTTTCTCTTATTAAAACAAACTTTTGGTTCTTGTTGAAAGAATTTTATTGGATTTTTTTTCTGGAACTCTTAGCTGTTTATGGGAAACCAGAATAAATACTAGTATTGCCTTCAGACTGAAAAATCTCCTTTCTGGTCTGATCTGGTGTGTCTGCTCCCAGTTTTGTCAGGAACTGGTGGGGTAGGACACGGAGTAATGGGTTCAGACTGAAAGAGGGGAAATTTGGGTGGGATATTGAGGAAGAAAAAAAGGTGGGGAGGCCCTGGCACAGGGTGCCCAGAGCAGCTGTGGCTGCCCCTGGATCCCTGGAAGTGTCCAAGACCAGGTTGGATGGGGCTTGGGGCACCCTGGGCTAGTGGAAGGTGTCCCTGCCCACAGCAGGGGGTGGCACTGGATGGGCTTTGAGGTCCCTACCAGCCCAAACCATCCTGGGATTCCATGACTCCATACAGAACAATATTCCCATGCTCCTTGACCAGCAGCACCACGGTCAGACCTAATGCAGAAATGCCCTAAAATAGCCACATAAATACATATAAAGCAAATCTGTCCCGAAGTAGAAACCAAAATGAGGGAGTTTATGTGGCAAATGCAGAGCACAAGAAGTGCCTCCAACACTTTAACTCCAGGAAAATGATCCGCGTGGGACTGTGCTGGGCTCAGCTCTGCCACGTCTTTACATCCACCCCCCCTCAGAGGGTCCCTTTGCTGGGACACAGGGACAGACTGGGGCACTGGGGTGCCCTGGCTGCGGCACTGCCAGCTGGGGGGTGCCTGACCCCCAGGAGAGGCAGAGTATCCATGAGGGGTCAAGGAAGGGGAAAATGCTTGGAAAGCTTGGGAGGGGAAAGGAAGGTATAGGGGGATCACACTCAGAGCAGGGAAGTGGGCTCAGCCCAGAGCAGCAGCTGGAGCTCAGTGCTGGTGGTGCCAGCATGGGGCAGGGCCATTATTCCAACACCAGAGATGGGTCTGGTATTTTATTTACTAGGAAAGAACCTTTTTCTGTTCCCTGCTTCCCTGAAGAAAAAAAAAGAGCGAGCAAGAGAAAGAAAAACCTTCTCAGGCTCATTAAAGGCAAATGGTCCCACTTAGGAATAACTGAGGGGTGTTCGCTCATGGCTTAAGAGAAACAGCAGCCAGCTGGATTCTCCTCATCCCTGTCCCTGTTCCCTACTTCCCCCAACACCCCTCCCATTCCACATCCCAGCAGCTCCAGCAGTGGCATCCAGGGCACTTGGGCTGTTCCAGAGGGTTTGGGACACACAGAGGGGTGGCAGAAGAAGGTGCTGGGGCCTCTCAGCATCCCTTGGCCTGGAGCTGCTTGGAGCAATGGGGGATGGAGGATCCCTCTCCCTCCTCTCCCAAAGCCTCATCCTTTGGCAGAGCTGGGAGGTGGCTCTGCAGGAGGGTCACATCCCACGGCAGGGAAGGGAAGGGGGATGTAGGCCCCAAGGATTTGGCTGGGTGTCCTCTCATTTCCAAACACGGACCCCACGGAGAGCCTGGCCCAGGCTGAACCAACCTTGAAGAAATGTCCGTGGTGTCCGTGGGACACAGCAGGAAATGTGGGATGAAATTCCACACTGCCCAGCCTGGAGGAGACAGTCGGGCTCCCATTCCCCGGTAGCAGGACCGTGCTGGAGGCTGAGCTCATTCCCAGCTCAGGGATGAGCGCTGGGGGCAGCAGCATTCCCTGTGCAGCCTCCAGCCACCTCCCAAAGCCCCGAACGGACACTTCTGCAGATGGAAACGGAGCAGGAGGCGCTTTGGGAGGGGGAGTCACAGGATCCCAGCTGGCAAAGGAGAGAAGTGCTCACAGCTGAGATCCGAGCTGAGAAAAGCTTTGAGAGGGGAAAAAGCCCCTCGGGAAAGTTCCCCCGAGCATTTGGGGGAGCAGGACACAGGCAGGGAGAGAATGGATGGGCGGAGGGAAGGGAAAGGCTTCGGGGCCATTAAAAAGAAATTTCCCTCCATGGGACAGGAAAATCAGCTTTGTTTTTGAAAGCAAACAAGCAAACACATGTTCAGCCCAGCTAAACGCAACCTCTCTGAGTTATTATTTATTATTTCTACCATGGCAACATTCAGGGACTCCTGGAAGATTGAAAGGGATCCCTGTGTTGGGCTTTGTAGCAACACGGAGCAGGAGACAGCCCTTGAGCAGGAGATCAGACACAACAAATGGGAGCAGCCGAGGGATGAAGGGTGGGAAGCGAAGGAACAATAACAAGGCTCTGTTTGCTCTTGCCAGCTCTGTACACATCAAGGGGGGTTGAAGGCTCCATGGTTTAGCAGCTTTGAAACTTTGCTGTAAACATGGCTTTGAGCAAAAATGAAGTGGAAATAAATAAAAACATTTCAATTAACGGAGCTGCTCTGCTCCCGCTGCCATCCAAGGGCTCTTTGGAAGCAGGAGCAGCTCTGCTGCGGGCTCTGTGCTCACATGGCTCTGCTGCAGAGCTGGGAAATCCTGAGCTCCCAGTTCACTTCCAAGTGGGATTACGGTCAGGGAAGATTCTGCAGGAGGAACCGACACGCTGTCGGTGTAACAGCTCCTGCTTCCTCACTCCTTCCTCCTCAGCAGCTGTGCTGAGGCATGTCCTGCTCACAGACTGGCACGAGAATTCCTTCTCTGTGCCCTGCTCACAGACTGGCACATCAATTCTCCCTGTGCCCTGCTCACAGCCTGAGATGTGAATTCACTCTCAAGGAGGGAATTCCCTGTGAGGAAATTCAGGGAGCTCAAGACAGTGGCTGAGAGTCCAAGTGGGCCCTCACTCCCCTTCCCAGTCCATCCCACAGCCAAGGGGATGAGGATCCAGGGATGGTGATGTTGGCCATGGATGACGTTCCTCTGCAGCCTCAAGACTCAGGGGAGACAATGAAGTGTCAAGGGGGACCTGTGAAGTGGCTTTCTCACCGCAAACCCCTCTGTGCAATGCCGTCATCACCTGGAAAGGCCAAGCAGCAGCTTTGGATGGACTGTCTGTGACTCACAGGGAATTGTTCTGCTGTCCCAGGAGACTGAGGGCAGTCAGAGCAAGGGGAGGTTTGGGAACAGCCAGGGCTGTGTCTTGTCCTTCCTCCAGCACAACAAATCCTCTTGCCAGGCCCAGTTTTCCCAGTTCCCACAGCAAAGCTCCCCAGAAGGCAAGCAGAGGTGTTTTATCCAAAAGAAAGAGCTAAACCAGCCCTGTGGTTGGTATTTGTTTTTTACCCCTTGCTCCAGGGTTAACAAGTGCTGAACAAAACTGCCGGGAAGAAATCATTCTCCCAGGTAAACATCCGGCCCTGCTCGAGTCCAAACAGCTTTTACTGCTGACTTCAGAGCAGCCAGATTCTCCCTCAGTGCCTTCTCAGGCTGTTTCACACCAGGCAGGGATCTCCAGGCACTTTGAAGGGGTCGGGCTCCTGCAGGGACAGGTAATTTCCCAGTGGGAAGCAGCCTGAGCTGCTGGCTCTGGCTCACGGCTGTGCCTGTGGTGGTTTTCAGGGAAGAAGAAAGGAGGGAGCTTCCCTGATGAGGGAGTGGCACAGGGAAGGGTCTAAGGGGAGGAGAAGAAATGCCAGGAGGGGAGGCCAGAGCACAGCTGGATGAGCAGGATGCAGGGATGGAGGAGGCTGGGAAGTGCAGTGAGGAGCAGACTGGAGTCCTGAGCAAGAGGAGGAAAGCGAGAGGAAATCAGAGGGTCGGCGCATTCCCATGAAGAACTGCCATGTTCTCAGTAGGCTGACATTTTGCCTGGGTTTTCCTTCTTACCAGTGACCTCTCCTTGTCTTTCTCCTCCCAGGAGCAGGAGGTTTGTGCTGCCTCAGCCTTTTTTCCATCACTCACCCCCATCATTTCAGCATCGTCTGCCTCATCCCTGGCTCGGGCTGCGCACCCAGAGCCCCTTTGTTCTCCCAGCTCCCAGGGGTGACCTTGCCTGTCCATCCATGGCCGAGTTTCCAGGCTGTTATCTCTCCATGGCTTGGTTTGACACATCCCTGTCTCACACTGTGACTGATGGCAGCCCAGCCTGCTCAGAGCCAGCCCAGGCTGCTCAAAGCCAGCCAGGCGCTGTTACCAAGCTCATTTTTCTGGCCCTCAGCTGGGACTGCAGCCAAGCACAGCTTTCCCTTCCTTCACCCACCTTTTCCCTCCCATCCACAAAGGTGTTTGTCTTCATGTCTCAGCCCCTCCTGGAGCCAACTCCCCCCATCACTCTCCCAGACAGAAGCGCAGGGTCAGCTCTGCCTCTCCCAACCTGCGATAAGCAGCTTTTATCACTCACTACCTGCAGTTTCAAACCACTCTGTATTTCTTCATCTTCCCTCAGATGCAGGAAGGTTCCCAGACTGCTGACGGTGCTTCCTCATGCCCCTCCTTCAAGGGCTCCTTGAACCTGGGTGCAAAAACGCCCTGGCCAAGGCTCCCTTTCTCTCTCCTCACCATTGCCCTCCTGCCTTGCACTGAGTGCAGTAATTATAATAATTAATAATGGAATCACAGGATGATTTGGGTGGGAAAGGACCTTGCAGACCACCTTGTCCAACCTGTGCCCTGGGCAGGGACACCTTCCACTATCCCAGGTTCAACCTGCCCTTGGACACTTCCAGGGATGGGGCAGCCAGAGCTGGGAGGAGCAGCCACAGCAGGCCAGGTTGGACAGGCCTTGGAGCAACCTGGGATAGTGATGAAAGGTGTCCCTGCCCAGGGCAGGGGGTGGCACTGGATGAGATTTAAGGTTCCTTCCAGCCCAACCCATTCTGGGACTCTGGGATTCTCCAGGCACAGCCCTGAGCACATCTGGCAGGTGCACAGCTGGACGCTGCTCTGCCAAGGAGCATGGTTATCCTGATTTGGGAGCCTGCAAGAGCCCCTCAGGACAGTTTGCTGGAAATGTGGCTCTGCACCCTTGGGATGCAGCTTTCTGCCATGCATTTATCCCAATTTCAGTGTTCTGAAGGGCATGGGGAATGCTGCAGACACCCCCGGCATATCCTGTATCCTCGGCTCTAAATTGTTTCTGTTTCCAAATGATTTCCCTGGAACTGGTTCCACATCTGTCTGCTCCTGCCCTGACCAGCATTCCCACGTGCCCACAGAAGGACCAGCTGCCCTTGGACTCTGCCAACACCCCCTCGCTCGTCCTCATGAATCCAAGGAAGCCTCAATTAAACAGGATTAGTGATAACACGTGAAAATGGAGAGCAGGAAGCCTGAGGTGTAAACAGAGCCGCGGAACAGCTCAGACACACAAACACACAGAGCAGCAGCTCCCCGAGATCCTCGGGCTGCAGAAATGTTCCTGTAAATCACTGGGAAAGCTCTGGGAATTGGTACAACAAACCTGAGGGCAGAGCCTGCCGCTCTCCCTGCCTGGGCACACCTCGTTCTCTGAGCCACCCCACGGATTCCGCCGGGATTTCCCTGCAGTGAGGCACTGCTGAGTGAGGAATTGCTCCGGCAGGGGCGGGGTGCTGGATGGATTTGTCCCTCCCGAGTGCGATGAGCCCCGGACAGGCTGAAATGAGAGAGGTGCTGAATTCCCTCCCTCACCTGGGACTGAAATGGAAACGAAGCTGTTTTCCAGATAATCCGGCCAACTTTAGGCTCATTCCTGCTGCATCCCGGGGCAGGTACTCTGCACTCACCTCAGGATCTGCCTTCGGGGAAACATTCCCAATTATCCGCTCTCCCTGCCTGCCCCATTCCTCACAAAATGACTATCTCAGACTTTTTGCAAATGCTGTTCCCAGAGGAATCAGAACATTTCCAGTGGGATGTTTCTTAGGTGGGATGTTTCCAAGGTGGTTGGAACTGGAGGGGGTTTGTAGAGGCCCCACTTCACCCACCCCCAGCCAAAGGTGCCTTCCCATCTCCCTGGAGGAACAAAAACTCTGTGGAACAGCTCAAAAAAATGGATTTAAACCCATGGCAGAAATCAGGGAGCACCAGGGTTGTCAGCAGCATCCCTGTCCCTGTGTCACCCGAGGTCCCTTGGGCACAGCCCTGTCCTGGCGTTGTCACAGAGCCACGAGATCATTGAGATCTCATAACAGGCTGGAGCTCATGAAATGATAAAGCTGAGTGACTTTAGCCTGATTGAAGCAAAATATTTAGAGAAGGCTTTCCAGTGTTTATAATAGGGGCTTGGAATTTTTATTTCATTGGAAATTTGGAGCTGCTGACACTGTTGCTCAAATCTGGGATGAAAGAAGACTGGAACAGTGATGTTTTTGGCTGACTGGGAATGTTGTGCCGCAGCCAGCTCTAACAGCCTTGTCTTATTCCCCTCCAAGCAGAGGATAAAAGAGAAATATTTCCACTTTCCCAAAGAAAGCCAGAACAAAATTCCTAACCTGGGTTTGCTGAGGCTGGGGAAGGAGAAGACTCCTCAGGTGACTTCCAAAAGCTTGCAGTGACTGAAGTGTCTGAGGTGATGCTGCAGGTGAGCTTCAGCCTGGGAATGTCAGTGTTCTCCATACTGGGCTGCTCTTTGGAACCCCAATCTACTGGACATTGCTTTAGGAGCATTCCAAGGTGCACCTGATCTGGAATAACTTTATTTGCAGGAATGGCTTTAGATAAAGGGGATATTGGGAAGAAATCCTTCCCTGTGAGGGTGGGGAGGCCCTGGCACAGGCTGCCCAGAGAAGCTGTGGCTGCCCCTGGATCCCTGGCAATGTCCAAGGCCAGGTTGGACGGGGCTTGGAGCAGCCTGGGATAGTGGAAGGTGTCCCTGCCCATGGCAGGGGGTGGAGCTGGATGGGCTTTGAAGTCCCTTCCAGCCCAAACCATCCTGGGACTCTGGGAATATCCCTGTTGCATTGAGTCCTTGCATGCTGGAGCAATGTTTTTAGCTTTGGAAGGAAGACTTCATTCATTTTTAAATTTCCCTTCCACTTCCCTTCTCTCCTGCAATGACCTGGGCTTAATAATTTGAGGAATTTCATTGAATTGCTGTAGAATTCTGAGCTGCAGAGACAGGGAGAGCTGGGTGCTCCCTCTGGTGGGGCTGGCCCAGGGGGCTGCTGCCAGGTCCCACAGCTGTTCCTCCACATGTGACCCAGCCCTGGGGGTGTCAGGGACTGGGCAACTGTGAGGGATGAAACCCCATTTCCCTTCCCTCAGCTGCAGCTCTGCTGGGAGAGCTGGGAGGAGCTGGGAATGCTGCGAACACAGGTGGATGCAGGGAAGCAAAGCCTTAGAATTTCCATTAAAAGGGGATCAGTCTTATTCCAGGTGTGGTAGAAAGATGGAAGGGCTTCTCTTCTCCCTCCAAGGAAATCCCAACCCCAGTGAGCTCATGTGTGTCCTCATTTGGAAGCTCCCACCACGTTTCCCTAAAGAGCCGAGGCCCAAGCTGAGCTCAGCTCCTCTGGCTGCTCAATCAATACTCCCTTCCCAGGTTAATGCAGTCAGCAGCTCAATTAAGGGAAATCCCCGTGGGAATGGGAATAAGTGTGGGTTTGGATGGAGCGAACAGCAGGTCCCTGTAACAGCGGCTCCCAGAGCAATCAAACCCAGGCTGTTGTGCCTGGTGAGCTCTCCTGGAGCCAGGTGTCTGCATGGGACCCGTCAGCACCCCAGATCCCCAGGAAATTGGCTTTGGGAACAGCCTGCAGCACATTCCCGAGCTTGGGAATGCTCTGGATATGGCAGCAATAGGAGGGGGAGGGAGGGGCACAGGAGCCCCTTCACCAGGGAGCGATGGAGCTGGGAGAAGTCTCCAGCTAAAACATGGAGAATTTTGGCTCCCTGTGCCCACAGAGCTCTTTGTGTCTCCACCCTGAGCTGACAGGATGAAACCTTCGGTAAATGAACGCAACCAAAGTGAGGAGGGAAGCTCCTGTCTCTGGCAGAGGATGTGACAGGGGAGGGAGGAGGACAGGGATGATGTATGAAAGACAGGAGCATTCCCACCTCCTTCCTCTCGCTAATGAATTTTTCCCATTAGCTTGAGGTGATTTTGTGAAATCCATGTTGACTCCGATGTCTCAGTTCCTTCCTCCTTCTGTGAGGACAGGAAAGAGGGACAGCACTGGAGAGATGCGGGTCTGAGGCTGTCACCTGGAACGCAGGAGTCTGGACCCGGCAGTGACCTGTGCGAGAGACTCCCTTATTGACCCAAGTAAATAAAGCGTGCAGGGAACAGACCCCTGGTGATGTGGGGAGGGAGGAATGGGATCCATTATTCCCTTCTGTGATAAGTCCTTGGCTGGGCTGGCAGTTGGAATCAGGAAGATCATTTCTCTAATCCAGATGGTTAATAAATGTGGATTGCTTTGCTAAAACCACTTGACAAAATGCAATTACTGCTGGCTGCAGAGCTTCCAGACAAGAAGCCAGGCTGGGAGCAGGCTCTGCTCTGGCTGGAAAAGCCACGGGGCTGAGGGAGCTGCTGTAATTCCTGGGGCCATCCCAGTGAAGGACTCAAAGGCATTTCCTACCCTCACCTTTCTTTGGGAACTTGTTCTCCTGCACCTGCATCCTGGTGCTCAGCACAAAGTGCTGGTGCTGGTCCCAGTCTCTGCTCTCAGCATGCCCGGGTTGGGATGTGGACCTGGGGGTCCTGGCTGAGGCAGGGATTGCCCCGCTCTGCTCTGCCCTGGCACAGCCTCACCTCCAGCCCCGGGGCAGTTTTGGGCACTGCAATATCAGAAAGATCTGAAGCTGTCAGAGTGCCCAAAGGAGAGACACGGGAATGGGGGAGGGTCTGGAGGGGTCATATGGGATGGGGAGTTGCTGAGGGCACTTGGATTGTCCAGTCTGGAGAAGAGGAGACTGATGGGAGACTCACCAGGGGCCGGAGCTCCTCCCGAGGGGCAGCTCCGATCTCTGCTGGGACCAGGGACAGGACCCAGGGAACGGC
Source organism: Corvus cornix cornix (assembly GCF_000738735.6). Classification (NCBI taxonomy): domain Eukaryota; kingdom Metazoa; phylum Chordata; class Aves; order Passeriformes; family Corvidae; genus Corvus; species Corvus cornix. The sequence goes on along the minus strand of NC_047058.1, from coordinate 1,883,074 downwards.
TGCAGCTGTGCCAGGGGAGGCTCAGGCTGGAGCTCAGGGAAAGGTTCTTCTTCCAGAGGGTGTCAGGCACTGGCCAGGCTCCCCAGGGAATGGGCACGGCCCCAAGGCTGCCAGAGCTCCAGGAGCGCTTGGACACCGCTCCCAGGGATGCACAGGGTGGGATTGCTGGGGTGTCTGTGCAGGGCCAGGAGCTGGACTGGGTGATTCTGGTGAGTCTCTTCCCACTCAGGAGATTCTCTGTTTCTCTAATTCCGTGTTTTATTGGTGCTCCTTGGCAATGGGAGAAGTTGGGTTCCTCCTGGCTGGACACCCTGTTGGAAACATCCCCCAGCACCGGGGGAAGGATCTGTGGTGGGTGCAGGGTTGGATGCTGGGCTGGAGCCCACTTTGAGGTTTCATTGCAGCCTTCCACACAAAGCAGTTTGGAGGTTAAAAGCAGCACACTTGTGTTTATTTCTCCACTCTGGCACATCTGCTACTCACTAAAGCTATTTTGGGGGCTCTAAAAGTGGCAGTTTTAGAGAGCTCTAAATGGGTCAGCAATTTCCGGGTATTTTTTTTTCCTGACAAAAGTATAATTTGAACCACAGATGGGAGACATTCAAAAGGGTTGAGAGAAGGGTTTGGGGACACCTCTTCCATCCCCAGGTGAGACAGGTCTGAGTGCAATGGATTACCATTCACATTCCGGGCTCTCCCCTTCTGAGTCCAGCTCAGCCCATCCTTACACCAGCCCTGGGGCATGGACAGGTGTGATCCACATCCTCTAATGAGGGATGTGATTCCAGGTCAATTCTCCTTGACTTGCCCTGGTGGGAAGTAAACCAGAGGTGGGTCGGTGGTGAGCAGCGCTTTCCAGTCTGAGCTCAAAGCAGAGATATGGTTCTCTATGTTCATGCTTTAATTCCGAATCCCATCTCCAGGCCGGGCTCCCGGAGCCTCCCCAGCCCCAGGAATGCTCCCTGGGAGCTTTCTAGGTCAAACAGTTATTTTTTTAGAGGAAACACTTAAAACTAAAACTCTGCAGAATTTCCCCCGAGGTTACAGAGTTTGTTTAGGCTTCTCCAAGCAGAGGATCTCAGTCACTGGGAACTGCAAACCTCCCCCAGACATTCATCCCACTCCCGTCGCAGGCACAGCCCGGTTCCCAAGTTTGTACTGCAAACAACAACACCAGAGCTGCTCCCTCCACACATCAACGTCCAAGGGAATGGCAGAGCCGAGCCAGGAAGAGGAGAAGGAACGGAGGAGCCCAGAGCAGGGACCCCACGGCCAGGAGCAGGAACAGATTGGATCGATGGTCTTAGAGGTCTTGTCCAACTTAAATGATTCCATGATCCCACAAGGCCTGGGAGCTGCTGTCCAGCCCCTTGGCAAGCACAGCATCCCTGGGAGGAGGATGGGGAGGCTCCGTGGGAGGGGGTTACAAGCGGGTCAGGAGGAGGGTGAGGGGCAGGGATGAGGGAGAGGGCAGAGGGGCAGCGCAGGCCATGTCTCCCTCCTGTCTTCAAATGCAAAACATTCCCTCTGACCTCCTGGTTTTCCATCTAAAAATAACCAGTTCTCAGTGCAGTGGTGGCTCGGAGAAACACAATTTATCACACCAAAGGCGGGGTTGGGGATGTGCATTTGAGGGTGGCAAGGGCCAGGTTTGGACCCTGCTCAGTGAGTTCTAAAAGAGCTTTTTTGGGGACAGAGAGACCTGAGGGTGGGATTTGAAGGTGGATTTTGGTCTGGAGAAGGTCACATCCATTTTGAACCCCCTTTATGGGCAGTGGTTGTGCCAGTGCAGTTTGCACTTGGTTGTCCAAGCCAATGCCAGCCAAACCTTGGGCCAGGTTCTCCACAAGCATCTCCTCCAAAACCCATGGCAATCAGCATCGAAGCAGCGCAGGAGTGACCCCACACTACCACAAACATTTCTGCTTTCCAGTGAACTTGGCCTGCTCCAGCTGCTGCCTCTTCTGGGACGCTGCTTCCCGGGCTCATCCTCCCGGAGCAATTATCCCACTGTGGATCCACCTTTGCAGAGCCGGCTTTGCAGTGGGGAGAGGAGCTCTGGGTGGAAGGACTGGAGGCAAGTCAGAGCTAGGAAAGCAATCAATTGTTCGTTAATGGAGTTACAGTAAAGATGTTATCCAAAACCACCGTGGCTGCCTAATTATTCATAACATCCCTCTGGAGATTCTCCTTTTGGCAAACTGTGAATCTCTGCTTTGTTGCCACAATAAAAGCAGTTTCAGGGCTGTAAATGAGAGGTTACAGATTACCACGGAGCCCTTGACAATATGGCAGCTCCCGAGCCTTGGATTACATGGTAATTTCCGTGCAATATCCAGGTTATTACATGGTAAGTCCCATGTCATTACAGGCTAAATGAATGATTATCACCCCTGCTTGACAAATTCACCTGACAAATTTTCCTCCCTCCTCGGTCCCTGGAATGTCTGCAGGCAGGATGCTGTTTCCATGAGGAACAGTGTGGTTGGGGTGGGCTCTTCTACCCCTGGATTTTCCCAGTCCCACCTGGGCCGTGCCCATGGACAGCACAGAGCTGGATGGGATGTGTGAGGCTCTGACCCAGCTCTGGGTGTGTGTTCCAGACATGAAATATTGATAGGAATTTTGGAATATCTGTGACAGGGGAAACAGCTTCAAAGTTCCCAAAAGGAACAAAAATGCTCCAGTGCAGCTGAAGGAACTGTTTGAAAATCCTGAGTTAACAGGAGTAGAAAATGATTTACAATCTTCTCTCAGCTTTATCATTCCTGTCCTGAATATTGCAAAGCTCCTCTGCACACACTGGGAAACAGCTCCAACTGGGGAGTGGAAGTTTTTCACTTTGTACAACTTAAGGCTGCTTAAAACTGCCACAGACCTGATCCACAGTTTTGTGACACCTTTAAATTCTCTTGCATTAGGCTTGAGGAGGTCTCATGGATTTAAGGAATGGCCACAGCCTTGTGCAGAACAAGAATTCAGCCGTTCAGGGAACTCAGGTCCTGTGAATGGCCACGGTTTTTCCACAGGAATATCTATGGGTGTCTGTATTTAATCTACAGATCTTTCTAGAGCATGATCACGCCCAGCCTGGTGATGTTTGATGGGTGTTAGGGACATCCAGCATGAATTTCCTCACAGGGAAGGATGTTCAGCCAACAGCAATCAGTGCCACTTCCCAGACTGGGAGTTCTACCCTGGAGAATAAACAATCAACAAGAAATTGAAAGATTCAGAAATGTCAAATCCTTTAAGCCCTGGCACTTCCCTGGGCCTCAGAAGCTCCAGCCCCCACATTCCTGCAGGGTTTGCATTTTAATTGCACTGATATCCCTTAGGAAGCCAAACTCCGGATGGGCCCAAAGTTCCACATCTCCTCTTGTCCCTCCTTAATGTGTTTCTCTCCCTGTCCTGCTCATTCTAAGGACTGACAATACAGAAAAAGTGGTGCAAATATTCGTCCCATGTCCCCTCCCCAGGCAGACTGAGAGATGAAAAGGGATCTCTCGTTAATATTCCACACATCCCATGTGCACACAGGCCCAGATTCCATACATGGCTCCCAGGTTCCTTGGCAGAACACCTGTATCTCCACTATTCCCACTGTTCAGACACTTCCATGGGAAACTGCTCTGCTTTGGCCCTAAAACCACGACTATAGCAGCTTTGGAAACCTCCTTCTGTCCTGCATCACCACAGACACCAGAGCCTAATAAATAACCCTGGTTATTTCTGGGTAACCAGCTCCGTGTTCTCCCTGCCCAAACCCGGTGAGTTTGCAATCGGGAGGTCGTCAGCAGTCTCTTGGCATGGTGACAATTATCCTGCAGTAACTTTATAAAAAATCACAATCCACGAGGACAAGCAACATTCCTGAGCTTTCTGATGGTATTTGCAACGCTCAGAGTTGGCTTGAAATGGAAAAGAAGAAGACAGCCCAGGTGGGTCTGGAGCTGCCGAGGGGGCAAAGGAGAGACTCATGGAGTCACAGAATTAAGGCTGGAAAAGACCTGGAAGATCATCAGGTCCAACCATCAGCCCAGCCCAGCCCCGTGTTCCCCACTAAACCGCATCAAGTGCCACATCCACGTGAGTTTTGAACCCTTCCAGGGATGGTGAGGGGCTGGCTGTGGTTCCTCTGCTGTCTCTGCCCAGGAATGAGTTCCCAGTCTCTCTGCAGGGTAACGAGCAATGCCCATTCTGAGACTGTTCCTAATAATCACCACGGATAAAATTGCTGTCCCATTGCTCTGGCAGCATCCCAGGGCAGGCTCTGCCAGCTCCCAGCCACCAGGACCCTGGGCTCTTCCTGTGGGTGCCGATGCTGCTGCAGCAGCTCCGAGGGACAATTAGGCTTCATCAGGCAGCGCTGACATTTAGCATCCATCCCCCCTCCCATCTCCTGCCTGAATTTCCTTGTTCGCCTTCCAGAGCAAGAAATAAATGGTGCATTAGAGAGAAGGAGAGAGAGATGAGCTTTATTAGCTGTTTATGGAAGAAATTAAAATTGCTCATTAGTAACCACGGCACCGGCAGTGCCCCCCTCCCTGGCAGAGCCCCGATGGTTCCATGGGGAGCACTAGCCTCGTATTTATTTGGGCTGGCACCTGCCCGGCGCCTCCCCTCCCTTCTGCAGATGGGCACGGGGGGACTGCGGGAAATGTCACCACTCCTTCCCCCGCCAGAGTCACTGCTCCCCCTCCCGAGTCGCTCCGGCTGCTCGGCATCGGCGCCGGCAGCTCGGGATGCTCCGCTGTGCCGCAGAGCAGCCGGGACTCGCTGCGCTTTGGTGGAGAGGATGCGAGCGGCAGGGAGGTGACCTGGTGGCCGTGCACCCCGGCCCTGCCATTCCGGGGTGTCCCGCACCAGCCGGAGCAGTCCCGGGGCTCAGCACGGTGGAGGGGAGGCTCTTCCCCTCCATCTCTCACCTCCTGGGCAGGCAGCGGTTCCACGTTATCATTTTATGCCGAAAACTTCTAACACAAGCGCTTGTTCACAAGTTTCGGGGCTGCGTGGAGCCGCCTGAGCCAGCTCTGCCCGTGGCCAGCTTAGCCTCCTGCTCCTCCTTTTCCTCTTCCTCCTTTCCCCTCTCCATGCCCTCCTGCCCTTCCCACCAGCCCCGCCGTGCTCTGCCCAGCGAGCTGCCCGTCCTGGCTGTGCCGTGACCCCGCCGTGCCGCGCCGGTGGCACCGGGGGCAGGCGGGAGGAAGCGGGGCCAGGAGCACTTCAAAGGCTCTGTACCTCCTCACGCAGCTGCCATAAAAAACAATCCAGGTTTCCGCTCCCGAGTCCCGCGTTGCCCTCGCAAGGGACATCTCTGGGGGCAAACGGATAAATCTTTCATCTCCTCGCTCTGGGTTTTATTAAATGCCTCGCACATCCATGGAAAACGCAGATTGCTGATAAATTCGGGCTGGTCACGGGAGAGGCAGATGGAGATTAACTCGTTGAACTGACTGGAAGTTGGTTCTTTCGAGGAAGATGGAGAGCTCTGGGATGTGCCGACACCGAAAGGCACAGCCCGTCCGAGTGGCACAGCCTGGGAGAGCACTGAGCTCGCCCTGGGAGAGGTGCTGCCCTCACACCCTCCTGGCGCCAGGGTCGGTGCAGGGCAAGCTTTGCCAAGCTCAGGATCATGGAAAGGATGTTTAAGCCTGGTGCAGGGAGCAGGGATCCTGCCCAGAGCAGACACAGCTCAGGGAAGGGGAGGTACCAGGGCTCTGCATCACCTGGCCCTGCTCAAGGTGGGCTTCGGCAACAACCCCGCTCCCCATCACCCCCCATACACCTGTATGGATATTCCTGGGGGATCCCTGGGAATATTGCAAGAATGCGGGTGAAAATGATGTCTCCTCACCCAAAAATCAGGCACAGCTACTGTGACTGTCACAGCTGAGAGGGAACGAGGCACTCGGGAAATGCAAGATCTGCTGCTGACATGGGAGGTGTGGGGTGCTTCATGTTCCCTGAGCTCTTCAGGGAATTTCAAGTCCCACTGAAATGGCTGAATGAACTTGTTTAATCAACAGCTCCACAGGCCCCAAAGTGCTTCAGACATCTAAAATTGGGCAGCAACAACAGAGAAATAGCATCTTCCCCATACCTGGGATGGAGGAAGGCAGGAAGTCATGGGACAGAGCTGTAGCAAAAAAAATTAGTGGGTTCACAAGGAGCAACGTTTTCTCCAGCCTGGAAAGGTGACTTCAGATATGGAGGCTCCATCCCAAAGGTCTCCCAGAGAAGTTTGAGCAGCCATGGAGGGCTGAGATGGGAACAGTTCATCCTGCTGCTTGAGGACAGACCCAGCAAACGCAGAAAACAGTTGCCCCAAGATATGAGATGAAATCAAATTAGGAACAAGAAGCTCAAGAATGAACTTCAAATGCCCTTTGGGGTAGCCAAGCACTTGGGGCTGTTCTAATCAGTAACCTCCCCATTCCCCAGCTGCTGCAGCAAGCCCTGCTAAGCAGACAGATTTTCCATTAAGCCTGGAAGAAATGGCAAAGTGCCTTAATGAATGTCAGAGTTAATACCCCGTTTGTTATAGGCTGCGACTGCAATGTGATGGGTTTATAAAGCCGGCCCCTCATTACCCTTATCAATATTATTCTTACTCAGTTCCCGTCTGCAGGCCAGATCCACATCCAGCCCTTGGCTGCGGCTGCTTGACATGGGAGCTGGCTGCCTGAGGATCTGCAAGCCATCCTGCACCAGGGCATTTTCAAACCAGTAAAAAAGGGAATAAAATCCAAGAACTAAGGCAGGTTGAGCGTATAAAGCGTGTGTCTGAGCGAGCGCATGGTGCGAGGCATCGCTGCAGCCGCTGCGGCTCTGATTGAAACCAGACTCAGGAAAGAAGGGCTGTAAACGTTTTTTCACTGCCTGTCCTAAGAAATTTATGTCTCACCCACTCCATCATCTCCTTCAGGGCTGCCTTTTTTTGCAGCTGTCTTCAGAGACCATCGGCTGAGCCCCTTTATGAAGTCCAGTCCATGATGTCACCCGGAACCATAACTCACTCACCTCCCTGGCTGGGCTCTGCGCGGGGGTGCCCCATAAATAACGGCCCAAGCCGGGGGGAAGCCTGCCCTGCTCGAGGAAAACCTTCCTGACATCGGAAGGGAAGAGAGAGGAATACACACACGGGACAGGGGGACCCAGAGCAGGGTGTGATGAACTCAAAACCACAACTGCACAGAGCAAATGGGACAGACAAACCGCTGATATTGTGTCCAGCAGAACCTGCTCTAGAGAGGCCAAGGTGAGCCCCAACTGCCTGGACATCCATCAAACCTTCCAGGGCTCTGCCTCCTCCGGAGAAATCCAAACCATGTGCCAGAGCCCCAGCCCAGAGCGTTGCTTGCTGCCTGGGATTAAAATGACTCAGCAGCCGGGATGGGTCCGTCCTTCAGTAGCACCCAATTGGTCATGACTGAAATGTGCTCTGACTTTGGGGTGTTTTTGGGCCCCACATCCTGGTGGAGCTGCTGCTCACCCATCACACTTCTCGAGAGCAGGTGTCCACATCAGAGAGCGCCAGGCCCCCGCCACGGCCCATCCCCACGGTGGGGAAGCCGAGGGTAATTGTTTCATTGTGTCTGATAACATGTGGTTTTGCCATATTTATAATCCAGCGCTATTAAAAGGGGAAAAAAGAGAACAACTCAAAATCCTTCCACCGCAGTTGGCTCTAATTGTCCCTGTCCCACCACTTCCCCCTTTCCCAGTCCTGCTTGTGGGCTGTTTTGGCAGCAGAGCCAAAGCAGGAATGAGCTGTTGGGATGAAGTTTATCCTTCGGTGGGATGGCCTCACTGGGGAGGACTGAACGCTCTCAGTTTTCCTGGGAAGCCTGGACTGCATCTGCTTGGGAGCAGAGCCCGAGGAGTGCCACCTCCCCGGGACACCTTCACCGCTGTGCTGGAGCCACACCCAAGGTAAGTAATGGCCTTCCCCCTGGAATTTCATCAGTTAATGCCACTGGAACTCTGCAGTCAACAGGGCTGGTCCTGGCAGCTGGAAAATGCACAGGCTGAGAAGAAAGGGCTGTTCTCACATCTCCCATGTTTCTTCTCTTCCACTTACAGATTTGCAGGGGTTGGATCTGTGGTCCCCAGACACTTGTTGAACCACAGAAGTCCCCTCCCCGTGATGGCTGTTGCCAGGAAAAAAAACAAGCAGAAAGACTCCAACAGCATCTGCAGGACATCCCCTGAGCCACACATTCCAGAAAACTTTGGAGCTCTGGAGGGCAGGAGCAGGTTCTCAGTGCTTGGTGGTGTGGGCCATGTTCTCATTGCCTGGGGCTGTGCCACACGGACAGTCTGTCCCACTGAAATGTCCTCAGGGACTGGGAATGCTGTGAAGCCACTCCTCAGTGCCTGGGCATCTGCTGGTGTGTGGGATGCATCCAGGGATTTGGTTCTGAGCTGGAATTTATTGCCCTCTCCTCTCCTTTCCTCTCCTCAGTAGATACAGAAGTGGGGGAGGGTGATGGTGTCTTTTTCCCTTTCTTTCCTCCCAAACCGAAATTAAAACCAGCCAAAAGCCCACCACGATGGCAATGTCTGTGAGCTGGAGTGTGCTCGGGGTGGTCACACAGGTCCATAGGATGTTTCAGGCAGCTGATGGATAGACCTTTCTCCCACACCAAAGGATAATATTTGTGGAAAGGGCTCTCCCATGTGTCCCCAAACCCCCATAGCCTTCTCAGGCTTCCTTTTTTTATATTCCAAGTTGCACTCAAAGCCCTCGAAACCACTCCAGCAGAGCTTGCCCATTATCCGTGGGATGTAGAGGAGGGCTGTTGCCATGGCACTGCAGCATCCCCCTCGTTCACAGCGGCTCCTGGGGGGCTTCACCCCTCCATACCTGGACAGGGGCTCTGGATCCATCCCCAGGGAGGGCTCTCCTGCGGTCCCTGGGGGCTGCGCCACCAAGGATTCCAGCAGCCTCTCCCTCCAGGTGCGTCCCACTGGTCCTTGGCAGCCTTTGTCGCTCGGTGATGACAAGCGCCTGTCAGCCTCTGTGCTCCCTTCCTGTGGAATGTGAGGGATCCCCAAGGAGGAGCACGGGCCAGGGATGTGGCTGTTACCCCCCAGCCCCCGCTCTCTCCCTTTCCCCCCACTCCCGTCCCTTCCGTGCACCCAGGTCCCCTCGGTGTGGCTGCCTCCCGTGCTGGGATAATGACTCCAACATTCCCGTGGCATTTGGGATTCCAGCAGCACTTGTGGGGTTCCTCGTTGCTGCCGCGTCCCTGCGCCGCCGGGAGGGCTTTTCAGCGCGGCTCGGCTTTGCTCCCCCCGCCACACAATGGAGACAATGGCGTTTGAAAAGCTGAGAATGGAAGGGAGGGAAGCGGCTCGTGTTTAACCTTTCGCAGGCAGCGCGAAGAGCCGGGGCTGGCGTTGTCAGAGGACGCGAGCGGAGCTCTCCGCCTGCCCACGCCGGTGCCCGCGCCCGCTGCCCGCGGAGCTGTCAGCTCCCATTACGGCCCTCAATGGACGCGGCCGTCCCCCGGCACAAGGAGCCTTTATTCCTTTGGATGAGAACCAGGAGAAGTGGGAGATGCGGCTCTGCGTGGGCTCGGATCCCCCAGCTGGGATATTTCGGGGTCTGAATTTACAGGCAACCAGCGAAGGGGGCAGGGACCCCGGGGTGGGAACGGCTCGTCCTCCCTCACGGGCCCTTCCCGGGGTGGGAGCGATGGAGACTTTGTCACCTGGTCCCTGCTGTCGCATGAGTCACCGCGCAGGAATTAGAGCATGTAATGGTCCCGTTTCCATCCCGCCATTCCGGGGTCTGAGTGTTGCTGATGGATCCGGCCCCCGTGTCCCACCTGGCTGGGACAGCACAAGGTGACACCTGCCGGGGCTGTGCCGGGGGTGCCGGGGGGGCTTTGGCAGGGCTCGGAGCGGGGCTCGGTTTACGGGCTTTTGTGGTATTGGTTGTCAGGGAGTTCGTGCCTGACATCGGGAAAACGCTTCCTGGCAGCTGTGCCGCAGTTTGGAGGCAGCAACCTGAACGGGGGGACCCGTGGCCGGGCCGTGGGGACTGCCCCCGTCCGGGGGAGGCGGGACGGGAGCCGCCTGTGGGTGCTGCTGAGGGAACACCACGTGTGAGCATAAACCCTGCGAGTAGCAGGGTGTTGTCAGATCCAAACACCACTGATGATCCACGGCTGACCACGGGGTGACTGAGAACTCCTCCCAAGCTATGCTTTAATTTTTCTCTTTCTGGAGAATTTGGAAACATCTGTGCCTGCCCCTCACATTACTCTGATTTCGGTGTCATCTTTGCCTTCTGATCCAGAGGAGTTATCCTGGTTTCTTTTCCCTCGATCCAGATTGTGCTGAGTATCCGTGTCGCTGCCTTCCCGGGAGTTCACACTTGATTTCTCTCTGAACTCTTGGATAAATACCATCCAGGCCGGGGGATTTGCTGCACTTTCTCCAGTTGCTCCCTGATTTCCTCCTTAGAGACCTCCCTGCCCGATAAGGTCACATTCTGATTTCCTATGCACAATGCCTTTGAAATGGAAATGTTTCCCCTCATTGTCTTCTCCAGTAAAGATCAAGAGGAAGAACGAGTTTCTCCCGGCTTTTCTACCCTCCATAATCGTCCTCTTCTCCCCAGGGACCAAACGCGTGCCACGGTCCCACACACCACAGTCTCACAGGCAGCAATCTCATGTGTGAAGTCCTTCAGTGGATTTCCAGGCTTTTCCTGGCCTTTCTTGGGCTGTTTTGGGACACCCTGGTTTCTGATCCCCAAAGAAGCTGCTTTCCAATCCAGGAAGAACTTTTCAATCTAATTTTAAAGGGGAATTTTATGTACCTCCAGTTAGCACAATCCCTATTCCCATGGCCAGAATGGATTCCCTTTTCTCCCTTTTTTCCTGACTCACCTCCCTGCACAAGCCAGGTGGGTCCCATCCCCATGTCCAGCTGTCCAGGGCAGATGATCACATCCTGGATTGTCCTTGGGAAGCTGTCCCATCCCTCCTGCTCCCAAGGACGTGTCAGGAGAGGAGGATTTGCCTGAGAGGCTCAGCACCCCCAGCACTGCTGGGCTGGATCTGGGCCAGGTGCCTCAGCCCCCAACCCTTCATCTGCAGCTCAGCTCCCGTCTCGTGCCGGGGCCGTGCCAGCAGAACTCCATGGAATGCCATTTCCCAATGTTCTGCTTGTTAACAGTTGCCCACAAAGATTTAAAAGTCTCAGATGTGTGTCCAATCTGTTGGCTTTGCTAGAGTGATCAGAAGGGACCCAAAGGACTTGTGACTATCTTGAAATGTTATTAGAAGTTTGCCTGAATCGCTGATTTTTAGAACAATAACCTTCCCAAAGACTTCAAGCCATTCCTCTGCAAATTGGATTTAAAATAAAATTGAAATGTGATGGAGGGAGTTTTCTATGTGCTGGGGGGAGGATTTTTGCTGGAGCTCAGTGAGCAGAGGGTGTGGTGTAAAACGCACGGAATTATTTTAGCTGCAGCATGCTTCCTCTGTGCCCTTTTTCCCAGTCTCTCTTGGAACAGGAACTCCATAACATTTGATCCTTTAGACAAACTTTCAAACCCATAATGTTCAAGTGGGTTTGAAATTAGGCGTAAAGAGTTTGTTCATCCCGAGGAATCTCTGAAATGGATTAGTGAGAGCTCCTTGTCTTACAGTGGGAATCTGAGGAAGCAACCAAGGATCACCCGGAGCCAAAAGAAATGAGAATTACTGGGTGAAATGATGCACTTTTACACACCTGGTTTGAGCACCTCATCCCAGGGCAGCAGCATCTGCCCGAGGACACTCCCCAGGTCTCAGTAAACTTGTCCCTCTCATAGCCCATCCCTGGTGTTCCCAGCAGGAGATGATCCCAGAAAGCGACTGGCTATTGCTGTGTGTTAGTGATGGAACAAGGGGAAAATCGGCACAAATCATTAAGAGTGTCTGATAATTCTCCAGGTGAAAGCCTAGCTGGGCTCAGCAGCTTTCCCAGATCCATTTCCCTGATTTACAGTCATCATTATCCTGGGAATCCTCCACCCCTGCAGCACCACTCAGCCGAGAGCCCTGGAGCTGCCTTTCCTCATCCTTCAGCCCCAGGAGCCTGAAGTCAACCCTAACCTCCACAATCCCACCCCGTGAGGTCTCCAGCGTCTGCTGGGGGGAACTGTCAAGAGACAGGGGGTGGTTTCCTCTGGTGGCCAAAGGCTGCACTTGGTAGTCACTGGAAAAAGACTCCGCTCATGCTCTTCAGCTGTATTTTAGTGGCAAATCCATGCAGGACAGGAGTTCCTGTGCAGGGTGACTCCAGGTCCTTGCCAAGACAGAGGAAATGCTGATGAACACAGAGCTGAGGAGGGACCTGAGCTCTCAGGGAGGAACAGCCGGTTCGTTCCCATGTTCACTATTCCCAGATAATGGGGATCTGTGCCTCATTCCTGTTTTTACTTTCCCCAGATATTGGCAGTCGTTGGCTTATTCCCATGTTTGCTTTTCCCAGATAATGGGGATCGCCGTCATTCCCACTTTCCCTTTTCCTTGATGGGGAGGCGGAGCACTCCCAACCCCTGCAATGGTTCCTGGAGGATTTTGTTCCTCCCCAGCCCCGAGGGCGTTTATTGAGCCTGAGCTGGCGGGAACAATCCTCCCCTCTGGATGGCAGTGCCAGGTCACAGCAGGGACAGGGACAGAGATGCCACCACGCCATCAGCCACTTTCCCCTCCCCACCCTGCACTGGGACTGCTCTCAACGCTTCCTCTCTGCGAGTTTTCCACATCTACTTTCTGGATTTCTTTGCCAGCCAGCACGAGGGAAGGATGCTTGGCAGGTCCTCTCCCTTCGGGAGAGCGTTCCCTACGAAACGGGAAGGAACACGCAGCAGCACTGAGGGAATATTCCCATATTGTTCATTCAGATGCCTGAGCCTACACTTGGTTTGTGAGCCCTGAGCTGAGCCAGGTGTGGGCACAGAGCAGGGGGAGACAAGAAACCCCCTCTGCACAGGGCTCCTGGGGCTCAGCTTGCCAAAATAATGTCACTTATGGAGATTTCAGGTGACACCAGGAGAGAGGTGCTGGCTCTGGAAGGCCCTGCCAGGGCTGCCCCTGCTGCCTGTGGCCCCACAGCCTCAGGGCTTTAGGCAGAGCAGGGAGAGTTCAAGTCCTTCCTCAAAACACAAATCGAGATGAACATAACTACAAAATGAAAATCATTTTATATTGAAAAGCCAAAGGGTTTCTCTTGGAGGAAATACTGAAATGTCTTAGTTCAGCCCAATTCGTTTTTCCTTTAGGGGCAAGGGAGGCAAAATAAAGAAGCAAATACAGAAATAGGGTGAATATGCCAGGTGTTTTGTTGGGTTTTTTTTCAAATCCGGATTTAGCACCTCTCATCAACTGCTGATGGATGCATTTGTCCAACTCCAACTTCTACCATAACCATTTATCAGCTGTGGCCTCTAAAGCAGCACTTCCCTGCCACATGGTTCCTACCAGGGAAGCAACAACCACAGTGCATTCGGCCACTGGGAAAACAAGAAAAAAAACATGGAAACACAGGGCTTCTACCCCTCCTCATGCACCCATCGGTGCCCTTGAGCTGGTTTTCTGTTCTCGGTGTTTTCTGTGTCTCTATCCATCCCCAGCCCCGCTGCCGCCGTGCTTTGTGCGGCTGAGCTTTCTCCGGGATGGCTTTTCCATTGTCATTCGCGCAGGGCCAAAGGCAGAATGCATTAAAGCCACCGGCTGGCGGGGCAGCGATATTTGCGTCTCTTGGAGTTAATTCTCCAAATCGCTTCCCATTCGCTCCCTTCTCGCTCATTTGGGCACTTCCGTGGATGTTCCCGGCGGCGCAGGGGGAGGTGAGGCGCTGGTTTGACCCTCGGCTCATGCGGTCCACTGCAAGGAGCTTTGCCTTTAGAGCAGGTTGGACGGGAAGAAGTGCAAGGGTGTTCACCCGGAGGGTGTCCAGGGACGTGGGAAAAGCCGGCTCTGTGCAGACCTGGGCTGGACTTGCTCCCTCGGGGAGGGCAGTGGGAAACCAGGCCCAGGGCGGAGCTGCTCCCGCGGCTCCCGCATCCCCTGGAGCCCGGGCAGACTCCTCTCCGCTGACGGTGACTTTCCTCTTCACTGCAGAGCAGAAACCTCGGCTGCACCAAGGCCCTGTGCTGGGGCTGCAGCGGGCCGGGAGCCGGGGGCAGCCCCTGCGAGCGGGCACAGGGGCCTCGTGCGGGGGCGGCTGCCGCAAACAAACCCCCAGGGGACACTCGGGGTCACTGCAGGGGGCAGTGCGGGCTCCAGAGAGGGGACAGGGCTCCTGCCGCTCTCCAAAGGATGACGGCACACCCAGGAACAGCAGCTCAGTCCCCTCCTTGTCCCCCGGCTCTCCAGCACAGAGCCGATGGCAGCGGCCGCCTCTCCACTGTGTTCCTGCCCAAAACGTCAGGATCTGGAGGCACTGGGATATTTATTCCTGCCTTTTGCCCCTCGGCTCTCCCTGGAGCGATGATGTATGAACAGTGCCGGGTTTCCATCCCCTGAAGCTGCTCCGCTAGCCTGATGCACAGCCCCGCTCCTGGGGGTACCCCAGGGCTTTCTCCGGGTCACGGGGCTACCTCTGGATTTCCTGGATTGTCTGAATTCCTCGTGCGAAGTTGTACATTTCTGAAATTCTATTTTTGGATTAATGAACATTTGGCAGCAATACGAAGCCTGTTGGTAGCTGGGGGGTGACCCTCCTAATGTATTCCCCATGCTTCCTCTTCCCTCTGGGCCAAACTGCCCCCCAGGAAAGCCCTGGAGCCTTTCCCAAGTTTACCCCAGGAATGAAATCAGCTCCATGTCTGCCACAGTGAATTTTTCCTCGGTCCACAGGCACTTTCTCTTTCCCCCACCTGCCCGAGAGGGAGAGAGGAAGGAGGGGAAGCAGATGGAGGCAGAGTTGCAGACGTGAAGTGTGAGAAAGGCAGTGGGGAAGAGGAAATTTGAGCATCAGGAAATTCTTCCGAGCACAGTGAGGTGTCAGACAGAGCGATTGCCTTCCCGGGAATGGGGACCGGCCCCACATCTTGGGAAAAGAAGGGAGATTCAGGTTGGAGCAGACCAAAACCTGCAAGGCCCTGCACTGGCCAGGCTGGGATCAACATCCTCGTTTTCCTCCCTGGTGTAAAGGAGGATCCATGGGAGGAGGATCCATGGGTTCAGCTCATTTTCCACCTAAATCCCCTCTGCTCTGGAGCCAGTCTGGGAGTGCTGGGGGTGTTCAGCCTGAAGAAAAGGCACCAGGGAGACCTCAGAGCCCCTTCCAATGCCTAAAGAGGCTCCAAGAGAGCTGGAATGGGACTTGGAAGAAGGGATAAAGGGACAGGACAAGGGGGAATGGCTTCCCACTGCCAGAGGGCAGGGATAGATGGGATATTGGGAAGGAATTCTTCCCTGGGCGGGTGGGCAGGCCCTGGCACAGGGTGCCCAGAGAAGTTGTGGCTGCCCCTGGATCCCTGGAGGTGTCCAAGGCCAGGTTGTACAGGGCTTGCAGCAACCTGGGACAGTGGAAGGTGTCCCTGCCCATAGCAGGGAGTGGGATAGGATGAGCTGCAAGGTCCCTTTGAACCGAAACTGGTCTGGGATTCCATGATTCCCACAGTGCGGAGCCAGAGCTGGACTCTGTCCATCTCCAGCCACCTGGTCCCACGTGTCCCCCCAAGCCCTGGGAGTTGAAGACTCCTCGCAGCTCCTGCCCAGACCTACATCAGCTCTCAGTGGGAGTTTTGATGCCGCAGCAGTGAGAATTCCATAAAACATTCCGAGCTCTCCCTGCACCGGCACTTCCCAAGCGGGTCCCTCTGTGTGGGCTGTGCTGAGGTGACACCTCCAGGCCGCCCCCAAATGGGAGGAGTAGCTCATGCACTGATGTAAAACAGGGGACGAAAGGTCCCCCGTGACTTTTTTTGCCTATTTCATCCCCAAATAATTCTGTGAGAGAATTTTTGTGTAATTGGATTAAGTGTGGGGAACTTGTCCTTGCTGACAGATTGCACAGGCACCAAACCAGCATCGGGGGGGTGTCACTAAATCTTCTTTCACTGGGGGGAAAAAAAAAAGCAAACAGTAATTCAGGTTTGCAGCCAAACCAGATTTACCCAGCCCCGATCCAGAGGATGGATTGTTCCCCATTAGTCCCACAAAAGCCACTGAGACCCCTTTATTCCTCTAGTTTCATTTTATGGGCACGAGTGACTTCACATGGCTTTTTCTGTGAAAGGGGACCATTTTTTAAGAGCAGCCCGTGTTTGAGGGACGCGACGCCACGGCCGATGCGTGGATATCTCCACTCTCCAAAGAAGGGCTATTAAGGAGATAAGGGATTGGGAGAACGCTCTCTCTGCTGTGCTAAAGAGCGGAGGAGGAAGATAACTTGGGAGCTCTGGTAAAGCCACCAAGCATTCTGTGAATAAAACTCTTCGAGGAATCAATTTTCCTCACTGCAGCGATTGTGTTTTCCTGAGGGTGATGTTTATCCATTGGCTCTGTTCCCGCAGCTCAGACACATCCAAGGCTTGCCCAGGGCCCCATCCAGTGCTCACTGCAGAGCCCAGAGAGGCTCAGAGTGAGCTGGGAGTGGGAGCAGGGGAAGCCAGGCTTAAAACCCACTGTCCTGCACACCAGGGGAGGCTCAGGTTGGACAGCAGGAGGAATTTCTTCATGGAAAGGGCGGTCAGGCATTGGAAGGGGCTGCTCAGGGAGGTTTGGAGTGCCCATCCCTGGAGGTGTCCAAGAAAGGCCTGGATGTGGCACTCAGTGCTCTGGGCTGGTGACAAGATGGGGATGGGGCACAGCTTGGACTCAATGGCCTTGGAGAACTCTCCCAACCTTAGTGATTCTGTGATTCCATTAAGTTCATCCCACCCCGTGGCTGCAGCACCCACAACGGCATCATCAACTCATCCCAGGGATGAGCCAGTGTTGCCTGCCCAGCTGAGTCCAGTTTTTCCCTTCACATGGGGTCCCACAGCAAAGCCCGGAGCATGTGGAGCATGGGGAGCGCTCCAGGACACCCCGAGCTGTCTGTGCCCCCCCAGCTCCCAGCCTTGAGCACGGAGCCAGCTCCACTGTCAGTTATTTACAGAGCTCCATGGGCCACATCCAGCACGCTTGGATCAGCCCCCAAGCTCTTAATGAGATTACAAAGTTTATTTTAGTTGAGAAAGACACCAATAAAAAGGATTTAAAAATCCCTCGGCGTCTCGCCATACCCCAGAGTGCTCGGCCAGTGGGAGAGCTCCTCCAGCTCCCGCGTTTGTTTTCCTTTCGGAGCAGCCGAGGCTGCTGCCTCCTGCATTCCCGTGCATTAGCAGCCTCTTCCCAGGTTGACCCCATGTATTATGGATGTGCTAAAATCTTCATGTTCTGAACAGGAGCTGCATTATTCATGGCTCTTCTTAGAGTTTGTCTTTAAAAGCCCTGCAGCCTTTTAATGAAATGCTCCGATTTTAACAGCAGCCAAGACCAGATATTTTGCTTTAAATTTTTTAAAAGTCATCTCTGTGGATTTTCCCCCCTGTTCTCCCCCTCTCTTTGAAGGCTCAAGGCCACTCAGAAGACGGTGGAGGACAGAGGGGGATGAGGAGGTATGAGGGTTCAGGAAGGGGAGGATGGGATGTGCTGATGGCCCTGAGCCCCTTCCAGCCCCACAGGTGGGGTCAGGGGTGCTGGATGTCCCCAGGTCCCCGAGGGGAGTGGATGCTCCATGGGCATCAGGGATGCAGCCAGAGGACGCACTGGCTATGTGGCACTGAGCCTCTCCCAGCCTTGGGCAGTGGTGTTGCTCCTGATTTGAGTGACACCAAGGTTTCCTTGGAATTGCTATGTAAGGAGGGAAAGGGGGAAGATGGAGAGAGCGGCATCCCCTGGTCCCTGTGGGGTGGGGTTGCAGTTCAGTGTGGAAGGTGTGGGCAATAGATGGTGGATGGGATGGAGGGTGTGGGGACCCCACGGACCTCCACCAAGAAATTCCTGAGGCTGGCATGAGCTGGAGCAGAGCCAGTATGCCCTGCCTGGTCTGGGAGCAGGGGGAGAGCTCCAAAGGCTCTGCCTGGGGTGCAGGAGCACAGCACGGAGTGAGCGCAGGCCCCGTGCGGGCACAACCCTAGCCCCATCGCGGGGCTGCCTCTGCCTCCACCTGCAGTGAATTTGGCCTAATGACTTAAACACAGATCCCATTTCCAGGCAAACATCCCAAGTGTTCTGTCCCTGGTGGCAGGGAAACTCCTTAAATCAAAGCGGAGCAATCCGATAGCCGGGGCCGCAGCTCGGAGCTTTATTGATCACATCTGGGCTGGTGCTGGGCTGGGACTGGGAAGCGACTGGGATGGGACTGTAGGGAGCTGTGGCTCCTGGGGACACACTTCTCTCCTGCCCTGCTCAGAGCCCTGGCCCTGCAGCCCCTCACGCCGAGCACTGGAAGGAGAGAGAAGAAACGCCGGAGTTTCTGACAGCTCCAGCCTTTCCGAGCCCAGTGCCACAGATTCCTTTTGTCTCTCCAGTTCCCAGGAGTTTCAGAGCACATTGACTGCTGCTGTTATTGTTTGGTAGGGTTTTGTGCTAATTCCTCGTTACCTCTGAGACTTGGGTATAGAAAAGTTGGAAAAAAGCAAGAGATTGGGGGAATTTCCCTTGCTCTGCGCTCCAAATGTGATTAAACACCAAGGTCCCCTCGGCGCTGGGCTGTGACATGTGGTGCTGGCAGTGCGGTGCTGGGGTGGCCGCTTCCCACCCGGGCTCATTCCTGAGCTGCTCCTGGTAACTCCCGGGAGTTAATGGTGTGGGACACACCAGCAGTGGCAGGGTCTCACTGTGCTCTGTGCTGTGCCTCAATCACTCTCTGGGGTGGAGATCCCTCTCTGCCGGGGTTTCAGCTCCACGGGAAGGAGGTTTTTGAGGCAGTTATGCACAACCTTGGGAGGAGCAGGGAAAGGTGGGATGGCGCACTTGGAGGGGGAAGCAGGGCCAGGTTGCCATTAGCCTGGCTGAGCTGTCTGTGCTGGCCCTGACGGCTCTGCCAAAAGGCAGGTGCCACACACAGCTACAGCGCTGGCAGGACAATGCCACCATGTCCCAGGCCATGTCCCCAGGTCCAGGGCAGCCCTGGCTGGGTGCCAGTCCCCTGTAGCTCAGCAGGATTGTGGCCTGTCCCTGCTCCTGGGACCTCCACAGCCTCCCTCTGCGCCCATCAGGAGGCTCCGAGAGCCCTCGGGGGGCATCCGTCATGTCCCATTTGGGAGGCAGGACACTTCCCGTCACATTGTTGTGTCTGGAAGCAGGTCACCCCTCGTTTCCATAAGATCACATTTCCAGGCCAGCGCTGCCCGCAGCCCTGCCATTCATGCTCCATTGGAGAGCCGCTGCTGCCTGCACGGAGCGCGGGAATAAAGTGATGTCTTAATTCATTGCACATTCTTAAATAAAGGAGCGGGAGAGAAAGGGAGCGGCTCAAGGTCAGCACTCGTTGCTGAGTGAGATTTCTTCAGCAGATTGTCTAAAATAGCCTGGAAAAAATAAATAAAAGCAAATTGATGGACACGCTATATTGAGGCGATGGGAAGTGAAGATGAAAAGAGAAGTGCCAGCTTGACTGCCAGCTTGGTGTGAGAATAAAACCTGCAAAAATATTCTCAATTGGTATTTTAATGGCTGACCTGAATGCTTAAAAAACCCCAGGCTTGCTGACTTGAGCCAGGCAGATGCTGAAGCCATTTGTGCATGGATAACACTGGGAGAATCCTTCAAAAATTATTTAATGATCAATCTCTCCAATTCTGGCTGGAGCTGACCAAATTCATTTGAAATCAAAAGAAAGGCTCTCCATTACTTCCTTGAGCTTTGGATCAGGACCCTGAAGGCATTTAGGAGGCTTTGTTTTGTTTTGTTTTGTTTTGCTTTCCACAGATATTCCCGTGAATATTTTGAGGGGGTGTTAATTGGAACTGGTGGTGGAAGTTGGACTTTGCAGACTGTTGGTTTGATACCCTTGACCTTCAAGCTCATCCCATCCCACCCCCTGCCATGGGCAGGGACACCTTCCACTAGCCAAGGGTGCTCCAAGCCCCGTCCAGCCTGGCCTTGGACACTGCCAGGGATTCAGGGGCAGCCACAGCTTCTCTGGGCACCCTGTGCCAGGGCCTCCCCACCCACACAGGGAGGAATTCCTTCCCAGTATCCCATCTAACCCTGCACTCTGGCAGTGGGAAGCCATTCCCTGTGTCTTCTTCCTCCATCCCTTGTCCCAAGTCCCTCTCCTGGAGCCTCTTTAGGCCCTGGAAGGGGCTCTGAGGTTTCCCTGGTGCCTTCTCTTCTCCAGGTGAACCCTCAGCTCTCCCAGGCTGGCTCCAGAGCAGAGGGGTTTGTGCTGTTGTAATGAGGTGCAATTATTATTTTGGCCCTTTAAAATAACCATTCAAAAAACCCAAAAAGACTAAAAAAAATGGAAAAACATTGCTGGGATGGGATGGAATTATTCCAGTAGGAATTAGAGCTAACTGCCCTGGAAAGGCTGACAGGAACAGAGGCTGGATGGGGTTGGATTCCCGTTCCCAAAGCCCAGGGTCTGTTTTTTCCAGGTGTGAGCAGAGCAGCCCCAGGGGGATGAAGAAGGTACCAGACTGAGGTGAATTCCCAGCCAGACATCGGCTCCTGTCCCCTCTTTGGAACAGCTCTGGGGGTTGTTCCAGCACAGGTCCTGACCATGGTGTGCTCAGGGTGTCACAAACAGTGTCAGAGACGATCCCCAGAGCACCTGTGTGACAAACATTAAACATTCCTGGCTGTTCATGCTCGGATGTGACACAGCAGGGAAGCTGGAGCAGCCTGGAGAGAGGGCAAACTGGACTGCCAGGAGAGACAGGGAGTGCAACTGCTGCCTTTTTGTCCAAAACAGGAATTTCTGGTTAAAAACAAAATATGGCTGAGATAAATAAAGATGAGTTAAAATGTAGGCAGCTGCCTTGGAGATCTTTCCTGCAGGCAGATCCTGAGCCTGCTGACAGCTCCCTGGCACAGAGAGGCTCTGAAAGCCACAACACCTCCAGTGGCTGGGAAGGAGAGATCCTGGGATGTGCCCAGGAGTTCCTGAGCACTCAATACTTGGGGAAGCGAGGGTTGAGGTGTCCTGTGACAGCAGGAGCCCAGCTGTGTGGGCTGGGAGCAGTGCTGAATCATGGAGACACAGAATCCCAGAATCACTGAGGTTGGGAAAGCTCTCCAAGATCATCGAGTCCAAGCTGTGCCCGATGCCCACCTTGTCACCAGCCCAGAGCACCGAGTGCCACGTCCAGACACCTCCAGGGATGGGCACCCCAAACCTCCCTGAGCAGCCCCTTCTAATGCCTGACCACCCTTTCATGAAGAAATTCCTCCTGATCCCACAAATGGAGGGGTTTCTCATCCCACTGCCCAGCCGCCATTCCCACTTTGCCTTGTGACTCACAGAAGGACATTTGTCCCCTTCCAGCAATGCAACAGCCCAAACTAAACCAGGGCTGGAGCTGCTCAGTCTCTGCTCCCAGGCTTCCCTCTGGATCCTGCTCCTGCCCTACCACAGCCTCCACTTGCCTGGAGCAGGATTATTCCCCCATGGATGTGAGCTCCTGCCGGCTCTGCCACTCGCTGACCAAGCGCTGCTGTGCAGATATCCCGGGATTAAAAGGAGTGGCAATTCTGAATGCCCAGTTGGAGGCAGGGGATGTTTGATGGCACTTGGCCTTTTCTGTAACAGCCTGGCTGTTCCAAGCCCAGCTCATGATGGCTTTCCTCAGAGCCAGGGATGTTCAGCACCCCTGAAGGCAGCTCCCAGGATCTTGGATTTGGATATTTAGGGCATAAGGCTTGCACGAGATGTTCTGCTCACCAGCAAAAATCGTGGCTAGGGACACCAGCAGACATCATGGCCTGAGTTGGGGCCTGCTCCCCAGAGGGGTGCTGGATGTCTGAATCCCAAATCCATCTCCATCCTTCCTTTTCTTGCTTCACAGCCACCATCCTGATCAGGATTTTAACGGCAAAGATACAGCAAATTCTGATGAACTGTCCTGTTCAAGGCTCAGCACGTGGCCAAGTCTGGACATATTTTCCAGGCAGGAGGACACAAAGGGCATGTCCAGGCACAAAAACATCCTCCCAGTTTGGAAGCTCCTGCTGTAAAGAGACCTGGGGAAGAGCGAGAGCATTGTAAAGAAACGGCTGTCAGAATTCAGCACATTTTTTTCATGAGCTTCATTCCTGGGAGCAGATTTCAGCATTTTGGCTGAAACTTCGCAGAGTGATTTCGCTCCAGGCAGACACCAGCCCGGAAAATTTCATCTCCAACCATTCCAGTTTGGCAAAGCTGAGAGCAACTGCAAACACAGACCTGTAATGTGTGGAGTGGGAGCAGCCCGGGAGCCAGCACTGCATCCCGCACCCCATTCACTCCTCTCTTTCTGTAATTATTTGCTTAATCACAGCACACTTTTAATCCTGTGCCCTAATTAATGTGCTATGAAGAGCCATGCAGGCCATAAACCTCCCCGTGGCATGAGCAGGATCATTTGCATTTGAGCTTGTTTTTTCAGCCCAAGATCTTGAAGCACTTTCTGAAGTAGAGATCATTAACCCCAGGTTCCAGCTGGCGAGGCCCAGACAGAGGAGATGTGACACCAATTGTCCCTCTCAGCAGCAATGCCCTTGTCTGGCAGATCGCTGGAATATCCATTGGAATGCACAATCTGGGAGTGCTGCTGTCCTGGGGGTCCCGGGAGTGCTGAGCTCAAGCACCACCTCTCCGTGGATGCTCTCCCTGTGCTCTGGCTTGTGGTTGTCACCACCGCCTGAGAGTGAGGCTGGCATTGTCCTGCCCATGGGGAAGGAGGATGGCACTGGGATGGCAGGGGAAGGGCAGAGGTGCCGTGTCTGGAACGGCGAACAGGGACAGGGGGACAGCGGGACAGTGGGACAGTGGGACAGTGGGACAGAGGGACAGCAGGACAGTGGGACAGAGGGACAGTGGGACAGCGGGAGAGTGGGACAGTGGGACAGCGGGACAGCAGGACAGTGGGACAGTGGGACAGAGGGACAGCAGGACAGTGGGACAGAGGGACAGTGGGACAGTGGGACAGTGGGAGAGTGGGACAGCGGGACAGCGGGACAGCGGGACAGCGGGATAATGGGACAGTGGGACAGTGGGACAGTGGGACAGCGGGACAGTGGGACAGAGGGACAGCAGGACAGTGGGACAGCAGGACAGTGGGACAACGGGACAGTGGGACAGTGGGACAGTGGGACAGCGGGACAGAGGGACAGTGGGACAGCGGGACAGCGGGATAATGGGACAGTGGGACAACGGGACAGTGGGACAGCGGGACAGCAGGACAGTGGGACAGTGGGACAGAGGGACAGCAGGACAGTGGGACAGCAGGACAGTGGGACAACGGGACAGTGGGACAGTGGGACAGTGGGACAGCGGGACAGAGGGACAGTGGGACAGCGGGACAGTGGGACAGCGGGACAGCGGGATAATGGGACAGTGGGACAGCGGGACAGCGGGACAGTGGGACAGTGGGACAGTGGGACAGCGGGACAGTGGGACAGCGGGAGAGCGGGACAGTGGGATAGCAAGACAGCGGGACAGTGGGAGAGCGGGACAGTGGGACAGTGGGACAGCGGGACAGTGGGACAGCGGGAGAGCGGGACAGTGGGACAGTGGGACAGCAGGATAGCGGGACAGCGGGACAGTGGGACAGTGGGATAGCGGGACAGCGGGACAGTGGGATAGCGGGACAGAGGGACAGCAGGACAGTGGGACAGCGGGACAGTGGGACAACGGGACAGTGGGACAGTGGGACAGTGGGACAGCGGGACAGAGGGACAGCAGGATAGCGGGACAGTGGGACAGTGGGACAGTGGGACAGCGGGACAGCGGGACAGTGGGACAATGGGCCAACATCCCTCCTGAGCCGGGGCTGCCGGAAATGCTGGCCTTGCTCCGGGATGGGCTCTGGGTGCTCGCCAGCGGCTCCCGGTGGATGCGCTCGCTCCAGGGCTGTTTACACAGGTGCTGCTTTGAAAAGCAAATGTTGCTGTTTATAAAATACTTTGCATCCATTTCCTGGGGAGCAGCGGAGCTGAGCAAGGTGGCTGAGCCCTGGCAGTGCCGATGTTCCGCTGCCAGCAGCTCCCGGTGTCCCAATGCCGTGTCCTTGGCACATCATCCCTGCAAACTCTGCTGTCCCTGACGGGCTGGAAATGGATGCAGGTGGAAACAGAGATCAGCAAAACTCTCCCAGGCCCTGCCTTAAAAAAAACCTGCTGCGGAGAAGGACAGTTTCCCTTTTTAGGTCTCTCCAGATAGAGACAGCCAGAACTGTCTGGAAACAGCAAGAGGAATCTTCATTTCCTCTGGGTGTGCCTTCCATGACTGCCGTGAGCTTAGATTTGGGGTGCACGTGGATTTCAGGCTATTCCCCTAAGTATTTAATAGAATCACAGAATTCCAGAACACTTGGGATGGAAGGGAAATTAAAGCTCATCTTGTTCCAATCCCAGGGCAGGGACACCTTCCACTAGCCCAGGTTGCTCCAAGCCCCGTCCAACCTGGCCTTGGACACTTCCAAGGATGGGGCAGCCACAGCTGCTCTGGGCAACCTGTTCCAAATTTCTGCAGAGGGGAGGAGGGGGTTGCCCCAGGCTCAGCCTTGCCGCAGCCCCAGGCCTGGCTCTCCTTGCTGAGCTGGCTCAGGGTCGTTTGTCTCCCCCAGTGTGTCTGGGTTTGATCAGCCCTTCCGTCCTGGAGCTCAGAGACTTCCCCTGATGACAGTCTCGTCAAAACTATTCCATTTCCACACAACTCCTCGGCTTTGACAGCTCCACATTTTCTGACAAAACCCAAACCAAAACAAGGCGCTCTTGGAAATTTCTCAAGCGGCTGCAGGGGAATGTTGATGAGATTGGACACATTTGGGTGAGAAAAGGAATGGGGAACAACCCTCAGCTTTCCTACTTTGGTTCCCGAGGATTTGATTTCAAAGCATGGACAGAGCCGCCTCACCCTGGGTGACACAGAGCCACCATCCGTCACCTTCACACCACAGGGGGACCACCTTGGGCACAGAGAATGACAGTGGTGACAATTCAGGGAGGAAAATCAGAGGGTTTGGACACCAGAGTGTGTGGAGGAGATTCAGTGTGAGAAGAGTGACACGGCTCCAGCGTGTTCCCATCCGCTCTCCGGTGCCATCACCTCCCACCTGTCATTCTCACAGTAACTGGCCAAGAAATGTCAGTTATTTTAACCCCTCTTGCTTTATAGTATTTTTCCTGTGTCACAGCAACCTGCCTGCCCAAAATTTGAAGGTCATTCGAGGGTGAGGTGTGTTGATTCCATTTTTCCAACAGTCAGGAGCCTCTTCTGGTCTTTTCTAGGCAGCTTCTTCACGCCTCCTGCATCCTTGGTCTGGAAAATGAGGTTTCACTGAAACCCCCCCCAGCCCCACTCATGTATGAGGGACACAGGTGCTTCTCTGTTTCACAGGTTGCTGTGCGAAGAGAAAGAAACAAAAAACCTGAATTTCAGAATGTCATTTTGGTTAAGCCCCACTAAAGCTTGTGTTGAGAAAACAAACTATCCTTGGGCTTCTTTGTCTTAAATGAGCCCCAAAATATTTACCATCTGCCTGTTTACCCCATCAGCCACTGGGATGAGGAAAGGCAGCACTAGGAGGATGAACAGGGACCACCAGCAAAGGGAATTGAGTTCAGAGCCTTTCCCACGAGAGGCCTCTGCTCAGAGAACCTCCTTTGGGTGCTCCTGTGAATGCTCAGGGCCAATGCAGTAAATTGAATCATGGAATGATTTGGGATGGTTTGGGTTGGAAGGGACCTTAGGGCCCTTCTCATTCCACCCCCTGCCACGGGCAGGGACACCTTCCACTATCCCAGCTTCCTCAAATCCCTGTCCAACCTTTCCTGGAACACTTCCAGGGACAGGGCAGCCACAGCTCCATGACCTGGGATTTGTTCAGGGGATTCAGCCTGGCACCCCCAGCAGCAGCCCAGATCTGGCTTCTCCAATTCTCCATGTTCTCTTCCAGCCGGCAGCTGCCCCAGGAGCTCTGTGCTCTTCCCAGCTGCAGCTCTCTGCTTCTACAGCTGATACCAGAAATGCCTCTTCAGGCACTCTGCTGACTCCCATATCCCAACCCTGCCATTCCTTGGGGAGCTGTCGGTGCCAGCAGGAAGGGCTGGCACTCAGTGGGCAGAATTCCTGCATGGAGCTCAGCGGCCTCACTGGGAGTCCTGCTGCAGACATGGCACAGGCACGGCACGGCATGGCATGGCACGGCACAGCCCTCGTGCAGGGCAGCTGCCTGTGGACACAAAGAAATTCACCAAAATTAGTGGATCCGCCACCTCCAGAGGGGTTCAAGTGTGCAGCAATTATCTCCTGAACCACCCGTCCCACCTTCCTCTGGGAATGCCCTGAGGCACCGCCTCGCAGCCAGGGCTAATGAGTGGATTATTGCAGCATTTTAAAACTCAGCTGTTTTGTAAATTGGGATTATCCACTGAAACCAAGACGACTTTCAAGAAGGAGCAGCCCTTCACCCCCTTTTCACTCTCTGCAGCCCCTGTAACAGCAGCACGGCCGTGGGGAAGGGCTCATTTTTCAAATTCTCCATCTCAAACACTTCCTTTTCAATCAACATCAAGCCTCTCCCTCCTGCTTCACTTCTCCAGTGCCAAGGAGCTGCACTTCTCCCTGTCCCCATCTCCCACTGAAAACACGGCAAATCCAGGCAGTTCTGAAGATCCATGAGCTTCAAGATTCCTCCCAACCCAAAGCATCCTGCGCCTCCATAATTCTGTGTGTGGGGCTCCCAGACAACCCCTCAACCCCTGACCCCGGTGTCAGAGTGGGACACCCACGGAGCCACCCGGGAGCCCTGGGCAGGGCCATCGGCTTTCCAGGCACCAGGGAAAAGCAATCCAGTTGTGAGATGTGGCTGGGAGTCCGCTGGCAGCATCTTCCCAGACCCAAAATATTTTAATGAAATATTTCAGTTTTGATGAACTGGCATTTTCTTTCCAAGCACATTTCCTCCAGCTTTAGCTAGAGGAGCCCAGCACTGGGAACAAGTCCAGATCCCACAGCCCTCCCTTCCCACTGCTCCAGCCACCAGCAGGGCTTGGCTGAGCCAGGTACTGCATCCCCAGCTGTCACCTGCACCCCTGGCCAGGCTGGGATGTGTGACCAACAGATTTGAACCTGTGCTGGAGTCGAGCTTTGGACAAAAGCCTCTGTCTGCTCCCAGAATTACCCCAAATAATTTGCTTTCCCAAGCCCTTTAAACTGGGATATTCTAATAACACTTCCAGGGGAGAATTTCATACACACCAAAGATACCGGTGGGCCTGCTTGCCCTTTACTTCTTCCAGGAATTCGTTTTCTGAAGGATTTTTCCTTTTTTCTGAGCAGCACGGAGAGCTGTGCTCGTCCTGTGGGGCTATGGCACAGGATGACCATCAGCCCGAAGAACCAGATCCCAAACTCTACACCAACCTGACCAGTGGGGTGAAACCCATCCCCCTCCCCAGAGCCCTGGCAGAGCAGCACAACAAAGGCAGAAAACCAAGGAGGTTTCTTTGGAAAGCTGTTTCCATTTTCCAGAGCATTGTTCCGTGGGTATGAAGTGGAGCTATTTCCCTGGGGTTTATCCCAGATGAAACCCAGGAACAGCAGATTTTACCATAATGGGATGTGCCTGCAGAGCCCCGGCACAGAGCAGCCCCAGCCCAGGAAATCCGGGCTTTCCTAAAGGGAATGGATTGTCCTTGTCCAGGGTGATCACTGATTTGCTTTGGGCATGGAGGGAGGAGGTCCCAGGGGACGCTGGGCTCTGAGGGCCCCTCAGCTGGCGAAGGTTTATTATAAACAAAGATTTAAAGGCCACCAAAATTATTCAGCATTTCTCTGGTTGGGTGTGGCGCCAGCCCCAATCCCAGCCGGCATATTCTCTCCTGATTTTCCAAAGCCTTGTGCTGTGGTGGCCGGTGAACATACAGTACAAGGGACAGAGAGTTTCCAGTAAGACAAGTCCCCAGTACCACAAGAACCACTTCAGGTTAGGGTGACCAAAAAGGCTTCTCCCGGGATGCATTGTTCGGTTATGTGAATCTACCCCAGTTTGGATTCCCGGGTTGGCTGTCAGCCTCTGCCCCTTGTCACTCCCCCAGAGTTCCCCATTGGTCCCCATTGTTCCCTAGTCCCGCCTTTTCCCCGCCCCCAGGTAAAACTGTGAGCTTCGGGATCGCGTTGGTATTTGCCCCTGCGCCCTTCAACAGTGTAGCAGCGGTGAATGCTCCTGCTGGAAGGCGCACAAATTCCCTTCTCGACTCTTTGCTGCCGACTGTAACACTGAACCCACCCGTGCGTCTGTGGGGGCACGCGGGACCCCACGGAGCCGGGCAGGGACAGTAACGTTGTGCCTCCATGGGTGACACTGTCAACCGGTCCTTGAAAATGTCACACTTCTGGTGTCTCTCATTTGCTTCTCTCCCTTCCAGCTGCTTCCCAGTGAGGAGGAGGGAAAAGCCCTCAGGCTGCCCCAGAACGCCCCTCCTTGATGTCTCCGTCCTCCCATTAGCTCGACGCCCCCCACGCTGCCATCGGGAGCAGGGTTGCCTTTGGCTCCCTTTCATCCCCTCTGTGACATTCAGGCGCTGCCATGAGGGGCAGGGAGGATTTCCATTCTGAAGGATGCTGCTGAGCCCCTGGGGGCCTGCCATTAAAAAGAAGACGGGGAACAAGAGGAGAGGAGAAAAAGGCGAGCCCAGCCTTCCCGGCTCTTTCTTTTCCCTTTTCCCCAGTCAGAAGTCCCTAATTGGTCTGAACTCTGTGGGTGTCGCGGGGGCCCTGCTGGACCACTGACCCCACACGAGACCCCGGCGCATCAGCTGTGGAAGGAGAGGCTGGAGCTGCTCATCTTCCGTCCCTGCTCCCACCAGAAACGCTGATTCCTGCAAAGCTGTGACAGAAAAATGTGGAATAAATAATTGCAAAGATCTGAAAAATGTTATTTTTGTGGTGGGAAATGCATTTGGGGGAAGGGTGAAAAATAAATAAGAAGGAAAGGTTTTGAACTGATGAAGAAAACAGGGTCTCGTCAGAGCGTCCCAGAGAGACCCCGTTTGCCATTAATGGGGAAAGCAAATTGGAGGCTAATTGCTGGATTTGGAGAGGGGGTTTATGCCGTAGGAAACAGGATCTGGGTTATGATTGCTGTGTTCTGGGCACGAGTGAGCACTGGAGGGAAGCTGCTTTAGCCATCAGGTGCCATGGGGTGGGAGCGATGGGGATTTTGGGATGGGGCATTGCCCCGGCAGCAGCGGGTGGGACAGGGCAGCTCCTCCTCCCTCCTCTGGAGAGGGACCACGTCCCACGGTGGCAGCTGTCACCCCACTCCATGCTAGGCTGGAGCACCTGATGGTCCTGTAGCTTCACCCAGCACCTCCAGCTCCTCATTCCAGTTCTCGCAGCACCGCTTCCTGCCCTTTCTGGGGCGATGGGATGCTCATGGACTCTTGTCGCCCAAAGTTGACCAAAACTCTTCACCACTGGAGATGCTCTGGCCTGGTGGGAGTGCCAGTGGTGGAATCATCTCCCCTCATTGCCTTGTGGGAGGCATCTCCGTGGGAGTGGCGACGGAAGAGTGAGGGGACAGTGGGACACGGGGACAGTCGGACACAGGGACATGGGGCTGCAGGAGCAGCACAGTTCAAAGAGGGGTGCAACAGCTCCTTCCTGCTCTTCCTGCTCGAAGGCAGAGAGAGAAATAATGGACAGAGAGAAGGAAGTAAAGGAAGATGAAGGGCAGAAAGGGAAGAAGACAGGACGGGTGTTTTCCACTTGCCTGTTGGCTGAGCAGAGTTATTTTTGGGACCCTCTGGGGCATCTCAAACAGAAACAGCTCATGACGTGCAGCCCAGCCCCTGGTACCTGGAGGCTCTT
Source organism: Corvus cornix cornix (assembly GCF_000738735.6). Taxonomy (NCBI): domain Eukaryota; kingdom Metazoa; phylum Chordata; class Aves; order Passeriformes; family Corvidae; genus Corvus; species Corvus cornix. The sequence goes on along the minus strand of NC_047058.1, from coordinate 1,853,044 downwards.
GGGGGCTGTTGTTTGAGTGCAGATGGTCCTCAAGTCCTGGTGGGGTCGGACCATCATGATGGGGAAAGGATTCCAGAGGCTGCATTCACTCGCTGCCCAAACCCAAACCCCGTGTGTTCCAGCTGGGAAAATGATGAGCAAATTCCAAGGCTCCCGACAGCCAGCCCCAGCTGAGCATCGCTCAGGAAGTGTCCTGAGGGTTGCTCCCCCCCAGCCCACCCAGATTTCATTCCCAACAAGCAATTCCCACCCCCAACCCTGCCACCAGGAGCGCCGGGATGAGGCACCCGCAATGCTGGAGCTGAACACCCCCACAGGCAGCCAGGAAAAGGAGCAGTGTCACCCTCGGAGGCTGGCACCGCGCTGCGTTTCATAGTAACAGGGAAATATTTTATGCATCAAAAATAATATTTTGGCAAGATCCTTCCCAGGCACTTGTAAGTGCTTATCACGGCACAGGAGCCTGGATACTCCAGGCCCTTGGACCCAGATGCTTTTTGTTCTTGTTCAACCTGATGTAGGTGCTGCTGCAGAGAGAAAAATAAACACTGAAATCAGAATAAACACCCTGTTGTCTGCTGCCCCCACCAACTGTGTCTGTTCCTAAAATAATTGCGTCTGTGGTAAACGCCGACTAATTAATGCGCACATATTTAGAAGAGGATTAACATCAATAATAATCAATGGAGATCTATTATGGCTAATTACGGATGTGGATCTATTGCATAGCTCCTAATCTTCTATAAATATGGTTTTTATAATCACTTTGTTAGCAGGTATCTAAAGCAATGCAAAGAATTTGCAATACAAGTTAGAGCCTGGCTCTGTTCCAGCTCAGGTAATTACACCCTGGCTAGGTCTATCCTTCTGCAGCTCCCGCTGGGAATATATTTATTTTTAACTTCTTACCCAGAAATGTCTCATGTCACTGAGGGCCATGTGCTGTGTGACACCCCAAAGGACACGGAGCACAGGGGGGATGTGGGATCTCTCCGGGTGAACCTCAGAACACGCTGGGTGTGTTTAGTCAATCACAGCTCGGGATTTGGTTGTTATTATTCCCTACAGAGCATCAGGAACAGCTCTTTAGTCCGGGGAAAGAGGCTGTTAAATAACAAGGAGGATCTGAGAGCTTTGTTGGATGAAACACTTTGCTCTGTGTGTCTGGGCTCCTCACCATTTCACGGCCACTGCTCTCCTCCGGGACTGATGCTCAAATCCTGCTGGTGCTGATGTGTGGCTGATCCATCCCAGCATCCCAGCAGGGTTTGGTGTACATGGATCCCAAGGAGCCCCCAGGTCTGGGGGATGCTCAGCTGCTCGGCCATGGAGCTGCAGGAAGGGGCAGTGGGAGCTCTGCGGAGCTCGATGGGATGTGGGGTCCGGGCTGGGAGGAGGAAGACCATGATCCAGCATCTGGAAGCCTGGGAGCTGGGTGGGCAGCAGTTCTCTCCCACTTCTGCCCAGGCTGCTGAGCGGCTCCTGGACTTTGGAAGCACCAGACTCTGTTGGTTTCTTTTTTTTTTCCCTTTTTTTTTTCTGAGCAATGACCTTGGGAAAAGTGAGCTGGGGTGGGAACTGTCACACTCTGAATGGGAAAGAGGTGGCAGCTGCACAAACCTCAGGCTGTCCAGGAGGCTCAGGAAGCAAAAAACAACATCCATGTTTCACCACAGCCCCAATTACAACAGGGTTAAGTTTGGCACTTCAGCAGTCAAAACATCTTTCCAAAGTCTCCTCAGGCTGGAACCCCCCTCCAAGAGCCATGGGAAGGAGGACACGTAACCCAATCTGCTGCTCCAGATTATGCAGTGTCCGACCATGTAATTGAGATTAATCACTTCTTCCCCCATGCCCAGAAATACCTTTCATGTCTGGAACACTCTTCCCCGTCCCGAGCCACTTGAACTTTGAGACTTGTGGGCGATGGAGATGGAGGGGAGAGGGCAGGGTGGGATGCATCAGCCTGGCAGCACTTCCCGAGTGTCCTGTGCTGGTCTGTAGGGTGAGACACCACTCAGGAACCTCAAGGGAGCAGCCTCTCTACCTCCATCCCACCACATTGTGCCTCAGCCCCCAGAGGTCCGTGGCGTGACACTGATCAATTATTTAATCATTGGCAAACCCAGCTCACATGACCTTCTCAGGTGCTGTGGTAGCACCAAGACAGGTGGCAAGCGTGGCCTGAAATCTGGCAGTGATTTATTTAAACCTAAACCTGGGCTCAGCAGTGCTGAATTAACAGCTGCACTCGATGATCTTAAAGGTCTTTTCCAACGTGAACTCTTCCATGGTTCTCTGAACCATCCCTGCCTGCTCCCACACAGGAGACAGCACAATCCCACCAGGCAGCTCTGGGGAGGTGAGGAACCCTCTCAGCTGCTGGGGAGGATAATTCTCCTTCCTTCAGCAGTGGGAGTGAAGCAGATGTGGGGTTTCTTGTAATTCTCCAGGATTTGGTAATGTTGATGTGCAATAGCCTGAAGAGCTGCGGTGGTTTCCCAGCCCGGAAAAGGTGGGAATCTCCCTTCAGTCATCATAAGGAAAGTATGTGTGACCTTGCTTGTTTGTTCCTTCATGGGGCAGAAAGGAAAGACCCCACCCCAGGAAGTCTGGGTTGGGGTCAGGAACATCCCAACCACACAGATGTGTCACTGCAGGGACACAGGGCATGTCCCAGGACATGGGGTTGGGAAAAGCAGACTTGTCAAAGTGGGATGGTGAGGGACACACAGGTTCCTGCTCCAGAAGGTTCTGGGATTGCTGGGAGGCTCAGCAGGCTGTGCTGCTGGCACAGCCATGCATGCAAGCTTTGCTTTTCCATTTTAACCTAAAGACCCGAAAAGATTGGGTTCCAGCTGACAAGTCATAAAAGCTGTCGTGTCCTGTATCACAGCAAACATCTGCCAGCGGCATGGCTCCCAGCGGGATCAGTGCTCTGACACGAGTTCAAGGGCTTTTTGGGGGCTTGCTGGAAGAGAGCCGAGGGAGGAAGAGGAGCAGCAATGCCCCCGGGGTCCCCTTGGCCAACTGCAGAGGAATTGCAGCTTGGGCTGGAGCTGGGGCAGACCCAGCGAGACTCTCCAAAGGTCAGCAGCATTCCAGCTGCAGGAACTGCGGGACGCCCGCTCTGGGTAACCGGAGAAGGAGCTGGATAAGCGGCTGAAGACACGGTTTAAGGCAGCTCGTCCCTGCCATAAGGGCGCTGCTGTGTTTATGGGTTCTGCTCTCAGGACAGGACAGGTTTGCACTTTACTGGAGCTCACCCGGAGCCTCAGAGCTCCTTCTTGGCACCAGCAGCACTCAGGATCGTGGGCCTTAGGGCTGAGTGTCTGAGGGTTTATGGGAACTGAGCCCCACAGACTGCAGGGGATGGAAGGGAAGGATGGGGGCAGGAGGTGCTCAGACCTCAGCCCTTCCACTTCCTAAAGCAACCCTGGTGGAGGGAACTGACTCCCATCCCTCTGCCAGACTTCCTCCCCTCCCCGGCTGCCCTGTGTGGCCATGTCAGGGGTGGGCAGGACAGTGACGGGGCCAGAACACAGGAAAGGTGGCTGGGAGAGGAGGGCTGGTGGCCAGGCTGCATCCCAGAGGTGGCACAGTGGCTGTGTCCTGCTGAGGTGGCACAGTGTCCCTGCTCCCAGAGAGCATAGCAGTGGGACTGTACAGACCATTGCACAGACCCCCAGTGCAATCCAGCCATCCCAGTTCCCCATGCAGTGCAGGCAGCAGCCGCCACAGAGGAAAAGCGCCAGTGCCAGTGAGGGAAAGGCAAGGCAGAGCCGTGTGTGGCAACTGAGAAGGAAACGAGTGTAGACCCTGCAGGACTCACTAATGGCCTCCACCGCGTGCCTCTGCCTCGTACGAGGCCTTCACTGTGCGAGTTTGGACACATCCCATTTCCCACAGACCCTCATTATCCTACTCGTGTTCACCGCAGTTCTCCATAAATATTTTATGAGCATCCTCTTTGCAAGGCTTTCGTTTGGATTTGCCCTGTGAAAGCGTCTGCCTGGCAAGGAGAAGAGAAGGGAAATGAATAACAAGAACGATCACGGAGAAGCGGGTCGAGGGGGAGTGGAGGGGATGGCGGGGAGAAGGAGCCTCTCTCTCCCTCTCCTGTAACTGGGTTGTCTCATCCCTGCTCTTGTGTGATAACAGCAGAGCAGCTGCATCCCTGAGCTGGGATCCTTCGGAGCACTGTCCTCAGGAGTGGTGCCCAGCTGCCTCTGCCACCACCCAGGGGGACAGAGCCCAGCTGTGCGTGTCCCCCTGGGATGGGGAGAGGGAGAGTGAGGAGACGAAACAGCCCCAGCATGAGGAAACACAGTCACCTGCTGTGCCCTACTTGGCTGAGGCCCTGACACACGGGAATGTTTTAGCACATCCAATCCTGCCCATGCCAGGCAGAGCCGGAGCCTGATCCAGCAGGGCACAGGTGTGCGGGGCCCAGGTGTGCTCCAACAGGGCACCCTCCAACACAGCATTCCCTGCGCACAGCATCCCCTGCACACAGCATTCCCTGCACACAGCATTCCCTGCACACAGCATCCCCTGCACACAGCATTCCCTGCGCACAGCATCCCCTGCGCACAGCATCCCCTGCGCACAGCATCCCCTGCGCACAGCATTCCCTGCGCACAGCATCCCCTGCACACAGCATTCCCTGCGCACAGCATCCCCTGCACACAGCATCCCCACACAGCACCCCCTGCACACAGCATCCCCACACAGCATCCCCTGCACACAGCATTCCCTGCGCACAGCATCCCCTGCGCACAGCATTCCCTGCACACAGCATTCCCTGCACACAGCATCCCCTGCACACAGCATTCCCTGCGCACAGCATCCCCTGCACACAGCATTCCCTGCACACAGCATTCCCTGCACACAGCATCCCCACACAGCACCCCCTGCACACAGCATCCCCACACAGCATCCCCTGCACACAGCATTCCCTGCGCACAGCATCCCCTGCGCACAGCATTCCCTGCACACAGCATTCCCTGCACACAGCATCCCCTGCACACAGCATTCCCTGCGCACAGCATCCCCTGCGCACAGCATTCCCTGCACACAGCATTCCCACACAGCATTCCCTGCGCACAGCATTCCCTGCGCACAGCATCCCCTGCACACAGCATTCCCTGCGCACAGCATTCCCTGCGCACAGCATCCCCTGCACACAGCATCCCCACACAGCATTCCCTGCACACAGCATCCCCTGCACACAGCATCCCCTGCACACAGCATCCCCACACAGCATTCCCTGCACACAGCATCCCCTGCGCACAGCATTCCCTGCGCACAGCATTCCCTGCACACAGCATCCCCTGCACACAGCATCCCCTGCGCACAGCATTCCCTGCACACAGCATCCCCTGCGCACAGCATTCCCTGCGCACAGCATTCCCTGCACACAGCATTCCCACACAGCATCCCCACACAGCATCCCCCATTCCCCACACACAGCTTCCCCAGGCCGCTGTGCAGGTGGGGATATCTGTCACCAGTTCCATCTTGTCCCCCTGGATCAGGCACATTAGCCATGGCTCCATTTCCCTTTGGGACCTGCCCTCCCTCCCATCGCACCCCTGGGTGCTGCAGCCCTGGCTGTGGGGTTTCTCTCCTCTGGTTTCCAAGGCAGAGTCCGAGCCCTTTCCAGCCCACCTCCACCTGGGAGAGCCTCCGGCCTATCCTTCTGCTTCACAAGCGAGCCAGGGCTGGCTGGGAAGCAAGAATTCCATTTAGGGAAAAAAAATCAACAAACTCTGAGGTTTGGAAATTGGTTTTCATCATTATTTCGAAGAGGGAGCAAAGTGCTGATGACACTAAGGCAGGAAGGGAGCCGCTGGCACCGCTCTCCCTCTTTGTAACCGGGGCCCTGCAATCCTGCATTTCTGTGGATGAAGGACCTGGGGCAGAGCTCAAACCATTCCTGGGCTCTCTCCAGAGAGCTCAATTTATGGACCCCATAAATCTTCTCAGCTGTCCAATGGGATAACCCTCCCATCCCGCTGGAGGAGCTGCACTGCAAATTCCTCATCAGCCAAAGCTTTTCCCAGAAAGGGGCTGAGCTGGGCTGAGTTGGGTGACCAAAGGGTAACAGGGGGCTGGCGCTGCCCCAGGAGCCACAGCCCAAAGCCCAGTGGGTTTGAGGGTCTCTTGAGCCCCTCTGGAATTGGAAAATGTCTCTAGTAAAGGAGGAAAGGCAGTAGGGATGTTCCAGGAAAGCACCCATACTGAGCACACATAAAATCCCACTTCCCTCCCTGGTCCTGTAGCCCACATAGCCTTGGAGGCTTGTCAGGAGAGATTTCCTTCCCAGATTTTCCTTCGGAAGATGCTTTTTACAAGTGTGTGTTTATGAACGAGGAGCTGGGCTTCCACCCTTCCCTTTGCACGACGGCAGCTCTTGCCGCTGGGGTTTTCCTGCTGAGGTACATTCCTAAATAAATAAATAAAGCAGTTAAATAATTTCCTGTCTAATTGGTAAGAGGATGAAATAAGTGACCTAATCAGCCTTTTCTGTCTCTCATTTCTGCCTAACTCTGACCTTACTCGCCCCAGCTTGGCAGTACAGGGAGCCCGGTGCGTGTGTGGGGTTGCCCCGTTTACCCTGGAGCAGACGTGGGAAGCATCAGGCTCGTGGGCTCTGAGCTTTCCTCGGCTCATTTCAATCCCATCAACCCTTACCTGGAGCTGCAGAGGCCATAAAGCCTCTCTGTGCATCCCAGTTCTCCTTGCACAGCTGTTGGGAAGTAGGCCAGCCCGAATGTTTGTTGAGATGCTCCCACACAGCTAAAAAAGCCTGGAATTACCCCAAACCAGGCTGGTCTCCTGTGCCCCAGCGCAGCAAACACTGGCACCAGGGTGTGTTGTCAGTGTCCAACCCTGGATGGCGCAAGGAAAGTGCTCCAGGATTTGTTACTGGCGGGGGGAGAAGCCAGGAACGCTCCTTTCAGGGCTGGGCTGGGTCCCAGCATGCAGGAGCAGAACCAGAATTAGGCTCTCTGTCCCTGATAAGAGGAATTCGGTGTTTTCCAGCTGGCTCTGCCTCAGTGGGCCATCCCTGCTCCCTGTGCCACCCCCAAGGAGATGCAGGGCTGCACACTTTGGAAGTTCAGCTGATCTCCCATGGCCACAGCAAGATGGTCCCATCTCTTCCCAGAGAGGAGTTTCTCACTCCTCTGCCTCTCTCTGTTGGATTATTGCCCTGAAATTTATCACCTGTTTTCCTTTCCTCAACTCCACCTTCCTAACTCCACATTCCTCTACCTTTCTAAATCATTCTCCTCCCTTCTGCCTGCTGACACCTTTAAGCCAGGTGAAGGTCAATGGTTGGACACCTCTCCCCTGCTTTTCTGCCTCTTCCACCCTAACACGAGCAGGTTCCAGTCCGCAGACTGTCCCTATGCGGTGTCTTCCACTATAAAGATGATTTTCCTTCCTGGTTCCATGGGCCAGCTCCCAGGTGACAGCCATGAACAAAAAAAGCCTTGGGATTAATTGCTCAACCTCGAGGGGAGGTTTCCCAGTTTTCCAGCAGCTGTGCTGAGGCATTGGACATGCACAGGTGAGAACATCTGCCACCCACCCAGATGGGCATCTTCTTCCTCCTCCTCCTCCTCCGCCTCCTCCTCCTCTTCCTCATCCTCTTTCTCCTTCTCTCCAGCCCTTCCCATGCAACTCCTGGGGCTCTGCTCTCCCCCTGCCGTCCTGTCTCCCTCGTGCCCATGTCTCCTCCATCCCTTGGTGTTTGGGGTGTGTTCCCAAGTCAGGGCCAAGCAGGGACACAGATCTGGCTCCGGGGGAAGTCAGGCAGGGAGGGCTCCGTGCTCCAGCACCGCTGCACCTTCCAGCCCCCCCTGAAATTTGTCACTCTAATCCCGTTTGGACACCGCTAACTCCGGCATTCTCCGCCTCCGCCTCCCCTCTCCGGTGCCTCGCGGTGACTCCCGCAGACGCTGCCTTATCTACAGCCCATTTGTTATTCCCATTCCTATTCATCCCGCGTTCCCGGGCTGCTTGTGCCGCGGGAGACAGGAAAACAAAGTCAGCTCTGGCCTCGGGGGACCCCGGGCTCGGAGAGGAGAGGCACACGGCAGAGGGATGCGGGATTCGGAGCAGCACTGATGTGGGGCGCTTTCACTGCGTCTCCATGGCCAGCTCATTTCCCATGGCTGTCACGGAGGGAACAGGAGTGAGGGCAAGTGGATGCTCAGGAGAACGTCTGCGAACCCCCGTCAGCTGCCCTGGGCCCTGCCCCGGGTGCTGTGGCACAGCCAGGCAGCTCCGGGAGCGGTGACACACGGTGACACGGTCCCGCGGTGGCACTGCCGAGCTGGAGCAGCTCCCTGCGGCTGCCGCTGTGCTCGGGAGCCGACATCTCCTCCCAAGATGGATTTCCGAGCAGGGACCATTCATCACCCGTTAGTCCTGTATTTATTTGGGGTTGGTCTTGAAGTGTTGTTGCTTTTGACCACTCGCTCTGCACTGGGGAGGGATAGGGGAGATGAAAGAGCAGGGCCGGGTAGGGGGGCCCATCCATCACCGGCCCCAGATCCATCCCTGGATCCATCCATCACCTGCACAACCCCACGGCGGGGCAAGGCTGAGGAGCCAGGACAGGGGGATGGAATCCCAGATTGTCCCGATTCAGAAGGGACCCACGGGGATCTCTGAGTCCAACTCCTGGCCCTGCACGGGACACTCCAACAATGCCACCCTGTGTTCCTGCCCAGACCAGAGGCTGCCTCCCATGACCACTTCCACTCCTCTTCATCTTCCCTCCAAGGGCCGATGCCTTAGGGCTGCTTTAGTCTTATCCTTAATAGGAGAAATTTAAGGCTAAGGATGGCTGCAAACTGGAAAACAAATTCCCCAAAAGTAGGGCAGGCCACAGAGCTGAGCCGAGCCCATTGCATTGTCTTTTCCTGGAGAAGTTCACATTTTTTCAGTGAAAAACAAAATTAAAGCAAACGAGTTGTGTTTGTTGGGATTTTGTTCTGGCTGTTGTGTGCCCCAGTGTGCCTGTGCCTCTGTGCATGCGTGGAATTGCTTGCTCTGGCTCTTTTCCCAAGGGAAGCCAAAGTAGGGAAATAAAAACCTAAAGTGTTTTTTTTATCATTGCTGCTCAGAAACTAAACAATTCCAGCTATGCAGGATCCTCACAGAGGAAGGTAATTGAGATCACAGAGGCTTTTTCCCCACACAGGCACTTCCATGGGGAGGTTTTGCTCCACCAGTTTTTAAGCGCTTTATTTTTAAATATGTTTTTTCTACATGGCAAAAGAGTTTTCCCTAAACCAGCATTTTCCCCCAAATCCTCCTGTTCAGCCTGTTCCTGTGGCCAGGGATGTGCTAACCCAGGTGACTCAGGCTGAGCCTGGGCTACAGGCCCACGTCAGGGACCAGGGACGATGTCACTGACTAAGGTGGTGTCATGTGTCTGGTGACCCAACTGTGGAGGAGAGAAAGACAGAGAGCTTGGCCTAAAAAAGTGTAAATAAAGGACATCTGGTTTGTGGGACCCAGGCAGGGAAAGGTCTGATCAGCCCCTAATGAACAAATGGCCCAAAGCACACCAGGAGCTCAGGTCCCAGAGACACCAGTAACCAGTCCCAGTGACCAGACCAGCCCCTTGGGGACATCACAAAAGGCCTGGCAGTTTCCACAGACACTGATGGGACTGCCAAAACCTACCCCGTGGGAAGCTGTGGGTGCTCACCCCTTCTCCACTCGCTCCATCCTCCCTCCTACAGTCAGGATGAAGATGGATCCGTGTGGATTCATTCATCCAGGGCTTGCTTTACCCCACCTCTCCCAGGATATCCTGCCAGGCAGGACCAGAGCCGGGCTCCTCGTGGCAGCCGTGCCCCAATCCTCCCACACCTCACTCCCGACACTTTCTGTGAGTCTCCTGCTTTTCCCCGGGCCCGGGGCCGCAGCCCTGGGATGCAGGGAGAGATAAGGCCCTGCTCACATTACTTGATGCTGCCTTCCTGCCACCTGATAGCATTAATTATGACTTATTCTAATATGAAAGGAGCCCTTCAGAAGGTTTCCCCCCTCTCTGCCTCCATCCCCATGCCCACCACAGGGACCCCCCACCCCTCCTGCCTCCCCTTCCCGAGCCCACGGGACTTCCCAGTTTTCAGCAACACGAGATACAGGAGGCTCTTTGAAAACGCTGCACGCTGGCAGCTTTCCCACCTCAGTTTCAAATCTCACTGGATAATATTCTCCATATTCCTTTATGGAAACCAGAAATTCTGGCTTCGCCGTGTCTCAGCATGGCCACGCTCACACCCGAGCCGCAGCTGTGGGGAGCTGGGGGACAGCAGTGGTGACAGCAGGCACAGCCCTTGCCACCAGCCATCGAATAAGGCCACAGAAGGCAGAGCTGGGGGAAGCTCCTCTGCCAAACACGTTGTTTGCCCAAAAGTGCAGCCACAGGTCAACCGCGACACTGACGCAATGGGAATGATCTTGTACCCCCCCAAAAAGGGGAAAAATCTGATCAAATCAGCCAAGTTGAACTGGTTTGTTCTGCTGGCTTTGAAGGAAGGCTTCCTGAAGTTCTGTGATTTGGGCTGAACTGATGTTTTCAGGAGAAATTTGCGTGTGTTTAACTCAAGCCCACTTAAGAAGCTTAAAAAGGAAAAGCCTGGAGCGCACGTGGAATGTTTGCCTGATGACTGAACCAAACATTTGGGTTGACTCGAGGCAGGTTTTGGAGAGGGATTTTTTCGGGTTGTTTTTTGTTTTACTGAGTGCAAGTTTGGGTTTTGTAAATGTCTCCCAGGTTTCCTGTAACCCCTGTGGACAGATGGGCTGCTGAGGGCTGGGAGAGCGCCATGTGCCAGTGCAGGAATGGTTACTGCATTCCTCCAGTCCCCAGAATGGCCAGGGGCCTGCAAATAACCTGATGGGCTCTCCAGGTGCTGGGAATTCCCAGCCTAGGTTGTATGGGATTATCCAGAATGGGAAGGGCTGTGCTGGGGCACAGGGGAACACTCCAGGGTCTCTGGTTCTGGGATTGCTGTGGAGAGGATTGCTTGGAAAACCTGCCTTGTAAATGTGGTGAAAACAGGTTTTCTCCCAGGATATCAGTGAGAGAAAAACTCAAATCTGCTCTAATCTGGTGCTGCTGGGAGCATTTGTGAGCATCTGCCTGAAGGTACGGGAGGGTGGCACGTCCTGTGGGGTGACAGGGGGACATTTGTATTTCCATACAATTTATAAATGGGCCAGACATGGGGATAACTGGGTGGAATGCTCTCAGGAACAGGGCCGGGAGTAGGCAGGAGTAGGTAACAGAGCCCTCCCGAGGGGAAAAGCCCCATGGGATGGGAATGGAGCTGAGCATGGGGGCAGCAAGAGGTAAAAATGCACATTTTCAGGCCCCAAAATGTGAGCTCCTTCCCCTGAGTAAGGGCGGCACCACTCCAAGGACAGGGATTGGTGGAAGGAAAGGAACTGCACAGCAAAGGACAAGAACAAACCCTAAAAGGGGGCTCTTTGCCCTAAGACACCCTCAAAACCCTTAAACCCTTCATGGTTCGAGCGTGACTCGTGCGGAAGCTGCTTTGAGCAGCCAAGTGACAGCAGGGATAGGAAGGATCCTGCCTGAGGGCAGAAGGAATGGAGCAGCCCTGGGAAGGCCGGACACCCATCCAACAGGTGCTGCAAAGGGAATGTCAGCTCAGCTGAACGGGAATGTTCCCTCCCAGCCTCTGAAGTGGAACTGCCAGGCCTCCCGCTGCTCTTAATCCATAGCACATTGAGGAGCTAAATATATTCCCAGCCTAATGCAGCAGGGCCTGGCTAATCTGCCCTTCATCGCTGGGACACCCAGGACCGGCTCTCCCCACACCCCAGCGCGGGTTTAACAGTGGAACCAGCAGGATGAGGGCTCCTATTACCGAGAATTCCCGGCTCTGGCAGGGGTGACTCCAGCTGCTGCCGAGGACACGGCGAGGATGTGCATCAGTAATTGAAACAGAACTGCACTTGTCAGAGGGAATGAGCCGTGGGCTTCCCGCCGGCCTGACCTTGCCCTGTGCTGGATTGGGGAACAAATTGCATTTGTTAATTTGCAAAACAATTCTCCCAGTCATTAGTGTGACTCAGGTCCTAATCCTGGGGTGTTTTCATGGAATCACAGACTGGTGTGGGTTGGAAGGAACCTCAAAGCCCATCCAGTCCCACGCCCTGCCATGGGCAGGGACACCTTCCACCATCCCAGGTTGCTCCAAGCCCTGTCCAGCCCGGCCTTGAGCACTCCCAGGGGTGGGGAGTCCACAACCTCTCTGATTTTCCCTGTGGACCTCAAATCCCCGTCCCAGGTCCTGAGTCCATCTGCATGGGAGGAGGGCTGTGTGGGGAACAGTGCTGAGAGAGCTCCCTTGGGCTGGGCCTTTGGAGTCAGTGATGGGACAGCATTCCCGCCCTTGTGCCTGGAAAACCCGGGATGCCCATCGGCCAGGAGTGAGTGTGCAGCACAGCCCTCACAGCAGAGTCAGGCAGGCACAGGCAGCTGCCTCCAACTCACACCCCAAAAGAGAACTGACTTCGTCCAGCAACACTGGGCAAGAAATGTTCCCCAGGGACGCTGGGCGAAGGCCGGATGCGGTGCAGATTCCCTTCCCTCAGCCCTCGCTTTGGGAGAAGAGCCTAGCCAGCCCTCCTCCCACATCCCAGGGGAAACAGGAGCCGGGGAAGGGGGAGCCAAGGTGCTGCCTCGTGCTCGGCCACCCGTAGCCAGCCAGTCCCATCTCCCACTCCCCGTGCCTGCATTAGCATTCCCCAAATCCTTTTAACGCACTGATCTGATAAGGGATCTGCCTGTATTGGATTTTTTTGCCGGTGACACATAACCCAGCTGGCTGGGTGGCGGCTCGGGGAGGAATCAAACGGTCAGGAACAAATGAGTAAATCAAGTTACCATTTTACATCTCTTTAAGTTGTTTCCCTCTAAGAGCTCCCCAGATTTTATCTCAGGTAGCTTAATTGGAACAGGAGAGCCGCGGCTCCTCGGAGCGCCGGGCTTTCCAAGGGAAGGGCAGCCCCCACCAGGTAGGAGGGATCTTTGCTCGGGAAAGCACAAGGGAAGGGGAAAGGCAGGGATAATTTATCCGGTCTTGTGGGAAGTCCGGTAAAGGGTCAGGAGTCCCCGTGACGGTGAAGGAGACGGCCCGGGAGCAGCCCCTTCCCAGCGGAGCTGAGCACTGTGGGGAGAGGGCTCTGCCTTTCGGGGGGACCTTGATCCCTCAGCATCACCTGCCCAGCACCCTCACCTTCACCAGCTTATCCCGGGCATCCCACAGTGCCCTCCCTGCCAGCATTTGCTGGATGCTTTTGTCTCCAGAGAGTCACAGGACGACTTGCCCAGGTTTCATCTTACGTGCTTCAATCTCCCCATTCGTTGTTCCCTGGGACTAGCTGTCTCCAACCCACAGAGCTGGAACTCCTTGGGGTTTGTGCCTTGGGACTACAAGTTGCTCATCCAGGCAAGAACTGAGCATTTGCTGTCACTCCCTGAGCCCCTGCGGGCACGAGGCCACTCAGGAGCCTTGTCCTGGGCTGCTCCATCCCACTGTGACCTTGGATGAAGCCCACACCAGTTCCTTGGGCTGGGAATCCTGTGCACATTCCCTCCAGCCCAGGATGTCTGCTGGCACATCGCTCTGAGCGTGCAGACACACCCCCCCTCCCATGGGCAGAACTCCCATTCCAGGCTTCTCCAGACCAGGAGAACTGGGCAGCTGCTGCTGAGCTTTGCTGTTTTCTGCTCCTCAAGTGTTTCCATACAGAAATTTGCCCAGCTTTCCCTAACCTGAGAGATAATAACCTGAGGAATTTCTAGTCAGGCTTCATTGGCCATGGCATTTCACTGCTCTTTCACAAATCCCTGATGTCTTCCTACCCCAAAACACAGCAGAAACAGAAAACAAATCAATCCACATAACAACAGCATGATCAGCTTTTGTCTGGCCCGGGAGAGAGGAGAGAACAAGGGAAGAGATGGAGTGATAGGAAGAGAAGGGAGAGAAAGTGCAGGGCTGAGGAGGGGCAGCATTTATGGACTCATTGGAAACCATCAATCACTGTTAGTGCAAGAGGCTGTTTAGAGCTGGTGAGTATTAAATTCCAGCAGAATTTGATGAATAACAGGAGGAAAAACATTCCCATTGTAGAAGAAAAAAAACAAGAGTTCCCTCTTCCCCCCGTGCCAAACATCCCCAACCTGAAAGAAAGTCCTGGGAAAGGTTGTTTCTGAGTGAGGGGACACAGAGCAGCCTCACTGGGAACTCAAGAGGGGCTGCAGGGATCTGAACTGGAACCTCACTTTCCCAACCCAAACCTCCAGCTGGGGTGGAGGGGATGGGGAGTGGCTCATTTTGCCTTAATGATCAGCCAGCCCCTGCTAATTATTAGCAACTGGAGTGAGTCTGCTCAGATAAAATCAGGCTTCTGACTCCCCAAGCCCTGCACCCTTTGGGGCTCAGAGGGGTTCCTGCTGCCCAGGGGCCTCCTGCTGCTGAACCTGTCATTCCACTGTCTGGAACACAGTCAGAGCTGCCCTCCTGTCTCTGAAGATCCAGACCCCAAAAGCACGGATCCTGGTGATGGAGATTGGCATTTGTTGCTCCCCCACATCGTTCTCCAAAGCAGTCAGCAACAGCATCTCTCCTTAATTAGACAGGTTGGTAATGAGAGCTGAGGGCCCCAGAGGCTTGTCTGACATCACCAGGTATTGCTGTCAAGCAGACACAGAAAAATGCACTGAGATTCAGTCAGAACATCCCCAGAATCAGGGAATTTGTCCTAAAAAAGCAGGGGCTGATGCTTTGTCTCCGGTGTGTCTCAGTGCTGGGGAGGAGGGAGGGGAGCACCTGAACGCAGGCAGATTTGGAAAACATCAAACAATGGCACAGGGGGCACTTGGGCTTCTGATGAAGAATTAATTTGGCATCAGCATAAATGTGAAAGGGAGAGGCTGGTACAGCTCAGGTGACCTTTTCCCGGAGCCGTGTGGGCTGTCATGGTGACAAATGGGACACCTGGGCACTGGCACAAAGGGGAAGCACTCCAAGGTCACCTCGGTTTGCTAAACAAGGGGTGGCTGCACTTTGGGGCCAGAGCCTGGACCCCCAAGCTGCTGTGGGAGGTGGGACTGAGGCACTCCCACTCTGGCCCCATCCCAGAGGATGGGCAGTGGTTCCAGCTGGACAGAGACCCCAACGTGGCCACAGCAACGTGAGCATGGCATGAACATGTCATGGAAACATGAGCAGGTTCATGGTCACTCACCACTGAGCACCGGGCTCTGAGCAGCCCCTCCTGCCTCCAGAGGTGCCGATGCTGCTGTGGGAAAGGGATGGCTGACACGGAGTGTCTGCTGAGGGCACTGTGCCACAGAGGGCGGGCACAGAATTCCCAGCACCTGGCATGGCACCCACCGAGAGGCTGGAGCGATGGTGGCACGGCTGGGAGCAGGGTGTCCCCCGGGCCCTGGCCCTGCCATGTGGCAGCAGCCCAAGGATCGCTCCGATGGGAGAATGACTCACAGGGACTCTGCTGCGGGTGTGTTTCCTATTAGGGCCGTTCAAGTCTCCACAATTAGGAATGCAGCTCAACCAGAGTGTGAATCCCTAATAGGAAACATTCCCCAGATGCACACGAGGGCCCCGAGGAAGATGCCAGCCCTGCAAAGGGCTGGGGGGCGAGAGCCGCCAGGATGGCTCCCACATGAGGAGGCATCAAAGGCGAGGCTGCAGTCCCGGGGTCTCCGTGGCCACTCCTGCCAACTTTGATCAGGGTTTGTCGTCTGACTCCCAAACAGTTTTTTCACACTTGTTTCCCAAGTGTGAAGAGCCCGAAGCCATGCTGGAAACTCTGAGACAATTTCGGATTCCTTTGCAACAAAGCCAAGGCCAGGACAATGGGACTTTGATGTTATTGACATATTGGTTCAGAGTTTCCTTGTTTCCATTTCCCAGCATTAGGCCGGAGCAGAGGGCTGCTGCTTTGCTCTGTTTAATTAGGTAATGTTTGTACAGTGCTCGGAGAATATAAAGTGCTCAGCAAGTGGAAAGCCTTATCCTTATTACTATGCCTTCCATATCCACTGGCTGCATTTGGTGGAGCTGCAAAAGCTTCGAAAGAGAAATAAAATAAGGTCAAGCTTATGTTACTTAAATATAAAATAAAATTGTGGTGCTGAGCAGAGGCAATGGACTGGCAGAGGCGGGGAGGGAAGAGCTCTGTGTGTCTCCGGAGCAGGGACAGCACAGACTGTGCCAAGCTGAGTCCCCTTGATGTTGTCCCAAGCTGTCCTGTCACTGTGTGTGTCCAGCGCAGTCTGGACAAGCCCTTCCCAGAGGCAGCAGAAGCCAGCCCAGTTCCCTGCTGGAAAGGCCACCAATGGAGCCCCTGGTGCCCGTCACCCTTTTATCAGGTGGAGATGGGACAGCTGCGGATGGGGCGGCTGCCAAGCAGGGCCACCACGGCACTGCCAGGTGGACAGGGGCTCCCAGCACTGGCACATCCCCTGGAGAGTCCCTGGGTGCTGCCAGCACTGCCAGGCCACAGTGCAGCGCTCCAGAGACAGGGAAAACATCCAGCTCCTGGTGTTGCTTATCTGCCTCCCAATCCCGGGTGCTGAGGTGCTGTGAGAGGTCCTGGAGGATGCTCCGAGTGGCTGAGAATGGGATGCCCCTGCACTGCCACAGCTGCCCCCCAGCCCGGAGTGATGCTGGGGATGCTCCCACCCAGGACTGCTCCACTCGGGCCTCACGGCTGGGGCTGGCTGAGCCTTCTCAGGCTGCTGTTCCCTTTTTCCTTCCCCTGGGTGATTTCCCCTCATTGTGATTCCTCTCCTTGCTGGTGATAAAACATTTGACGAGTTGCACTGAGGGCCCAGACTCAGCAGCCCACCCCAACCCTCCCACCCCAGCCTCTCCCCCGCCAAATATGTTTGTATTTTTAACATTTTTAGGCAACAATCTTAAACTGAAGCAGATGTGACAATGAATATTTATCTGCAGCATCTCAGTATGGGATTTTCTCTTAAACTCGATAAAATAAACTGCTCAGGATACAGAACAACATTTCTCCTAATATACAATACACAAGGGGCAGGAGGGGAATTAGCAGATGAACTCGCCATTAAAGCCATTTAAACTCAAAAGAGCAGCAGCATTTACATGCGAGGAGAACAGTTGGTGCTTTCAGTGACATCCTGGCATGTTTTCCTTCTCATTCCTGGAGGCTTGCAAACGCCAGGCAGGAAGGTTCCTGCCAGGGAGGGGCAGGTGAGCAGGGGGCTCTTCCCGCAGGTGGGAGAGGCCGGAGCAGCCCCTGTCCCGAGTGGGGCACAGCTCCCATGGGATGGGATGAGGAGCAGGGTGAGGAGGGGAAGGAGAAGGCAAATGCTGCTCCAGTGACAAAGAGGTCACCAGGTCCCAGTCCCAGCCTCGTGTCTCTCCCATGGGACCATTGCTGTCCCTCCCTCCTGGGGGCTCACAGCAGCTCCCCCCTGCTGACTTCTCCGGGGTTTGTTCCCATCCAGCAGGAGAGTGGCAGTCGGGAGGAATTTTGCCCACCTGAGCTGCTTCTGTGCTTGGAGGGTGCTGGGTTCACCCTGCTGAGTCTGGTGCACACAGGGTGCTCCAGGCTCCCTGGGCTGGGACTTCTGGGCTTCCAGGGGAGGATGTGACTTTCCTGGCTCTTCAGCAGCTCCCTGTGCAGTGGAGGGTGGGATGATGTGGGATCCCTCATGCCCAGGGGTAGGATGAGCTCCTGTCCCACGGGGCGGCTGGATGCCACCATGGAGCAGCCCCACAGGACCAAACCCTGTGCTTGCTCTGGTGCTGAGAGCCCCTTCTTCCCTACCTTGCTCATCCTCAGGGCCTGGCTTTTGGGGCTCAAAGCGAGCAGTGAATAAAAACTGCTGCAATCCTCGGGATGAGCACTGCGGCTCAGCCCGGCCCTGCCGGATCCGGCGGCTGCTGGAGGCAGCGTGTTCTCGTGGAGCTGGAGGGCATTGCCAACCTTGCCACGTTGTGCTCCGAGAGCCAGGCACGTTTCTCCAACCTGCTGTCTCTGACGCAAATCCAGAACAATACACAGATTAAAAATAACAACCACAACAAAAAGGCTCCACCACCACCCCAGAGAGCCCCACGCACACGGAGCCCTCCCCAAAGCCGGAGCAGGGAGTGGGCACAGCGGGTGGGTGCGAGCCCAGGTGCCTGGGCACGGGTGGGAGGCTGGAGGGGCAGAAGGAGGACCCTGAGGGTTGGTCCTATCCTGTGTCCAGGGCTGAGGCCCCCAAAGCCCCTCGTGCTCATTCACTCCCCCACAGCTCTGCAAGGGGAACGATTTGGAGGGACCAGGGACAGTCGTGCCATGATGGTGGCCCTCTGTGACCAGTCCCGCAGCTGAGCTGAGCCAGTGACCGCAGCACCACACACTGGAACATCTTGTTCCTCTTTGCTTTAGGACCATTACCCTCCTCCTCCTCCTCTCCCAGAGAGGGATCTGTGTCTCTGGGTCCTGAGGGACCCCTAAATAACGAGTCAAAGGGGCAAGGTCTCCTTTGGTCTGTGGAGACCATGAACTGGAGCCAAAAAACTGCTGACTGAAAGGGCTCAGCGGCTTCCCGAGGGGAATGGTCCCAGCTGGTGGCACTCACAGTGTCAGGAGTGGGATGGTGACTGTTTGAGGCTGGAGGGAGCATCTCCCATGCTGAACAGAGACCAGCTTGGCACAGGAGGTGCCTCCAGCCACCAGCACAGGCCCTTGGGCCAGTGAGGGCAGTGGAGGGCTTTGGAGTCCCTGTGCTTTTAAGGTAATGGGGAGGGTCTCCAGGCCCTGCCTCACCCCCTGCCCAGGCCTTTGTGGTCCTGTCTCTTCCAGCCAGCACTGCATCCCACCCCTGAGTCCACTTGCCCTGAGCAGGGATTGTCCCCTTGTGCTTGGCCAGGTCTGGGCTCCCCACATGACTCCTGGGGCAATGAACATTCCCCCCTCATCCTTCATCTCCACAGCCTGGCCAGGTCCAGGCTCCCCTCATGCCTTCCCGGGGTGTGAAGGAGGAAGGATTTGATTTCCTGAGCTGTGCCCAGAGCCCCCAGGGGAGCAGGGGGACGTTCCCAGCCCAGGAGCTGCCCAGCATCCCGAGACAGGTTCTATTCATTCCCAGACTCCATGAGAGTGGCCTGATGCGATGCTGCAGCCACAGAACATTCCTCTGTAAGGAAATAAAGTGTCAGTGCCGCAGCTGTGACATCCAAGCTCCGCTTCAGTAGCGTGCCCTGGGCAGAGAGAGGCGGCGGGTTCCTGTTTAGGTTTTCGGTTACTGTGTTTGTAAAATATTTATTTTTCTTGGTGTTTCTATCCCAGCCTTTTTAGAATCCAAATATTTGGAGGCTGGAGGAGCCGTGGCCGGGCCCAGCGCTGGTCTGCTGGCTGGGCTCGGCGTGTGCCAGGCATGCTGATGGCCCCGGACCCCCCCAGACAGCCCTCAGCATCAGACAGTGTTTGAATGCAGTCTCCAGGGGTGGAGAGGGTGGTATGAGGCACTGAAAGAGCTGAGAGAGGAGAAAAAAAGGAGAAGAAAAAAGAAAAGGAAAAAAAAGCAAGGCAGTGGTGTATAAATGAATAAATAATAGTAATAAAAAAGATCATTGGGAAGCAAAGACATTCTTTATGGTGCATTAATGTGTTTTCTCAGCTGCTCTCTTGACTCGGCACCAGCTCTCTCAGTTCCTGTCCTCGGGACACTCCGCTGGGCGCAGGAAGGTTTGTTCTGGCTGCTCTGTCCCAGTCCCGCTGCCCCTGGAGGTCCTGTCACCCACTGCCTCGTGGGGGAGCACAGAGCCCCCACCTGCCCCTTTCCCCCTGGCCTCCATGCCCATCACCATCTCCTGGCATTCAACTCTTTGGGAGAAGAGCCTCTTGCTCCAGAACAGCCCCTCAGGTGGGAAATCCCACAGGAACCCAGGGTTTTGTCCCCTTGGTGCCGCCTGGCACTGCCTCCCCCCACTCTCCGAGGCTCCCTGAGCCCATGCTTTCCTCCTCCCCCATCTCCAGCAGCTTCCCAGGGAAGGGATCCATCCCCAGAGCTGGTGGGACCCCAGCCGTGGAGGCAGCAGCTCTTATCAGGCGGCTGCCAGCTCCGTCACCACGCTGTGCTGAGTGACGGGCGCTCCCACCTGCTCGCGGCGCTGAGCACGGGGTGCTGCTGCTGCTGCTATAGAAACACCCAACTTCTTACACTCACCTCCTTTTTTCTTTCTCTCTTTTCTTCTTCCCTTTAGACCCTCAAAGCCACTTCTGAATTCCCTCATGATTCAAAGGAAGATCCGACGGTCTCTTCAGCGCAGCCGCGTCCCTGCCGAGGCACCGTGTCCTGGCTGTGACAGGGTGCGGTGATCCATCCCCACCTGATGGAGAGGGAACTCCAGAGTCACCACCTGCTTTCCAGGAGCTGAGCTGAGCTGAGCTGAGCCCTCTCCTGCTCACACCGGGGCCACAGGATTCATTCCCTGTGCTGGCACTGCTCTGTGAGCTCATCGGCTGCTCCAGCAGAGCCCCACACAGAGCTCCGGTGGGTTTATTTTGCTGGCTGTTCTCACCCAGCTGTTTATTTTCTTGAGTTCCCCCCCTGAACCCACTCCACACCTGGAACTGCGCTGATGAGTTGACTTCAAAGCTGAGCTAACTCTGCAAATCCCTTCCGTGCGTGACTGTGGGGAGCAGGTGCTCCTCACTTCCCCAGGGCTGCAGAGTCCCACAGCAGGAGAGCAGAATCCATCTCATTCCTCATTTGCCAAGCAGAGGCACTCACATGGAAAACCAGCATGTCCTCAAGTCATAGAATCACAGAATGGTTTGGGTTGGAGGGACCTTCAAGCCCATCCAGCCCCACCCCCTGCCATGGGCAGGGACACCATCCACGAGCCCAGGTTGCTCCAAGCCCCGTCCAGCCTGGCCTTGGACACTTCCAGGGATCCAGGGGCAGCCACAGCTTCTCTGGGCAGCCTAAGCCACCAAGTCGGGACTCATCCAGCATCACCATGGTAGATCCAGCACACCCCTTCCCATCCCTTCCTGTCCTCACTGGCCTTGGCTGACAGGGGCTTGTTCTGGGATCAGTCCCCATGGACACTGTGCAAACCAAACCAGCTCAGTGTAAGATCCAAGGAGACATTTACTAGCACGATTTGGGCTGAAATGCAACCCTTTCTCAAAAAAAAGGAAAAAATTCCTTCAAACTAAAAGATTCTAAACAAACCTGACTCGAGAGTCATTTAATACCCTGTCAGCTTCCCTTCCCACTTCTCCCAGCTCTGGTGAGGTGAGCCGTGTCCCTCGGATTGGGGTCCTGCTCTCCCGCGCCTGCTTGGAAGGCGCAAACAAATCCTGAAGTGCAGATGCCAAAGTCACTGATCCAGAGAGATCCTTCTGGAGCCCAGCTTTGTCTCGAGCCTCAGTGCAAGGCCAGGACAGGTCATTTCACAATGTCCCCCCTTTGATTTCCATTGTATCTGCTGTGACTCCCACTTCCCACAGCGCATCCCAGCGCTGCTGCGTTCTGGAGGCATTTCGGAGTCCTGGGGGCGTTGGTCTGGGTGAGTGGCACAAGTGGTGATGCCATCAAAGCAGGACAGACTTTCCAGCTGTGTCACCTGTAAGAGTCAGGTCACCCATGTTTCGCTCCTGAGCGACTATCCAGCTTCCCTTTCCCCCCCCTTCCCCTTCCCCTTCCCCTTCCCCTTCCCCTTCCCCTTCCCCTTCCCCTTCCCCTTCCCCTTCCCCTTCCCCTTCCCCTTCCCCTTCCCCTTCCCCTTCCCCTTCCCCTTCCCCTTCCCCTTCCCCGCCCCCGATCCCGGCTCTCCTTAGCCGCGCTCTCCCCCTGGCGGCAGCGCTGGGTACTGCCCGCCCCCGGTGCCGCCGCCCCGCCCGATCCCGCCTCGGCCCCTCCGCCCCGGCCCCCCCGGTCCCGCCGGGACGCTCCATCAGCATTTCCACCTCCCGAACCTGCAGGGACCGTGGGGCTGTGCAGGAGAAGGACCCCGGAGCGTCCCCCAGCCCGGGGGGCTCGACTCTCCCCCGCCCCGGCGGTGACAGTCCGCACGCGCTGCCGGGGACACCTGACGGGGAACCGCTGGCTCCTGGAATCTTTGCTCTTCCCAAGCGCAGAGAGCCCCCGCGAGTGACTCGCAGTAACGAAGATGCACCTTCCAGCCCCCCACCGCTCAGTGCGACCCCCCACTACCCCCGGCCCTGGGGCTGGTGGCCTCCTTGGAGCATCCTCACCGGAGACTGAGGGAAGAGAAGAGAGGGAGGGAAGGGAAGGGAGAAGGAGATGGGAACAGAAAGAATTAAACCCCCTGCTTTAAATGATGGAAAATATCCCAGCAGTGTTCCCTTTCAAGCCTTATTTTGCTATTCAGGAGCTTGAAAGGCACCGAGCTCCCAGGCCCTCGCAGAGCAAGCAGAGATTTCACGTTATAAAATATGAATATCCTGGTTTATGAATAAACCTGGGTTTGCTGCGCAGTCCAATCCATCGCAACCTCCTCGGTTCTCTCTGGGATGATTTGGTACAAAGAGCCCGCGACACACAACGTCATGAACCTGAACTTCCCAGGCGTGGCGTGTCCCAGGTGTGGGGTCAGCAGGGGAGGAGGGGATGGGAACTAGCAGGGAGCAGCTGGAGGCACCGATCCCCCTCCCCTCCTGGGGCTGCGAGGGGCGGAGGCACTGCTGGGCTCTGGGGTGACGCCAGGGCTGGGAGATGTCCCAAATCCAGCGCTGGGAGCCGTCCCCAGAGTTCAGGCGCATGTCCGGGGGGAGATGGTCTGGGTTCTCAATGGCTGGTGTTGCCGGTGTTAGAGCACCAGCCCTCGGGAGAGCAAGTGGAGAGATCCAAAACCTGCCTCCGAGTCCTCCGAGGTCCCACAGACCTGACAGAAGGACGAGAAATGAGTGCAGAAGGAGAAAGTCTGGGCTCCCCCTCCCCGGGGGGGACACAGGCAGCAGGGCCGTGGCAGGGATGTGACAGAGGAACCCACCCGGCTCCCGCCGGGGCTGGCGCTGGGCACGGGGCCGAGGCACCGTGGCTGCGGCCCCACAGCTCACCCGCTTTTCCCCACCTGGGGAGGGGGAGGGGTTGGCACGGGCATCCCCCAGCCCCTGCCCACCTCTGGGCACAAAGCCAGGACACGGACCCCCGTCAGAGCCCCCTCCCCTGGCCCCGCTGCTGCCCGAGCTGTGCTGGGGAGGGACGGACCCGCACAAGGAGCAATGAACACTTCAGAAGCGCTTTGGAGGAAAAGGAAGGAAGGACAAAGAGAGGCTGGGAAGAGGCCATCCCTGGTCCCCTGATGCACTTCAAGAGAAAACAGTCTAGACTTTCTATTTTTTCTTTCCCAGACCCTGTTTTCCATTTCGAATCAGCCCTGACATTTTGGTTATCTTTTCTTTTAATAAGCCAGGTTTGGTCTGTTAGAATCCATTCATCAGTGTGGCAAAGACAGGTTCAAAGAAAAATAACACCTGGGGACGAGCGAGCTCCCCAGTGCCCCAGTGCCACCAGTCTGCCCTGGCACCGAGGTCAGGGGGACACAGGAGGACACCCAGCACCTGTGTCACCCCTCGCCCGCTGACAAGGACCTGTGACCCCAGGGGACACGAGGCTCTCTCAGGCTCCTCTCTGCAGCCTTCACTCCCCCGCGGGAGGTTTTGGCACGGAGCAAATCCCCTCGTCACGGCCGGGGACTGCTGCTGGCAAAGGGTGCAGGGAATCAGCTGCAGATTTGGGGCTCCTTGAGCCTCCCTCACTCCTCCTCACTGCCGCCCGGCAGAACTGCCGCAGCACAGCCGCTCTCCGGAGCACAGCCGCTCTCTGGGGCACTGCCAGGGGATTTCCAGCTCCTCCCGCCTGGCCCCGGAACGGTCCCTTTGGCGATGTTGGGAGAGCTTCCCAAAATCCCGCCCCAGGAGCCTTTCCCTGCTGGCAGCCTGGCTCAGCCTCTGCCCGGCCCCAGCCCCAGCCCTGCTCCGAGTTCTCGCCCCTCATCCCGGGGAGACTGGAGAGGAGGGAAGGCAGATGGAGCTCGGCAGGAGAAGGCGGCTTGAAGGAGGAAAGGAACAACCAGAAACACGGAGAAAGGGATGAAATGTTACAGAAAACTTGGCCTGAGGGAAATAAGCGAGCTAAAAATAACCCATCAAAGGCTGCGATGGGAGCAAGAGGAAAAGTGCCAGTCCCGAGGAGAAAAGGGGTTACCCTGCAGCTGCCCCCACGCTGCTCCTGCTGAGCCCCCCAGCCTTGCGGGGGTGTCCCAGGGGTGGAGGGCCCCGGGGGCAGAGATCTCCACTTGGATCCCTGAGCCGGGCCAGCACTCTCCAGGAACGGGGCACATCCCACGGGAGCCGGCTGGGTGCCCACCCAGCCCAGCCCAGCCCTGCGAGCTCTCGCCTTGATTACATTTCTGTTTCCTCCCCGAGCCGAGCACAGGAAGCTGCTTTGCCATCCTTTTACCCAGGGACTTCACTGGTATTTAATAAACTCGATTAAGCAAGCGCCTTAATTTGCTTTGGTAATGAAAACATAATTGTTTCTGCAGCTCCAGTGCGGGGACTCTCCACGGCGAGTGGCGTGTGCAGGCAGTGGGATAATCGAGCACAAGAGCTCAGAGCTGGGGAAGCTGTTGGTTCTCCCCTGAGGAAATAACCAAGTTTGCACCTCGGCAGGGCACGGCTGGGGAAGGGCAGGGAGAGAAGCTGCTGCCGTGGAGGGCTGGGCTGGGCTGATTCAGGGCAATCCTGCCCCCTCATCCTTCTCAACCTCCTTCAGTCCTTCCCCACAAAAACATGCACCGCACTCCACCGGAGACTTTTCCTATTCCCTCACCTCACCACTCACCCACACCCTGGGCAGGACGCACCATTCCACACAGCGTGATCCCCTGCAGGGATGCAGGTGGGATAAGGCAGGGGCTCACCTTGGACCTTCTCGGGCACTAGTGCCCCGCGGTGCCAGGCCACAGATAACGCGGAATTCCGTCCGTAGGTGTGTGTGCAACCCTCAGCACCTGACTCAGAAAGGAGCAGACAACCCCACTGTGGTGCCTCGCAACCCCTTTGGGACTGTGTGAATGGAGCACAGCAGCACCCAGGGACACGGCCCACAGCAGCCTGGGGACAAATTAACGGGGAAAGGAGCTCCTTGTCATCATGGCAAGCCCCAAAACGAGCAGCCAGGTGCAGCCTGTGCTGTCTGTGTGACACGGGAGGTCCCTGCAGGGACCAACCAGCACAACCCTGCCGCGTTTGTGCACTTTATGTGAGATATTGCTCATGGTTGATGATTTAGGGAATGCTGCAACCCCTGCAAAGGTGGGGAGAGCCCAGGGGTCACCGGGGCCAGCAGGAGCTGGGGGAGGCCAGAGCCCAGTCATGCTCCCCAAGGAACACTGCAGGGAAGAAGGGCCCTGGATGTGCAGTGAGCGCAGAGAGGGAAAATAGGAGGAGGAAGAGACAGATGGTCCCATTTTGTATGAAAAGGCAGAGAGGGAAGATGTAACTTGGGAATCTCCCCAGAACAAGCCATCTGCGAGGTGCAAGGCCTGAGCTGCTGCTGGTGCGGCCAAAATCCTGGAGCAGCAGAACATGCTGCGCTCAGTCCAAAGATTTCATTACCTTGTCCCCATTATTTGTGACTCGGAGGTCACAGGTAGTGAAAGCAGCAATTTAATCCTTTGTCTTTTTTATTTTCTTCTGCTCTAATAGGTTTGTGTTTTCCCTCACCCCTGTCTGATGCCAGCCAGGAGCTCTGGGAACTCTTGTGAGCCTGAGGCAATTCCCTCCACTGATTTAAGGAACCCAAATAAATAAATGTTGTAGACAAATCCCTTAAAATATTAGAAACAGGGAGCAGCTCTGGAAACCTTGTGAGCCAGCCTGGTTTTCCTACTGCAGTTCCAGGAATGCCTGTAGGAGCTGCTGGAACAAGGAGGACTCAGCCCCAGCACCCTTCTTGTCCCCATCCCCTCGCCGTCCTGTCTGGAGAGTTGTCGCAGTGGGAAGGGAGCTCTGGGACAAGGGCAGCTCCTGGGTTATCTCCTCTAGACAGTTCATATCCCTGAAAATCTCAGTCCCTCTGGAAGGACGGAGCAGCTCTGTCCCTTCTGCAGTGCAGCCATGGGGGACTCCCAGGTCTTTCTACTTCCAGGGGCAGCCAGGCCAGAGATGTCCCCATGCCTGGGGACAGTGGGTGCCCCAGCCCCAGGCTGGGACCCTCCTGCACAGGGACCTGCACGTGAGAGAGGGAAACTGAGAATGTCCAAGCTCTGGCAGCCACACTCCCACAGCTCCCCACCCTTCCCACAGCTGGGTCCCAGCACTGACAGATCTGCAGGGCCACCAATCCGGGCAGGGTCATGTCCATCCCAGAGCCCAGCCATGCTCAGGAATGCAGGAGCAGCAGGATAACAGGCGCTGCTCATTGTCTGATGTCACCCAGTTTGGTCAATGGAGCTGGGAATGGGAGCAGCCCCAGCACTGGGATGGGGCTGGGTGAGACGTCCTGGTGCCACTGGGCTGGGTCCCTGCAGGGTGCTGGGCTCTGTCCCCATGCAGACTCCAGCAGGATGGAGCTGCCAAGGCACAGTCAAGGCCGGAATCTGGGGGTTTTGGAGGTTGTGGGCAGGAGAGGGAATGAAACAAGCCTCAAAAATAAAAGACACCGCCCCTATAAATCACTAATATTAAAAAGCATGAAAGGGCCGGAGTCTTCAGCCCCGATAAGCCCTGGGTGGGAGAGCAGGAGCAGCGCTGGCCCCTGCTGCTCGACTCTGCAAATATCCATCAGCTCTTCCTGACACATCGTTATTAGCTTTCCTACGCTGAATTGCACAGGGATAAACTTGGGGCTGGGAGAAAAACCGCAGAGATTATTGTCAGCCCAAGCACTGCCACGCGCTGTGCTTTCCCTCCTTCCCCCCTCCGCCTTTTTCAAGCAGGAACACAAAGGAAATTCATGGCATTTCTACGGCTCATACCGCAGGAAGCGTTGGTGGGCTTGAAAGAGGAGAAAGAATTAGAGGCTCATCCAGACAGTGGGATGTGGGGGGCGACGGAGGGGGAGCAGAGAGGGGGGCATCAGGGAAGGCCAAGAGCAGCTGATCTCAGTAAAGTGAGAGTTTGATGCATTGGTTGGGGGAAAAAAAAGAAACTTCAATAAAACAAAT
The DNA here is from genome assembly GCF_000738735.6 of Corvus cornix cornix. NCBI lineage: Eukaryota > Metazoa > Chordata > Aves > Passeriformes > Corvidae > Corvus > Corvus cornix. The sequence continues at coordinate 1,825,772 of NC_047058.1, read as the reverse complement.
TGAATTTAAATCCTTCAGCAGAGCTGGTTCCCAGCGAGCGAGCCCTGGGAATGGGTTTGGGTTACACTGGGACAGCCGTGGCCCCTCACTGCAGTTTGCTAACCAAGGTGGGGGTTTGGGGGGCTGGGGACAGCGAGGGGCCAACATCCCCCCACTTCCCATCCACACCCATCCGCTCTGGATCCGTGTGTGGCCCCCTTCGTCTTTCTCACACACCAGAGGGATCCCAAAGCACTGGCAGGCGGTCAATCCTTCCAACCAACTCCTGCACAAACCCCCAGAACTCTGGGACCCCTCTAAAACTCTGTGTCCCCTTCACCCCTTCAATTGTGGCTCATTCCAACCCCTGGGCCCCCTGTGCCCCTCACAGAATTCCAGTTCTGGCTCTGCCTGGCCCTGGTGGTGTCAATGGAGCAACTCCCTCCCTGTCCAGGAACGATAAAAGCCAACCCTTGGGAAGGGTAGTGGGCTCGGGAGGCTCAGGGTGCTCGGGGTCCTCTCTGGGCACTGCTGCCATCCCCAGCTGCCCATCAGCACAGCTATGAGATGATGATCCATGGAGGCCAATGGATAAGAGGAGGATCCACCTTGGATTCCCCTCTCCATAAGCAGGGCTGGATGTCAGGTCCCCAGAGGGGTGAAGCCCCTGGAATTAACTCCCCTGCTGCCAAGTTAACTGCCCAGAACATTGATGATACAATCAGCAGTAAAGCCTAAAAATAGCCCCGAGCTGCTGTCATCAGTGTAAATAGAGATTGGTGAGTGTTGTGGAGCAGGATAAATACCGGGGATTCATGGATCAGCTCCCTCATATGGGCAGACAATGCCTATGGGTTATCTCAGAGCAGCTGTGGCTTCGGGAGTTGCCCAGAGACCCGGGCTCTGTGGGCATATGAGGTGGCATTTCTACAGCAGCAAGAGCTCCAGGAGAGCTGGAGAGGTACTTTGGGCAAGGGCCTGGAGGGACAGGACAAGGGGGAATGGCTCCCCACTGCCAGAGGGCAGAGTTAGAAGGGATATTGGGAAGGAATTCTTCCCTGAAGGAATTCACCCTGTGAGGGTGGTTGGACCCTGGCACAGGGTGCCCAGAGAAGCTGTGGCTGCCCCATCCCTGGAAGTGTCCAAGGCCAGGCTGGATGGGGCTTGGAGCAACCTGGGATAGGGGAAGGTGTCCCTGCCCATGGGTGATCTTTAAGGTCCCTTCCAATCCAAACCATTCCGGGATTCTGTGATATGGAGCAGAGCTGGGTGGGGGGATCAAGCCTGCAGGACAGGGGAGCAAAGCTGATAAGGGACCCCCCAGGGGTGCCCCAGGCTGTGGGGGAGGGCAGCTCCGAGTGCCTGATCCACGCCCCTGCTGCACAAGGCTCCTGTCTCCTTCCCGAGGCTCCGGTCTCCTCCCCAGACCAGAATGCCCCCGCTGTGCTGGAGGCCCCCACGCTTTATTTACGAGTTTATTCCTGCACGAGGGCCCCCGGGCCCACGGAGCAGCCTCCAGGAGAGCACGCAGCACCCTTTGCTCTCCCGGGGGCTGCTGGAGCTGAGGATTCTTGTGGCACTGGGAGAAATCTGGAAGCGATTGCTCCGGTGCGCCTCTCCAGAGGGAAGACCGTGCCCAGTTCATTTCCTTTAAGGAAACGCAAACCAAGGGGATAATTAGAGCTTCTTTGCGTACACAATCCCATATTGTTTATCCAACACAAATTAAAAAACGTGGTCCTCAGGAGCACAGAGTGGGGAGATAAAGAAGCGATCGCTCCCATACGGGTTTCATTACTGCCCCAGCACACCAGGCCCCCGAAATCACCTTGTGTTCCAGGACAACGGCAGGAAAACCGGGATGTTCGGAGCATGAGTGGGATCCAGGGATACACCCAGGGTGCTGCAAATAAATATGATGGAAAATCAGCTGAACCTTGGCACCAGCATCCATCTCTCTCCTGCACTTCTGTGCCTCTTGTGTCACATGTTCAGGTCTTGGGTGCACACAAACCGTGTGAAAGCCTGTTAGTGATGAGAATCACGGACTCACGGAATCACAGAATGGTTTGGGTTGGAAGGGACCTTTGACATCACTGAGGACTTGGAGAGGGGCTGAGCACCAGGGTGGTTTGTGCTCCCTGCCTGCTCCCCATGGCCAGAGCAGAGGGTCCCTGCTGGGGGTGGGGGCTCTCCCAGCACCCATGGGGTTTTTCCATGTTCCCCAGAGACGGGGAAGGAGGTGAAGACGGAGTGGGGAAAAGCCCCTGGAGTGGAGCCCCAGCTCGGTTGCCGCAGGTCTGGCTCCGTCACTGCTGCGGGCAGGCGGAGCGGGGAAAATGCCATCTGGGGTCTCACTTGAAAGGGCTTTTACAAGAACTGGGATTTTATTACAAGCAGCCCAGTGCTGGTGTGATTCCTGCCTGGCTCTGGGGTGGAAGGGCAGGGCTGGGAGCGGGGCTGCCCCTCCACAGCCAGGGTAGCACAGAGCTCACCCCTGGGGGACACCCTCGGCAGAGCCACCCAGGCCCCCACCACCGGCACGGGACAAAATCCGTGTCCCTCCTGGAAATGTGCTGTGGAAGATCCATCCCAGAGGGACACAGGCTGGGTTTGAACACTTTGTCCTGCGGTAAAACAATGGGAATGTGAGAGGCCAAACCATGCGGGGACGGGCAGGAAGATGCTGGCGGCATCCCCGGTGCCTGCGGACCACGCTGTGGGATCAGGGGAATGTCGTTCCGGGAAGGGCCGCGGGCATTGCCTGGCTGCGGGGCCGGCCCCCAACGCCAGCGCACATGGCAGCGGTGGCAGCCGGTCCCGGTCCCCTCCTCCCCTCGGAGCCGGAGCTCATTAGGGCAACGCTGTTTGTTTGTTTTGTTAATCGACACCAAGAGGCCCCATCTGGGCTCTGCCGAGCCCCCTCTCCATCCCTGGCAGCACGGAACGCGAAGCCAGTTTTCCAGTGTGGTTTCTGTGGCTTGGGAATGTATTTCAGGATCCTCATTTGGAGACCTCGATGAGAGCTCAGAGCTCTTCCCTTGCCCTCCCTGGTCTCCATCTCTGCTCCACCCCCCCACCCCCGGCTGCCTGGAACCGAATTGTTCTCAGGCCACTCACACCCCGTCCCCTCACAGCCCGTCCTGGGGCCATGTTGTGTGGGGAGGATGGAGGGACATCCCCAGGGGACGTGGAGCGTCCTCGGACACATCTGGGATGGGCACCTGCAGGAGGTGCCAGCCAAAGCTGGTGCCAGACAGCAGCTGGGTACCAGCAAACCGGGAAGCAGCTCTCATCCCGTGATCTCCGGGAGACACCAGTGGAGAGGTCACCTTTGAATGGTCCTGCTGGTGATTCTGCTGCCTTTGGGGGACACTGGAGCCACCCAACCCCGTGATGAGGCAACGCAGAGGAAGCAGAACACACCGTGCCAAAGCCAGCCTGTACCCTGAAGGCAGGGACACTGGCAGGGACTCTGACAGGGACTCTGACAGGGACACTGCCAGGGACTCCTCTCCCCTGGGAAGTTGAGAGTGGATGTGACACGAGGCTGATGTGACAAGCACTTGCCACCGTGAGCCAGCAGAGGGGACAAGCTGGGCTGCTCCCACCTCCAGCCTCCCCCTCCTACCCCCATAACACCTCCCCCTCTTTGCTGGCACAAATGTCTCTGTCGCCAGGAGAGGAGCAGCTCTGGCTGAGAAAAGCCCCATTTCGAAGCCAAGCCACCCCCTGTGACAGTGTCAGTGGCTCCAGCCGTGCCCCCAAGCCGGCTGCTCCTCCTGGCCGTGCCTCCCACAGCCCCGCGCTCCTCCACGTGAGGATGCTGCGCAAAGGAAAACCAAAGCCAGTGAAATCTATCAGGTGAGAAAAGCTTTCTGGAGGATGAGAATGAAAAGCAAAGGCTTTTCTGAGCCTTCCCTCAGGCTCCCTCCACACGCACGTCCGAGGCAGTGTCTGTCCCGCTCCGTGTGATTTAGTGAGTGAGACAGTGCAGAGCAAACGTGCCATGTGAAGGAAGGAAGGGAAGCTGCCGCTGTGTTTGGCATTCTTTCCTTCCTAATGACCTTGGGAGGCACTGGAGGCACAGGTAAAGGGACACAGGGCCCTTTGACCACCAGCCCAAGGGGAAGCCACCAGTGAGCCCGGCCAGGTTGTGACAGGGAGCCCCAGAGTGGCCGTGCCCTGGCTGCAAAGCTCCCACCACGTGAAGGAGAGGATGGATCTCAGCACAGGGGGTTCACAGACCCCAGCCCTCCTTCCCACTCTCTCCAAAGGCTCAATACATGCCGGTTCCCCTCCCCTCCCTGGACTCAGGGAACATGTGTCTGGCAGATTTTTATTAACTGTGCAGCTTTCCCTTGCTCGCTTTCCGTCTCTTTTTTTCTGCTCCCTGCTTGCTTGACAGAATTTAGATTAGACAAAACATGAGATCATTCCTGCCTGCGCAAAAAGGAAACAGAAGAAGAGAAGGAATTGGCTCTGGCTTCTGCACCCCCTTCCTTCTGCACCCCAGCATCTCCACCTGCCCCAGCCCCGTCCCTCTCCCCCAGCCGACAGATTTCTGACATTCCAGACGTGATGAAGATCCAGGGCAGACCCGCTGCTGGCCACCACCTCATCCTCAAACCATCCCTCTCCCTGTGCCTGATGGAACTGTTTGCTCTTTCCAGCCCTGATGGCTTCACACTCTACATGCACGGAGCCGGCACCACCGCCCGGAATCCTCCCTGCAGGGTCAGGGCTGTCCTGCAGGACACAGGCTCTGCCAGGGGGCCTCTGGGCCAGCACTGCCCCTCTGGCCAGAGCTGAAGGTTTCCCCATCCTCACTTCACACTCCCCAAAGAGTGGTGGCTTCCAGTGAAACAGGAGCAAGAGCCAAGCTGGGGACACTGGTACTGGAACATGGGTGTTCATGGGTGAAGGTGGGACTGGTTTCCCATCCACATGGTCTCCCACTGGACAGAGCCCCTGGCACAGCCCTGGGTGCTCCTGCCATCCATGGAACTGCTCTTTTTCTCCAGGAAAACCATGGGGACGGGGCACCACTCTGGATTCGTGTTTCCTCCTCATTGCTGCTCCCCTTTCCAAGGAGGAATCTGCAGCTAATTTTATGGACACCTGGAGGAGCTGGAAAAATGATCTAACATCTCCTAGGGCCTTGCAGAAATGGAGGGAGGTGTGAGAGGGGGAGGAAGGCAGCTCTGGAGCCATGAGCCATGCGGGCAGCTGGGAGGTGGGAGGATTTTCCCCTGTTCCCTGGTTTCCAGAGAAACTTGCCTCTGGGTAGAGAAGAGGTGGTCCAAGGCTCCAGTTAACATTGGAGCCCAAAGGCTTGGGAATAGCGAGATCACGATCTCATGGATAGGCTGTGAGCCCTCCAGGGTGTCCCCAGATGGGTGCTCCCCACATTCCCAGATCCAGGGCATCACCTCCTCTTTATACTCCAGCCCTGTTCACACCTCCTGGGGCAGCACTAATCCATCCTTCCTTCCTTCCTTCCTTCCTTCCTTCCTTCCTTCCTTCCTTCCTTCCTTCCTTCCTTCCTTCCTTCCTTCCTTCCTTCCTTCCTTCCTTCCTTCCTTCCTTCCTTCCTTCCTTCCTTCCTTCCCTCCTTCCCTCCTTCCCTCCTTCCCTCCTTCCTTCCCTCCCTCCCTTCCCCCCCAGGCCCTGTGTGGGGGATACAAGAGGAGCCAGGAGGTGAGAGGGTTGATGTCCCAGGGGTGCAGGGATGTCCCCCGTGTGTGCCAGCCCTGAAGGGGTCCAGAGGCTCCTGTCACTGTGCTTCTCCTGTGCTGTTCATGGTCTGCAGAGCACACACACGTGTTCTGTCCTGCACACATGCAATCCCATTCCGTGCCCAGGAGAAGTGCTCACATCCCTGGGCAGGCCAGAGGATGCATCTGTGGATCTCACAGCCTCTCTTGTTTCTCTCGCACTTCCTTTCCTCTCTCCCTGACCTTCCTCTTGGACAGGACACCTGGATCACTGACTGGAATTGAACGATGACAATTGGATAAATAAACCCCTGCCCTGACAGCAGCAGTGACATCAGCCTGTACCCGGCCGTGCCTCCGGAATGCCGGCTTCCAGGGACCACGTCCCAGCACTGTGCCTGCTCCAGAGGGAGGAGGGAGCACTGCAGGAGCTCCTGGAGGAGCTCACAACCTCAGCAGCCCTGAAGTCTGCTGGGACACATCTGATCAGCTGGGGATCCTATTCCAGGCACAGGTGACCTCAGGCAGAGGAAATCCAGAGGGGCCCAGCCTGCAGCACCCAAGGGAGCAGGGATGCCCTGGGCTGGGTTAAATGATTTTGTTTAATAACACCCCAATGACAACCTGAGAGATTGGAAGTCAAGGCCCACCCAAAAACAGTTTCAGAGAAATCCTAATGTGCTTCTCAGGAGATGGAGCAAGGCCAATGGGGCTGTGCCCCCACCCTTCAGGGTGCTCTGGGGACACCTTGCTCCTGTTTCCAGTGTTTTCTTTCTCTGTGGCCATGAGGTTCTCTTCAACAAAACCTTCACTTTGGACCTGCTTGGCCAGGCCCAAGAGCTTTAAGAAACAAAGAAGAACCTGTGAAGTATCTCCAGACCTGGCAGGAACACAGCTCTGACTGTCCTGGTGATAAATTTGCGTCTCCTTCTGAGCATCCCACTGGCTCCTCCTTCACAAGGGGGACACCAGCTCTGGGCAGGCAGATGCTGCAGCAGACCCCCAGTTCCCACCCCAAACCCCTCACCTACTGGGAATATCCTCACCCCAAGGACAGAGCAGCCCCAGAGGAGTGGGTGGGCCATGGCTCGCACTGAGGCACAGCTCCGTGAGTGATGTCCCCCCATGATGTCAGAGCCCGGAGCTGTGCCAGGAGCCTGGTGCATCATCTCCCAGTATAGAAGCGTGAGCTGTTCACAAGAGCTGAACATCTTGAATCCTGAGTTTCCAATGTGCTCCAGTTCTTTGGAAGCCCAGGGAAATGTCATCTGCTTGCTGGCAGTGGGAAGGCAGCCCAGGCCTGGTGCAGGCTGGTGGCTCCATCCCCAGCCGACGGTGATGCCGACACTGTGGCAGCAGGAGGTGTTTGGGGAAGGGGCGGCGTGTGCTGACGAGGAGTTGGTGGAGAAGGAAAAGGAATTCTGACAATTTTCAAAGCACCAGATCCAGCTGGAAGACAACTGCAGCACCCCACAGAGCAGTGCCCCCCTTCCCACCACGGGCTGGCCTCCATCCCAGCCACGGGACCTCCCTGTGGAGAGACAGCAGCGGATGAGGAGCTCCCACCATCCCAACTCCCCAGGAGCTGTGGGGACAGTGCACAAGCTCCCCAGGCTTTCCCTGGCCTACTTTACCTCCTCCTTCCTGCTGGGCTCCTGTGCCTTGGTATTTTCTGCTGGAAGGAAAGGAGAAGGCCCCCCCTGCCCAGAAGAGCAGGACAAACCCAGCCCAGGGGGTGGTGTGGTTCCCCCATTACAACCAGAGCCCAGTTCCTCCCATACATCTCCTGGAGCCTTTGCTGTTTCCCTTGAAATCTGTTTATTCCCAGCTGTTATTTCCCCTCTCCCCATGTTTTCCTGCCGGGCACCCTCCCTGCCTGTGCTCGTGTCCACCCCCGTGGTCCCGTGTTCCATCCCCGTGTTTTCGGGGGCGGGGGGGCCCCCCCAGCCCACGAGCTCCGGAGGCGCTCACCAGCCTCCGATTACAGCTTGTTAGAGGCTATTATAGCCTCCCTCATTTAGAGAATTACTCATTTTTTAGGCCTTTCAGGAACTTTAATGAGTTGTTTTAAACACATGCAGCAGATGTGGCCTTGGGATGAGTTCCTTTGAAACCCTCCCTCCCCCAGCACGCAGCCGGGAGCCCCCCCAGCTCCGGAGGGAGCGAGTGGTGATGGTCCTTGTCCCCCTGTACCTGAGCACCTCCAGCCCTGCTGTGGTGCAAAACCAGACACCCCAAACCAGCCCAGCACTGCCTCCCTGCTCGTGATCTCCCTGTTTTCTGGATGGAGGGATCCCAGAGGATGCAGAAGAGGGGAAAAACACAGGGAAAATGCAAAGGGAGGGGAAGATGGGTGTGTTGGGGCTGAGCCTGGGCTCTGTCTTCGGGACCTGCTTTTAGGAAGGGGAAGAAGTGTCCACTGGTGCATCAGCATCAAGCCTCAAGCCGTGCTCCAGGGAAGCCAGGGAGGCTGGGAAGCAGTTGTGGGAAGCAGCTGTGTGCCAGTTGGCTGATGAGAGGTGCAAAAAGCCCCCAGCCCTGAGCCCTTCCCAAAGCCCCAGCAGAGGATCCAGCCAGGATTTGCTGAGCTGGTGGCTGCTGTTAGGAGCTGCCCCAGGAGAACACAGCCCAGGAGCTCATGGACACACAGCCCTACTCTGCCTCCTCACAGGAATCTCCACAGAGCTTGTTTTCCTTTTTTCTTTTTTGGATATTCATCAATGTATTTGCAAAACCTGGACCAAATTACAGCCCATTACTCAATCCAGCCTGTTCCAAATCCCCGGCCTCCCTGCAATCAATAACGGGGATCCAGCTCCCATCCCAGCTGAGCCCAGGAGCCAGTGGCAGTTCCCAGCCTGCTGCAGGTTCCTGTCACCTCCCCCCTGCTGCACCTTGTGCCTGCCAGCCCCAGACTGGGGACACCGGGATGGAGTTCAACAAGGGGGGAAAAAGGAGGGGAAAGGAGAAAGGAAAAGGAAACCAAAGGCTTTGGGTGCGAGGGAAAGCTTCAGTCCGTGCTGGAATGCAGATTCCAATTGGAATTCATGTAAACATGCCTGGAGTGCAGGTTGCACAAGCCAAGAAATCGCAGGTGCAGGACGTGGTCCCTGAGGAGGCGCTCGGCAGAGGTGGGGATGGGGCAGTTCCCCCCTGCACTGAGGGCTGGGCACGGGATGGGGGACAGCCACAGAGCCCCTGTGACCCCTGCGCTCCACGGGACACACTGTGCTCGTGCTGTGCTGCCCAGGGAGGTGCTTCCTTGGGAACGGGGTAGATGACATCAGCCACTTGCAGAGACAGCCGCTGTCACTGCTGACAGGGATCGCTGTGTCCTCTTTTCCTTATTATTTTTTCTGCCTGTCACTGAGGCCACTGGAGCTGAGAGCAGGCTGAATCACACCCACCAGCACTGCTGCACGAGGGACTTTTGGGAGATAGAACGCGAGGACCAAAGCAGAGCTGTGGAGAGCAGGAGGTCTCTCAGAGCTGCCGGGAAGGAAGGGAAGTGTCACTTCAAATCACACTGACAAGAAGTTGCCTTCGGTGCTTCCCCGCTGAAGCTGCTCTGCTTCAGCTGCAGCCCAGCGAGCGTGGAAGTGCCTGGGTAATGGAGTTAAGTGTTTCCATGTATCCCAGGGAGCTGCAGCCTCACCTGCAGGAGCTGCTGTGCCGTGCGGTCACCAGCAGCACTGGGGCTGGGGCTGCAGTGCCTGGAACAAGGCAGGAGTCAAATAATCCCCCCAAAGCTGAGCTTGGCTCGGGGGCAGGGGAAAGAGGCACTCTGTGAGCCAACTGCTTCCAGGCTGGGAGAGACACAGAGTCCATCTGGGATTGTCCATCTTTGCACTGAGCTGCTGTGACCCAGTAAAACAGGAGAGTAAAGGAGGGCGATGGGTGGGTGCCCGGCTGTGTGGGTGCTCCCTCAGTGGGTGCCCTGCTCACAGCACAGGGCTGGGAAATGCGAGTGTGAAGATGAGTTCTTGGCAGAAAATCTCCTTTTTGGGAGAGCTCTGCTTCCCCTGGTTTATGTGGCCTCCAGGTTAAGCACCAGCAGCAGCACCGGCTTGGCCAGTCAGCCCTAAAAATACCTGTCCCATTAACCCAGTTCCATCCCAGCAGGGAGAGTGAGCAGCGATTCCCCGGAGCCCCCCCAGCTCCCCCATGACCCCCAGCTCCCCTCCCCAGCAGCCCTGGCACAGCAGAGGCTCCGGGATGGCTGCCAGGAAAACAGCATCGAATGTAAACCCGGCTGCTCCTGAAAGCGCAGCTTAGCCCAGTTTCTCCCACATTCCCTCTGCTCTGCTTTCACTTGGGTTTGCTCCCTGCAAGCAGCAGGAAATTGCTCTGTTGGCACTTTTTAAACTCTCTGGGGGGAGCTGGACGGTCTGATGGGGGTTTGTCCGGAGTATCAGTCCTTGGGACTCAGGGCAAGAGGGACAAGACAGAGAGCCTAGGGCTGCAGGGCTTCAGAACACCACCCGTGATGGAGTGGGTGCTCCCAGAGCCTGGCACATCCCAGCCGTGAGTGGGAAAATAAATGGATTCCAGCAGGGAAGACATCCCTGCAAGTGCTCTGATGCCTTCCCCACTCCTGCTTCTATCTCCTGCACCCCACATGTGCATTTTTCCAGACCCCTTGCTCCTTTCCAATGGCCACAGCTTGTCAGGCCTCGGCAACGGGGCAAAGAGGGAGCAGAGATGTGGGGAGAGCTGAAGGGTGCCAGGAGAATGCCAGGAGGGAGCTGGGACAGGGCCAGGAAGGAGCTGCAGAGGGGCACAGGCCTGCCCTGGCTGTGCCAGCATGTCTGGAACCAGCACTGCTAAATCCCTGTCATTCCATCAGGGATGGGATGGGAGGAGAGGAGAGGAGAGGAGAGGAGAGGAGAGGAGAGGAGAGGAGAGGAGAGGAGAGGAGAGGAGAGGAGAGGAGAGGAGAGGAGAGGAGAGGAGAGGAGAGGAGAGGAGAGGAGAGGAGAGGAGAGGAGAGGAGAGGAGAGGAGAGGAGAGGAGAGGAGAGGAGAGGAGAGGAGAGGAGAGGAGAGGAGAGGAGAGGAGAGGAGAGGAGAGGAGAGGAGAGGAGAGGAGAGGAGAGGAGAGGAGAGGAGAGGAGAGGAGAGGAGAGGAGAGGAGAGGAGAGGAGAGGAGAGGAGAGGAGAGGAGAGGAGAGGAGAGGAGAGGAGAGGAGAGGAGAGGAGAGGAGAGGAGAGGAGAGGAGAGGAGAGGAGAGGAGAGGAGAGGAGAGGAGAGGAGAGGAGAGGAGAGGAGAGGAGAGGACTCTAGTGTGATCTGGACCCACCATGCCACTCCAGTCCAAGTGCCCAGCAAATACCAAATGCTCCATTGGTTGGAGGTGTTTTCCCTCGGCCCAGGGAGCCAAGTTCAAGTCCCCAACTAGCATGAGGGAAGAAAGGCTGTGGGTACCTTCCCTCCCTTCCCTCCTCACAGAGCTGGCAGCTCTCCTGCCTCTCTTATCTCTCACTGAGCAGAGCACTGAATGATTTTTGCAGCATGAGAGCTGCAGCTGGAGGCCTGTGTGTAAATAATAAATGCAGAGCCACTGAGGAGGCAAAGCATGGGGGAGAGTTGTGCCCTGATGGCAGAGCGGGGCCTCAGCTCTCGGGGAGGGCTCTTCAAGCAGAGCACAAATGGAGAGGGTGACAAACTGCTCAAGTGGCTCCATCGGTCGCCTCTCCCGGGGCTGAGGTTCCCAGGGAGCTCCGTGCTGAGCTCTGCAATCCCTGTGCAGCTCCTCATTCCCAGGATCCCCCTGCTCCTCCCGAAGTCTCAGGGATCCATACACAGGTCCTGATTTGTGACCATGGCTCTGGTGCAGAAGAGCCTTTGTTTTCCTGCTGTCGCTTCCAGGAGATGAAACTTACGATGAGTCTCCTTTTATATCATGACTGTAAAGATATCGTCCTTTCTTAATGCAATAAACTAATAAAAGTTGACAATAGCATCTGTTCCCGGGGTTTAATCTGCATATAGATCAGGAATGCGGTGATTCCAGAAGGAGGAAACAAGAGTTTGATGAAAGAAGATAAGATGGAAAAAATACCATCTGGAAAACAAAGGAAGGAAAGGCTGAGGCCATGACAGTAATGGCAGATTTAAAACATGACAGGCCCTAAATCAGCTCGATCTGGGATCATACCTGGGCTCCCTGCCCGCCATGGGACACAAAGAGTTGGCTCGTGCTGCTGGCAGGGGGGTCCCAGCCTGGGCCGTGCCCACCCTGTCTGCTCCAGCCTCTGCTCTAGGGAAGGAGGGGGAGGACAGGCTGGGCTGGACCAGCTCCAGCTTTGGGGCTTTTCTCTTGCTGAGCAGCAAGTTCAGGGTGTGATGTGATGTCCAACAGCCTGTCTGCGACACGGGGTGGGGACACCAGGGGATGGCTGGATCCAGTGGTGCCATGAGCGAAGGAGGAGCAGTGGGCAGAGGCAGGAGAGAGGCAGCACAGAAGGGCCCATGAGATGTGGAGAAGCTTTTTTGTCTCAACACCCACAGCTCAGATGGTCCCTGCTCCAGGCAGTCTTGTGAGATGGTTTCGTACTTTCATCCCAGAATGGTTTGGATCCTTAAAAAAGCAGGGTAGGAATTTTGCCCAGCAGCATTTTCTGCCAATCCTGCGCACGTGGAGGTGCCCTGTGGCAATTCTGGCTTGCTGCAACTTGCCGGCCCATTGTCCATCAGACACCTTGGACTCCCAGGAGGGTTCAGTGGGATGCTCAGTGGGACACTGGGGAGGACACATTGCTGCCACTGGTGGGTCCTACAGGAATATCTGGGAATGGTGGCACACTTTAGCCAGACCTCAAAGACACCAGGAAGCCTTGCAGTGAGGCCGACGAGCTGACCCACACAGAGAGAGCCAGGTTCCTCTTTTGTAAAAGCCATCACAGAGCTTTAAAGCCATTTCCACATCTTGTGCTGTGCAGGACGGAGCCTCCAGCAGATCCTCCCAGCCTGGAGTCCGAGACCAATCCTTGATATGAGACCTGGACCCCCTCCAGGTCTGCAGGCAGCAGTGGGACTGCTGGACTCTGGTTTGGCAGAGCAGAGTTTGCGGTGATAAATTACCCCTCTCTCAGGGAAGTCCCTCCCCGTCCTTCTCTTCTCGTGCAGGGCCCTGACCTCCTTCTGCTCCTTTTGTCCCGCTCTCCCCAGAAAGCCCCTGCCCGGAAAAAGGCTCTTTTTAAACCAGTATTCCCAGAAGGTGACCAGTCACAGCCCTCACAGTCATCCCCTGTGGTGGGGGGCAGGAAAGTTTGGGGGGGACACACAGGGAGGGTGGAGGTGGCTGGGACGGGCTGGGATGGAGCAGTCTGGGAAGGAAAGAGCCGGGATCTCTGTGCCAGCCAGCCTTGCATCCCTGTCCTGGGGAACTGCCAGAGCCTTGCTGCCCAGCCCGGCTCCTCTCCTGCCATCAGCAAGGTGCCCCTGAGGCCGGTGACATCACGGCGTGCAGAGGAAATGACCTCACGGGGAGGGCAGCAGCAGCCCGGTGCCAGGTGATGGCTGCAGAAGCATCCCGGCCATTCTCATGCAAATGGGGGAGGCAGGAGCGGGGAGAGGGAGCCCGGAGAAATCTGATGTGTCGGCAGAATTGTTTCTATACAGAATATTTTTCAAAGACTTCAATAAGGCAAGAGCAGCGTTTGCAAAGGGAGTGCGAACAAAGAAAACACAGCTGCATCTTGGGGCTGAAAGGAAGAGCTGAGGGGCGGCTGCGATCAGCTGGGCGGGGGGCGACAATCGGGACAGCGGGGCAGAGAATGGGCGCATTTTTCTGCAAATATTTGACGCTTTTGGATGAGTTTGCTTTAGTGCTTCTTCCCCCTTGTGCGCTCCCACTCCACAAACATTAGCACTATCAACTTTTACTGGCAGGAGAGCTCTCAGTGGGAGATCTCCGCAGCTGATTCATTGAGGGTTCGCAGGAAACGGAATTTTAAAGGGAAATTTGCATTGTAAGTGCTTTGCACGTTCAGCTAATCAAGGCGAACATCAACGCCATGAGGCTTCCATGGCCAATTACAGCACAGCTCAAATATTGGCGATGGAGCCAAGGGGGGGACGTTCTCCAAGAGACGTTCCCGGGAGATGGGAGCCGGGGCCGGGGCGTGTTCGGGGGCTCGGGGGGGCTGTGTCTGGCCGTCGGGGTGTGCGCTGCGAGGAGAACACGGACAGCTTCCAAGCGTGGGAGCTGGGAGCCGGAGCTCGTCCGTGTCCTGTGAGCAGAGATCTTGTGGCCAAGGTTTTGGGAATGCTGACAGCCGGATTGGAGAAGTGCTGACTGGAGACACGGCAAGAATTTTCAGAGCAGCTTCCAGCAGTTCCGAGCTCTGTCCTGAACCCTTTTGATCCTGAACTTGCTCTGAAACCATGGCACAGGAGTTCTCCCGTGGTGTTTGCACCCTACGGTGATTTTCACCGGATTTGCAGAGCCCAGGAATTGTTCCTGGCTTTCCCAGCTCAGGGTTTTCATTTCTCATTCTGGCCCAAGCCTGGAGGAACAAAGAGGCCTGGGGGAAGAATATTAAACAGGATCTACAGCCTTGAAAACTCTCCTCGAAAGGCAGCTTGTGACCTGTGCCACGGCTGCAGTGAAGGCCTGAGCAGGAAGTTTTGAGTCTGGCTGTAACTTTCTGTCCTTTTTCCTTTGCTTTCTGGCTTGTATCACCAGGCAGGGAAAATCCTGCAATATTTCCATGTGGTATTTCTGGGGTAACACCCCAGGTTACCCCACGTAGTGCCCTGGTGCATGAGGGGGGTGTGGGGACAGCCAGGTGTGAGCCAGGTGTGCAGCTCCTCTGTTCTCCCAAGTCTGGCTTAAATCTTCTGCTTTTCCACTCCTTTGTCTTCCTTTGTCTTCTTTATTTGCCCCAAATTTTCCTTCTTTGGAGCTATTTCAGACTGAGTTCCAAGGGGTCTGTACCATTTCTTTCAATTAACCTTCATATCAAAGAGATTGCACCATGTTCAGCAAGTGTTTTTGGAATAAATGCTAAAAAACCCCCACACTACCCTGATTTTCCTTTCTTTGCTGTTATGCCTGGTGGCATCAACACCTGCCCGTCACAGCACTTTCATTCCTGGAACAGCTCCATCTCTAACACACTCTACTTTTTTTTAGGTTTTTTTGGTTGGTTTTTTTAAATTTTAATGTTATTGTGCAGCCACTTGTGTTTTCCTGCCTCCTTGTTCCAATTTCTTCCATGTATTTTCTGTTTCTGCCTTCCCACCCAATGGCAGCAGGCGCCTGCATGTGCTCGGGGGATCCTTGATTCAGTTCCTCTCCCTGACTCCGAGAGCATCACGCTCGCTTTGAAACTGCAGCAGAAATTGGGGTGGAAACAGGGGAATGGCTTCTCCTCCAAGAGAATTCAGTGCTGTGGTGTTTCCTTCACGTGCAGAAGTGCAAAGTCCACTCCTCAGGTCCCTCTGGGATGGGGAGGAGCCGTGGGATCTGTGGCAGGAGGGATGCAGCTGAATGTGAGTCTGACATCGGAAAGGGCTGATGGAAGTGGAGGATCACTGGAATGGTTTGGGCTGGACGGGACTTCAAAGCCCATCCAGTCCCACCCCTTGCCACCGGCAGGGACACCTTCCACTATCCCAGGGTGCTGCAAGCCCCGTCCAACCTGGCCTTGGACACTGCCAGGGATTCAGGGGCAGCCACAGCTTCTCTGGGCACCCTGTGCCAGGGCCTCCCCACCCTCACAGGGAAGGATTCCTTCCCAATATCCCATCTAAATCTACTCTTTCTCTTCCAGTTTAAAGCCATTCCTCCATCCTGGATCCATTCCAGGATGTGCAGGAACAAGTCCCAGAAACCATCCATTGTTGCAAGGACTCCTTTATTTTAGTTTTCTTTTTAAAGAAAACTGGAAAAAAGAGAAGCTGCTGAGCACTTTGGGAAACCTGGTCTCATCTCCAAACCTGGAATAACCAGGTTTAGTTCCCAGCCTTGGGAATGGAGCACTGGGCATCCCAACACTGACCTGAAGGATCAGCTGGGACAGACCTTGGTTCCTTTGTTTTCCTTATGGAGGCTGTCAAGAGGCAGTGGTGGCTTTTTTGTGGAGATCCTGCTGTGGCAGGAAAGCAAGGGAGCATCCCTAAAAATGGTATCCCTGCATCCTTGCATCCCTGCATGCAGATCCCACACATGCAGAATGATTTCAGATGGGAAAATCACGTAGTTAGGTTTTTCTTCCTCCATCTTTCTGCAGCAGAGGAAGCCACAGCTCCCAGAGGTGACCCAGGAGCACCAGGAAGTGCCCGCCTGACCCTCGGGGGACCCAGGGTTGACCCAGGGACGGGACTCTGCTGGGAGGGGGCTCCTGCACAGGCCCCCCACCCCAGCACCACACAGGAGCCCTTTTTCAGGAGTTCATCCACCTGGAGCATCCGACAGGGGCCCAACAGCCCTAATTACACCTCTTCAAAGGCCCGGGGCTCCGGGCAATTTACTGGGGCAAAACTTGGGGTGTTTTTAATTAAAAGTTTCAAAAAGTTGGGCCAGTTAGGTCAAAGGAATTCTCTGTTGCTCTGACCCATTGTCCGCTTGGAAATTGTTTAGCTGGGCATGTTTTCCCCCCTCTTTAATTAAAGCTGAATTAAAGCACAGCTTGTTTGAGATAATGACTGTAAAAGCCATTTGCATTTTCTGTGGGTTCTGGCTGCCCAATGGACACTGCAGGGGGAGCCTGGTTTGAGGGGAGCCAGATCTGAGGGGCCCAGGGCAGCTCCAGACCAGCAGGGCAGTGGGACAGATGCCAATGTCCCCACCTGGTCCCACAGCAGCCACTCCCGTGGAGGATTTTGGCTCAGAGGAGGAGGTTGGTGTTCCCACTGCCCCACAGAGCCCCCCTGATGTCCTGACCTTGCTCTTGGCTGGAGAGGCAGAACTGGGGGACCTTGTGTTTGGTGACATCTGTGCTTGGCTCCAGGGAGGGCCTGAGAAACCGTGTCATCCTGGAGAAAACAGGGAAAGGGAAAAGGGAAAAGGAAGAAAGGGAAATGCAAAGGGAAAAGGAAGAAAGGGAAATGCAAAGGGAAGGGAAGGGAAGGGAAGGGAAGGGAAGGGAAGGGAAGGGAAGGGAAGGGAAGGGAAGGGAAGGGAAGGGAAGGGAAGGGAAGGGAAGGGAAGGGAAGGGAAGGGAAGGGAAGGGAAGGAAGGGAAGGGAGGAAGGGAAGGGAAGGGAAGGGAAGGGAAGGGAAGGGGAAAGGGGGAAGGAAAAAGAAAAAAGGAGAAAAGGGACAGAGAAAGGGAGAAAAAGGAAAAAGGAAACAGAAAAAGGAAAGATGAAAAGGAAAGGGAAAAGGAGGAAAAGGAAAATACAGAGGACCCCGGATAAGGACCTTAGGCCCAAAGAGCCATCAAAATCCTGAGCGCTGAGCTGGGCTTTGCTGGTTCCCCCAGCAAGTGACCAGCAGCCCCCACCTGCCCCCAGCCAGTCCCATTCTCAGGCCCCCTGGGGCTGTTCCCCCCCAGCACCCCCAGCCCCGGGTCCCACGAGAGGCTGTGAGAGCCTGGCATGTCTGCTGGGAATACCCAGGGATTGCTGATCCCACCTGAGCTCGGCCAGCACACAGGGCTGGGGCAGCTCTGGAGAGGGATCTCTTTACTGGGGTAAAAGGAACATGGGAAAATCCCTACAAGCCGAGGAAACCTTCCCGCTGCCGCCGTGGAGTGTCTTCCCGAATGCAGAACGCATCAGTGCTGCTTTATTTGTGGCTCTGCCCCGGCACTTCTGGGAACTGCTGGCTGCAGGTTTGGAAATGCAATTACAGGCTTTGCCCGGTAATTTTGGGTTTATTTCCCACTGTGTTTGCTGGTGCTCTGCAGAGAGGGGAGGCTTTACTTAAAGTTCATGGAACACAAACCACTTTGCGCCCACTTTGTGCTTTTCCTAGAAAGTTTGTGCCATTCCTCCCTGGGGATGGGCTGCGCCATGGGAAGTTTTCTTCTGGCTCGACACAAATAAATGTCCAGGTCCTCCCTGCCCGGGGCTGGAAACAGGATATAGAGGTTTCACCTCCACATCGTTTCCTTACATCCAAAGCAGCTCAGGCAGGACCAGAGGCTGGTGCAGTCTGAAGGCTCGAGGTGTTCTGGGGGGCTGAGCCACATTCCCCATGGATGGGGCTGCCCTCCCACATAACCCCCGGCACCCTGAGGCCGGCCACAGAATTGTGTCTGCCTTGGAAGTGTATCCATGTCCCTCCATCCCTTGTCCCAAGCCCCTCTCCATCTCACCCTTTAGGCACTGCAAGGGGCTCTGAGCTCTCCCTGTCACCTTTTTCTCTCCAGGTGAACACCCCCAGCTCTGCCAGCCTGGCTCCAGAGGGGCTCCAGCCCTCAGAGCATCTCCGTGGCCTCCTCTGGACCCTCTACAACAGCTCCAGGTCCTTCCTGTGCTGAGGACACCAGAGCTGGATGTAGAGGAGCTCTGGAGAGGGCTCTTCTGTGCAGGACAGCCCTGCCCACACGGAGATCCCATTTAACCTCTCAGCCCTCACACTCTGCTCTCCATCCCAGGAGAGCAGCAGCCCCATTCCCACTCTGGCCAGCATTCCCCAGCCATCCCCCCTTGTTTCCTGCCATGTTCACTGCTGGCGCAGCTTCCTGCAGCCCCTCCAGCCGGCAGGTACTTTGTGCTGGATTAATCATGCATTATCCCAGCAGTAATTCCTGATGGGAGTGAACATGTCACAGCCTGGGGAGCCATCAGGATCTTGGTAACTTCCTCTTGTGGCTCCCTGAGCCCAGCAACAGAGGCTGGATGGGAAAACACCTCCCGCATCCATGTGTGCCCCTGGTCTGGCTGGAGACCCAGGAGAGGCTGGGATGGAGCCAGCGATTAAAGGTCAGGCTTACCTTAAAGGGAGAACTTGAGCCCTTTTAATTAAATATTTATTTGTAACAGTCATTTCCCTCTTTCCTTCTTTCAAGTACCAGGCAGCTACCAAGGTTTGGAAAAAGCCCAAAAAAATTCCAGCAGAAAAAGAGGAGACCGGGGGGAGAAAGGATGAGCAGTGATGGGAGCAGGGCTCTGCACTCCCTTCCACCCTCAGAAGATGCTCCAGTGCTGGATCCTCTGCAAGCAGCTCCTCACCTGAAATTCCCATTAAACAGCCCCTGCCACGTCCTGTTCTTCAGAGCTAAAAACCCCCACAAGGTTGGGCACAGCTGGTGGGAAAATTCTGCATTTTTGGGGAGAGGAGAAGGGTGTAAGCCCGGCTGCCTCAGGCACACAGTGCTGGGCCAACATTCCAGCTGGATGCCAGGGGAAGAATGAAATGGAGGGAAAGGCATCCTTGGGAGATCGAGCCAGGGGAAACGCAGCTTCTTCGCACCTGATTAAACATCGCAGCATTTGCGGAGGGAACTGGAGCGGAGCCGCCTGACCGCGCAGGGAGAGGGGGCGGAGGAGCATCCTCCGGGGCTGGGATGACATTCCTGCTCCGGGAGCTTTCCAGCCCAGCACTCATCCGGGCGGATCCCAGTGCGCTCCCAGGCTGCCGGCCGGAGCAAGGAAACGCAGGTTATTCATTGGCAAGGCAAAACCAACCAGACGAGAACATTGAACTTTGGTGCATTCGACCAACAAAACGATAATATTCAGGGTTTAGACACTGGAAAACCGTGAAAGCAGCCATTGCCCTGCCCAGGCCTTGCTGTTTGCTCCTCAAGCTGTTCCCTGGGCTCAGACTGAGCCTGCAGGCTTGGGGGAGCTGGGGGGACACAACAGAGAGTGCACTGAGAGAAAACATGAAGGCCAAAGATTGATACATATCTCACACAGAAATTAAAAAAAATGCACTACATACATGATAAAATATATATAAATATAAAGCAATTAATATAGAGAAAATGCTGATTGTATATTAATTGTCAATATCTAAAATAACAACTATATAAATTATGAATCTATAATATATTGTATATAAATAAAGATATTTAATACAAATTTCATTTTTCATTCGTTTGAGCTGATGCCTAAAAGCCGGGAGGACCTGGCACTCCCGGGTGTGCCCGTTCTGCAGCCCGTGGTGGGGATGTCCCAGTTTGTCCCCAGGGCACAGGGACCCATTTGCGTGCCCATCTCGAGTGGAAGTGACAACGCTCTGGAGAGCCAGGAGCGCTTCCCAGCAAATGGCTTTTGTTTCCCAAATCGCAGCGACTGAACAGTCTGGTCTTGTCAGCATGGCCTTGATAATGGCAAAACCAGGATCTCCCGGGGTGGAGGGAAGAAACAACGCGGGCAGATTTGTCCAGGACACCGCTTCAACCCGTGGGTGTTGAGGGTTCAAAGGCTCCTTCCTTTCTCCTCTGCTGATTAAAATATGCAGGTCGAGGTATCCCCACTCCCAGGAAAAACGAGAATGCGGGAGAAATGCAGCCTCTGGATGAACCCGAGGCACAGACAATCAACTGGAGCTCAGGGGTAATTTTCGTTTCTGATCAATCTCAAATCATTTTGACCCAAGGTATAATTTGAAGTGTTCGTGTCTCGGTTATTACAGCCCCAGGGCCCGCTGGGTTGTTTTCACCACTTTGCCTGCTTGTTCTCTCTCGCTGCTTATAAGGTCCCGGGAAGAGTTTAATGAAAAATGAGTGTGTGGCTGGAGGGGTCAGTGGAGAGTCATTTTGGATCCTTTTAAAAAATTGGGCAGGGTTTGGTCGTGTTCTTTTAAACACAGGTTTTCACACTGGAGAAGATTTGTGGGAAGAGAAAAGCATTTATCCCCCCGCCAGTTCTTCTGGCTGCCTGCCCCTGCTCTCTTTTTCATGGAATCATGGATTCACTGAATCATTTAGGTTGGAAAAGCCCTCTAAGAGCACCGTTTCCCCAGCACTGCCAAGGCCATCACTAACCCGTGTCCCCAAGTGCCACATCCACACGGCTACGCATCCATGCATCCATCCATCCAGGTGGGATGTGGGTTTGCTGTGCACTAGGGAAGCCTTTTCCCATCCCACCAGGGCAGGGGCCGTGTCATCCCTGGCCAGGGCACTTGGCTTCACCTGGGGGTGGCCCAAACCTGGGCACCCTTGGGAAAGGTGCTGCAGCCTTTTCTGACCAACGCCCAGGGAGTCTTGCCCAAGGACAGGCTGCTCCCCTTTTGTCCCCGCCTGCCTGTCTGGAGGCCTCTTTCCCCCCGGGAATGTCATTCCGTTGGGAAATGGAAGGAAAAGGTGAATGAAGGACATGGCCAAGAGCAGCCACTAAAACCTGAATCAGCACAGAGCCGGGCAGGCTGGGCTGGAGGGTGGAGGGTGCTCGGCGAGGCATCCGGGGATTGAGGATGGCAGTGAGCAGTTGGCAGGATAATTATTACAGGCGGAAAACAAAGGAGAGTGACAATTTTCCTGTGGCTGGATTCAGCCCTCGTGCTTCTTAATTCCCGCGGAACAAAGAGCTATAATTGTTCTCAATAGCGAGGAGGGGAAGAACCTAATTTCCAATGTGAGTCAGAGAAGCTTTCAAGCAGGGGGTGGGTGGAAACTATTTATAAAGGACCATTAGGGAAAATCAGATTTCTACGCACAGTAAACAGAACACAGAAATAAAGCATCTATTTATATGTGAGTGTGGAAAGCTTGTCCCGAGCAGTGCAGCACCCTGGTGACACCCAGGGTCACCCCGTGGGGCCGCGGAGGGTTGTGGTGGCTTCGTGATGGAACAATGCCTTCCTCCAGGCAGGCAAACAAAGCTTGTTCCATCCTTCCTGTGCTGCCTTTAGAGAGAGAAAAAAAATTATTGAACAATTGTCTTTGTTTGGCCAAAAATGTGCAGAAAGCAAACACCAAAGCGCTGTGCCAGAGTCATTGTGGAGATGAGCTCCCAGTTTGCTCAGAGCTCGTGTGCCCAGGTAAACTGGCATCCTGCTGCAGCCAGCACTCATGGAATATTTACAGTTCTGTATTCCCAGCATGGAGAAAAGCTCTATAAATAAATAAAACGTAAAAACAAGTTCTGGTGGTGCTGCAGGATAGTGAGACCGCAGGCATCGGGTGTGAGAGGAGGCTGCAACCACACAGAATGTTTTCCTGGGAATTGCTTGGCTCCCTGGACTTATGTGCTAAAAGCATCTTACTGGAGTTGTGGGAGTCCCACAGCTAAAGGGAATCTGCTCCAGGCAGGGCAGAGGGGCCTGGCTGTGAGATCCCTTCTTACAGGAAAGGAGCTTCCCAGTGGTGGGAAGGGCACCAGCTCTGGGCATCTCTCTGTGCCATGACTCCGAGCCCAGCTCAGCCCTGTGTGTGCATTTCGGGACTAGGACAGGAATATTTCACTGCAGCCACTCAACAAAAGTGAAATGCAAGCAAGAAAAATCCTTATGTCACAGATGAGCAATGTGGGCTCCCTCCTCCCCGCTCTCCATGAGGGAATTGCCTCCCTGAGCCTAAATCCAGGCTTGAGCAAGGTCTGGAGGCTTGGCTGGGATAACAAAGACATGGAACAATCGGAGCGATAATCTGCTGATTAGCTCTGGTTTAGTGTAATCTGTTAGATATCAACCTCGCAGAGAGCTGGCAGTTTTCCTCCGTTACTTTTGGAGCACTAAATCAAGTGGGTGAGTGGATCCATTTAGTATTTTTTGGTGGATTTATTCCTGTTTTATGGGTTAGCGAATGGAAACCAGCGAGCAGAAGTGAGCACAGCCATGCCTTGAGCTGTCCCCACGCTGCAGCTCGTGCTCCCCCACAGCCCTGCCCTTCCTTCTGCCTCTCCCTTCGGTGGTGTCTGTGACTGATGACACAGCCTCTGCCTGTGGAGCAGAGCCCGGTTTATGGGATGTCTGCCCTCGCTGCAGAGTTGTGCTCCCAGGCTTGGAGCGTGAAGGAGAGCTGTTCCGATGTGAGGTACTTTATGTGCACACAGGCCTGATTTATATCTCTTCCAACAAGCTGTTCTTTGCTATCATGAGCCAACAGGACCCATAGGGTGTTACAAGACATATTACACACAGCCAAGAGCTTTAATCCCCTTGGGGGAGTGATTACAAACAACTACACACGTCCCAGAGTTGCTTAATCACTGTTAAGAAATTTCTTTATAATCTGAGTAAATTACTTTAATTACTTGCAACTACCAATTAGCGTTTGAATGCTTCCACTGAGAAGTTTGCAGGCATTAATCTGCTCCCTTGGAATGTGAAATCAGCGGCTGGAAGATGGCTTTGGTCTGTGCACAGGCAGCAATCTGGCAGGACGAGGAGGCAGCAGCCCCTGCCCGGCAGCCCCTCCGCAGCCGCCTGCCCTCCACTCTGATTTATTTAGGAGCTTGAAAGGAGAGTTCAGAGCTTCCACGAGCTTTAGCAGCTGGATAATATTGCTGGATCCTGGGAAAGGGAGGGCCTGCTTGAACCCTGCAGTGGGCACAGAGGATCTGCCTTTTGTAGCCGGACAAAGCAAACAATCCCAAACCCTCCCTACCTGGGAGATCACGCACTCGGACACATCCCACACCCTCCCTGCTCCCATCCCTGTCTGTGCAGCCCCAGTTATTCCCTAATCCCCAGTGTTCTCCAGCATGGGGGGGGTTTTGCCAGCTCCCAGGTCTGAGCTGAGCTTCCCCTTCAGATGTGAGCGCCGGTGAGGTCTGGACAAGCACAGCTCCGCTCCCCCTTCTCCCACCAGCCTGCTCTGCCAGGAACTCTCAAATTTGAAATGGCAGCATCAAGGTCTGGACTTGCTTTTCTGGCCACTTTCGAGGCTTTGCCAGCCTGGATTGGGTTCAAAACACTTTTCGTCTTTGATATTTCAGCCCAGGGTGGCTGCTCTTGTTCTCTTTTCCTTTGCTCATCATTAGGAGGGTGCTGGTGTGAGGAGTCCAGGCACAGCCCCAGAGGGCCCCGGCCTGTGCCCGTGGTGAGGCAGAGCAGCTTCACGGAGGAGGCCGGATCCATGGACAGGGATCCTGGGAGCAGCTGTGCTGGATCCATGGGCAGGGATCCTGGGAGCAGCCATGCCAGGTCCATGGGCAGGGATCCTGGGAGCAGCTGTGCTGGATCCATGGGCAGGGATCCTGGGAGCAGCTGTGCCGGATCCATGGGCAGGGATCCTGGGAGCAGCCGTGCCGGATCCATGGGCAGTGATCCTGGGAGCAGCTGTGCTGGATCCATGGCAGGGATCCTGGGAGCAGCTGTGCCGGATCCATGGGCAGGGATCCTGGGAGCAGCCGTGCTGGATCCATGGACAGGGATCCTGGGAGCAGCCATACCAGGTCCATGGGCAGGGATCCTGGGAGTAGCCGTGCCGGATCCATGGACAGGGATCCTGGGAGCAGCTGTGCCGGATCCATGGACAGGGATCCTGGGAGCAGCCGTGCTGGATCCATGGGCAGGGATCCTGGGAGCAGCCGTGCTGGATCCATGGGCAGGGATCCTGGGAGCAGCCGTGCCAGGTCCATGGGCAGGGATCCTGGGAGCAGCTGTGCTAGATCCATGGGCAGGGATCCTGGGAGCAGCCGTGCTGGATCCATGGGCAGGGATCCTGGGAGCAGCCGTGCCGGATCCATGGGCAGGGATCCTGGGAGCAGCTGTGCTGGATCCATGGGCAGGGATCCTGGGAGCAGCCATGCCAGGTCCATGGGCAGGGATCCTGGGAGCAGCCGTGCTGGATCCATGGGCAGGGATCCTGGGAGCAGCCATACCAGGTCCATGGGCAGGGATCCTGGGAGCAGCCGTGCCAGATCCATGGGCAGGGATCCTGGGAGCAGCCGTCCCAAGTCTTTGCCAAAAGTGCCCCTTCAGCTCTCATAGGTCGTGGCTGGGCTTCTGTGCCTGGGATTCCCACTGCTCCAGTCCATGGCTGGGGCTGAGGGACAGGAACTGTGTGCCCATGTCCCCAGGCCACGTCTGAAGGGATGAGCACTGTCCCTTCCACGTCACCCTGAAGGTGTGGGGGTGTATCAGCCTTGTCCCCCTGCATAATGCAACAAGCACAACTCCCCAGAAATGACAGGCTCACAAGTTACGTGCCTCTTTCCCACAGCACTGTCACTGTCATGGCTATTCCTGACTTTGTGGGCAGCCCTGAGAGGTTTTCTTTTGCCCAAGAATTTGCTTGGCTGAAGGAACTTCTCCCCTCTCACCAAGTCCTGCCGCGAGCAGGTGAGGAGCTGTTTGGAGCAGGTGTGTGGCTGCTGACTCACCCCACCCCAAGTTAGGTCTCCCCTGGTGCTGGTAGCGGTCCTGCCACCATCCCATCCTTTGGTGGCTCCCAGGGGATGGAGGGTGGCCAGCCCCTGACCGCGGCCCTGGCGCAGGCTGAGCTGCTCCTCCCAGCCAGGGTGGATGCGGCCCAGGCTCCACCGGCCTCTCCCAGCCGCTGTTTGTGCCTTGTGATACTTTCACATGAGAAACAAATAACGGCTGATGGTATCTCCTGCAGGAAAAAACCAAGGTTACTCCCCCGACCTGATTAATGCAAATAAACTGAACGGAGTCCTGTTGCCCGGGGCTTGCAAATTTAATATCTGTTCCCTGCCTCATTTCATGCTGGTTTAGCCTCTTGCCCTGTGACTGCAATTACCTCTGTGGCTCTGCTTAGGCGTCGGGGCCGCTTCCCCGCGCCGCACGTGATGCAGCTTGGGCTGGGGTGCCTCGCTTTGGTGTTTGGGCCTTTTTCTTCTTGTGGTTTAATTTCCTTTGAGTTTATTAATTATGGCCAAGGGTGGGGGCCAGGAATGTTTGGCTGATGCTTCCTCTTTGCGTGGTGCAGAACTTCAGCCCTGTAATTCCCCCTTTATTGGATGCCCCGGGTTGGGTCGGGGAAGAGGAGTCAGTCCTGGCTGCAGGGAGCTGGGGATGGGAACATCTTTTTCCCTATTCCAGCCTGTGGTCCCTGTGCCCAGCTCCCTGTATTGCTCCCTGCATCACCTCCTGCATCCCCTCCACCCCCTTGCCCTGTGTTTCCCACTATCTTCACTTGCATGAAGTGACCACTTTGCAGGAGGCTCTGAAAGGTGTTTGGAACCATTTCATTGGGGCATTCTGTCGGTGTGCCTTGGACTGGATCCCTGGGAAAGCAGGCACAGACACCCATGTTCCCCAAGCCTGGGGGAGCCAAGAGATGCTCCAGATCCAGCACTGGGCCCTCAGCATGACCCTTTGCGGGGCATGAAGCAGATTTTTATTCCAACCCCACCTGCCGCAGGCAGGATCTGCATCCAGAATTCATCTGAGTGGCAAAAGTCTCATGAGAACAATGGGCAGGACTGTCCTGGAGAGATGGGATTTCCTTCCCCTGCTCTCAAGACATCCTGCACCTCTGTACTGCACCGGGATGAGTCCGTGTCCAAGGCAGAGCTGGACGCTGGTGCCCTCCTGGGACACTGGTGCTGTGCCAGGAGGGGCTGTGGAGGGGAGGCTGCAGCCCCTTCACCTGTGCCGTACCTGTGCCCAGGAGAAGCAGAGACTCTGTGGCCATGAGCCCAGCCCACCCTTCAGCAGCACAACACTTGGTTTAGAGGCATAAAAGCAGCTCTGTGAATGGCCCTTTATAATTTCCAGGCAGGACTGCGAGCGGGGGCTCCCACCCTTCTGTTTGCTTACATCTTCCTTCAGGGTGGGAGCTGTCAGGGTGGTGAGAATGAGGGATGGTGACTTCCCAAGCGTGCCTGGCCCCACGCGAGCACTCGCACACCCAGCACTGATTCCGCAACTCTTGTTTGGTTCCAGGCCCTGGAGCTGCCAATCTCCATTGGTTTTCGGTGCCCTGCGCGAGTCTGTCACAGTGCCTTAATGGCTGTATTACCTTTTGAAGCTCTCAGACATCCTCACTCCTTTCATCAGCGGTGGGAAACCTGCCAGGCTCTGCCAGGTTCTCCCAAACAAATCCCAGCACGACGGGACTGGGAGCTGTGACCGGTGCTTTGGCCCCGTGCCCGGTGCCCGCAGCACCCAAACCTCGGAGTGTCCTTCCAGCAGTGCCCGGCTTGGCCAGGACAGTGCTGGCCCCAGCCATGAGCTCCATGCTCAGCCCCACGAGGGACAGACGGTTCTCCGCCCTTTGAGTGGCTCATCCTGAGCTCCGTGTCCTTGCAAGGTGTCCCTGGGGCACCATCCCCTGTGCCCAGCATTGGCACACCCTGGAGCCCTGTCCCAGCCACATCTCTATCTCTCTGCATCTCAGCAGTCCTGCTCTTCAGAAGGCTCCAAGGGGGTTTTTCCAAGGTGATTTGGGTATTTAGGTTTGCCTGGCATCAGTTTTGGCAGGAGCTGCCCAGGGAGGTGGTGGAGTCCCCATCCCCGGAGGTGTCCAAGGACTTGAGGTGACACTCAGTGCTCTGGGCCGGGTGACAAGGGGGGCTCGGGCACAGGTTGCACTCAATGGTCTTGGAGGGCTTTTCCACCCTCACTGACTCTGGGATTCTGTGGTCCCAAGAGACTCTCCGGAGCAGTTTTGGTGCTCCCTGGGCAGCCTGGCCATGGCTGTGTGAGCCTCCACACCACATCCCGGGGCTGGGCTGTGCGCGGAGCTCGAAGCAGCTCAGGGCTTGATCCCACGGCAGCATCCGGGGCTGGCTGCATCCCCCTCCCCCGATCCCTCTGCAAGAGCCTGCCTGGGGGCAGGAGTGGCAGCGAGCAAACGGAGAGCTCCTGGAAACTGCAGAGGACACAGCATTTCATCATTTTGGGGCCCAGACTGTCTCTGCTGCACCAACAAGGGAACTATTTGTGTGGTTCAAAGCCTTATTCATTCTGTTGTGGGTTTCTTTTCCAAACCACCCACTTTAAGTTTTGGGTGAAGGTTCAGTTCCATTTTTCTTATTCCCAGCTCATTTGCCCATCCCTAAAACAAACATATTGGAGCAAGCATGTGGGGGAGAGGGAGCATTAATCAAAGCAAAGGGGAGGTGAACGTAACGCAAACAGGGAACGACAATGCACAGAGCATTTGCATAATCCAGGGAGAAAGCTCTCCCGCTGAAAAGCCAAAGCTACTGGCATGGAAAAGCAAAGGTCTGAACAGGAACTCCGGTCCTGAGCAGCAACAGACACCGGGGGTAATAAATCAGGGATGTGGGTGCAGACGTAGCGGTTCCAGCACGCTTCCCAAACTTTGTGTTCCGTGCCTTTGGAAGAGGGCCGATCCTGCCTGCTTTGAAGCTCCCGGCCAAGGTGCCTGGACAGCAGCAGGAACAAGCCCAGGCCTGAGGAGCAGGTGCTCAGGTGGAGCCTGAACCCCTCAGAAATCAGCACTGGCCTCGTGCAGATGCTTCCCCAGGACAGGGGTGTCCTGCCAGCTGATACAGCCAGAACAGAGCCCCGAGCACTGGGAGAGGGTAATGGATGCAATTCCAGGGCTAAGAAGTCCAGGGATTTAATAGCAGTTGGCATTTTACAAAGGAAATGGCTTTGTGGAGGTGTCTATGAAAGCGTGGGGTTTTGGGGAGTGCCCTGGCTGGCATTCCCCACTCCCGGATGACCTTGGGCAAGGTGCTTCACCTTGTTCTGCTGGGGTTTCTGCTGAGCTTCTCTGCAGTGGGATAATTTTCCCTGCTTCACAGAGGTGATGTGGCTGCATTTGTTGGTATTGGAGAATAGTTTGAGAACCCCTAAAGGGTTATCTTAGAGGAAGAGAAGGGAAATAAAAATACAGCCAGGATCCTGCCCTAGCAGGAGGTGCAGAGGTGGCAAGGACCTTTACAGGTTGAGTTCCCATCTGTGCCAGCTGTAGGCAGGGCCAAGGAGGGAGCAGGGAAGCATCTGGAGGGCTCAGAATCACAACCTGAGCTGAAAGCCTAGAGTGTGTTTAGCCTGAGAGGACAGATCCGAGGGGGATGAGATGGTGCTCCTCAAATACACAACAGGAGGCTGAAGGAGAGAGGGTTCCAGGCCAAGCTGGACAGGGCTTGGAGCAGCCTGGTGTAGTGGAAGGCATTGGAAAAAGATGAGCTTCAAGTTCCTCCCAACCCAAATCGTTCTGTGATTCCATGGACATGAAATAACAGGAAGAAGAAGCAGCAAGGGAAAAGCAGGGCAGAAAGTGGGAAAGGCATGCAGGGTGGCACAGCTCATATATGGGGTCATATATTTCCAGCCTGGCCCCACTGCAGACAGAGGCTCTGTATCCAAGGATCACCGACAGACTGTGGGAACATGGAGCCCTGGGAATGGCTGGTGGAGAGGTGGCTCTGCTCTGCATCAGGCGGGTGCCACCTGCCTGCCCCGAGCCCTGTCCCCAGCACTGTTCTCCCTCTGTGTGACCCAGGGCACCAGTGCCACACACAGTCCCAGCCCTGGGAGCTGCGTCCCTGCCCGCCCAGCACGCGGGGCACATGTGGGATGTGCCATATGTTTCCTTCCCCTGCAATTCCCTGGCTGAAGGTATTTGATCAGACCTGTCACTCAGGAGCCATCTGTCCCCTGCACAAACACAGCTGATTCTCCTTCCAGCCTCCGAGGGCAGCTCCAGGAGCACGCCCAGGGTAGCAGCGCTCGGAAAATGCATCCCTGTAAGAGCCGGGGCTGTCAGGCATTCCCAGGAACAGCAGTGGCAGAATATTTAAAGCCCACTCTGCAAATCAGTGCCTTGGACACTAATATAAGTAACTTTAAAAAAGCAGAGAGAAAGGCAGTCGAGGAGATAAAACCCTGTCATTTCCATTTCTAAGGGATATGAAATGGTGCTTTTGAAAAAAAGCAATTTGTAAACTTTAGATAGCGGCAAATTCCTTGTTTTTTGGATACAATACCAGCTTTGCATATACGCTGAAAGAAAAAGGGAGAGAAAATAACCCCGAAGCATCCTGCCCACTGCATTAGCTTTTAAAATAAAACCCATTTATATATAAATGTTGGCTTTTTTCCCAGTCTCTGTAGAAAAGCTTTTTTATATTAAATGCTACAATGAATTAAATTAGCCATAATGATTTCTTTGTGAATGGAAACCCTTTTTCCTGTGTGACATGTTTTTGATCTTTTTTTTTCCTAGCTACAACAACCCCTGCTCCTATCAAGTTGAGGATTGTGTTTGTTCTGCTATTTGCACGCTGCAATACAATTACTACATGCACTCCTTGTTCTGAGGAAAAATTAGCCACAGATATTCCGGGTGCTGTCTCTGGGTGCAGAGGTGTGGGAACCTCCGACAGCTCCACACTCCCTGTGGCAGCAGGGTCGGGACAGCCCTGTCACCTCCCATGGCCAAGTGCCACGACAGGCAGCTTCCCCAACAGCAGAGCCAGCAGTCCAAGTCACTTTGGGCAAGGGCCTGGAGGGACAGGACAAGGGGGAATGGCTTCCCAGAGGGCAGGGTTAGATGAGATTTTGGGAAGGAATTCTTCCCTGTGAGGGTGAAGAGCCTCTGGCACAGAGGGCCCAGAGAAGCTGTGGCTGCCCCTGGATCCCTGGAAGTGTCCAAGGCCAGGTTGGATGAGGCTTGCAGCAACCTGGATAGCGGAAGGTGTCCCTGACTGTGGCAGGGGTGGAACAGGATGAATTCTTCCCTTCCCACCCAAACCATGATTCTTTGATTCACTTGTGACCCACAGTCACCACTTGCTCTGGACTTGCCATGAAGGGACCCAGCACTGTTGGATGTTTTCAGTTGTGAATGTTTTTAGCTGTTGATGTTTTACCTGCGGTGCCCTGTGGCTCTCCCTGGGCACCTGACCCCTGCCTATGCACGGGGTGCTGCAGGGCCCAGCTTGGGGCTGGGGGCATTGGGGGTGCCGGGGCTCCTGGCCGGGTGGTTGGGGCTGGGCACACAGCTCTTGCTGGGGGGAGGGAGTTGGCTCGTCACTGGAAAGGAAAATTAGGTCACATTTCTGGTTTGAAGAGCCTGGATGGAGTCCAGTTTATTTTGGGTTTCTGCTAACAAGTGATGAGCTTCTGTTTCCCTCCAACCCCATTTCCTTGACTAGTTTTTTAAAGCATTTCTCCTATTTCCTGCCTGTTTTTCCTAGAAAACAGAAACTGAGCCATGCTGAGCTGTGCTGAGCTGCGCCGAGCTGAGCCAAGCCACAGGAACATGCCTGGGGACACCAGAGCCATCTGCAGATCCCAAAGAGCCCAGGGTCTGGACTTTAACCAGCCCAGCCTGAACCCTCTGTTAAGTCATCCCCTCTTGTCCAAGGCAGCCCATGGCACAGTTTGTCCCCAGTCCGTTCAGGAAACCATTCCAGTTCAATGAGAGTCTTTGGAAGGCCTTTTAATTTCTTCCCTGACATTCATTCCTGATTTGCTTCTGCTGGATTCAATTCCAGCTCTCCTCTCCAAGCCCCCCCGAGCCACCCCTCTCTTCTCTCACTTCGTGTCATCAGATGTTTTTGGGTAACTGCAAAGCCCTTGTCCCCCTGTTCCCACCTCTGCAGCGGCTCTTCCCAGACAGGAGACCCCTGGGCACCCCCCATCTCCTGCTGTTCAGCACCCCTAAGACCCCCCCAAACCAAATCCTCTAGTGCAAATGAAACAAAAAACCCGTCAAAGCTGGAGGAATTCATTTTGGGGGTTTGTTTGTGTGCTGGGAAGCCAGGAGACACCAGGCTCAGAGTTGTTCCCATCCCCACACATGCCAGGGGTGCTCCAGCACCGGGTGAGCCCCGTGTGAGTCCCCACTTCTCCCAAAACACGAGCATCACCACCTGGGATGTCACTGCAAAGCCATGTTTCCTTGGCAATTCCTTATCTCCCATCTCAGCCATCAGCATAATGAACGGCTCTGTTCCTGCATAAACAGCACCTGAACACCACCCCCTGGAGCAGGGAATTGTCAGATTGAAGGAAAATGCCTGAAATGGAGAATCCTCCCAGGATTTTCCCTCGAGATCAGGATCGTTCCTGAAAGGACAGGCTCTCCCTCTTTTCCAGGGGTAATGAGGTAATTAGGGAATGAGTAAGGAATGGTTGCATCAGCACTTGAGGATTCCAGAGATGGGAACTGTCTTGGATTAAGATCAGGGTTTGTGCTGCCAGTCACCAAGTGTGTGTGACCAGTAAGAGGAATGCCTGGTCCTTCCAGGGAGGGAAATAAATGTTCCTGGATTTGAAATACATTGACAATATTGAAGGTATTTCTCACCTCTGTGCCAGGGAGGAGTGGGTCTGGGGTGCTGGACAAGAGGAAGGCAGAGCAGGTGGCTCCTGTGGCCCTGGAGTAGAGTGTTCTGATGTTTCCATCTCCATGGCACTGGCTGGGGAGTTGAGAGAATAGTTTGGGTTGGAAGGGACCTTCAAGGTCATCCAGTCCCACCCCTGC
The DNA here is from genome assembly GCF_000738735.6 of Corvus cornix cornix. Lineage (NCBI taxonomy): Eukaryota > Metazoa > Chordata > Aves > Passeriformes > Corvidae > Corvus > Corvus cornix. The sequence goes on along the minus strand of NC_047058.1, from coordinate 1,793,849 downwards.
CATGGGCAGGGACACCTTCCACTAGCCCAGGCTGCTCCAAGCCCCGTCCAGCCTGGCCTTGGACACTTCCAGGGATCCAGGGGCAGCCACAGCTTCTCTGGGCACCCTGTGCCAGGGCCTCCCCACCCTCACTGTAAAAAATATTTTCCCTGTATCTGACCTAAATCAACCTTTTAGTTTAAAACCATCACCCCTTGTCGTAGAAACAGAGCCCTGCCCAAATTCCTCATCAGGGCTGAAGGAAAAGCTGTGGTGCCGTGGTTCTTTAATCTGAGGCAGTGGAACTGTGCAGTTCTCAGAGCTTTAATTTAGATGATTTAAGGTCCTTTTCTTTATGTCTTCTCCGTTTGTAATTGCAAGGAGGCTGCGAACCAGGACACCGCCGAGCTTGGTGCTTATCGATGGCTCTGAGCTGCCGCCGACTCCAGGGTGGGATGTGGTCAGGCAGGAAAAAACCATCTCTTCCCCTGCCTAATTAAGTGCCTCGTTGGGCTCTGCAGGCACACGTGGTTGTGGTGGCAGCGGTGACATTTTCAGCTCACTGGGGCAATGACAGGGAAGCAGAGCCGAGAGCTGGGGGAGGCACCAAACCGGGAAAAAAACACATTCCTGTGCGTCCCAGACTGTTCATCTAAGGTGATCTTTAACCAGAGCCCCGTGCTGGCAAGGACCCTGTGGAAATCTGGATTGCTGGCATGGAAAGGACCGGGTCTGGGCACTGGGTACCGTGGGGATGCTGGAGAAGGTGGTGAGGGCACTGGGAGTCTTGGGCGGCTCTGCTCCTCTCGCAGCCCTCTGAGGGGAAGCCAAGGGGGAGAGATCCCAAGAGGAGGCAGGTAGGAAGTGGATTGGGGAGATGAAAGCACAGGCAAGGGGTGGGGAGCTCCAGGTGCGCTGGGACCTGACCTGGAAATAGGCAGGGAGGAATCTGAGCATCAGCAAGCAGGCAAAAATAACCCTGCACCGAAGGAATGCCTGAGCAGCAGGAATGCCACGTGCTTCACATGGGGAGAGGAGAGGCAAAAATACCAACACGAGTAAATCAATTCTGTGATTCTCCCCTCCAGACTGTAACATCACCTGGGAGTCTGTAAGGAATTTTAAGAGCATCCTCCTTTGGGAACCGGCTGCTCCAAGACTGGGCTCTGGAAATAGATGGGACACAGTGGGAAGCTGGAGGCTCTGCTGTCTTCAGCCATCCCAAAGTCAGCTGTCCTTCCAGGCAAGGGCAAGACAGGACAAGAGGAAACAGCCTCAAGTTGCTCCAGGGGAGGTTTAATTGGATATTAAGGAAAATTTCTTCCCCTCAGGTGTTGTCCAGCCATGGCACACCTGCCCAGGGCAGTGGTGGAGTTCCCATTCCTGGGGAGATTTAACAGACACGTAGATGTGGCACTTGGGGACATGGCTTAGTGGTGGCTTTGGAACAGTTGGAGTTGATGGTCTCAGAGGGCTTTTCCAACCTTAATTATCCAGTGCTTCCAAACCCAGCATGGCAGCGCTCGAGGAGTCAGCAAGGAGAATTGCTGAGTCAGCAGCACTGCAGCCTTATCTGTCTTGTGCTGAGCCCTCCCTGCTGATGGTCCCGGCTTTAGGCAAGAGCAGGTTTTGCTAAGAAGGACCAAATACCCCAGATCATGGCATGCCCCTGCCTGGTTGTCAGCCCCACTTGGCTCTGCCAGGCCTGGGGTCAAGGCCTGGGGAGCTCTGTCACCCCATGACCTGGTGGGGACATCGCTGCCAGGTAGCACTCGAGAAGCTGCTGGTGGTGTTGTTCTTGGATTCCTCTGGGTTTTATTTTCCTAACCATCTTCCAAATGCTGCAGAATCCCCAGATGCAGCCGCAACAAAGTTCTTGCATTTTTAACTTTAAAAAACATAATTGGGTAACTGAGAATAATGACTAAAGAGCGCAATAAATCATGTCTCCACCTGGCCTGGAAATGGGGGAGGGCTGGGGACATGTTCATTCCCTATTAATGAACAGCGCTGAGCCATCGGCACAAAACACTCCCAGAGTCAGCAAATCTGCTCCAGCCCTCACAGGGCTCTGTGCTCTCCCTGGTGACCCAGGGACACGAACCCCTGGGCAGGAGGGGACTTGGGAACCTCCAAGGTTTGCCCCAGAGACAAACTGAAATAGAAATGGCACTGGGTAAGAGTGGGAGACACTTGTGTGTCCTGACAGGAATTTTTGCCTGCACAGCGCCGCTCCCCTGTTCTCACCTGTCCAGTACCACGGCTGTGCCTGAGCATCGGGAGCTGCCTGGGGCAGGGAACAGGAATAACTGTGCTGGAGCTGTTAATGTTCCCATTTTTGCGCCTTTATCCATCCAGCTAGGGCTGTCACCCCCAGTGCCAAGATCCCCCACAGCCGAAGGACCCAGGGCAGTGATGGCTGCGGAGGCTGGAGGCAGCAGAGCACCAGGAATGCCAGAGTTTCCCTCACTCTCCGTGTTGCGTTACCAGGACTTCACTGGGATCTCAGCAGCCTCCTGCCCATCCCAAGGCTCCCCCTCTGCAGGGCAAAGGGAAGGATATTTTTGGTTCTTTCCCCAGCAGATCTCAAAAGGAGATACAGGTCGGATTAGGACCCTTTGTGGCAGGATTAGGAGGGAATCCCAGATTGAACAGCTCCACATAGAGAAGGCAACCAGTGACATCATAGAAGAGAATAATGGAACAATTACGGTTGCAAAGGACCTTTAAGATCATTAAGTCCAGTCGTCAGCTTAACCCCATCAGGTTCACCACTAAATCGTGTCCTCCTGTCCTCCAGTGCCACACCCACATGGTCTTTCAACATGGGATTCCAGGGATGGTGCCTCCACCACTGCCCTGGACAGCCTGTTCAATGCTTTGCAAAGCTTTTTGTGAAGAAATTTTTCCTAATGTCCAATCTAAACCTGCCCTGGTGCAGCTTGAGGCCATTTCACTGTCGTTTCCCCCTTAGATACGACTTTTACACACAGAGCACCCCTGGGAGAGCAGAGAGAGGCAACAGCCAGAGCAGGGACAGGACGGGGTGAGGGGCAGAGCTCTGAGCCCCTTGTGCTCCATTCACGGGCAGGGCTGGGAACAAAGATTCAGCACGAGGGGAGGTGCCTTGCACAGGTCAGTGACACTGCAGGACATCCACAGCCCTTCTCTAAAGAGACGTTCCCAGCCCAGGCTCCCACTGCTCCCATGCTCTGGCATAGATTCCTCCCCGCTTGCAGCTTTATCGGCTGTTCCAAGGCAAGATGCTTATCTGCCTGAGCCTCTTCGAGCTGATAGTTGCTCTTATCTCCGCTGCTCTCCAGGGCTTCGAGGCTGGGGGGTTTGTGGCATAGGGGGGTTAGTGGAAAAACTTCAACTTTGGGTGACTAAACCTGGGAGTGATTTCTGGATTTTTATCGCTCATTGTTCATTGTTCCAGAGCCTGTGAGGGACTCAGGGCTGTGGCTGTGTTAAAGGGACATGGAAGCAGAGCCTTTTCCAGCAGCCTTTGCCCATGACAGACACAGCCACACATGTCCCAGCCAGGGCAAAGAAGTGTCCCATGGGCACGCAAAGGCCATAAGGGGGTTGGCACAAGAGGGCCAGTGAGACAGGACTAAAAAACTGCCCCGAAAGCTCAAGGTTTGGCTGGTGGTCATCTAAAGGCCCCTTCATCCACCTTTGCAATTAAATTTTTGTTCTTTGTCCACTTTGACCTTGGCCAAAGCTCTCCAGCCTCTGTGGCTTGGTCTCCTGACCTTCTCTGTCCTCCTGGGAACAGTGCCTCTGCCCACGGGCTGTTCCCGAAAGCTGCAAGGAAAACATAAACATAATTGAGAAAAAGTAATTGAAACTTGTAAGAGCTGATGAGAGAGTTCTCTCCTTGGCCCGCCATTCGTCGCCAGGAAATAAACACTTTTATGGCTGCTGTAATTAAGGCCTAAATACAACCGAGACAAAATTTCTACCATTAAAAGTATCCTCAAAGATCTCATGCCTCCACCTGCTTCCCTCCAATGCCGCTTTCCCAGACTTCAGCCACACAGCAACACCTTTCCAGACACAAGCGTCACCTCTAACCTCAGCTAAGTCTAAATTTTCCCAGTTTCTCAGCAGTTTTTCCCCATTAAATCCACCTCATACTGCAGTGCTGCCCTGCAGCTGTTGCCCTGTTGGGCACTGCCCCATCGCCCAGCGTGACCTGGCCACCTGCGTGTCCCCATCACTCCCTGCATCCACGATGTCCAGAGACGGTTGCCCAAGGATGTTGTGGACTCCCCATTCCTGGAAATGTTCGAGGCCAGGTTGGACAGGGCTCGGAGCAAGCTGGGACAGTGGAAGGTGTCCCTGTCCATGGCAGGGGGTGGAACAAGGCAGGGTTTCCAACCCAAACCAATCCATGATTCCATGATGCTGGAGCTGGTAGGAGAAGAGTTTTAGTGCCACATCTCCAAGCACTATGTCTTGTTCAGCTCTGCTGGCCTGCAGTGGAGCCAAACCATGGCTAATTCCATGTTTTCTGGAGTGGCTGGAGACCCTTGGCCATCGTGGGCTCAGAGAGCACCGTGTTGCTGTGTCTATTGTATTTCTAAGCTCATTAGTTGATTAACCACACTCGCAGGCTGGCAGCCTGACTGCCTTGCTGAGGGGCTTCAATGGGAGCCTGGAACAATGCAATGACACAGACAAAGGGTTTAATGGATAATTAATTGTTCCAGCGTGTGAAGTTTCTGTGCAAAGATCCTGGTGAATCAGAGTTTCCGATTTCCACCCCCTTTACAATAGAACTAAATAGTAACACAGAAATCATGGAATGGATTGGAAGATATTTGAAAAGAGAAGGGCCAGAAATGAGGCTCCTTTGGGGTGGGGTGTCCCAGCACTGCAGCCCTGTATCCATGTCCTAATGCTGCAGCAGGCTCAGGGCACCTTCCACACACAGAGAAGGTGCTGCTTCTAGGAGGGCCAATACGGCAAAATGAGGGAAAGAGAAGGGCCAGTGGGGGCTGCCCAGCCCTGCTGGGGACGCGCTGCCAGCGCTCTAAAGGAGCAGAGGGCCGGACGCCGTTGCCATCCCCCTGAGCTGCCCTGGCACAACCAGGATCGTCACCAGCACCACCTGTGAGGGCCTGGCATGGCAGCACGCCTGTGCCAGCAGATCCGCAGGGACTGAACCTGGGCGCCACAACACACTGAACACCTGACACATCCTCCTGGTGTTACACCCACAGGTTCCCTCACAGAGCCCTGATCCCACACAGGAATTTCCGCCATTTCCCTCGGTTTGCCAGGTGTATTTGACACCTCACGAAGGCCCAACACCAACACCCATCCGTGAACAGGGCACAGAGCCTGGGGCACACGCGGCACACGGAGACACTGTGAACACACACACACACACACGTGTGCTCACACCCGCATTAGGCGCACACACACACAAGCACAACATATTAATGCTTTCCCCTGCCTGTGTCCCCCTCTCTCGTTCCCGAGCTGTGCCCAGAGCTGGGGAGAGGAGCTGCTCCCAGCCCAGGCCCGGCACAAAGCCGGGCTCAGCGCGGCCGGGCACAATGGCAGATTACATTCGAGAGAACAGCCAGACGTGTCCTTGTCATCCCAGGTTAATATGACTATGGATTAATGCTGTAGCTGCTGATTGTTATGGAAATCCCCCCATTTAGCTCCTTCCCAAAGCATTGACAGTTCTAGCCTTGAATTCCAAGCAGGGGTGGAACTTGTTAATGAATTTCATTTTCCTGCAGGAAGCCAAAGCGTTTAGAGGGAGAGGCAGCGCCAGGGTGCTGACTTCCTGGAAGGGTTCCAGTCTGCATTGAGGAACCGTGGACACTTAATCCCTTGCTCGGATGCAAAGCAATGCAAAGAGCCATGTTGGTCTTGCCTCTCTAGGAAAAAGGAGGAATTTGGGTGTGGGGAAGTGAGCGTTCATGGGATTGTTTCCTCTAGAAACCTCTCCTGGCCTGGGTAATGAATGTCCCGGGCACATCCCACTCCCTGTTCACAGACACGCCTGGCACTGCACCTGCTGCAGGGATGGCACTGCCAGCCTTGGCTGCCTGGTGCCAGCTCGGGGACTGGAGCTGCTGCCATCCCAGGGACTGGAGCTGCTGCTATCCCTCTGCTTTGTTGTCATCTTGTAGCTGCTGTGTGTGTTCCTGGCTGTCCGCTGGCCGATGGGAACACTCTGTGTTCCCGCAGTGTATCTCAGCCGTGCCGCTCTCTCCCTGCACAGCTCCGTCCTCTTTCATTGCTTTGTCCCTGTCCCCCTGAGCAAAAGGAAAATATCCAACTGCTCCTGAGCAAACCCGGAAGGTCTCTATACATCCCTACCCCAGTGAATTATTTGGGATCCAGATGATGACTCATGGGCCAGGTCTCCAAAAGCCTGAGTGAAGGAGGGCTCTGACGCTGGCACGAGGAGCAGACGGATCATGGGGCACAGACACTCAGAATCAGGATTTTCCTTACAGGTATTTCAGTTACATTTAAAACCGGGGTCCTCTCCTTTCCCTCCTGCTCCCCCTCATCAGGAAGGATCTTTAGTCCTCCTGAGATGGTCCAAGGAGCAGAAAGTTCTCTCTGACACTTTTCCTGTCTTTGGCTGGGGAAGTTCATGGATATTTCATCCCCCAGCCAAAGGCCACTGCTGCCCATGGGAAGGGATGAAATCCCATCCATCCCATCCCAGTTCTGCCGCAGCAAAACAAACCAAATGGAAATGAAGCCACAAGAAGTACCATGGCTTTTTCCACGGTGCGGGGAGTTGATTCCTGAGCTGACGCTCCCGTTGGAACAGAGCCCTTGGTGGGGTTGGAGCGGTGGGAGGTGACAGTGACGCTCAAAGCAAAGAGGCACCCGGGGTCCTCCCCACGGCTGAAACACGTGTTCCTTGGAGAAACCAGTGGAGTTTGCAGAGGCGGGGGCTGTGTCTGACAGCAGTTTTACACACTCCCAGCACACAGGATACCTGATCCTGACGGAAGCTTTGAGATGCTGCTGCAGCACACGCCGTGCATAGTAATAACACTGATGAATCCCGTCCCTAATTGTCCCACTCCCGTGGGTGACAGCAGTTCCCTGTCCCAAGCCCTGCTGGGGGAGGGAGGGGGGTTGCTGTGGAGATGCCTTGAGGGATCCCGCACTTTGGAGCCTGACTACAGGTGCAGGAATAAGGAGCACGAACAATCCGAGCAGTCCGGAGAGACAAAGCTGCCCTTCTCATGGAAATGCCTCTGGTGGTGCCGGGAAGGGAGGGAGGGAAGCAGAGGGGCTCTAGCCATGGAGATGCTGCATTGTTTCCCAGTAATTAGCATGTTTTCCAAAGCTTTCCACGAGTCATCAACAGCTTTTTAAGGGGGTTTTGCCAAGGAGCATTTAAATGGAAATCCCCCGGAGATACAGATCCTCTGTTGGGGGCCTCCCTGGAAGGTAACTGCTTCCCAGGGGAAACCAGCCCCCACCTGCTCTGTGGGTTTATGTGGATCTCGGATCCGGGGGATTTCCATGTGCTCCAGTATGGGGACAGCATTCCCAGCTGCAGCCCCTCTCCTGCGGTGCTGCTTCTCAGCCCTAGGTCCTGCTCCTGCATGGATACAGGATGGTCACTGCTGCTCCCTTCCATCTGCCCAGACCCACACACTGCCATGCCCGGCGGTTCCCAGGGCACGGACACATGCAGCAACTTCTCAAGGGAGTAAAACCATGGAATCATGGAATAGCCTAACTAGATGAAGTCCCTTCCAACCCCAAACCTTCTGTGATTCTGTGTGTGGCAGCAGCACTGTCCCAGTGCTGGCTGAAGAGATCCCGGGGGACAGTGCCAGTGGCTGGGTGGGACTGGCAGGGAGGTCAGTCCTCCTCAGGAAAGCCACGAATACCTGGAAGAGTCACAGGCTGGAGCCATTCAGCTTTTGGTCTTCTGGGTGAGCAATACCAGGTCCCTAAACCTGCATTTAGAGAGAGAAATTACATCACCTGATGGCCAGAAATGATGGAGACCCTCAGCACCACCCCACAGCTCCATCCAGGTGCAGATGCGGGTGCAGGTACAGAGGCAGGTACAGGTGTAGATGCAGCCGGAGGTGCAGTCAGACACCTGCCCATGGACAGCTCTGAGAGGTGTGGGCAGTGAGTGCCAGTCCCTGTGCTGCTCTCGGGGTGGCCAGGCTGCATCTCCCTCCTTGGATGAAGATCCTTCTGCAGTCTCACTTTGCCCTTTGCCACTCTCTTTCCCAGCCCCATGACAATCCAGACATTCCCTGCCAAAACCCATTGTGACTTTCTCAGCTGAAGGTCTCAGTGACCAAACTCCTGGATCCAAGTCAACCCCCCCCACTTTCCCACACAAAGGAAGCCGCAATTTTGCTCCTTTCCTCGAGGACAAGGAATTTCAGCCCAGTTTATTGTGCAGGCCTGTACCTGAGAGATTTTCCTGGCCCGGTGATTTATGCCAGGGCGTGAGTTATAACTCCCATTTCTGTTTAAAAGCTAAACACTCCAATAGTGGGGGCTATTACTGTCAGCACGTCCCAGCTCCCGAGATCCAATTGAGCCGGAGCCAACATCATCTGGGTGTTTGTCTGCCTGATGGAGCTGCCTTGCTTTCCCCTCCCTCACATATTGCTGTCTCAAGGACTGTTTTCCAAGCAACAATTCATGTCTCCTTCAGTCATCAGCGAAAACAATCAAGCTCAATTTTATTTTTGGCAGAAATCAAATGCTAAATGAGATCTCGGAATCATAAACAAGAGTGATGTCGACAAATCAGAGGGAATTCAGGGAAGAGCGGCACAGATGATGGAGGGGCAGGAGGGGACTGATGATGGGGAAAGATTAAAATAAGGAAATACAGCCAGGCCAGGGGAAGACTAATGGGGAATATAATGGCTGTCTAGGAATATCCAAAGGGTGTAAATACTGAAAAGGAAGAAATATTGTCCAGAATGGCTCAAAAGCAGTGGAGCTATGAATAAAGGTGATGAAACTCAACACAGGGAAATTCAGCCTGAACACCGGCAGAGATTTTTCCCATTTCTGCCGACCCAGCCTCTCCCAAGGAAAGCAGGATAAACACCATGCTTGAGTGTTCTGAGCCCGCCAAGGAGAACATCCCTTCAATAAATAATTGGCACAGGAACACCTTCAGCTCTTTCCTCATAAGCTGAGATGAATGAATAATCCATGATGGAGAGTTTACTCAGAGAATATGGCTGTGGACATCACTCACACTCTGCCGGTGAATGGATCACACTTCCCTTCAATTCATCTCAGACTGGGCTTACCTGATTCTTTTTTTTTTTTTGGCAAAGGGTTGTACTGGATGCACCAAGTGCCCTTGGAGAGCTCTCCGTGCTCGTGGGTCCTGTACCGGCCAGCTTTCCACAGAAAAAGGAGAAGTCCCCTGTCCCCTGTCCTGGCACTGCCTCCCCTGGGACACAGGGATGCAGCAGGGGAGGTTTCTCTTGCAGGAAGGCTGCTTCTGGCTCCAGCCCATGTTGTGTTGGAGCTCCTGGATCTGAGGTCTGAGTGGGATGTGCAGCCTCTTGGCAAAGTGAGAATTCTTTGGGTTATTTCAGAGTTGGCAATGGGGTCATTACCTGGCCCCAGTGGCCAACAGAGAGCCAAAACCCCCTGTGTCAAATGAACACAAGCCAGGACCCACCTGGAGTCCTGCTAAGCTGTGCAGAGCCCTTTTTGGACCAATCACAACATGCCAGAATCACTGAGGTTGGAAAAGATCGCCAAGATCATTGAGTCCAACCTGTGACCAATCCCTACCTTGTCACCCAGCCCAGAGCACTGAGTGCTCCCACAGACATCACCAGTCCTGCTCCCACCCCTCCTGGTACCGGTCCCAGCTGTCCCAGTGCCGGGGTGATGCCTCCTGATGTCTCACACGTTGCTCTGTGTACACACAAGTCACCACAGCTGCTCACTCCAGCCCCGGCTCTGCCGCCTGTCACACTGGGCTGCATGGGGCTGTCCCAGAGCACGGCCCCCGGGTGAGCCCCCCAGGCCCCCCAGGTGAGGCTGGTCCCCGGCAGGCACAGCTGTGCCCCGAGGCCACCACGGGGTTTGTGCTCCCCGAGTCGCCGGCTGAGACTGCTCAGGGTAAAGAATAACAAACGAGCAATAATGCAAATTCAAACTGCCAGCCCGTGGTTGGGCCAAATAAACAGCCCAGTAAGGATGGATGGAAGGGGTGGGAATGGAGGGGCTTCCCAGGGCAGCCTGCGGAGCTGCACCGAGGGATGTGAGGGCACACCAGCCATGCCAGGCAGTGCCAAGGGGACACCCACCAAGTCTGTCATCTGTGCCACTATGGGGACACCCGTGTTCCCACTGTGTTGCTGCCCCAGCTATGGAGATGGTGCTGGGAACACTGAGCTGTTCTCTTCAGGGGCACAGAGGGGTGAGAGGACACAGCAGAAGCTGCTTTTCCTTTGTCATTCAGGAACATTCCTGGTTTTCTTTCTCCTTTTTTTTCCTTTTTTCACTTTCTTTTTTCTTTTTCTCTTTTTCCATGACAAATGGTTTTGTGCTGGAAACAAGTTAGTTTTTATGAAGAACTAAAACACCATAAAGGTTTACCTGTACAGTCCCTTGTTCCCTCTGACCCTGGTTAAAGATGAGGATGACAAGACACCTCAGGATGGTCCTGCTCCTTTTCCTGTGCTGCTGGGGAAGGTTCCTGATTACGTCTCAGCCACCCTCTGCCCCAGCAGTGCTCTGGGGGGACACAGTTCCTTCCTCTGACCTTAAAAAAAGAGACCCGAAGCTCTGGGAGGCACAGGGAGCTGAACCATCTGGGCACTGGGATGCTCCTGTTCTTGGGATGTGGGAGCATTCCCCTGTCACCCTTTCTCCATAGCCCCAGTGCTGGTGGAGTGGTCCCAGGTGTTCCTCTGGGAAGGAGGGCTCCAGCCCTGCCAGTCCCACTGTGGGCTCACCCAGGCTGCTCCACAGGGAAGCCCAGAAGAGCCCAAATAGGAAACACATTGGGGATTAGTGAGAGAGATAATTCCAGCAGACGGGGCCGGGCTGGCCTTGATTAGTGCAAATCACAGCAATCGCTGCTGGTTGCAATCCCAGCAGAAGCAATTCCTTTTTATTGTGCTTTCTTCCTGATTGTGTTTGGGGTTTTTCTCCCTCTGGTGTGGAGTTGAAGGGACCTTGACGTATAGTTTAGGATCAGATCTGGTCCTGTGAGGGAATTGCTGTAATCTGATTACACAGGACTGTCCCCCACCTCTGTGACATGACAGCTTTAATTGCACTTGAACTGTCCTAAAACTTCCCTTGTTTTACTGAACAAGCAGAAAGATTTCAGTTGAACACATCCTGGACTGTTATTAGCGAGAGCCGTGCCCTGGTCCCACTTTGGGGGTGTCTGGCAGCTGAAGGCGCTTTAGCTAAACCACCCTCAGGTGTGGCAGCGATGCCACCTGGGTGGTGCCACACGGGGGCAATTTGGGCAACCTAAACAGCAGGTGCCAGTCGAGCCCCTGGCAGAGAACGCAGCTGCTCCAGTCGGATGTTGCCATGGGTCCTGGGATGTGGCCCGGGATGGCTCTGCCAGGCTGGCAGCCAGACCCCGCCGTGCCGGGGGTGCTGCAGGGAGAGGATGAGCCAGCTGCCAGCCTTTCCTCCTGTGCTCCCCACACTCCTGCCCGCGCTCCTGCTTCCCACCAACCATCACCTGTGGGATCTAGTGATTTCCCAGAGGAGCCAAAATCCCTCCAAGCAATTAAGTGAACTCCTGCACAACCCGGTGCTCACTGCAGGGACACGCTGGGGCCGGTGCCAGGCCAGCAGCCCCACTCCCGGCAGAGCTGGGACAGCAACACCGATGTCCTGAGAGCCACTGAGGGCTCTCTGATTTGGGGAGAGTTGCCAGTGAGGGCGAGGAGTGCCAGCTGGGCTGGTGACCCCAAATGCAGCTGCACCATTTGCAAATGTATCACAGTACCCCAGGAGGGTGAGGGTAGGTGGGGGCTCCTTCATTTAATTGCAGGATGGTTTCTTTATCTAAAATAAGGGATAATGAGTGCTGTCCTTCTGGAAGAGACAGCCCTTCCACAGAGCAGGCTGGAGAGAGGCCCCTGGGCAGGAGTTCATCCCACAAGCAGCCCTTTTCCTCACCACCTCCCTGACCTTCCCTTTGTCCATCCCGATCCATTTAGGATCGCTGCTCATTCATCCCTACATTTCTCTCCCCCTCTCCCTGCCTGTCAGATTTCTCCCTCCCTTCACACCTGCAGAGATGGAATTGGGAGGTTTCGAGATGCACTTTTGGAGACAGCCCTCACCCTTTTTTTCTCCGATGGCATCTGGTGATAATAACAGCGCAGCAGCCCCAGACCTCCTGGCTTCAATTACTTTACAGGATCAGCTAATCCCAGCTAAAATTACCTTTGTAACTGAAGGATAATTGTAAATCAGGCTCTCTCCTGCACTTGGGTGAGCTGAAAAATCGTTGCCGAGATGCTCCGTGTGCCAAGGTTGCACAGCGGATGAGGAGCAGGCGCTGGGAGATGCTGTCCCAGAAGAGTGGTTTTCCTTTTCAAAGCAAACTCCAAACAGATGGGCCCTTTTTCCCTACGGCTCTGTGGAGTGGATGGGATTGAAGTGATGGAGAGGAGACACCTCACAAGGGTTTTTGCCTGGGTTATTTTCAGTCTCCAAGGATTGAACTTCTCCCAGGATTTTTCCAGCTTGACAGATCTGCTATGAGGAGGCTGATGCAGAGGTTGGCTCAGAAGAGCTCTGGCAGCGCCCTCCTGCCTCAGGATTCTGGGAGCAGTGTCCCCAGGGCACCCCCCAAAACACCAGCACAGAGCCCCAGATCTAGGGAAACACCACATGAGGCTGCAGGCAGGATGAGGGTTGGGTGTGTCCATCATGAATTTTATCCCCCTTTGTTGTTCTCAGCCATGACTGGAACAGGGGAAGGTCTGATAGGACAAGGGGGATGGTTTTAAACTGAAGGAGGGTCCAGTTAGATTGGAGATATTTTTTTAAATGAGGGTGGTAAAACCTGGCACAGTTGCCCAGAGAAGCTGCCCCATCTCTGGAAATGTCCCAGGCCAGGTTGGATGGGGCTGGGAGCAACCTGGGGTAGTGAAAGGTATCCCTGCCCATGGCAGGGGGTGGAGATGGGCTTTAGGGTTCCTTCCAACCCATCCTAGGATTCTACGATTTCATGATCTCTTCTCTTGTTGGAGTCTCCCTGGGCTTTCCACCACCTCAGAGTGTCAGACATCTCTCTGGTTCTGCCACCAAGCAAATCTTGCCACGATTCTTCCTTACATGGCAGATAAATCTCCCCTGAACTGCTTTATGCAACTACTGTGCTCTGCTTTATCGCTTTGACCTGACAGTAACTTCCATGGCAGTTTATTCACATTGTTCCTTTAAAAGCTCAGATTCCCTGGCTGTAACCCAGCTCTCGTTGTGGTCACTCCTCTCTGCCCAGCCCTCCTGCCAGCCTTGCCCTAGCATCCATGGCAATTTCACCACCTGCCCCTGAGCAACAAATACATTTTCCCTGGCAGTTTAGTTGTAAGCCCTGATGAAGGATCAGACAGACTCTAAAGGCTCAAAGAGTCAATAAACTTTATTAAGTCCCTGACAAGCTGAACACGCTCCCCACAGACTCCGACATGGCCCCAGGTTTCAGGCATTGCTTGGTGCATGCCACAGAAAACCCCAGTCCAGCATTGTTTGGCAGAACTTATCCACAACTGCAGAACAGACCTCTAAAAAAATAATAAAGGACTCAGGTGTATTCCAAGATAAATCATCTGCTCAGGTGCTGCCAAGAACAGCACGGAGTTAATCCTGAGCACGTAACTCCTCCTGTGAGCTGCCACGGGGCCGTGTCCTGTGACCACAGCAGTGCCATCAGGGCAGCTCTGGCTGCCTTCAGCTCCCTGACAGGGATGAGGAACCGTTTGCACTCCAGAGGGTGCCTGGGAAGTGGGGGATGTGTTCAGCCCCAAAACTCCCACCAGTAGTCCCAGTGAGGGCAGGGAGCACGGTGTGGGGCTGTTCCACAGCACGGGGCAGGGTGGGCGGCAGACCAGGGCAATACAAGAGCAGAGCACCTCTGCCCCTCTCCCTGTGCGCAGGAGAGGCTCCTTTCTCCCTCCAGTCCAAGGGTTTGACAGTGCAGGGAAGGAGAGAGGGGGCTGGCCCAGGGAGTTTTCCTAATGAAAGTAAGGGTTAAACCCAAGCGGCACAGCACACTGGGAGTGCAAAGAGCAGCAATGCCATGTGTAGCCTCTGTTGCACTGGGGCTCCAATAAAGGTTTGTGATGTCAGGAGTTATCCGAGAACTTTCCCAAAGAAAGGTAAAAATGGGGAAATAGTGGCATGATCAATGTTGCTATTTGGTCCTCCTCAAATTGTTTTTCTTGTGTAAGTGTAGCCCAGCACTCCGGTGCCATTAGGCCTCTCCCCTATTTTTCAGTCTGCTTTATGAAAGCTATTGATCTCCAGCTGCTCGAGGATCCGTCAGCCCCGGCTCATCCCAGCCCATTACAGACTCTGCTCTCTGCGGTGAGAGGGATCGATGCTGTCCTGGGCACGCTCACACTGCAGCCCGAGTGTGGCTTTATTGATCTGTGGGTTCTGAGGTACCTGGGACACTGGCAGGAGACAGGGGTGCCTGAGGCAGCGGGGAGAGGGCTGGATTGCCCGGCAAAGCCCCACTCCGGCAGCAGATTTGGCTCTCTGCTGCTGGACTCACCTTCATGATCTTTGATTTGTATCTTCAGCACATAAATAATTGTGTAAGGCCAGGAGCCTGCTCAAAGGGAGGATGAGGGGGAAGGCAGAGGCATTTTCCTCTTTCCAGTTGCAAACTCGTGACGTTCTGCAGAGGAGTGAGGCTGTGTCTGTGCTGGCACCATCCTCCCTCACCTGCCCTGTTCCCTCAGCACCTGAGGGGTGCAGGTGATTGTGTGGGCCCAGAGAGGATTAAGGAGATTTTCACAAGTTATCTGAGATGTATTTACATGAGTTTGTTCAAACAGAAACCCCAGGGGGCTCCATGGCTGGAGTGTGTGCCCAGGGACAGTCAGCATTCCATAGTGCCAAGGCTCAGGGACCAGCCACGTACCCAGGGGTCTTTTATTCTCTGTTTTGAATTACATCACCAAAACTGAAGGCTGTTCATGGACAACTTTGAGTTAAAACCAGGCAGAATTATTCTATTAACCAGGGTACCATGAATAATGCAATCCTGCTGCAGAGGTGGAGGTGGCAGCTCTTACAGATTTCAGAAGGATTTTGCTAAAGGGGTGAAAGTTTGGATGTTGATGGGAGCAGAATGCCCAGAGTGCCTGACCCGGGGCTGCTGCTGGTGGCCAGCAAAGTGTTTTCCCTACACTGCTTGTAGGGATCAAATCCTGCAGCAGCTACAGCAGCTGACTCTCCCCATCTCCATCCTCCTGCCTACAGCAACAGAGCTGGTGAGGAACATCTCCATGCACGCCGGCACAGCAGCCAGGCTTGGCCAGCCCGGGAGAACCTCATTTCACAAGGTGGCAATTAAAATTTTATGCTCTGAGTTTTCCCTGAATGATTTTAAGCCATCTTTTCTGATGACTTCCTAGTAGCAAGTTGAGTAAATTAGAATCTGAATGCAATCAACATCCTTGATTCCGACACCAGCCGGGGTCCGTCGGGGAGGCTGCGTCTGAGCAGCTCTGCCTGACGAAGAAGGTCAAGGGCTTGGGGTCCTTGGAGGCTTTGCCCTTGGAGTATTGTCAGAGAGGGAAAGAAACACGAGAAAGTAGGACACAGTCCCCCAACTAGCACAGAAATCCCACCCTGCTCAGCAAACTTTACTTCTTTCCCTCATCTGTGTGTTTTCTGTCACGTCTCAGAGATGGGACTTTGATGATAAATGAATAAAGAACCTGCAGCAGCAGCAGCCAAGCCAGAACCAGCCCATTCCTGTCTGTGGGGCCTGGGAGGGCACAGGGGCAATGCTCAGCACTCACTGCAGGGCCAGGGGTGCTCTCAGGTCACTCCTGGAGGGGTCTGGCACAGAGATCTCATTCTCTGAGTCCACTCCCTCTCCTCTCCACCACTGCCCCAGGCATCCCTGAGCTCCCAGCAGTGCCCACTGCTCCAGGTGACTTCGTGCTCCCATGTCCACCTGCAGCAAGGTGACGTCTCTGTGGGAAGCTCCTCGGGGGCTCTCAGCTCCAGCTCCCCACACCTGATCAGTCTGTTCAACCCCCCACGGCACGAGTTGTGCAGTGCTCAGCGGGGCTCAGGACACACCAAGGACATGGGGAAGGAAGGACATGTTCCTGGGCTCGGGACCAGCAGAAGGCACAGGCTAGGCGTGGGCCACGTGCCCCACACACAGGGACGTGCTGTGTCTGCTGGCACTGGGGACACTCCATCGGGGCAGCCTCGCAAGCACGCAGCTGTGAAACTCCCAGAGCACAGCCCGCCGGAGAAACCTTGGGATGGAGACAATCCTGCTACAAGAGGAGAGGGGTGGGAGAGTTTTTCCTCCCAGCTACCAGCTCGGAGGCTCTGATCCGCTGCAGCTGTAGGGGAGTGGGGTCACTTCTCCCGGCCCTGGTGAGCTCGGGATGGCTGGGACGGGCTCAGCCTTTAATAAAGGCGCAGGGAGCTCAAGCAGGGGCTGCTGGCAGCCCACAATCCTGCACCAGTCCTGGTAAACTCAGCTTGCAACCAGCACTGCCATGGGATACCAGAGACGGGACCCTCCGCGGTGGGGAGATAGCCAGGAACGTGGCAGTGGCCATGGGCACATCGAGGTGATCCAGGATCACCTCGAGCCAGCGGCCAGGCTGGGCATTTCCCTGCGGAGGAGGAGCCAGCCAGAGGTAGGAGCTGTATCCTGGCACAGGGGGAGCGCGGGGGTCCCTGGGGAGGAGCAGTTCGGCCATCCAAGCCGCTGCGGTGGGTACCGTGGCCGGGGCTCCTCCATCTCCCGGTGCCCTCCATGGAATGAAAGCCGGGATTGTTTCACCTCCCGCCCCAGAGCCGGAGGTGTGTAAACAGTAAGAGCCGCTCCCTGCACACTCGGAGCGAGGGGAAAACGAGGTGTTGAAAAGATGACAACCGGCTCTGCCCAGGAGTTCACCTGGGCAGGGAGCGGGGGCGGCAGGAGCAGGGAGCGAGGGATGAGGAAGGTGGGAGGGCCCCAGGAGAAGAGGAGATGCTTAGGAAATTGTATTCTTTATTTTGGGAGCAGAAAATATTCCCTGTCGCTTCCTGGCATCAAAGGATTTTCACCTTCTTGCCACTTTAAAGAAGTAAAGGCGGGACCGCGGGAGGTGGAGCGGGCCGGGCAGGGGCCGGCAGGACCGGCGGATGAAAAGCGCCCTGTGCGGCTCCGCTCTCCCGGGGGCGATCAGGGCTCGGGGAAAGCCCAGAAAGAACCTTTATCGTGGAGGGTTTAGTGCTGAGGTCATTGCTGCTCTTCCGCTCTCCAGCCTTCTCCTCCCTCCTCTGCTTGGGGGACCAGGCTCGGGGTTTCCCCAGGAAAACCTGGCATGTCCCAGATCCTCCCACCGTGCTGCGGGTGCCTGTTTTGGGGACAGGCAGTGCGGGGACACGGCTTCGTCAGCGCAGTGGTTGGTCAAGGCAGGACCAACGAGGCTCCTGTGCACGGGGCTCATGCAAAGTCCTCTTTCTCCAAAAGCCTTTCGAGAAAATTGACATTTGGGAGCAGCTAAGATCCCTTCATCCTTCAAAAGCATTCCCATCGCCATACAACACTCCAGGGAGGATTTATGCTCCGCTGCTGCTCCCTGGAGATCGATGTCCCAAGGCACAGGGATTTTTTCCCACCCACCAGTGCCTAAGAGCAGCTGTCCGTGAGCGGGCGGCATTAGGGGACAGCCGGCTCCTGCACGTTGTTACCACCTGGTGGCACCAGAAAAGGTTGTCAGAGCAAGAACTAATTAATTCCAGTCGCAGTCCTTGGCTTGGGAATTTCCGCGCAGTTTTTCGGCTCGCTGTGGTTCGCCGTGTGGCTGTTAAACACCGAGTCAGGTTTTACAGCCTCGGGGTTAACGTTCGTGGGCTTCAGCCCCGCAGCAGGGGCTGAGCACTCATTATTTGAGTGGGGCGGGGGTCTGTGCCTGCAGAGCTCGGCCCCTGCACCCCCCGCCGCCCTCCCCGCGGGGCTGGCACAGCAACGGCACCGCGTCCTCCCCGCGGTCACTCGCAGGAGCGAGACCCGCTGCCTTTACGATGGATCCGAAATCCTTTAGAGCGATCCCAAATCACACTGGGACTGGGTTGTCCCCTCTGCTTTGGGCACGGCAGGAGTGAGCACCAGGGATGGCTGCTGGGACCAGCTGCATCCCAGCGCTGCCAGCAGGAGACATTCGGGACTGGGGTGGGTCGGTGGGGAAAAACCCATCCGAAATTCCTCCCCAAACAAGGAGGGAGGTGTCAGCAGCGCGGCCCCGGGGGTGGGACCTCCAGGAGCAGAGGTCGGGTCCCCGCGGGGCTGCGTCGCCGGCTGCTGACAGCAGCTGGATCTCCGGGAGCCTGGAAGTGACCCTAAAACTGTCCAAACAAACCTCTCACATCTTTGCCGGGTGAGGCACAATCTGTCACTGGCTCTGCGTCGGTGCAGGGGGAAGGGCCGAGCGCCACAGGCCCTCGGCAGGGCTGGGGTGGCCCCTTCCTCCCGGGAGCAGGCCATGGGAACACCTCGTCCCTCCCTGGTACGACTCTTCTTCATCCCCCGGGAATGGCATGGACAGGCGTCAGGAGAGGGGACGGGAGATGGGTGGACAGTGTCTGAGGCACCCGAGCTGGTCCCAGCAGCTGTGCTACCCTCCTGAGAGGCGACCCTGGGGTGAGGGCTGCTGCTGGAGGCGACGGAGCTGCAGCGACGGACCAGGACAGCAGGACTCACCTGCGCCGTCTCTGCCCACATCCAGCCCCGGGCAAGGCTGCAGGAGCCTCTCACGTCCTTCCTTTCCTGGTGATACCGCTAAGCAGGAGGTAAATTGAAGGCAGGACATCCGATGAAAGAGTTTAATTGCTTCAGGTTACATTCAAAAAACACAGTCTAAATAAAGAGGTGGGGGGAGGTTGCAGCTCTTGATGGCTGGAGAGATTTATGTGTCTCAGCTGCTCCTGATCAGCCCTGGTCACCTCCAGCTCCCCATCGCCTGTTTTCCACCTTCCAGGGTTGCCCCATGTGTTGAAATGTTTGGGTGTCCCCAGAGGGCTGAGCCTTGGCCCCCATTAATCCCCCCTCGCTGACCCGACAACAGGGAGGAAATTTGCCTCAATTAAACGTGTAAGGTCTCATTTCCCTTTGAAGTCAGAGCGGCACCAGGAACTGCTGGGGAGGTCTGGAGAATAACCAGAAAAACTGAGCCCAAAGTCTTAAAATTAGGGAATTGCACACTAGAGGTGATCCTAAGCCTATGGAGCAGCCCTGATCCTGATTCATCTCCCTCAGGAGAGTGCCCACATTCCCAAAGCAGAGGTGGAACACCCTGGCAGGAAGGGAGAGCAGTGGGAGATGCCAGAAGGATCAGTGAGGGACCCCTAATCCCCTTCAGCTGCTGTTCAAGGGAAGGAAAACCTCCTCTGCTTCTGTTTGGGCTCCGTTCTTCAAGGATGTGGAGATGGCAGCTGGCACTGACACCTCCAGAGAGGGGCTGAAACCCCCAGGTCCTGCTCTGCCTCCGCCTGTGAGCATCCATGCAGGATGTGGGGTGAGCACGGAGCTGCTCTGCAGCCCCATCCATGGTCCTGGCAGTGCAGGGAAGGCTCGGCCCGCCCAGAGCCACCCAGGCCTCCCGTGCTGGAATGAGACCTGAACTCACCCAGCCACATTTTCTGCATCTTCTGGCACAGTGGGAATAACAGATCACCAGCTCCTGCCTGTCATCCATCCTGCTTATTTCCTGCACAGGGCCTGATTTATGCCGGCATCTCCTTCCCCCGTGCCATCGGTGCGTGCTGATGGATGGCTCCGCTCCCTGCTCTCGCTGTCCCCTTGTGCTGCATCAAACCATTAATTCTGTGCCAATGTAAACCTGTCTCACCTTCAAGACTTTAATTTTGCAAAAGCATAAACACCTTATAATCCGTCTGTCTTTATCTGGCTCCGGAGCTTTTCCTCCCCTCCCTCGGCTGGGGTTATCTGGGGTGAGGATGCGGCCACTGAGTGGGAACAGCAGCAAATGTGGTCAGTGGGGCTGCCCCAGTCCCAGCACAGGGGACAGCTGGAAGGGACACTCCCCACCCCCATCATTCCTCTGGAGCACAGAACAGCCTCTGCATAATTCTGGGGAGATGCAGGAGGTGCAGCCAGGCCCAGTAAGTCATTAAATCCCAGGGTCAAGTGCTTGGAGAGCCACTAAGTGGCCTAAGCCCAGCTTTCAGACCCTGCATGATGCCCAGACCTTCTGTGCAGGGAGGGTTCTGGCCCTGAATGAATCACAGCATATCCTGGTGTTTCAGTCCTGATGAAAATGGAGCTTTGTGAGGACCTGGGAACAGCCAAGCAGCACTGCCCCACACTGCTGCTCCCCCCTGCTCTGCTCACAGCCTGGCTGGCACTCGGGGGTCCAGCTGAGGAACCGTCCCCTGGGCGGGAGCCGGGCAGGACTCGTGACACTGCTTGGGGCACCACACAAGAGTGCCTGGGGTCCCCTCCAGCACTGGCAATTTCACCATGGCCAGGAAGGAAAAGAAGATGCCAGTGATGTGGCAAAAGCAGCTGTGTAAATCCTGGCACTGCACAGGGGTTGGACACGGTGAGCTCGGAGGTATTTTCCAGCTTCACATTTAGTGGTTCCAAGGGACACGTGTGTCACTGCCCTGCTGTCTGCTGATGAACGTGGCGGTTCTGAGAGAGGGACACAAGGAGCTGCAGCCACCAATGTCCCTGGGCCAGCCCTGGCAGAGCTCTGACCTGCACAGCCCAGAGGGATGGACAGAGACGTGGCAGGTCACGCTCAGGGCCATCCCTGCCCACCCCTCAGTCCCCAGTGAGTCCTGCAGCATTTTGTCCTTCCTTCCTTCCCCAGCTTTCCTCTTTCCCCTTTTTGATTCTTGAGTCATTTGTCTCAATCTTTGGCAATTCCTACAGCATAGAAAAATCCATGCCACTCCTCCCTTTGGGGAATGACGTGGTGCAGTTCCGTGGCTGCCATCCATTCAGTGCCAGGTTATGAAAATGAAGATATCTTTCAGCACTACAGACCTGTTAATCAGGGGAATGGCTTCGGAGGGCTTTTGTGGGCTCTGTTAATTTGTGCTGCATTGAGCCACGCAGAGCTGAGAGGAGCATTAGGGGCAGCAGAGAAGGGAATAAATCAATGCAGGGATGGAGGAGTGCTGGGCTGGTTGTGCCAGGGCTGCCGTGCTCTCACTTAAACACTTTCCATCCATCACAGCCAGCAGGTGGAACTCTGCCTCCCAGGCAACAGGTTTTGTCCTTAACAGCTCAGTGTGTGCTGTGCAGGCTCCTCAGGGCGGGGAGCAGCTGCTCCTGCCTCACCTGGCTGGCCCAGCTCCGAGCACCCCCAGCCTGGCCAGGGGCTCTGCCTCAGGGGCTTTGGCAGCTCAAGACAGCGGCTCTGGGGTGCTGGGAAGGGCTGAGGTGCTGGGCTCCCCATGGTTGTTCTGTGATGACATTCACAGAATCATGGAATCACAGGATGGTTGGGTTGGAAGGGACCAAGGGACCTCAAAGCCCATCCAGTGCCACCCCCTGCCATGGGCGGGGACACCTCCCACTAGCCCAGGCTGCTCCAAGCCCTGTCCAGCCTGGCCTTGGACACTTCCAGGGATCCAGGGGCAGCCACAGCTTCTCTGGGCACCCTGTGCCAGGGCCTCAACACCTTCACAGCCAGGAATTCCTTCCCAATATCCCATCTAACCCTGCCCTCTGGCACTGAGAAACCATTCCCTTCTGTCCTGTCTGTCCCAAGTCCCTCTCCAGCTCTCTTGGAGCTCCTTTAGGCACTGGAAGGGACTCTTAAGTTCTCCCACTATTTCCCTGAGACAGGAGAAGACAAACCCACCCCCGTTCTCGGAGATGGCCCAGTTGAAGGTTGGGTTGCCCATAGCAGGGCTGTTCCCTGTGTGAGCATCCTGCTGGGAGTTCAGGTGCAGGGAGGTGAGATCTGGCCAGTGCCCTGTGGTTAATGCCACAGGGATTGCCAATGGATGCCCTGGGAAGAGAAGAACCTGCTCCTTGTTTTGCTGGGCAGCTCCTCCTGCACATCTCCGAGGCAGCCTGGGGAGGAAGTAATTCAACACATCCATTAATAATCAGCACTTCCCTTCCCCCGCCTGTGCCAATAGCCTGATTTTGG
Source organism: Corvus cornix cornix (assembly GCF_000738735.6). NCBI lineage: Eukaryota > Metazoa > Chordata > Aves > Passeriformes > Corvidae > Corvus > Corvus cornix. The sequence continues at coordinate 1,771,503 of NC_047058.1, read as the reverse complement.
GAAATTCATAACTTCTGCTAAGTGGGATTTTCCTTTTATCCTAATGGCCTTCTGGCAAACAAAATCCATCAGCCTCCCTCCGCAGTGCCGATCTCCCGTCCTTCCGGAAGGGAGACCAAGGGGATGCAGTGCAGACCCTCCATGCAGGGGTGCAGGGAGAGCCCTCCTCGCTCAGGACCATCAGGAGCACGTGCCGTTCTCTGTCGTCCTTTAGGCTGAGACAGAGCTCTTGCCTCTGAAGGAAATGTTGCGTTTTCATTGGGTTTCATTCTTTAGGAAAAGGAATCATTCATGTCTCCTGCCTTTGAAACATGCAAGTCTTATCATCTTGCTGTTAATAATGTTCTTTTTTGCTGAAACGTTTCAGAACAGCAGCTTTTAAGTCTTTGCTGTGGTCAGACAATGGGGAGATGGCATCAGCTCCATGCCTGTGAGTGGCCTCCAGGGAATTTTAAAGGAGATGCTGGAAGTTCAGTACCGAAGAGATGGGTTGGGATTGTTACCAACTCATGGTTCTGCCCAGAATGAAAGGTCAAACAAGATTATGGCCTGACTGGGTGATGGAGTTTGGGTTTTCCTACACAGAGGTGAGGTGGGCAGAGGAGCCAGGTGGGTGCTGGGACCCCAGCACTGGCTCAGGTGACAGGCAGTGACCAAGGAGGAGAAAATACCTGGATAGTTCGGAGACAGTGCAGTGTCCAGAGAGCTCATCCCATCTAGAACACATGGATAGCTCAGGGAGCAGCCATCTGCAGAAGAGCCTTTTCCAAGCATGGTTTGCTCCCAATATTTCACCAAGCACTGCCTGGACAGCCCAGTGCCCTTGGATATGGAGAAATGGGTAAAAAGGAAGAGTTTTGGAGTTCTCACTGGGAATGAGGTGCCTGATGAGGGCAGGTTTTACACTCTGGAAAGAAACGTCACCTCTGGCTGCCACCTTCCCTGGGCTGTGGCCATGGGGATTTGCCCATCCCTGCCACAGCCCACGGGGAGTGAACCCCGGTTGTCGCTGGGACCCCCTTGCTGTGGATAACCCTGGGATGTCCCCACTGTGGGGAGCACAGGGAGGTGCCGAGGCTGCGGGTCCTCCCGGGAGCTCTGGATTTGTTTTCCCTTTGCCCGAGGATGCTCTGAGTGAACCTCTGCAATTTGCTTTGGGGTTTTCAGCAGCACAGAAAGCTCGTGGTGCCTTTGGAGAAGATATCAGTGGCTGGCAGCCGGCAGCCCTGCCCTCGGCCCCCTTCCCACGGCCACAGGAGAGGGAAGGCGCGGGCATGAGGCGCTGGGGCTGAGGCGCTGCAAAACACTCTTTGTCAGAGGAGGAGCAGAGATTTTCATGCATTCTGTGTACATTCCTTCTGGGCTGGCTCTGGCTTTGTGTTTCAAAATCTCCTGGTAACTCTCTCTTACTGCACTCTGCCTTTCAGCTTTGTGGGTTTTGCCTTTTTTTCCCTCCAGGCTGCATTTTCTGGCTTGGTTTGGGGCTCTCCCCTGCCCACCCTCTGCAGCTGCTCCCAGTGCTCTGGTTGCCATCGGCTGTTTGGCGGCAGCGAGGCTCAGGGTGCTCTGCTCTCCCTGCTCACCGCAGAGGAGGGGATGCCTCTGCCTCTGAACACATCCTCCACACCCAATGGAAGGTGGGAGATACCTCTTCATTCCCATGGATGTTCCATGAATCCCAACACCTGCCCCTGGGTACAGAGCACCAACCTGGCCTGGGTGGTTCAGCACCCAGAAGAGTCCCGGGCACGGTGTCAGGGATGAGTTTGGATGGCACCCCGAGCTGGGGGGAGGCTGCTCAGACCACGGAGCAGGGCAGTGATGGAAAATCCATCTGAACACAGAGGTCCTTAAGGACAGGACTAAAGCACCTCCTGTGCAGTGATGAACCTGCCGTGTCCCAGCTGCAGGATCCCCAGGCACTTTGCTTCCTCCCCTGTTCTTAGCTGAGTTTGACAAACATTTGGAGATTTAGAGCTGTCATGAGATATAAAAAAATTGTAGAAATCAACATCCTTCACTGTATCAAAGAGGTTATCAAAGTGCTTATTTCTTCCTTCCAAACAAAACTTAGCTGAAGATAATTTCCTCCTGCCAAAAGGCCGGTGTTCAGCGAAATGGTGTTGGGAAGAGGATATATAACCTTGTTCCCTGCCTCTATTGAAGTGGAGGGGGGGAAAAAAATCCCAAAACACCAAAGGCCTTAATACTTCTCTCAGGGAATCTGTAGAAGCCATGAGGCAGCCTGGGGAGTGCCAGGGGCTGCAGCTTCTGCTGTCCCTGCCATGTCCCACTTCAAGGAATTTCAGTGCTCCCCAGTCTGTGGGAAAAGGAACGAATGGTTTTCCTTCCCCTCGTAGGATTTTGCAGACTTGTTGTGTGAGGCCTTGACTCAGTTTCATCCATCCAGAGTCTGCCTTTTTATTTTTTTTTAGCAAACTCTTCTCAGAGATGATAAATGCCAGCCCAGCCTCGGCCATTCCCCTCATGCCATCCACCAGACCGTGACATGAGCCCGAGCTGCAGAATCCCCTCTGGGTGCTGGCAGCCCACAATTAGCTGTGATGAATGGGAGGCTCCAAAGAGAGATACTGAAAGATAAGTTGCTCAAGAGGTTTAAAAAATGAACTGTAAGGGTTTGGGGTAAAGAATAAGCTGGTGTCTGCCAGGAGGGAGGGAAAGCTGGCTTTAACACCTTCATCATCCGGCCACATCAGTCCTTGTGTGTGCACAGATCTGGAAGGAAATTTTGTCCAATTCGTGCCTCTTTTCTGAGAGCACATAGAGCACTAAATCTGTAGTTCTCATGTAAAAAGCAACCGCTGTTTAGTTGGATTTAAATCCTTATCAGCATTGAGGCACTGTTTGTTTTTAAACAAGGAGAGGCCAGTGTGGAGTGAGATTTCTCACTAATTGGAGATTACTGTGTGGGACAGGGCAGGAAGGGAGATTGCCTTTTAGGCCAGGCCCTATGTAAGAGAGAACCTCATATTCTGAAGTACAATTATGAACATGTATTCTCCCCCCAAGCTCTGAAGCACAGAAAAGGGGCTGTTAAATGCTGAAATATTTACTTTGCTTTCCCAGCTGAGGAGCCAGAGGTGACAGCAGTGGCTTTGCTATGACGAGAGCGCTCATCATAGAATCAGGGAGTCACAGAATGGTCTGGGTGGGAAGTGACCTTAAAGCTCATCCAGTCCCACCCCTGCCATGGGCAGGGACACTTTCCACCATCCCAGGTTGATCCAAGTGCCATCAAACCTGGCCTTGGACACTCCCAGGAATAGGGCAGCCACAGCTTCTCTGGGCTACCTGTGCCAGTTTCATGGTATGTCCCTGTCACACAGGTATCACTGTGGCTGATTCTCCTGGGTGTACTGGGCCCCTGTGATCATTTCTAGACCTCAAACCATTTTCTTTTACTGCAGAAGACTTGATTCTAAAGTTAATTTTTCCAGTCAACACGCTGAGCTCTATTAACTTGCCGGCCTTTGTGAAGCTCATTAGGTGTCTGGGGTCTTTCCCTTCTGCCTCAAGGCCAAGGGAATGGTCTCGTTAAATAAGATGGCAGAATCTCCACAGAGGAATTTTGCAGTTTGTGCCAATTAACAAATTCAGCAATGCTTTCAGCTTTTCTTTTTCAGGTAGCCCAGAGCCCTTGGGCCAGGCACACACTGCAGCGGGATGTGTGTGTTCAGAAAGGGCTGTTATTAACTAGAATGGCTGCTCCAGGATTGGGAAGAGTTTGAAGCCCCTGGGAAGCTCTGAATGCAGAGGAGTGTGGCTGTGGTGGAAGCCACCCCGCAGAGAAAAAGGGAGTGCTGGCCTGCAGGATGTCCTGGGATGGAGGACTGAGGCAGGCTGGCTGTCTGAGGCCTCTGCTGGAAATAATCATAAAGCCTTTAAAGCAAATAAAGTTCCCTGAAACTGAAAAGGTACCATTTGAATGCGCTCAGAAAGAGGAGGTTTGAGCAGCACGATCCATTCTGTCTCCAAAATGTCACAAAACATTTATACAGCTGCTCAGTTGGCATTAAAATCTAGGTCTTGTGCAGGAACATGGCAAACAGCTCCAGGTCACTGGGAGAAGTCCAGGACCTCCAGCAAGGGGTGGCTGGGGCCGCTGGCGTCCGGCAGCTGCGGCGGGAGCAGCTCCTCGGAGCAGATGAGCCGCAGCCACGGGCAGTGCCAGCAGCCACGGCTCCTGATCTTGGCAGAGCAGCCGGGCTGGAAAGCGCTTTCCCTGCACAGTGCAAGGCACTGCTTCCCGAAATACCGCATCCAGTGCAGGCAGAACTGAAAAGGATGGAGAAGAGAAACAAAAGGAAAGGGAGGTGCAAGTATGGGCAGAGATATCCCGTTCCCTTGGCTGTGAGAGCGGGAGCGGAGCTCCCTGGTGAGCGCACAGCCTCTCCTGATGGTGGAAGCCGGGAAAACACCAAGCAGTCGTTCCGGAGGACTGGCTGCATCGGCAGGAGCGTGGCGGCTCTGTCTGCTCGCTATCTCCTCTCTCCACTGGTGCTGTTCCTCACAGCCTGTGTCACCCTGTCTCCCTTCGCTGTCCCCTCCTTTGTCACCCCGCGAGAGGCCGATCCCGCTGCCGGCGCTCGCAGGTGCCTCGGTCCCTCCGGTGCCCGCGGGCAGCTCAGGCACCGCTGCCACCTCTGTAACCACGAGAGCAAGTGGGAGGGCCGTGAGACTCGTCCCTGTGTCCCACCCCTCGGGAGCTGCCCCGTGCCCTCGCTGACAGCCCGGGGCAAGCACCGGCGCTTTCCTCCAGCCCAGAGCAGAGGTCTGCGGCTTTGGGTGAATATCCCGGCTTTGATCTTTTCTCCTGGCTGCGGTTCCCTGTTTACACAGCCAACCACAGCTCTTTGTATCCTCACTCATCAGCTCCTCGGAGGCGTTTCCTGATCCCCACGATACGGTCCCAGTGTCTGCGCGGGGCTGAGCCACATCTCCGCGCTTCCCAGCCTGCCCCGACACATCCCCCCGAGCTTCTCGGCACTGATCTGGGTTTGTTGATGGTGGCAGCCGTCCCAGACAAACCCAGGGGGGACGGAGCTCTCCTCCCCTGGCAAGCACGGCTTTTGTTCCCCAAAAGGCCAACGTAGGAGGAAACCCACCTGGAGCAGGCAGTGCACGGTGAGCGGCGAGCAGCACTCCATGGAGGACATGCCTTGCTTACTCTGCCGCTCCTTCACATGCATTAGGGGGTTTTTGGTTCTGTTTTATTTTTTTCTTTCTTTCTTTTATCCTCCCAGCCCTTCTGGCAGGCTTTTGACTACGCATAATGACTTGGAAGGTGCGGCGAAGGTTCTGGCAGCCGCAGCGCGGGGCGGGAGCTCGGCCAAGGCGCGGGGCCGCACAGTGGTTTCATCCCATTTGCAAACTATAAGGCTGCCTTTGAGCGGGGGGGCAGAGCAGGGAACATGTGCTAAACATCATGTCGGGAAGCTTAGCGCATTACAGGGAACAGCGCCGGCCACGCACAAACGGAGCTGCTCTGCGAGCCGCGAGAGGCAGGCGCAGGCAAGAACCGTCTCTGTTGATTTAGGGCTGAGTGAACAGCTCTGGCAGGCCAGGTAGGATGGGCTTCTCCAGGTGTTACAGTCGAGCAAGTGTCAGAGTGACGTAAATCAGAGAGCTGTGCCCATGTCTGTCAAACCCTGGAGGAGAATCTTCGCGGTGTCGGAGGGCGCACAAAGGAGCGCAGGGTAATGAGATGAAAAGAGAGTCTTTGGGAAAATAAAGACCCAGACACCAACCTGTGACATGTGCTTCCAGGCTGGACCCCAAAAACCTTCCCTCGGCAACCTGGGATGGCACGGAGACTTCTGCTCCTGGTCAGCACTGCTGTGTCCCCGAGGGGCTCACATGCCAAGTGCCTCCAACAGCCCCAGAGTAACCGAGCAACCAGCCCATCAACCATCAACCCACCCAGGGTGCTCATGGGCTTCCCTTCCTGCCCTTTGTGTGGTTCTCTTCCTGCCATCCAGAGGCCACGACATTTGATGTCCTGAGGTGGACCCTGGGTGTCCAGGGTGCTCTCACAACCAAAATACCTGCAGGACTGACAGGCTTCATCCATCATCGGGCTCCTTGGGATGGTGGCACAGACGGAAGAGTGAACTTCAGAGCTGGACTTGTGTGTGCTGACTGACGGGATCGGCCGGGTCAGGTTCCCTGGGATTTCAGAGGAAGGTTCAAAGCTCCAGTTAAAAACTGACATCTCCCCTTCAAAGGAATTCTGGTGTGTCCCTCACTTTGCCCGCCTCACGTGGCAGGAGAGCGCCATGTCCGGGCTGGGACTGCTGGCAGGGGCTGCTGACAGCTGCAGCCTGATGAGAGCCCCAGGGTCCTGAAGAGACAGAAGGGCTTTTCCAGACCTTTTTGAACTCTGAGCACCCACAAAATGAAATGTCTGGGTATCAGTTTTGGGAAAGAAAAAGGATCAAAGCAGCAGAAGGAAAGCTGAGAGTCTTTTGGCAGACAGAAGAGGATGTTCTCCCTGCCAGGCTGAGGGTGAGCACAGGCCATCCTACACACCCCACTGCAGCCACAGCTCCTGCCCTGCTTGGCCTCGGAGCATACGCCAGGCCAGGCAGTGGGACCAGCTCAGGATCAGAGGGGATTGGGCTGGGCTGGGCTGGGCTGGGCTGGGCTGGGCTGGGCTGGGCTGGGCTGTGCTGGGCAGACCCGGCCGCTTCCAGCTGGGTGACAAAGATGCTGGTCCAACATCACCGAGTGTGCACAGGCTCAGAGCCTCTCCCAGCCGCTCCAGAGCCCAGCTGCACATCGGGGAATGTGGGCCTGGGCATGGACACAGCTCCCCTTTCCTTGGCCTGGTAGATCTCCCTGGTGATGCTCCACATCCCAGTGCACAGAGAAGGGTCCGCAATGGCATCTCAGTGGCCGTGACATTCCCTGCCACTGTCCCCTCACCCCACACTGAAGCACTAGCAGGTCACACATGGATGTTGCATCACCAGGGCTGGAGACCTGCTTTTCCTGGTGCTCGTGCTCCACCCCAGCATGCGAGCAAAGGGACAGACCCACAAACTGCCAACCAAAGCCCGTGGCTTCTGCTATCTCTGGTGGCACCTGGCACAGCACTCACCAAGCCGCTCAGTGCTTGGCAGCCCTGCAGCCAGAAAGGTTTGATACCCAGGAATCTGTAGTGGCTGGGTGGTGACAGTCATACACATGGCACAGGGAGAGCTCCTATCCCTCCAGCACTCACAGCTCTGAAGGAGAGAGGGAATAGCCCCACCTGACAGGTGTGAAAGTGGCGTCTCCCCTCTGTGGCCCCTCCAGGAGGATGGAGGCAGCAGTTCCAACATCAGCGCTCCCCAAACCAGTCTGGCTCTGCAGGAGGCCCTGGCACTGCCCCCCATGCCAGGCTGGGTGACAGGAGCCCCAGTCAAGCATGGGCAGGGGGACACGGCTGGCATCACCCCCTTCCCAGCAGCAGCTCTCTCTGCTCCACTGCTCCCTCCCCTTCCCTTTTTCCATTTGTTTGTTCATTCCTTCTTTATTCGCCACAATTGTCCTTAATGGAAACAGCATCTCAGCGGAGTCACCCCGCAGGAAAGCTCGAGCACAGAGGGATTTTTGTAGATGGCTTTAATAAAAACATTGAAGGTCTGTTGTTCTTATAGTGCTGTGTGATCCATTAAGTCTATTAAATACAACAGAGGAAAACTGTGAAAAAAGCCAGAGGAGGCCATGATGTCACAAAAAACAAATGAGCCAGGGCTGCTTTCCTGCTCCTCTCCAGATCCACGGCTCTGCCCTGTGCCTCCCTGGCCCTGCCCTGTGCCTGCCTGGCCCTGCCAGCAGAGCGGGGGCCTGTGCTTGATCACCCCTCACTTGCCACATGTGCAGGTCTGTGTGTGTACTTGGGTTCCCATAAGTTTGTAGTTCCTAGATATTAATCCAGAGGATATTAAAGCTGAGGACCCGGGAGGTCTGCTCCTCCCTGCTGCAGACAGACTCCTCCCCAACACGTGTGTGCTGGGCCATGGCAATCGTGTGTCAGCCAGGGCCTGGCTGTGCCCTCTGAACCCCTTAAAATATCTCTGTGCCCCTTAAAACATCTTTGTGCCCGCTAAAACATCTTTGTGCCCTTGGAAATATCTCTGCACCCCTTAAATATCTCTGCACCCCCTAAAACACCTCTGCACCCTTTAAAACATCTCTGTGCCCCGCAGATCATTCACCAACAGCAGACAGCCATGGACGTGGGGATACATGTCCCCTGCCACCTGCCACAGCTCAGGTCTGGCCAGAGGCTCCAGCCTGAGCCTAAACAAGGCTGGAATCCAGCCTTGGCTCCTGGACAGATGCTCCATCCCACTCAGTACCAAGTGGCTGTGGAGGGGTGGAGGGAAATATGGCAGGAGGGAAGTTTTCACGGCTCGGGAGCGGCTGCATGGGTGAAACTCCTTCTGCCAGGAGAAGAGGGGAAGGTGAAGCCAGGAATGGAATGACTGAGAGTAAGAAGAGGCGCCATGGCATGGGATCAGCATGGCATGGATCATCATAGTGTGGCACTGTCATGGCATGGGATCCCCCTGTATATCATGCAGAGTTCCATCTCGCCTGCACCACCCGGGCTTCCCATCATCACCAAATCCTCCTCAAAGGCTGGACCCCCCTGAGCTCCAGGTCCGATGTTCCCTCTGGGATGTGCCCTCTGGCAAAGCTGTGAGTGTCACCCCCAACCCTCTCCTGACACTGCAGTGACGAGGGACTGCCTGGGAAGTGCTTGGAGATCCTCTGCTTGGAGAGCATAAGGATTACTTTGCATTCAGCTCTTTATCTCTTGCACGTCTTTGCGCATTCTGGCTAGATCTCACTCTGCTCTAAGCCTTTATTCCTTGAAAAGGGATATAAGGAAGGCTGAAGGCAGGAGGCAGGGAAGCAGGGATGCTGGAGGTCTGAGCTTTGTGGTTCACCCAAGAACAGGAGGAGAAGATGCCCGTGAGTATGTGCACAACATGAGGGCTGAACCCCCTGCTCTGCTCTAGCACGTGGCCACACCACAGCCTGGGAAGGTGACCCGGAGCAGATCCCTCCACGAGCCCAGGGAAACAGTGGGACAGGCTGGAGCCAGCCCCCCGTGGAAAACCAGCCCAGGCCCCCGGCAGCTCCGGGGAGTGCCGCAGCAAGCAGGCATTCCAGCAATTCCCTGCTCAAACAACACAGGATAATCCATCTCTTCTGTTTATTTGCACAAGATAATTTTTTTGTTGACACTCGAGAACCTTCTTCCTCTGGTCCCCCTTCCCTGGGTCCTAGAAAATGTTAACTCCTGGTCTCGCAGCGGCACCAGAGCCCTCACAGTGCCAAACTGGGAAAGCTGATGGGACTCAGACAGGCAGTGGCTGGGAGCCACCACAGAGGTGGGCAAAGCTGGGTTTGAGCCTGGGCATGGTGAGCAGGGAGAGCTGCTGCTGCTGCGTCCCCGGTCACCCCCTGCAGTGTCCTGTCCCCTCCACAGCGATGCCTTGGCTGCCTCAGTCCCTGCCGGGTTGTCAGAGCTCACCCACCCCCTTGGGCCCCCTGCCAGAGCCCACCTGCCCCTCACCAAAGCCCCTTTGTTGATATTTCAGCTGTTAGACAAAAATACAGCCCCTACCAAAGCCTCTCAGAGCTCGGGATGCTCCAGCCCCTGCCAGATGAGCTTTCTCCAGGAAGAGCACAAGGAATCAGTCACGTACAGGGTGATTTTATCCCCTGGGTGTCCTCCCACGTTCTGCTGGGCCGTGGTTTGTACTTCTGGAGTTGCTTCATCACCCCTGTAGGACCTGCCTTCAAAGACGGTGCCTAATCCCTTCTGGAAACCTCCTAATACCTTTGGCTACTTCCCTGCTTCGTGGCCACGAATTACAGTGGGCCTGGCCAGTCCTTCCTCAGCATCAGCCCTTCTGGCCCTTTGCCATCCACAATGACTTCAGAATGGTGTTCAGACTTCAAACAGACCCCCAAAACCTGTCATCCCTGGGCATTCACAGCTCCTGTCACCCGCCATTGGAATGGTATTCCTGGCTGTGGCACAGGGGAACCGCAGACAGTATTAGGGACCAAAGCAGCAGAGAAGGGCTCTGTGTGCGGTTTCCAGCAGAGGAACAATTTGTAATTCTGCTTTTATTGTCCTGGTACACGAGGGAAACATCACTTTGCCAGGAAGTCATGCCACAATGATTCACAGGGATCCGCTTGGGCTGCTCAAGTGAACAAAAGGAGTAAATCACAGAATCCCAGAATGGTTTGGGTTAGACAGTATCTTAAAGCTCATCTCACAGGTTTATGTGCCCACAATTCCACCCACCACAGCTACAGCTCCTGGCTCTGCTCCCACCAGAGCGGGGTGATGCTTTAGGTTTTAACTTTTATATTTTTCAGATCCTGTACTGCCCAGTGTGTAACTCTGAAACTTCATACAGCCTGTTAGCTACTGTTCCTTCATGCTGGTTAGACATAGCAAACCCTCTCTGGGCCTGAACTCAAGGACACCTTGTCCCAGGCCCCGAAACAAGTAAACTAAAGCCTCTGAAGAGGGGAGCAAACTTGGGGCAATTACATCATTACCTGAAATTGTAATTGAAGAATTAACCCTCATATGCAAATGGACCAAACTTACAAAAGTGTGAGAAACCCATGACTCAGTGTCCATCTTGGGTGTAGCATCTTGACTGCCTAGGGTGTACCTTTGAAGGCACTTCGATAAATACCTGCTTTGTTCTCTTAATCTTGTGTAGCCTCTGTTTTCAGGTAGCCAGTTCCAGGCATCAGGGGCATCCCCAGAGTGTCACCAGCTCCTCCAGCCACCTGGCCATGGGGATGGCTCAGCATGGCCATGTCTGAGAACCACCACAGAAAGCAGGAAAAACCCAACACAAATTCCAGAACCCACATAAAAACCCACTCACAGTAGAAATACTGCCATTTCCTCTTCCCTTTTGGGAGCACCTACAGACCCCATATGGCAGCTTGGCCAGACCAATCCTCAGATTAGGACCACTTAAAGCACGAGGCTTTTCCTCTTCCTTCAGGGACAAAGTGCAGGTGCCTCTGCAGGGCTCTGCCTCAAAGCCAGCACGAGCAGGAGACTGCTTGATTGCAGAATTGGGTCTGAATAAAGAAGTCTGGTCTAGGAATAACAACACTCGCAGCGATAGAGTGCATTATATAATGCCCTATAATAAAAGATATTACGGCATTACCAGGAGACAGGAATGCAGAGGGAAGGAAGGAACAGACGTGACAGTGATAAATCAATCTGGAGAAATACCAAATGCAATATACTCTTTGTCTCCTTTTGTTTGAGGCTCTGTAGATGTTTCCAGGTTTGAGCAACGGAGCTCGCAGGAACCTGCTCCTGCATCGAGCAGAGTTTATTAAACCCCTCCATAAACAACCTTTGCAAGGCACCTCTCTCGCTCCCTCCATTCCTCTCTGGCAGCTGTTGGACAGATGTGCAGCGCTGCTGGGCAGGAGGGGCAGCACTTCCAGGTGAGATAATTCATCCTTAAATTGCTCCCAATGAGGATAATGTGGGATATAAGGAAGCTGACAATAAAATTGGTTCTAAAAGTTGCCAATTAGGGAGGAAACAGCAAAAGGGGCGAGAAGAGACGGCGACTCCCTGATGTGGGCAGTGAAAGGCTGTGGTCGCAGGGGGCTGGAGCTGGGGGGCAGAGCTCTCCCAGCCTGCACCCCAAAACATAGAGCAGAGCCCCCTGCAACAGGGCAGAGAATGCTCCCCATTCCTGAGACCGTTGCACTGCTGTGGTTATGAGATTATTTAACTTTCGAGGCCTCCCTTCAGCAAGGGGTTTAATCACACATCTCATTTCCAACACTTAAGTGAGTCCATTGACTTCAATGATTTTCTTCAAAGGAACAATAGAGACATTTAAGGCACTGAGCCCCGCTGGATCAGCCCTGGGCTCTCCTCCCAGCGCTCCAAATTGACCACTTGCTTTTATGTAGGGCTGGGCTTTTTCCCTATCTTTGATGGTGTTAATTTACTGCTCTTATGACTTTTAACCAGAAGGAACAAGAGGGCTGCGATTCTTTTTTTTTTAACTCTGGAAATTAGGAGGAAAAAATGGTGACCTGTGACTCCATCCCAACGTATGAAGTTGTCATTCCTCATAACATCTCCTGCAGTTTCACTCGATCTGTCACGCTGCTCTGGCCAGGAGTTTTAATATTGGCACAAAGTAAAATGATGGGATAGCTGCCAATGCTTGGAGCTGCTATCTTAAGTAACATTAATCCAGAACTTCTAGAGTATTCCAGGTGGATTTGGGGTTTCCTCACTGTTTTGGGGTGCAGCTCAATGGCTGGTGTGCAGCACAGCTGGTGGGCGGCTGCAGGGCCTCAGGTGTCCCTTGTCTGCCAGACAAATGGGCATTTTGGGGACAGCTGAGGGACACAGCCTGGCCCAGTGCCACAATTTAACCCCACTGGTCCTTGGCCCCTGAAGGCTCTGAAGAGCAAATGATTCACAGCCGTGACTTTAACAAGCTTTGGCGTTCCATTCCCTTATTTATCTTTACAGTAAAAAGCAACAATTCTTCCCTTTCTGATGAAGCTGGGGAAAATAGGAATGATTGCTCCTTGTGCCACCAGCAGCTCCTCTCCAGTGGTGACCGCAGGACAAGGAGCCAGACCCCGGAGAGCTGGGTCCCTGCTGCCCGTGGGCTGTGCTGAGGTGGTGACACCCATGGGCCAGGCTTTCCTGGGATGGGGAGGGAGAAGGGGGAAAGAGACGGGCCAGAGAGCAGGGCTGGGCTCCCGGCAGAATCCTGGTTTTCTGGCTTGCAGGAGAAGGATCACCTGGGCTCAGTGAGGAGGATGCTCCTCCAGTCCTTTCCCCCTCAGAAGAAGGGACAGGAGCAAAGCTGTCAGGGATGGGTCCCCAGCAGCCCTCGCTCTGTGCCACCCCTCTGCCTCGTGCACTCTCCAAGCAACCTCCTTTCTCCTCTCTGCTCTTTCCTCTTCCTCTCCTTCCATTTCTGCTCCCACCATGACTTCCCCTCCCTGTCACCTCCACGCATGCCCTCCCTCCCCCTGCTTTATCTCTGGATACCAAGAAAGATTAGACTTTTTAATTACGGATCATTTTGGCCGCGGTGTCTCCGAGCCTGGCCCAGCAGCAGGGCTGGCTCAGATGTTCCCGCGTGCAGCCTTTCTGCCTGGCTACACTTGTTTATTCCTCATTCATTAGCTTTTTTACGTTGCTGGAGATCTGAGGCACTCACATGGCGCAGGAGGCTCGAAGTGACAGCAGTAAAAGCCGCTGCTAGTGAGATTATAGCTGCTCTGAACTGCTGCTGGCGCGGGTGGGAGCGCTCAGAGGGCAAGGGCAGAGCACTGCCTTTGTGCCAGCTCAAAGGGCCCTGTCAGAGCGCGTCAGGCAGCCTCCTGGAAAAAGGGAACTTTCCAAAACCCCATGAGAACTGGTTAAATTAACCCTTTCCCTGGTGGCCACCCCTTCGGAGGCTCCCAGCAGAGGCAAGGAGCTGCCTGTGCCGGCTCTGGGCCCCACGATGGATTGTGCGGGTGCCTCATGCTCAGCACAAACCCTCTGTCCCCTTTATCAACAGGCTTATTTTTATCAAATCAGGACAGAAACTTGGAAATCTTGCTGTAAGTCAAGTAGAAAATTATCAGTCCACAATCAAAACACTCCCCCCTGTCCTTAAGGCATTAATTCCCTGAGCTGGCTCTACTCACACACAGGGCACCACAGAGCCCTTGGCACTGGCCCAGTGGCCCACCCAACCCCCGTCTCTGCAGCCACCCAACGTGGTCCCTTCTCTCTTTCCTGCCCTCCTTCCAGTGGGAGAGGAGCAGGAGGGGATGCAGAGCCGAGCCCTGCATGTGGCCGGGCGCTGCTGCAGCTCCGGCAGCAGCGGCAGCAAGGGAGCACCTCTGCAGTAAACCTGGACTCCATGTAATTGCAGAGGATTCCTGAACTGGTGGGGCAGAGGAAGCTGGGTGGTGAAGAGGCCAAATGGTCCTAATCAGCTGCTCCACAGCCATCCCTGGCAGTGTTCAAAAAACCTGTGGATGTGGCCTTGGCAGTGCTGGGGGAACAGCTGGACTCGATGATCTCAGAGGCCTTTTCCAACCTTCTGGACTCTGCGATTCCATGGCTGTACAAACATCCAAGCTCCCCATGGCCAGCCTAGGGACAGCCAGCTGTGCTGTCACAGTGCTGTGATCCCTCAGGAGGGTCAGGGTGTCTGCAGGCAGCTCCCGTGGTCCCCTGGACACTGGGGGAAGAGTCCAGATGCGTTGTCATCCCCCGGAGCCCTGCTCCTGGGAATGGGGCTCCCTGCTCCCACTCCAGGGTGTTTACACTGAGCCCTGACAGATGGGCGCGGGCTGTGGATGTTTATACAGCATCTCCCAGAGGGTCCAGATGGCCCCTGAGCTCCCAGGCCCTGCTCCCCTCTCTGCTCCCAGCTGGGCTCCTGGGCTCAGAGCTCTGCCAGCAGGGCAGCATCAGGACAGGGATGGTGCTGCCCTCTAAACACCCCTGGGCTCGCCCTTCCCCATCAAACACTGCTGGCAGCATTGCTGGGGACTCCCAGATGTCACCACTGCCTTCAAAGTCCCCAGTAACCATTGGCTGAGGTACCTCCAAAGCCAGGGAGGAGAGGGGAAGGAAGCCCTGGAGGGTGGGGAACATCCCAGATCCCAGCACCAGCTTCTCGAAAAGGCTGTCCCCACAGGGCCAGCCAGACCAGTGCCACCCTGGGCTGGAGCAGGAGGACTTTGGTCTCCATGGTTGTGCATGGGGGGTGGCTGTGGGGACACTTGGCATCAGGGGATACAAAACCCTGCAGAAGCAACGTCGCTGTGCTTTGTGCAGGTGCCATGTGGTGTGGTGTGCCATGCTGTGGCCCCATGTGGCATGGTGTGATGCCACGAGGTGTGGCACGGTCCCTCCTGGCATGGAACTGCATGGTGTTGTGATGTCCCAGGGACTGGTGTGGTGTCCCTTGGACTGGTGTGGTATCCCTTGGATTGGTGTGGTGTCCCAAGGAGTGCTGTGGTGCCTCACAGTGCCATACCCAAGCCGTGGCACAGGCAGGAACAGCGCTGGGTCTCAGGGCTCCCTGCCAGCCCCAGCCCCGGGGCTGCCATGGCACAGCTGCTGCCACACACGCAGTGCCTGTCCCCCAGCCAGCCTCTGCCAGGAGCCGCAGGAACAGCTGGGCTCCTCCAGGGACCTTTCCCTGGCTCGGCAGAGGACGGGGCACGGGGGCCACACACCAGCCATGACATTTCCCTTCCCCTGGCCCCGCAGGCCCGGCCCTTCTGAACACACCCAGAACGGGCTGGAAGGGGGATAATTGGTGCCCTCCACCCCGTGTGCAGCGCCCGGGGGCACACGCGTGAGAACGGGTCCCTTTCACAATTTGCACCGTTCCAAGGGAAGCACATTTTTTCCCAAGTCCTAATGAATATTGCAGATTCCAAGGGCTCGGGGAGATGAGTCCTGCCAGGCCGGATCGCGCTCTGCAGAAACACTTTGTCACTTGCTGTTCCCATCACGGCGCTTTAACAGCCCTGCACAGTCGAGCTCATGATTCCGGACAGCGAATGCCTTCAAAGCCCGCACAGCCCCGGCTCCGCTTTCAGGTCATGGAAATGCCACTGTCACTTCGATGTCGAAATGTCCCCAACACGTTGTCAATAGGGATGTGGAATGCCCCGCTCAAGGGGAAGGGAGACAAAGGGAGCGGGGCAGCCGCCACTCCCAGTGCCCCAGACAGCGTTTCCAGAGACACAGCACCCACTTTCCCAGAGACACAGCACCCACATTCCCGGAGTCACAGCACCCACATTCCTGGAGTCACAGCACCCACTTTCCCAGAGACACAGCACCCACATTTCCGAAGTCACAGCACCCACATTCCTGGAGTCACAGCACCCACATTCCTGGAGTCACAGCACCCACTTTCCCAGAGGCGCAGCACCCACATTCCCAGAGACACAGCACCCACCAGCCTGGCCCTGAGCCAGGGGGTTCAGCACCTCCCTCAAAATCTCACTCAGCACCCACACTGACACCCTGCCGCAGGGGCAGCCCTAAAACACAGGAAAAGGCATCGACACACATCCCACACACATCCCACACACATCCCACATGTATCCAACATGTATCCAGCATGCACATCCATCACACATCCAGCACAACCAGCACACATCCAGCGTGCATCTGGCACGCCACCACGACACGGTGGCATTAGGACATGTGCCAGTCTGCGCAGGGACAGCCAGATGCCAGGGTGTGGGGCAGCGTCCCCAGAGCTGTTTCATGCCCGGCCATGGAGCAGTAATTGCTCGGCTGGGATACGAGGATGGCCACAGGGCTGAGCACAGCAGCAGCAACAGCAACCACAGACTGGGAGCATAGTTCGTGCCCAGCCAGGGGATTCTCAGGAGAGCGGGAATGGAGCTGGCAGCGCGAAGGAGATGTTCCATTAGCGCTCGCTGCCTTGGCTGCCGCTGCTTTGCTGAGCTAAATAACAATAATATCACTCATCCCCAAAGGCAAGAGGCTGCTCTGAGGAGAAGGGACAAGAAGGAGGAAGCTGCTGTCCCTCGTGGAAAGGCCAGGGATTTGTGCCAGCAGGCACAGCCCGGGTCCTGCAGGTGACAGGGACAGGGTGGTGGCATTGCCCACAGCACCAGGACAGACACTCCCATCCAGGTAACACTGGTGACACCTGGATAATATTTACCAACAGTCCCAAGTTAATCCTTTTTTTTTTTCACTGTGTCATGACACCGCATTTTGTGGCAAATCATTGTAAAAATTGCTGTGACCACATTATCTGCTGTTCTCCTACAAAATACAGCAAATTCCACATCCCAGCTGAGCCTCAGCGTTCGTGGGGACACACTTCCCATGGCTGCTGGATGCTCTAATGCCACTAGTATTTACTACTCGTGTCTATAAATATTTAAACAAACCCAGCAAACGTTGGCCCAGTGAATCAAAATGTTTTGCTGTTGCTGAAGGAAATGTGGGAAAACCCAAGACAAGGTGGTTTCATCCTTGCCTTCCTCCCCTGCTTGCACGTGGACCCCAGTGTGCTTTGTTCATCACAAACGGAATGGAATACAGGCAGTTAACCCAATAAATGAAATACTATTATTATGCACCAGGAGTGATCCTCTCTACCAGGCTGGCAGGAGTGAGGGGTTCCATCCTTCCTGGTGCTGCTGGAAGGGCTCAGGGAACACCAGAAAGAGCATTTGTCAGCAGGCAGGGGCTGGTGATCAACCAGTCCTTGCGGTTTTCCCTTTTTAAAAAATAATTGACACAATAATTTTCTTCTACACCTCTCTATACTTTAATCACCTCTAACACGGGTGCTTCTCAGGTAATTTGACCTTTTCAATCTCTCTGTGCACGTCCCCAGCAGCCTTTGGGCTGAGAACAAAACAAACACTAGAATTAAACCTTGTTTTTAATCCTGGGTAATTTTGGTAGTGCTCTGCACTGCTGCTCCTTATTCCTCCAACCCGTTTTTTGGCAATCGCTTCTCAGATACTTGAAACTCCTTCATCCATGGAATGCTGTCTGGGCAAACAGGAGCCAGAGGAGTTCTCTGAAACCCTCAGCATCACCTCCCCGGTTTGGCTAATTTTGTTTGTTGGTTTTAAAACTGTCATGAGAAATGAAATGTGAAGGGAAGCAGCTTTAGTGTGAGGGGTAAATAATTAGAACGTGAAAAAAAATCCCAATTTTTCAATACAATGAAGCAAGAGGGAACATTGCCATTTCCACTGTGGCCAGAGGAGGTGATGCCCACACCCCTCAGCCTGTTGGGGACATCTTGACACATGCAGCCAGTGGCAAATCCTCATGGTCTTTATATAAAAAGAAAATATTTCAAATGGCCAAGTGCTCCCAGGAAGAAATTTGAGGCAGTTTCTCTCTGCAAGGGCACACAACACCACAGCCGTGGCCTCTCCAGCACAGCCAGGAGAGCTGCAGGTGCCTGACCCCAGTAATGGGGCAGAGCAGCTCCTGAACAGGTATTTCTTGGGTCATCAAAAGTATTTCTTTAGGCATTTTCATCTTGTACAGGGAGATTTATAGTAAATTCCTTCATTTCCACTCTAATACAATCAAGTTTTAAGGAAGAAACAGGAATATTGGTTTCCTGGGTTTTGATTTTTTTAATATTAAAAGAAAAAATAGACAAAGAGTAATAACTGAGCACAGTTTCACATAAAAAACCCCAGACATTTCAAGTCCATTCTCTTTGACTGAGATTAAACCGAGCTGGTTTGGTTTGTACAGCAGAAGGGCAGCGCTGGGGGTCTTGGCTTGGAAAAGAGCCCACGAGGGCTCCCAGCAGCAGGAGTGTCCCCACCTGCCCCCACGGCTTGTGGATTTGCTCACCTTGTGCTTGCATTGCGGGGCCAGGAGCACAAGGGGATCATAAAACCATCCCCGACGGTTCCGTGGGCTGGCAGAACGCGGGGAACGGGAACAACAGCAGCGGTGATCAGCGGAATGTGCCCCAAAAGGCAGAGCTCGTGCTGGTGCTGCGGAGCTCGGGGTCTGATTTATGGGCTCTGCACACCGAGGGGGGAGGAAAACCCTTCATTCCCGAGGAGCTTCTGCCGTGGTGCTCGGGCTGCGCCAGCTGGCACTTCCAGGGCAGTCCTGGGCAGCAGAGCCTCCCGAGCCGGCCCAGAGCCCGGGGACACGGCGCCCCGGCCCCGGAGCCCCCCTGGGTGCACTGCTGGTGCGGGCAGTGGCTCAGGGGCGGGGGTCCCTGTCCCCCTGTGGATGTGGTGGCAGCGATGAGGTCGCTCCCGCGCCGCTCCCGCGCTGTCAGGAGCCATCGCTCCCGAGCCAGGGCCGCGCCCTGTCCCCCCACCTCGGGGTGCGATGGGCTGGTGCCTGGGGGGTGCTCTTATCTCACCGTGATAACAAACCGTGGGGGTAGCCCAAGCCCTTTCTCGGCTCGTCCCCGTGGCCGCCGGCGTCGCTTCTCCGGCGGGTTGGCTGCCAACTATTCATCTGCTGCCTCAGCTCATTATCTCTGTGGCGCAGCCAGGACGTGTTCTGGGTGGGAGAATTTGGGTCAGTGGGTTTCACAAGCCGTTCCTTGAGATGCCCTGGCACATATTTAGCGTTTGGCATTCCATGTGGGACCAGCCGCCGTGCCCGTCCCTCTGCATCCTCCCAGCTCCAGGCGAGTGTCACAGGGACAGCAAGGGGGGCTGGGGCAGCCCCAGGGAGTGGGTGGGGAGAAGGTTGCAAGGGACAGACAGAGCTGGGATGTTTTCAGTCTCCTCCTGTTTTCTTTTGCACAAGTCTGAATATTTTATCTGGCTGCGTGCATCGTCCCTGAACTTAAAAATAGCCGGGTTCCTTCCTGGTGGAATGGAGCAGTTTGCTTTTTCTAGATTTTTCACGCAGATTTCTTGTTCCCCTCACACCCAGTAATTGCTCCTGGAGCCAGGAGGGCGCGGGGAGGGTGCCTGGCCCGGCACACACACACTCCCCTCCCCTCTGTGCCGCGGGGACATGGCAGGTTTGGGCATGAGGGTGTTTCCCACCTCCCCCGGTTCGGTTCGTGCTGATGCTCCGGTCCCACGGGGTGCTCAGGACAGGGCCCTGATGGAGATCTCAGTCCTGCTCTTTAATAACCAGCCACCCCTGCAGGGAGTGAACCTACCAGGTAGGCAAGGGCTGGTGAGGGACACACTGGTCCAGGTCATGGAGTGATTCACACTCAGTGCTTAAAAACAAATGGAGTTTTGGAGATGGCTCCTGAAGTTTGGTTGATTCTCGTGATGTATCCCATTCTTTTTGGTTTTGTGCAGGGGGACAGTGAAAAACAAGGACTGACAGACTTACAGACACAGAATCTCCTTTTCCTGTCACTGTGCAAGTGTTAGGGACCGTCACGGGACAGGAGGGGGGGACACCTGAGCTGCAGTGGGGAAGCAAAGTTGTCTCCAGCAGCCACATCTGGGGTCCGCGTCCCTTCCTGTCTCTGGGCTGGTTCAGGCCAGGGTGAGTGAGGAGTCGTCGCCCCGCACTGCATTTCTGGAGCAGGTGGCGTTGGTACGTGCATGCATCTTCTGGCATTCCCAGGACATCTCCCTGACAAAGGCAGTGCGGCAGTCTGGAGCCTGGGAGCAGCTTTCCCTCAGCACATGGGGTGAAGGAACGGGTGGTACCACACGGTCAAGTGCCAATAGCAGCTTCTTCCCTTGTGCACTGTGAGAGCCGTGTCCAGAGTCCTGGCCAGAGCCGTGTCCAGAGCTGTGGCCAGAGCCATGCCCAGAGCCATGTCCA
This sequence comes from Corvus cornix cornix, assembly GCF_000738735.6. Taxonomy (NCBI): domain Eukaryota; kingdom Metazoa; phylum Chordata; class Aves; order Passeriformes; family Corvidae; genus Corvus; species Corvus cornix. The sequence continues at coordinate 1,751,141 of NC_047058.1, read as the reverse complement.
GAGCTGTGTCCAGAGCCATGTCCAGAGCTGAGCCCAGAGCCATGTCCAGAGCTGAGCCCAGAGCCGTGCCCAGAGCCATGTCCAGAGCTGTGTCCAGAGCCCTGTTCAGAGCCATGTCCAGAGCCGTGTCCAGAGCCGTGCCCAGAGCTGAGCCCAGAGCCGTGTCCAGAGCCGTGCCCAGAGCCGTGTCCAGAGCCATGTCCAGAGCCGTGTCCAGAGCCATGTCCAGAGCCGAGCCCAGAGCCGTGTCCAGAGCCGTGTCCAGAGCCATACCCAGAGCCGTGCCCAGAGCCCTGTTCAGAGCCATGTCCAGAGCCGAGCCCAGAGCCGTGCCCAGAGCCGTGCCCAGAGCCATGTCCAGAGCCATGTCCAGAGCCGTGTCCAGAGCCGTGCCCAGAGCCGTGCCCAGAGCCGTGCCCAGAGCCATGTCCAGAGCCATGTCCAGAGCCGTGTCCAGAGCCGTGCCCAGAGCCGTGCCCAGAGCCGTGCCCAGAGCCATGTCCAGAGCCATGTCCAGAGCCGTGTCCAGAGCCGTGCCCAGAGCCGTGCCCAGAGCCGTGCCCAGAGCCCTGTTCAGAGCCATGTCCAGAGCCGAGCCCAGAGCCGTGTCCAGAGCCGAGCCCAGAGCCGTGCCCAGAGCTGAGCCCAGAGCCGTGTCCAGAGCCATGTCCAGAGCCGTGTCCAGAGCCATGTCCAGAGCTGAGCCCAGAGCCATGTCCAGAGCCGTGTCCAGAGCCGAGCCCAGAGCTGAGCCCAGAGCCATGTCCAGAGCCGTGTCCAGAGCCGAGCCCAGAGCTGTGCCCAGAGCCGTGCCCAGAGCCATGCCCAGAGCCATGCCCAGAGCCGAGCCCAGAGCCATGCCCAGAGCCGAGCCCAGAGCCGTGTCCAGAGCCATGTCCAGAGCGCCTGGCTGGTGACACAGTGTGAGCAAACCGGCAGTGCTGGTGTGGCCTGTCCCCATGGCCTCTGTCACACACTCTGCTCCCCAGCCCTGCAGCTTTGGGAGACAGGATGGGTGAGGACACGTTGCTGGGCCCACACGGGATGCCGGTAACTGGAAGTGACATGTGCCAGACTCTGTCACCCTCTCGCCGGTCACACGCGCAGCCCTGCCAGAGATTCTCTGACATCTCTTGTCTCAGCGTTTATTTTAAAGGAATGTGACATTCTAGCTGAGCAAATTCCCTCTCCTGAGCTGGGAATGGTGCGCAGTAAAGATGCCTGTGTAGGCAGACAGTCCCCATTCCCTGGAACTCCAAGGTCCTGCCACATCCCAGGGATGGAGCAGCAGTGCCAGGAGGAGCGGGGCAGCAGCACATCTTCCTTAGCTGGTGCCTGGGCATTGCATGCAGTGACACGAGGGGTCCATGTCCCCTTGCTCAGCCCACCCCTGCACCTCTCTTGACCCAAATGCAGATTTTTTCCCTTCCCATATCGCCAAAGGAACACTAGCTCCAGGCTGGGAGCAGGACCCCTTACCTTGGCAGGATTGGTGGGGGGGGCTAGGCCACCACCTGTGGCACCTCAGAGCCCTGGAATTCCATCCAACCCACTCCCTTGCTCCCCTCCCTGTGGGGGATTCTCCTCTCGTGTTCCTGGAGTGCCAAACACGCGTGACCCTGAGTCCCTCGTGTTCCCGGGCTGGTGTGAGCGGCTCCCGGCACCTTCACAGCTCCTCGGACATGCTGTGTGTGGTGAACTTTCCCCTCCCCCGGCTCCCCCATCCTCCCCCAGTCTCTCCACCATACGGACACAGCTGAGCAGCTACCAGATATTCAGAGCCGTGAAGGTTGATAAACAAAAGTGAGATAGGACATGGCACCAGAAAGACCTCAGCTAATGGAATTTTTAAGCTACTTAATTTTGGGGCTTGTCAACCTTGACAGCAACCCTTTAATAAATGATGTGTTGTAATTCCCACCCGGTTCCCTGGGTGCGGGGGCCGGCGCGGGGCTGCGGGGGGTGGGATCTGGTGGCTGGAGATCCCAGCACGGGCAGCACACGGGATAGTGCTGAGTGGGGACTGCGGGGTGGCAGCGGGTCCGGCTGAGCCGCAGCTCTCCCAGTGCTCCCCAGCTGGGAGGGGTTGGGGACTGGGATGGAGGGACAGAGGTACAGCCCAGCGCGGGGCAGGGGTCGCGGGGCTGTCCAGCCTCTGGTGATGCTTCGGAAGGAGGGAGCAGCCGCCGAAGGCTGCCTTCCCACAGGGCAGAGCCGCGGCCGTGCGCGGGGTGCGCAGCGCCCACGGACCCCAGGGAGCCCAGGGACCCCGGGGACTCCCGGAGCCGCGGGCTGGCCGGGGGAGGGCAGTAAATGCTCCTCCCCACCCCTCAATCTCAGTGCTTTCCTCCGGAACAATCCTGCTGGCAGCTCCCGTGCCAAGGCGTGCGAGTGCCACCCAGTGTCCGCAGCGAGGGGACCCCGCGGGGCACAGCCCGGCTGGGGGCTGGGGAAGGGGCGCACCCGGAGGATGCGGTCCCTCGGTGTCCCCACAGAGTCCCCGCAGAAGCCAGCAAACCAGCGAGCAAACCCCCAGCCTGGGGTCCCCCCAAAAGGTGCTCCAGCCACCAGCGTGGCATTGGGGCTGCTTCAGCAGCGGAGGCTGGGGGAGGCTGTGGGAGGCTGTGGGCAGACCCCCCCAGTGCTGCCGGGTGAAGGCACAGACCCGCACCCCGTGTGAGGCAGCAAAGGCACCCGAGCCCACTGCCAGCAGGAACGGGGGGACAGGGCTGGGGGGGCTCTGAGGGAGCCCCTGATCTCCGGGATCTCTGTGAGGAAGCAAGGATGGGCTGCCCTGGAGCCTTCTGCAGGAGGTTTTGCTCCCGGCAGGATGAAGGCAGAGCACGTGCTTGGGTGCATTGAGCAGAGGATTTAAGGGGTTCTGGTCCCCTCCTCATCATTTTGTTGTGGCAGCTGAGATTCGGCTCCAGAGTCGCTCTGCTCCACACCCTGGCTGCTCCCAGCCCTGAAAGCCCTTTCCTTCCTCGTGCCCAGATGCTGCAGCACATCTGTCACACACTGGGCTCACATCTGCCGCACACAAACCTGCCCGTCCTCAGCACCAGGACCAGATTGGGCTGGCAGAGACAGGCGGTGGCACAGTGACACCCATCCCCTCCCAACCCTGCCAATCTGGGGTCCTGCTCCTGTTTTGGCTCCTAAAGGCTCCCAGAGAATGGCCCAGGAAAGTTCAGTTTAGGAAGATGAAGTAACATGGAGTAAAACTGAAAGCAGGAGGTGCAGCAAACCCGCTGGGCATTCCACATGGGCTTCCTAGGAATGGGCAGGAAGCAGCAATGGGGGACAACCAGCACTTGTCCCTTGTGGAGAGCAGCCACAAGTGTCCCAGCAGGAGCACACAGATGATTCCGGAGCGCTGGAGGTTGGGAAATGGCAGCAGCAGCCAGGCCTCCACATTCGCCAGAGCTGCAGAGCCTGGGGGAGACACAAAGGTGTGAGGAGGAAAGTGTCCAGGCTGGGAAAGAGCCAGATGGCAGCAGCAGGGAGCAGATGGGAGATGGAAAACAACCTACACAGCCCAGAGAGCTGAGGGGGCCTTGGGCCCGTGGCTGCATGGAGGGACATCCCACAGCCCCAAGGGCCACGGAGCTGCCACAGAGATGGTGAAGAACCTGCCTGGGGGTGGAGAAGCAGCAGCACCCAGAGTGGGCTCCGTGGGTGTCCTGCCTCCTGCTCCAGGCCCCTGCAGCATCTCCAGCTCCAGCAGCTGCCCTGCACCGCTGTGCCCATCTGACGGCAGCTGGCTGTCCTTGGAAAGCGTCTTTCCTTTGGAAAGTAAAGTGTTTAGCTATGAGGGTTTGTGAGGAATTGGCCTTGTCTCCCAAAAAACTCAGCCATCACCTTGCAGAGCTCCGTTCACAAGATAGTGAGGATGGCCTGGAAAAGGGTATCCAGTATCCTGGGAATGGTACCTGGGAATGGTACCAAGAAATGCCACCAGTCCTGTACCCCAGCTCTGGGCTGCAGGATGGGAAGCTTCCACTTCTGGTGGCTTGTGCTGATGCTTTAGCCCTGAGGCAAGAAGTCTCCAATGAGGAATATTCAGGGAAAGGAGCTGAAAATCCCACCTAGGTGTGAGACGGCTGAAATCACATCTTAAAGCAAATTTCTCATTTCCCAAGTCACTCCTGTTACCTCTAGAAATGTGTGCAGGAGGCCCTGGTCCTGTGGGAAGAAGGTTGAAGAGCCAGAGGACAGGGTGGGATCAGCAGCACAGGACCCAGGCCGGAGGGTCGGGCTGGGCCAGATGGCTCCGAACGCCGCAGGGAGAGATCCTGCCCAGAGCCACATGGGCCAGCTGAGCCCAGCACTCAGCAGCACTCACCGGGGCTTTAGAGCCAGGGAAATTAATTTTTTAAGAGTCTCTCTATGATCTCTGGTCTCTGGTGTTTGGCTGAGCAGTCAGGTGGTCTCCAGCCACCCGACTCCATGTCCAGATGGCAGGGAGAGGTGGGGAAACCAGAGCCTGTTTCCAGGCCCTCATTCCCAGGTGTTTGCTTTGGGACCCTCACTCCCAGTGTTTTCTCTGGAACCCTCATTCCCAGGTGTTTTCTCTGGGACTCTCTCTCCCAGTGTTTGCTTTGCAATCAGCAGCAGCTTTTCTGCCCATCCCACTGTCTGACACCAGTTCTGGAGATGCCGGATGGACACGGCTCATCCCTCAGCAGGAGGAACACTCAGAGCCTTCTCCCTGTGCCCTGGTGATGTTCTGGGCTCCTCTCTCCTGCAGGGCACCGGGAGGCTCAGCCTGTTCATCCCGTGATCCCAGACAGACAGACAGATCGCTGGGAATCAGCAGCCTCTGCTTTCCCAGCCACAGCAGGTCAGGGTGCCAGGGAAGCAACACTTCACCACTCCAAGCAATTACTCGGGATTTTATCATTCAAAACTAAAACCAGAGCCTATAAATAACCAGGATCTCTGTCCTAATAGCTGCATTTCAGCGTATTTTTAATTATCATTTTATGAATGGGTGCATTAGAGGATATTTAAATACCACGTCAGCCGTGCTGGTAATGAGGCAGGATTGTTACAGGCCAGGGCTGGCCATATATTACCCCAGTATATACATATGCTTCGACATCGCTTTTAAAAATTAGCTATTTCAAGCGTAAAATTATAATTGGTTTGTCTAATAAAAGGATAAATAAATATCTATTTAACTTCATTACTGTCAAAGGCAGGAGGCTTTTCTCCATTGTCTCCTTAGGGTTTTATGGCAGAAAAGCTAATTAGCTGTAATTGGGTGGATCCAAGGCAAGGAAGGCAGGGGCAGCGGCAGCGCTGACTGGGAATGGGGCGCCAGTGCCTTTCCCGGACTGGTGTCCCAGTCTCTGCAGGGATGGGAGTCCCGCTGGCACCAAGGGCAGGCTCTGCCCCAGTGCCCAGCTCAGGGGTGTCTCTGGGGTGGTATCCATGCAGTGGGGCAGCGTCAGGTGCTGGTTTCCAGGGTCATCTTGGGGTCCTCCCATGGCCGTCTGTGTTTTGATGGTTCCCCTGCCAAACAACCCTCTGTCATGCCTGACCTGATGGACACTGGGATCCCATCTTCTGGCCAGGCCCCCCAGGCTCAGCCAAGGCTTGTTCATCCCTGTTTCAGGAGAGATTCTGCTCAACGCCCGTGTGCATGTCCCGCATTTTCACTCTTAAGCAACAAAGCTCAAGTGTCTCCTGACCTCACCAGCCAGCAGAAGGGATGTAAAGGTCCTTTACAGACAGCTCCTGACCCAAAGGTTGAAGTTGCCATGAGCCCCAGTGACATCCCACACAGGCCGAGCTGGGGCACAGCCCCTGCCTGATCCGCCACCACTGATTCCCCAAAACATTCTGAACACCCTGGTCCAGTGGAAGGTGTCCCTGCCCATGGAGGTGCTGGAATGAGGTGGTCTGTAAGGTCACTTCCAACCCAAACCATTCTGTGATTCTGTTCCCTGGTTTTCTCCCCCCTCTCCCTCCAGGATCCTCCCCCCCAGCCCCTGGGAGAGGGACAGCGCCTGTCAGGGGGCAGCGGATGTCACACACAGCTATGCCTTGTGCGTGTGTACAAATCTCCTTTGCATATGGGATTTGACACAAGGAGAGAGAGGAGCAGACCTGACACCCGTAGCAAATCTCCAAGCTGCCAGCAACATCTTTCTTTTTTTTAATTTTTTAAAGGAAAGGAAAAAGAAGGAATGTTAATAATTGCAGGTTCACGCCTCATGGTGTGCGGGGGGGGCGTCTGCGCGGGGGCATCAGCACAGAGAACACGGTCTGGGTTTGCTTATCAGTTCTGCTTGTTGAGTGCGATCCAGGGCTGGGAGAAACACCAACAGACAGCGTGGAAAATTAATTTTTAATGCCTTTTATTAGTGCTTAAGCCATTCTGAGAGGATGAAATAATCCCTGCTTAGGCGGAGTGCAAAGGTCTCGCAGGGCTGTCAGGAGCTGAGTCACTCCACAGCCAAACTGATCCAAATGCATCTTCCCCGTCTGAAATCTTCGGGAGCCCAATCCCCCACACACCCCCAGCTCCCACAGCATCTTCCTACACAGCCACTCAAAATAGAGTTTTCCTCCCATGGAAGGGAGCAAAGAGCTTTGTCTCTCCCTTCCACCCTCTGTCACAGTGTGTCACCACTGCCCCCGGTGCAGGGACAAGCATTGGCAGCAGGTGATGCAGATCCTGCCTGGAGCGGGGGCAATGCCCTCGAGTGATCCTTGCAGGTGGGATGGACTGGAGCCTCCTCACAATGGGCACCGGCTCCTCCATCCTTTGTGGCACTGAGAGCCAAGAGGGAGGGCCAGAGCCATCCCTGGGCTGCGGGTCCTGTGCCCTGCAGAGCCACTGAGGCAGCAGAACATGACTGGAAACTGCTGCCATACATCCCCAGGAGCCCCAGCAGCCGCAGGCTGGGACAGGCAGTGGCAGGGAGAGGACCCCACGCCTGTGCAACGCTGTCAGAACAGTCGCTGCTGTAGGGCAGACTACAGGTCAGGATGGTGCTGGAGAACCAAAGCTTTCCATTGCTCCTCCTTTCCCCAGGTCCTGGCAAGAGCCTCTTAATGAGGATGGAAAACAAATTCACCAAGGCTGGAGGATGGGAAGGGCTGGAAGGGGATCAGGATCCAGCACTGGGTGGCCTGGGGCTGTTGGGTTTGTTTGCCTGGGGCTGGTGCTTGCAGGACAATCTTGGGGATCCCACAGTCACCACCCCTCAGTGATGCCACCTGGCCCCACAGTCATCGCCCCTCCTCGTAGTGTGGCAGGTACCCGTCAGGGCCAGCTCTGAGGGGCCGTGCCCGGCAGTCCCAGGCAGAGCCAGCAGCCATGGCCAGGCACAGGGAGCATCCCCTGCTGGGGTCTATGTCCCTGGCACCGCCAGCACCCAGCTGGGCTGACAATCCCTGCACACAGCCTGCCCGAGGCTCGATTTCCACAGGAACACTTCAGCCAGTCCCCAGGAGGAGCAGGAAACTGGGAATCTTTCCACATTAAAAATGATTGTATCAGTTCAGTGAGGAATTAACACACCTCACACATGAGGGTTGAGGGCTGCCTTGGAATCAGAGCTGTGGCCCTGCAGGAGGGACAGCAAGAGTTGAGAGAATTAAAACCTGTATCATAACACACAGTCACGACAGGGGCGAGCCAGACCCATGCAGATGACCCCTTTTTGTTCCTGCAATGTATTCCCTGCTGCCATCTACTTGCCTTTCAGTGCATGTATTGAGCACTAATACATTCTCTGCCCACTTCTAATGAATTTTATCTCTCTGTGCTCAGGTACGTGTGGATATTGCACACACAGACATGCGTCCCGACACAGCCTGCAGGTGTGGGTACAGCACACACCTGCCCCAGCACCTGAGAGATCACCCACATCCCCAGGGGCACCCCAGGCTGAGAGCAGGGTGAGAGCCCAGGGTGCTCTGCCCACCTGCCCCAGCATCTCCTGGGCTCGGACACTCATTCCAGGGTGCGAGAGGAGGCAGAGGTCTCTCCCCAGGAGGAAGGAAGCTCCAAAGAGCCTCTTCACATGATGAATTTTAACATTTCTCTCCACATCCAGCCTGAGCACAAATCCCTTCAAAGGCCTGGCCCAGCACAGCAGAACTAATTTGAAATGTCACCGAGGTCAAGCCCAGCTTCCCCAGCCATTAACCTGCCTCTCAACTCCACACTCCTATTTATTTACATAGGCGCATATTTATTTAAACCCCCAATCCCAGCTTCAGGCGGGGATGGGGTTGGGAAGGGAGGAAATTCCCTGCCTGCAGGGCCTTGAGCTGCTGCTGCTGGGGGACTCTCCCGAGGGCTCCGTGTTCAGAGCATGACGTGCAGGATGAGAAGGGGGCTCTGCAGAGAGCTGGTTGTTCCAGCCCAGCCTTTCTGGTTGTGCTTCTATTCGATCCATTCCTGCCCAGACATAGAAAGCACAGTCTTGCCTCTCCAGGCAGACCTTCCACAGGCACAAACCAGGGTAACTGCTCCAGGACATGGATTCACAGCAGCTCTGCATTCCGTGTCTTTTAATCTTTGCTTCTGCTCCCAAGCAGATGAGAGGGACTTTGGGAATGCTTCTGCAGGTGCACTTGTTGCAGAAATTTGATCCTATTCCTGTTTTATTTCTGGCATCTCAGCCACCATGATGGACCAGGAAACCTGGAGAGCATTTGGATCCAAACTCCACCAGACCCCACCTGATCTCTGTCCCTGTCCCCTCGCCACTGTCCTCGGCATTGCTGCAGTTTTGTGCTACCTGTGGATAAAGCCAGAGTTCCTTTGTCCCTGCTGTGCATTGTGCTGCTCCTCAAAGCCCTCCTGACAGTCCCTCACATGTCCTGCTTCCCCCCTGGGCCAGTCCCACTGGCACAGGTGAGCCAGCCCAAGCTGCTGGGCACAGGACACACCAGCACGGCCAGGACAGGCACCAGCACAAGCACTTCCATGGGAGAAGGACCGCCCAAGAGCACCAGGATCTTCCTAAATGCTTTTCCACTGGGATGTGCCAATTAGGAGATTAAAACCTCCTGCTGAGGCATGCCTGGGGCCAGCTGGGACTGCTTATGTGTGAGTGGGTGCAGAGTGGGTCGCTGGGAGACCCAGATGGATGCTGGGGTTGCTGGGGAGGAGGAAGGCTTGGATGGTCTGGCTGAGCCAGCCTGGGCAGGGCTGGAGCATCCCTGGCACAGAGCTGTGTCACACCAGCACTGCTTCTCTGCCTCGTGCCCAGCAGGTGCTTTGCAAGGAAAGCAGAGGAGATTGGCTCCTGTGGGCTTGTATCTCCTGGGTCCCCAGGGTCTGGGCAGGCTGGACCAGCACATCACTAGGGGGCCTGTCCCTGCCTCCTCCCTGCTGGGCAGCAGCTTGTGTGCCTTGTGAACACAGTCTGACCTTTCTTTTTTTAAATTTCTGCTCTCATTGCTTCCTTGCATGTTCAGTTCGAGGCTGTGGAGCTGGCTAGCCTGTGGTTTAAAAAAAAAATATTTTGAAAGCCCTGGCAGGGAATTAAAGGAGTTTGGAGTAACTTGAAATTAGCAGGACGATGTGAGACAGATGTTGTGAAGGCGGGAAGAGGCGCTCACTTGCTGTGTCTCCTCTCTGCTGTTGTTTAAAAGACCTTAATTTGATGCTTTTTTCTTGAAAGGAGGCACCTCTAGGTCAGGATAATGAAATCACATTGTCCTCTTATGATATTCCAGCACCTTCTTCTCTCGCTTTCTTCCTCTTCTCGTGTGCCTGGCTCCCAACCCATGGGGCCAGCAGGCATGGATCTGACTCCTGCAGCCTGAGCTGAATCCAGGGTGCTTGGGTAGGGGATGAAAGGGGGTAAAACTGTGAAAAGTGGGGTGAGTCCTCCAATTCCCAAGCTGATCTCCGGTGTGGTCTGAGGGAGGGCAGGTGAAGGAGCCTCCTCAGGGTGCAGATGCTCCATCTCCTGCAGCAGCAGCAGCGTTGGGAGGTTCTTTCCTGGTGGGATGCACTGGCTGCACCGAGCATCTGCCTCTCCACAGCTGCAGCGGTTGCCCTTTCAGGGGTGTCCCACCACCATCTCCTGGCTCCAGAGGAGCAGAGCTGCAACAACAGGAGGAGAGGCTTTTAACGAGGTTAATCTGCAGCTGCTCCTCCTCAACAAGGCTGGGATGGGGAAGGGAGAGGAGCCTGGAGCTGCTGTCACAGCAGGGAGAGGGATCCCAAACCCACAGGAACAAAAGGCAAGACAGAGGTTTTGAGGAAAATGCCTTTTGCCAGCAAAGCTTCCAGTGGGTGAGGGTACAGAGCACCTGCCCCCTTCCCAGAGGCCGTGGCTCTGCTCCCAGAGCCAGGAGCAGGGCTAGAAACAGCCCCATGCTGGCCTGGAGCAGGGATCTTCTGCTGCAAACCAGTGTCCTGCTCTGCTTCTGCCTCCTCCTCCTCCCTTTAAACTTCCCTGTTATTTGGGAGCTGCAGCTCTGAGCCCCACCACAGCCTGCTGGTGCCATGAGGTGGGCTCAGAAGGGAGCCCCAGCTCCCAGCCATCCAGGGGGACCTGGCCAGGGAAATTCATGGGTTTGGACACTGTAAATGGCTGTGAGATCCACTCCCCCCTCAGCACTCCTCCTCTTGTGTGAGTGCCCACGTGTGGCAGACCAGCTCTGGGGTACAGGATTCGTGCAGGAGGCAGCGGTATCCATGAGCATTTTGCCCATTGCTTCATAACATGGATGTTCCAGCAGTCCAGGGAGGTCACACCTTGGAGATCCTCCACCAGCTGTGTGCAAATCCAGCCTGACATCGTTCTCGGGACAGCTGAGTGCAGGCTGCCTCTGCTTCAGCCCTTCCAGCTGCTTGGGGGCACAATTTCTGTAGCGGAGAGAGCATCCTCCTCCTCCCTGTTATGGGGAGCCAAGCAGGTGGGGGGCACGGAGCCAATCCTCAGTGCTGTAACACCTCTCTGGATGCTCCGGTGCCACTGCTCTGTTGATGCTGGGTGTAATGGAGCACCCAGGGGCTGGCTTGACTCCAGGATCACGGGCTGGAGGTGGGCAGGAGCTAATCTGGAAAGGGAAGTACCTGCCAGCCCCCACAGTGCTCCCAGAAGTTAACGAGTGTCAATGTCTGAGATCTTGCAGTCAATTCCAATCCCCATCACTGTGCCAGAGGTGGATGTCCATGCTGCTGGGATGTGTTAGCCCCCAGTGACACACCCACTTCCATCCCTGATGCTGGAGGGGATTGCTGGATGGCAGCACTGTGTGGCTCAGGGCAGGGCTGGGGACGGAGGTGATGCTCCTGGATGCCTGCCCAGGGAAGGCTTCCATCTGAGGTACAATGACCTACAAAAACTCTTCCCTCTCCCTCCACCAAATCAAATCCCCCTGTGGTTGGGAGCAAACACGTCAAGCTCTCAGGGAAGGTGGATGTGGGAAGGAGCACTGTGGGGAACACAGTGAGCTGAGGCTGGTGACTGAAAACAGGAGATCAACCAATTCCTCCTCTTGGGTGCAGGCTGGGGTCCAGAGCCCTGATGTGGGAGAGGGATCCCCAAACCCAGCTCCTGCCCAGGCACCATCAAGGTGGAGCAGGGTGAGCATCCAGTGCCAGGTGGGATACTCCTGCTTGGAGAAGGAGCTGCTGGGGCAGGTGGGCAGGAAGGACTTTCCTGGCCATGCTGAAGGCTCTGGAAATCTTCCCTTGTGGAAGAAGCACCACGAAACGGTTAACAGAAGCCAGGATAGCCTGGACTCGACAATATCATAGGTCTTTTCCAACCCAAATGGTTCTCTGATTGAATGGAAAGGAAAGACACATCCCTACGTTTGCTCTTTATTTTCCATCACTAAAGCCCTGGGATGGATTTTGGCTGCTCAGCATCTGTTATTGCTTTGCCAGCCTGGAGGTGGGGCCCACAGACACGTGATGAAAGCGACATGTCATGTTCAGCTCCTGTCCCCGGCTGTCACACACGGACCCAGCGGGCAAATCCCTGCAAGTTTCCGTAAGGCCACGGAAGGGTCGTTTCTCCCCTCGCTTCTTGGCAGTGGGGCAAGGAGCAGCACAATAAGCACTGGCAAATGAAAGGACAAGCCTGGCCGACACAGCCAAGGCCACCGGGGGGAGGGACAGGACGTGGATGCAGACATCGCCCTCCGGCTGCCGGGGTGGGCTGCGGTGCGAGACAGCCGGGCTGTCCCAGACACCCGCTGCGGCTGCTTGCGGGGCAGGTGACACTTGTGTCCTCGATCTGAGAAGGAAAGAGCCGTGAAGCGGCTCCTGGAGCCCTGCTGTGCCCGTGAGGGGCTGCTCAGGGGCCGGGGAGCACCGCAGTGCCCGGGAGCTGCAGGTGGGGTGGGCGGTGGAGAGGGGACAAAAGGCAGCTCGTGTGAAGGTGGGGACTCTGAACAGTGCCTTAAATCCCCTCGTGTTACTCACAGCTCAGATGGCACCAGAGGCAAATACCAGCCCATGAATGCAGCTTTATTTGTCATTTGGAAAGGTAAAGTCTTTGTCTCTGCAGCCAGAGATCCCAGAGGTAGCAAGGAGTGTTGACTTTGCTCCCAACGGGAACGAGCTCTTCTCCAGATAACTCCAGAAATAACAGTGACAGATGATCCTGACCACTCCAGGAGATCAGTGCGGGTTCTCCCTTTTCCCTACGCACTTGTCCCTCTTTGTCCAGGCCAGGCACAGGAGGTGACAGGAGCAGTTGTGGTGGCTGTGGTGGCAGAAGGTGCCCGGCTCCAAGGCTGCTGTGGGTGATGCTTTCTCCATCCTTGCTGTCTGCTGCCTGAATCCCCCGGCTCTGTTCAGCTCTTACAGTTCCTCCTTCCCAGGAAGAGCCGGTCGGCTGTTCCCAGTCCTGCATCTCCACTGTTCCTGGAGAGACGGAAAGTGCCGGGGAGCTGCTGTTGTGCGCAGGCTGGAGCAGCCGGAGGCATTCTGCTCCTCCGTGCTCTGCCCCGCGGGTCCTGCTCCTCGTGTGAGCGCTTGTACCGCCTGAAAGGAGCCTCAGGGCTGCTGCGCTCCCACGTCTCGTCTCGCTGTGGTCTGGTTAAGGCAGAGCAGTGAGGTTCAGGTCTGATAGCAGTGAGCCTCCTTGTGCACTCCGGGCGCAGAGGGGCCCATCCCAGGGGGTCCTGCAGCCACCCCCCACCCAGTTTGTGTGGTGTGAGAGGCTGCAAAACCCTCCTCTCCTTATGAGCACCTGCAGAGCTGCTCTGCAGAGCCAAGATGACTCCCAGTGTCCCTCGACCAGCTCTGGAGGGCCTGGAGGCACTTGCTCCCGCTCATGAGTGCTTCCATGGAAAGGCAGCTCAGGGCGTTTTCCTGCTGCCCCAGGGCACTCGGCACTGCCCATGACGGCATCTTGGGTTCTGCGGGATCCAGTGAAGCCCAACAGTCCCTGTCAGCTTTAAGGGTTCATGAGCCCTTCCCATGCCTCCGGGAGCCCAGGCTGAGACAGGAGGAAGGGCCAGTGGATGTAAATTATTGGGAGCTCTGCTGGCTCCATTCTGTGGCACACAAACCCCTTGGCTTCCCCCAGCCATAGATGAGCAGCAGCTCCCCCAGCACTGGTTCTGCTCTGCTCATGCTGGGAGAGAAGGAAAGTCTGGGAGGTGTCTGTGCAGAAAAATCTCCATGTCGATGTGTGAGCTGATATATAGATCCAGATATGCGTGTTCATAAAAATGTTCTGCAGAAGCCAATACTGGATCCAGCACAACCTCCAAGTGTTAATCGTAATAAATGGGAAAGGGACATAAATCGAAATAAGTGGGAAATGGCTGTTAATAAAGAGGTGTTGTGCTGCTGGAGGGATGAAAGGTGGTGAGCAGAGCTCCACTCTCCAGCCCCCTCCTCCACCCTTTCCTGAGCCCGCAGCCTCCCAGGGCTGCCCCACTGCTGCTTCTGCAGCTCTTGCAAGGCCCTCATTGCCCAGTTCCCCCCAGGACCCTGCCCCAGGGTGGGTGGATGTGCCCCCAGCCTTCCCTAGGACAGGGCAGTGAGAGGGAGCAGGGCCAAGAGCTGCCAGAGATGGCTGGAACACCTCAGGCAACCCAAGTACCCTGCTCTTGTGAGCTACAGCCATCACCCCATGGTTCCTAAAGACTCTCCAGGCACTCGTTGAGGATCACTCACCTGGAATTCCCTTGGCTGTCAGGGACCACGGCCCCAGTGCCAGGGGACTGTGCCTCATCCGTCTGGTTAAACGCTGGGAGGGCCTGTGGTGTTTGCTGCTCAACCCACAGTGAGATGGGGAGGGAGTCTGAGCCTTGTTTGAGTCCTGGCCATGCCATGGGGAGAGGGGGCCTGGGGACAGACACCCCATTCCATTGGTAGGGAGTAATTTTAGAACTTCCCCCATTCCCTGCTAATGCAGTGCAACCAGTGCCTTTCCCTTTTTCCCGTTTCAGGTCCATAAAACAGGCGCTGACAGAATTATTTGACAGGCTGGAGGCAGCAGCCCCGGGCTGGCTGGGTGGCCCCATGATGCTGGGCTGTCCTGCCCTGTGTCCCCCATGGCCCCACAATGCCAGACTGTCCTGCCCCATGACCCTCACAGCTCCCACAGCCCTGTAGCTCCCCTGTTGTGGAGCACAAGGAATGGATGCCTTGCTCTGCGATAGAGGAACGTGTGATTTTATCACCCTTCACAGCATTTTGCCCTGGCAGCTTGTCACCAGCCAGGCTGCTAAAATTCCCTGGAAAGAGGAGGGATTCGTGGCACATTACCGTTTATAGGATGGTGCTTTAACCCCAAGGCCACCCCAGCCCCATGCAGTCGCTCACTCGTGTCTGGGCTGTCCTCAGGCTCTGCCACATCCTTCTGCTTGGGAAAGGGACGAGGAGGGGGATGGGGCCAGGGAAGGGGAACTTTTGACCACCTGTGCCACAGCTCACTGGTGCCAAGTGCCAGCAGGAGCCGGGTGTCCGTCCTACCCCTTCCCCAGACTTTTTGGGGGAGCAAGAACAGGGCATGGAGGGTGGGAGCTGCAGGGATTGCAGTGCCTTTTCCTGCCTCTTCCCTTACATCCCCTCCCACCATCAAGGAGGGGCAGCAACAGGGGAGCTCAGTGGAATGGCATCAGAAGGGGAGGGGAACCCTCGGAGATGTTGAAGCAAGTCAGGAATGAGGATGCACTTGTGGAAATCCAGCGTGTCACTTCGTATATTTGACCACACCAATTCCCAATAAAAGAAAACCCAAGCTCATTACACAGAAACATCAAACCAGCCAAGATAATTATCTCTAATTAGTGCTAATTTAAAAGCGAGGTCTGTTCTAGAGCTGAATTGTTGCATATTTCATTAGTTCATTAGATGCTGAGCAGACAATGCAGATAAGAGGATCAGTTCACTGGGATGATATAAATTTCATCCTCCCTTCACTGCAAAGAGCTTGGGGGTCCGTGTTCACAGCACACACCATGTGCTGGGCCACCGAGCCCAGACAGCCCCCCCGGATCACTCTGTGCTTCATCCTCTGGGGAGGGTTCGTGGAACGCTGCGTTAACTGCAGAAATTAAAAAGAGAGTCAGAGAGAAACAAGCAGTTTGTCAGTCAATGTTGTCATCTCACTGTCTCCACCAATATCAATCAAATCATTCTGGGTCTCCTTCAGTGCCTGAGTGGGGAGGAAAATTGTTGGGCCCTTCAGATTCACCCTTGGGAAAAGGAGAAGCCTCCAAAGTGGGGAGCGGGTTCCAGTGAGGATGTGTCTTGGGCTGTCCCATGCTCCCACAGGCAGCAGAGAGGGGGCAGAGTGGTATCCTAGGGTGAAGTATGCCCCATGTCACCTTCAGTGAACTGTCACCCCCTTTTCCATCTCTCCTCCATCCCCTTTTCTCTCTTCTCCACACCCTTTTCCATCTCTTCTTCACCCCTTTTCCACCTCTTCTCTGCCTCCTTTTCCATTTCTTCTCCATCCCCTCTCCTCTCTCCTCCATCCCACAGAACAGTGGAGGTTCCAGTGCAGCAGAGCTGTGCATCCTCTGGTGTCATAGCCATGAATTCCAGCTGTCCCCTGAAGAGCCTCTGGAGGAGCCAGTGCCGAGATGCGTCTGCCCTTTCCAGCTCCGGCACCCTCATCCCCAGCTCAGCTCCCATCCCTGACCCTTTTCCCTCCTGCCACAGCCCTGCCTGGCCCCGGGAAGCCACTACTGATGAGATGAAGAGCAAAACTGGGCACTTGAGTGGTGATGTGTGAGCAGGAATAAAGGATTTGGCTTTCAGATGTGCTCCAAGATTGCAGAAAAGTAACCCTTCTGTGGGTGGAAACAGGAAAACAGCCCCTCTCTGCACACTGCAGAGTTTTAGTCAGATTAACCCAAATTTGTGCCTCTTTCAGCTGTAACTGCCAGTGGGGCCTGGGCCTGGCTCAGAGCAAGATTTTGTCAAGTGAAAGGCAGGAGAAGTTTTAATCCTGGAGAAGTTCCTGAGCACAATCCCGGTAATTGAGGGAAGTTTCTGCAGGTGTTTGAAGCTATAATTAATCTCTGAGAAAGAGAGGAGAGCTTCGCGTCCTTTGAAGGAGCAAACCTGGGAGCTTTAGAGCATTTCAGAAGGGAAAATTGAACAGGGATGAGCTATGCAAAGCGAAGAAGAGTTACAGATGTCAGCTTTGGGAAATGAGAAGCTGGGCTGGGGGGGGACAGTGGAAACCCCCTCCCAGGACCTGGGGTGAGGGAGCCCAGAGCAGGAGTGCAGGAGGGGAAGGGGTTGTAATGAGGGCAACTGGATCACTCCGAAGTACCTGTGATCAGCACATTCCAGGCATCGGAGCCAAAGCCCAGACCTGCTTAGTGAGGTTCCTGATGCCGAAATGCTGCTTGTTTTCCAAAGGGCTGCTGGAGAGGCTGGAGATGGCCAGGGGAGTGCACACACGGCAGTGACAGGAGAGAGCAGAGTGTCAGTGGGAGCAGCAGCAAAGAGCCCGGGTACAGCACCCGGCAGGATCAATTAGTTAATGGCTGCTTCTCCAGACAGGGAATGGTGATTTAATGAACGCAAAACTGATTTACTGATTACTCAGGAAGCTCGCCTTGCTAAGGAGACAGCTCATTCCTGCCTGGTCCCTGCTCTCCCTCACTGCCAGCTGGGCCAAAGGGCAGGAATCTGGGGAGCAGGAGCTCAGGGAACTGGCACAGGAACAGGCTTGCTCATGTCTGAGCATCCTCTGAGCCCCATTTCCACAACACCATCCTGAAATCTGCCTTGTTTCTTCTGCTTTAACCATGTGTATTCCGAGGATGGAGTTGGAGATGCTGCATTCTGAGAAGTCACCACTGGTGAGGAGGTGCTGATGTTTGGGTTCATCTCTGAGATCTTGGGGAGGTTCTTTCCACAGAACCACTCTCCCAAACCATTCTCCAGCAGCATCTCCTGGCCTCACCTGCTCCAGATTCAGGAGAGCTTGAGGTGGATCTGGGAAGTGACCACACAACCTCCTGGCCAGGTGAGGTTGTCTGTGGTGCACATATTAGTGAGACCTCTCCCTGACCATCCTCCCACTGGTGGGTTCCTGCTGCCTCCACAGGACACAGTCCTGCCCAGTGGCCCAGGCAGCAAAGCTCAGGTTGTAGAGCCCTGGGCATAATGTTTGTAGGCCTAATACAAAAAACAACCTCAGAGTAGTTCAAAATGCGGGTCTGGTTGGTGCTGTGCCCTACCTGCAGACCCCCCAGCTCTGGGTCTCCCTGGCCCCCTTGGTCTTCCTCTCCCCCAGGGAATGGTGCAGGCCCCTCTGTTATTCCTCACTGTGTCTCCTCAACTGCCTCCAGAAGGAATGTTTGGATTTCATGCTCAATATTCTGGATGCAAGCCGAACATCAAAACCTCAGCAGGGTGCCTGGGAGCATCTGAGGGAGAATATCAGAGGAGTCTGTTTCTACAAAGGAAAAGAAACCAACAAAGCCTCTGTTTGGGGATGTTTTTTTCATCCTCGGCTGTACATACAAATAATAACTTTAGACATGGGGGTTTTTATTATTATCACCCTTCCTGATATCAATCTCTCTTTTTCATTATAATAAATATTGATTTGTGCTGTTAGAAAATGACTTTCCCAATCAGCTGCTGATCTTCCCGCAGGCACAGCGATGGGGATGAGGACAGTGGGATCATCATTCCAGGAGCAAACATCCTGCTTGTGCCCCCTTCCCTGCCAGCAGCACCAGGGGGTGCAGCTGAGGGGCAAAGGGGACCATGAGTGACGTTTGGGCTCCTCTGGATGGAGGCAGCTGTGACCTGCTGTGGTGGGGGATGGCTAAAACAGCCGCCCAAAATCCCACTTCTCCCTTCTCTCTCCTGCCACAAGGCAGGACAAACACCTTCATAAACCACTAATGACAGCTTTTCTTGTCAGTGAACATTTTCTTACTCCCAGGTATCTTCAGGGCTCTGGCCTCATTCCTCTGCTGTGTCTGTATCATTCCCAGCACAGCTCTGGGGCCACATTAATTCTCTTCTACGTGGAATTTGTTTTGTGCCTGCAGAAATGTGCTTGGGTTGGTGTAAGAACTGAAATAAAAATAGCTGCTTTCCCCAGAAGAGCTCTCTGGTTATCCAAGATGGATCAAACCCTGGAGCAAAGGGAAAGGTAACACCAGGGGCTGGATTGCAGAGTCAGCCCTCCCTGAGCATCCCAGTTCAGCTGTAACTCAGGATGGATTTAGAAATAGGGACAGCTGGGGGAGCTGGGGAAAGAGCATTGCTTGGGAAGAAAGCACCAGGCAGCTGAGAGGAGGAGGAGGAGGAAGAGCAGGAGGGGATGAAGGCAGTTGGAGCAGGGTATCACTGAGCACTGGCCTTGATCTGCATACAGGAGGAACCTGTGCCCTGCTCCACTGGGACAGCCATGGCCTTGTAAATGCCAAGAATCGTTTACAAAAGGTTGGAAAAGCCCATGGAGTCCAACTGTTCCCCAGCGCTGCCAAAGCCACCAGTAACCCGTGTCCCCAAGAGCCACATGTGGCTGTTAGATCCCTTCAGGGATGGGGACTCCACCACTGCCCTTGGACCCTGTGCCAGGGCTGGAACACTCTTTCCATGAAGGAAGTGTTCCTAATATCCAACTAAACCTCTCCTGGCTCAACTTGAGGCCATTCCCAGCACCACACACCCACAGAGCTGGTGGGACACTGCAGATGAGGCCCCTGTCACCAGGAGGGGGGACAGGAGAGTCCAGCCCCCTGTCTGCCAGGCCAGGCCCTGGCTGGGATGTGAGTGGGAAAATGCAATTTTCCAGCCCAGCAAACCCTGCACCACCTTTGCCGGAGGCTGGGGAGGAGGGAGAGTGAGGAGGGGGTTTGGCAGCCCGAAGATTTCCAGTCTCTGCTTGGCAGAGAACAGGCTTTGCCCTCGGATGTCAGAGCTCCCAGCCTGAACCATGAGTGCAGCCAAAATCATTTTCATGAGATATCAACAGGATCTACAGGAATAAAGGATAACAGTGTTTGCTTCTAATCCAGGGAGCCCGTTTGAGAGTGGAGCCTCGGCTTGGAGCACCTGCCAGCCCTGGAGCAAACCACAGGCAATTTCTGCTGGGGAACAAACCCACAACCTTCTTGTTTCACACCCTCTCTGTGCCCTCAGGCCCTCCCAAGCTACGCCTGAGCCTGGGGAGCCACGGAGAGGGAGGGAAAACAATCGTGTTGCATTTTAAGAAGTGATTTTTATCAGAAAGCTGCTATTTATCAGTTTTATTAAAGTGCCATCTCCCAGACTCTGGGGTCATGAGTTAATCTCAGCTTTCATTAACTAAAAACACACGTTTCTCACAGTGGGAGCTGAGAAGTTGGCTGAAGTGAGGAGAACCTGGCAATGATTTCTGCTTCCCAGGACCCTGTTTGGGGGGAAAGTTGCTCTGGAGGCTTTGCAGCTGATGGAACAGTGTTGGGCAATCATCTGGAGCTCCCAGAAAAGCTTTTGGGTGCTGTGCCAGGTGCTGGTGCCTGCCTGTCCTGCAGCACCCAAAGGGACATCACCCTGTCCCCTGGCCCAGGGCAGTGCCAGCCCTTGGTTGCTCCAGGTGAGTTCCCAGAGCCTGGGCAGAGCCATGCAGCTCCGAACAGATCCACTGGAGAAGTTTTTGCCCCGCCAGGAGCCCTCTGCCCATGCGGCATCGCGGCGGAAAGGCGGCCCCATGCCAGGGCCCCATCCCCGGCTCCCCGCCGGGCGGGAGCAGGATTTGCAGGCTGCTGACACGGACATCCTGCGTGGGCGAAGGAGGCTCTGCCGCGGAGCAGAGCCCTCCAGCAGCCGCTTTCACTCACAGATTTATTGGTGCTGCGAGGAAAACGAAACCATGTGGAGCCGCTGTGCAGAGCCGGGAAAGGAGCTCGTGGAGCAGACGGAAATTTCCTGAAAGGTGAATATGGCAGAGCATTAAAAGACAAATAAATACAAAAGCTTTGCTTTATTCCTCTGTCTCAGCTGTGCTCCAGCTTGCCCTAGAGCCCAGGGAATAGAGGAGCCCAAGACTTTACGGTGGATAAAAGGCCAGACCAGAGCTCCCTGCACCCCAAACACCCCCGTGTCCCCCAATGCCCACAGCCAGAGGCACATCCCATAACGGGCATTGATAGGGCAGCCTGCCCAGGTGGGATATCCCTACCCAGCCCCAGGGAGTCTGGGGTTGCTTTAGGAATGGCAGGGGGAAGGTTTATCTCCCCAGTATTTCTCTCCTGTTGCCCGCCTGGCAGCAGCCGGAATCTTCCTGGTGTATGCAGAGCACGGCTATTCCTGAGCACTGCCATGGGGTTTATCTCCAAGGTGTTCTCTCCTGGAAGTCATTGGGAAGCCAAATCTCCCCTCCCTGCAGCAAATCAGGAATGCTTGGCCAAAGATCCCTGGTCCTTCAGAGCCCCCGGCACTGCCAGGAAGGTGGGCATGTCCTGGCCCAGGTCCCTGGCCCTGGCACAGGGTGAGCTGCCCCGTGGTTCCCGTGCAGGGACGGTGTTTTTCCTGCACGTATCTCTCCCTGCTCCCATCCCCGCTCTCCAGCCTCTCCCCTGCCTGCCACATTGAGCCCAGATGTCTCCTTTAAAGGGGAACAGCAAAGTTTTGTTTAAAATAACACTATTTAAAAAAAAATACAGCCCTTCCAAGATGGCCAGCAATTAATCAACTCTCCATGCAAGCTCTGAACTTGCACACACATCTGAAAGCAAAGCCCGTGGAGCTGAGCTGCTCCGCTCACCTGCCAGTCCCCACCCTGGGATTTCGGGTGTCCCCTGCCAGGAGCCGATGGAGCCTCACTGAGCCGGACCCGGGTCCTGGCCCAGGCACAGCTCCAGGAGATGCAGAGGGAGGAGCTCCCCTGCTCCTGCATTCCTTAGAGTCAGAGCTTTAGATGCTTAACTGGGAAAACAGGGAGAGCTGGATGCCCTGCTTGCATGTTCCCCCCGTGCTCCGCTGCAGCAGGAATTTAAGGTGTGAAAAAATGAGAATTGGGTCTTTTTCCCTTATGCATCCCTGTGTGCCTCTCCTGTGTCCCCCCTAAACCAGCCCTGCACAGGCCATGGTGTGGGAGACAGCAGAGACCGGGTCCTGCAGGGCTGTCCCAGCTCCTCATCCTCATCCTCAAGGGGGAAGGCCCATGGCCCCATCTCAGCCCGGGATGGCTTCCCAAGCCCCAAATCTCTAAACAACTCCCTTCCCCCATGACCTGCTCCCTGTCCCCCCACCCGAGGTTTTCATTTATCAGGAGAATTATTAAAACAGCCATTTCTCAGCTGTCTAATGTTTCAAACCCTGCTCCCATTCATCTGATAAATATTTACAGAGCTTGACATTGTCTTCAGCTCATTCCCTTCTGCAGCAAACAATCCCTTCCCTTCTCCTGGGGCTCACGGAGCGGGACTGCCCACCCCAGCACAGCCAGGCCCATGTGCTCCCTCCTGCTGCTGTCCTCTGGGGAATGAGAGGGGGAATTGCCCACCCCTCCTTTGGAATCGCCTGCTGTCCCTCTGGCACGAGCCGTGGCATGGTGCCAGAGCTGCGGGGGTGCCTGGCTGGCACTGGCCGCCCTGACCTGGTCCAGCCCCATCGGTGTCACCAACTTTGCATCACCCCCCCAGAGCCACCGCCCTGACAGTGACAGCTATCCCGGGTTGCTCCAAGCCCCATCCCACCTTGCCTGGGACACTTCCAGGGATGGGGCAGCCACAGCTTCTCTGGGTACCCTGTGCCAGGGCCTCACCACCCTGGCTCAGCTGTTTCCCCTCTCAGAGCCGATTTTCTGTGGGGCACAGGGGTTTTGTCCCTTCACAGCTACTTCTGCTGCCCAACATCCCAATATCTGATTATTCTGCAGGCAAAGCAGCAGGCACACGAAGCTGGAGTGTTCATTTGTTAGACATCATGTAGAAGCCAAAATCCACAAGGTTTATCTGGTGAACTGTGACCCAGCTGAGCCCAGCCATGACCACAAGGAGCCCCGTGGGATCACTTCACAGCCCCGATCTTGACCAGACTTCACCCAGGAGCCCACCCCAACCTGTCCTTTGACTGCCAGCGGCTCCACAGGCGTCACCTCCAGCCAACAGCAGCTCCTGTCATCCCCCATGGTCATTAACTTCAGACAACACCCCCACACCCTCCCATCCCTCGCTGGCACTCAGAGCCTGCTCAGCCCGTGAGTGACAGGGAACACGGCGGCGGTGGCAGCAAAGCCATCAAGTGACACAGCTTTAGCTGCAGCTGGGGCTTTGCAGCACTGTAGTGATGTCTCACTGCTCTGCTGCACTGATCCTGTTCAACGCCAATTGAAACCCTGATCACAAAAGAGCCCAGCCCGAGATTCCAGCCCGAGGAGCGATGGATGGCAGGAAAGGGAGATCTGCAGCCTGCCCTTCACTGCAGTGCCGTGGAGAGCAATGAAAGAGGCCTTTTTATCTATCACCTCCTCTCCCCAGGCCAAAACAGGCCCTGCATTAACCTCCAGGGCTTCCCCAGCCTAAATTTAAGCAGCTCAAGGCTTCCAGCACTCCCTTTAGGATACTGCTCTGCAGCCTATGGAGCTGCTCTGCTCTATGCAGTTTCCCTGGGAGTCAGCCTAAATACTTCATTTCTTCCCCCTTTGTCCTAATTAGAGCTAGCAAAGTAATGAGAACATTATTTACAAATTATTTGAAGCTGAGGTTTGCACACAGATTTCCGAGCAGACAGAACACGTTTGCAGGAAGCACGTGTGCCACACTCAGTGTGTGACATCCACTTATCACCCACCTCGACCCATTCGAGTTCACTCCCCAAGGACCTTCCCAAGCCATTGGGTGCTCACAGCCTTCCAGCCCTCAGACAAACCCTCAGAAATGCCTTTTCCACCCTCTGGAGGCCGAAACATCAACTCGAGCACGGGGTGACACTGCAGGGTAACTGCCTCCCGTGGGGTGATGGCCCGGGGCAGCCTCAGGACACACAGGCTCCTTGCCATGCACCAAGCACGGGGCTTTTTGGGAGCTGCTCTGTCCTAGGATGTGTCTGGAGCTAAATCTCCTCTGCCCCTGGTCCCTTGATGCTCCCCCCAGCCAAACTCTGCCAGAGGAAGGGTCCCTGCCTGCCTGGGAGCCACCTCCAGCAGGACACTGACAGCAGAGCCGGAATGCTCCAGGGTATACAGTCTCTGTCACAGAAAAAAGCCTTCAGAAGAGGCCGAGCAGGATATGAACACATTGCAATCCCCCACGTGCTGCCCTAGAGTGGAGAGGGTCTGTGGAGACTCCAGTTTTAAGCCCCCCTTTCAAAGGCTTTTATTACAGACTTAGTCATAAAACTCTGCCTGGGGCGGATTTGGCACTCGGGGCCTCGGCCCGGAAGCCAAACCCTTTTCATTTTTTAATAACATTTCATGAAAATCCATTTGGCCCTTTGTAACTTGGACAGGTGGGAAAACAATAGAGGCTTCTACTCCCAGCCCCTCGCGCCAGCCCGGCCGCTCTCCCAGCGGGCTGGGGGCTGCTCCCTGCCCCGGGACCCTCAGGACCCCACAGCCACAGCCAGGGGTGGGACAGGGCTGTGGTGTCAGGGACGCTTTGGCAAAGCCCCGAATTACTGAGGGGTGTGTGAGAGCTGCACATCCATCCCAGTCTCCAGGTCCGTCTGCTGGAGGCTGGGGATGTTTTATCCACCCTAGAGCTGAGCAGAGGGGTTGCTGTTGCCCCCCATTGCCTTGCCCAGGACCGGAGCCCCTGGCACTGCCAGCACCAGGGAAGCCCTGTGCCTGTCCCCAGCTGGGTACTCACATGTCCCTCAAGCCCTTCCCTCTGAGCCAGCACCTGGATACTCCAACTACCCATCACTCCAGAGCCACTGTCACCCTAAAGCCACCACCACGTTAGAGCCACTGTCACCAACGCTGGAGGTGCCGTTCTGGGGAGGGATGTAAAACCTGAGCGGGAGGGCGACGTCAGCCTCGGAGCCGTGTGCGAGGGGCTCCTGGCGTCGGGCTCTATTTGTACAGCTTGTACCTTAATGCTCCCAAAGTTTAGATGATCAGGAGTGACCAGCAGCTCTGCAGGGAAGAACACGACAGGTTTAGCACAGCCAGTGTGAGCTGAGCCCTCGGGGGGGCCAAAAGCCCCGGCCCACGAGCTCTCAGTGCAGCACGACAGAGCCTAGGTCTGTCCCAGGGACAGCGGGAGGGCACAGCCTGGGGACCAAGGGACAAGCTGTGCCTGCTCCCTGCACCCAGAACAGGGATGCAGCAGCCCTGGTAGCTGGGCAGAGGGGTCTGAGGGCACAGGAGTGCCCATGCACCCCGTGCTGTGGGCTCAGTGCCTCGCAGAGGAGCAGTTTCCCTGGCCAGGCAGAGGCAAACAGCCCCCCACCACCCCCCATGTCACTAGAGTCCCCTCCTTGGAGGGCTGCAGGGGCAGTTTAACACCAGATCCATGTTTGAAAGGTTGGAGTTATGAGTCTGTCAGCATTTCCATTACAGGCCCTGATTAATCTGGGGGTACGGGGCAGGGTTAGGAGTTGTCATTCCAGATGTGAATATTTGCTTTAATTCCCCTAAAAAAAAAAAGGGGGGGGGGTGGTTTAAATCCTTTAACTTTGTGTTTTCCCTTTCAAAGGAAGGAAAATATGCGCCGTCTGGGTCTGTTTTGTTTTTGCTGCAGAGCTCCAAATGCTGTTTGCCAGGTTCATGGCCATGAGGGCTTTCACTCGAGCTGGGATCGCCTCTGTCCTTTATGGAGTCGACACTTTTTTATCAGGGAGTCCTAATCGGGGGATCTCCCTGGAAACAGCCCAGGTGTACAGGAAGGGACTGCTGAGCCTCTTGGGGTGACGCTGAGGCAGTGGGTACCTGTTCCCATAGAACAGCCTGCAACTGGAAGAGGTAGGTTTGGATGGGATATTGGGAAAAAATCCTTCCCTCTGAGGGTGGTGAGGCCCTGGGACAGGGTGCCCAGAGAAGCTGTGCCTGCCCCACCTCTGGAAGTGCTCAAAGCCAGGTTGGACGGGACTTGGAGCAAGTCCCCTCATGGCAGGGGGGTGGAAGAAGATGAGCTTTAAGGTCCCTTCCAATCCAAACTGTTCTGGGATTCGATGATTCCCACCGTTGGATGGAGGCAGTGTGCTGGCAGCTGAGAGCATGCGTGCTCTGGCAATACAGCCAAGGCCAGAAAAAGGATCTAAACCCTGTGGAGGGGGCTCTCTCCAGGCTGCTCCATTTCCCCCGGCTCTCGTGCACATTGGATCCCACTCCCAGCCACGTGCTGCAGCAGGACTGGAGGAAGGCTCCCAGCTGCCATCCCTCCCACCTCCGCTGCTTGGAAACATCACTGAGAGCTGGTGGGCTCAGGATGCAAGAAATGGGCCCAGAGCTCTGCAGAGACAAGCCCATAACACCAGCACTGGCTGCAGCTGCGTGGGGAGGTGGGGGCTGTGCCATGGCCAGGGCCCTTTTATTGCCATCTTTTCACTCAAGAATCTGCCTGGCAGCTTTTCAGCTCCTTGCAGAGACATGGTTGCTGCTGCTGCTGCCAGCAGAAGACCCACAAATAAACTCCCCATTAATGCTGACTTGTATCAAAGTTGGTATCAGCGTTTTGCAGCGAGGGCTGAAGGAGCTGCATCTGCTCACACAGCCTTGGGGGGCTCTGGGACCAGCAGGGAGCACAGAGCTGCCAGTGGAGCCCAGTGCCAGCCCCAGCTTCCCTTGTTCCACTCCCTCCCTCTGTGACACGGTGGGTAGAGGAGTCAGAGGCAAGTCAGAGCTGGAGAACCAGGGTATCCCGAGGAATACAGAGCTGGGAGTGAGAGCAGCTGACAGCAGACCCTAAAACTTTGCTATTTGTAGGGGCCATTTAACAAATAGCTCTACAAACAATGGCACTGTAAAGTGTGTGGCCGTGCAGGGTCCTGCATCCCCAAAAACCCACAGCATCATAGTTCCCAGGCGTAACCCCCACAGTAACATCCGTCCCACAGGCAGTGTCTGTGCTTGTGAGGATCTGTGGGGACCCTCCCTGCCACCAGCTCCTCGCATCACACATGTGCTCCTGCCCCGTTCACGTGTGCACAACTGGCTGACTTTCTTCCCAGGGAAACTCATGTTTCCTCATGAGGGACAATAGATTAATTGCTGACATAAAGAAAAACAGCAGGAAGAGCACAGTTAAAAACCCGAGAGTGATCAAGGGGAAGGAAAGCCTGTGCAAACACGGGGTATCTCTGGCAGATCTGGTGCTGCCCCTGAGCCCAAAGGGCTGCTCCTCAGCCTCTGTTTGCTGAAGGTCCCGGGGGAGCAGCAGCAGCGGGAGCCCATGTTCCAGCAGGGAATGCTGATAGATACGGGGCTGCCGGGTGAAGGCAGGGAGAACTCACCTTGCCCTGGGGACACGAGCATGCAGTGCCCACACCCACCTGCTGCTGTGCCACGGGGGCTGTTCCCCACCTCACTCTGGTCCCTGACCCCTGTTCCCAGCCCCTATCCATGATCGCTGACCCCTGCTCCCAGCCCCTATCCTGGGCACTCCTCTGCCCCTCTTCCCTGCAGGTGCTCAGCAGCCTAAACCCCAACATTCTAGCTCTGCACCCTCCCAAGTGCCAAAGCAACTCAAAGCTGATCCTCACAGCTCTGGAAAATCATTCCTCTGGTCTCTATGACTTGATGCAATTTAGGAGCCTGACTGTGGGAACTAAAGGTCCAGGTACCATCATCCCCAGCTCCCGGCCAGGGGATATGGCTACAGCTGATGCCACACTCAGTGAGTGCCTGGAAGAGAAGTCCAGTGGAGAAGTGGGAATGGCTCTCGGGATCAGCACAGGGAGCACAGGGAGCGCTGGGCCACAGAGTGCTTGTTCTGCACTCTGGAAATTAATACCTGGGTTCTTCGTGGGGAAACAGAGATGGGATCAGGTCACCTCCTTGTTTTGGGGGCAGCCGCAGAGAAAAGGGGCGAGGTAACAGGACATTGAGGGCTGATGGGGCTTCCTGTCCTCCATCCTCCCCCAGCATCAGGGTGTGAGCACAGACCCACATGGAATGTTCTGATCAGGTCTTGGAAAACCTGCCTGGAAGGTGGTGCTGCGTGCAGTGACAGGCTGCTGCCTTTTCCCATCTTTCCTTCCTCTTTTCTGCTGTTTTTCCATGTTTTTGCTGTCACAGCTCAGAGTGTGGGGAACAGATGGAGGTGGAAAAGGGTGATGGGGAGGGGGCTTCTTGGTGCAGATGAAATTAGTCATGAAAACACAGTCAGCATGTGTCTTCGCACGTCAGCCTGCAGTAACTGTGTGGGGGTTTATGCTTCCCAAATGAGGTTGGGAAGTGGACAAATAATTGTTCCAGGGTTTGGTTTAGTTAATTGATTTTTTTATTTTTTTTCCAGCGAATTCGCACAATGTGGGAAGCTGGAGCAGCGGCCACATGAAAGAACCCCCAGCGAGAGCAGCACCGCAGCCCCGGGTGGGGGAAACCCACGCCAGGCTCCTCTGCGAGCCATCCGTCCTCAAGGGCTGTGGTGCCACGGGATGGGCAGCACAGGGCAGTCCCTCTGCCACCCCCAGCTGCCCCGCGCTGCCGGCACCACGGCGATGGCCCGGGGTTGTGGCGTGTCCTGGTGTGAGCAGGACCATCTGTCAGCCCCGGCTCCCTGGGATGTAGTTGTGACCGCCCGGAGAAGCCCATTAATTAGCGGGCAGCCCGGGCTGTCGGAGCTGCCGGCCGGGCAGCGCGGGGAGGAGGAGGCACCAGCCAGGGAGAGAAAACGGGTCATTTTTCAAAGTGATGAATGGGAGGAAAAGAAAGTGGAAAGGCGGACAAGGGGAAGAGAAGGGAACTGATTTCCAGATAAAGTTTTCAGGACACTTAAATAAACATCTCAGCCGGTGGAGCAGGGGTGGGGGCGCGGGGGACGTGTGTGAACTGGGAAGCGCAGGGAGCACTTCAGCGGGACACTTCAAATAAACAGCATTTTAAACCACGTGTGCTCTCCCTCCTGGGGGTTTTCCTCCGAGATTCCCTCTCTGCAATTCCCCCTGTGTCTTCAGCTTGGCCCAAAGCCTGACAGCATTTCTAGTGCTACTTTGCCCCTTTAGCAAGATGGGTCCAGGGAAGGGGGACCCTTGCCATGGCTGAGAGGTCTCTCCTTGCTCCCAGCCCTCCTCCCTGGTGTGGAGAAGGGTGGCTGTGGATCCCTGGGACCTCATTCCTGGAGGAGGAGGAGCGGAGGAGGCAAAGCCATCATGCCCATCACACTCCGCTCTGTCCTGCTGCCTCCTCTTCCTCCCGTCAAGAACAAAAGAGCAAAGAAGGGAGAGCAGGAATTGCTGAGCCATTAAAATCAAAAATGAAAGCCCATCAATGAATTAATACAGCATTAAATGTTAATAATTAGGGGATCATAAACATTTATGGGAACAGATTAAAGCCAAGTTCTGCTCCATTAAGTTGCCTCATGTGGGCTCTGCTTCCCACCCACCTCAAAGGAGAAAGAGCCACAACAGGAGAGAGGCCCTGGAGGTGCTCAGTGCTCCGGCGGTCCCAGCAGCTCCAGCCCTTCCAGCTGCCCCAGGGGCATCCCTGGGAGCAGGGATGGTGGATCCGAGGGACAATGTGCTCTTCGGTGGGATTAGCTCCGAGAAGCAGAGCCGTGTGTGCCGAGAGCCCGGCGGCGCCAGGGGAGCACCGTGGGATGCAGTGATCACCCCAAGATGGGGATGTTCACAGTGGAAATTACATGGTTTGAACATCTGAGGGGTGATAGCAGCACGCTTAATCACCCACGCTGAGCCCAGTGTTGTTCATTCAGATTATTTAGGAAGTATTTGGAGTCAGGAGAGTTGGGATGAGGTGGTTAAACACGAAACACAGACAGTGTCCCCTGCGCTACATTTGCCTCTGAGCCCTTCTGCTGTGTGTCCCTGCTGGAGTTAAAGAGATGGGAGGTTTCTACCCCACAGAGAAAAAAAATGTTTTATTTTTATCATTTAAGTCTTTGTTTCTTGGGGGAAATTTTCTAGTTTTTTCAGTGACGGGATCTTTAAGGACCACTTTTTTTCCTAATAATATTTTTTAATGCTGAACCTTTTCTGAAAATACGGTTTTTCTAGCACTTTCATTTACCAAAAAACCCACTAAATTTTTTGTCAACAGCAAAAACAAAAAAAAAAATCATTTTTCAGTAAAACACTCTTGAAATAAAGGAATGTCAGTAGCTCCAAGGGCTCTGCAGGGCTGCCTCTGCCAGATCTGATTTACCTATCACTGCTTGCTGCTTCTCTTACCAAAATAACCACTTCCAAGCTTGTGGTGGGATCACAGGAGGAGCAGGAGGGATCTGTCAGCCATCCCTGCACTGCTGGGAACAGCTCCCGGTGATTCCAGTCAGAGCTGGCAGTGAGAGTATCCCTGGCTCTGTGATGTTTGGGGGGACCAGGGCAGCTCTGGCAATTCCCATGAATTCCCGGCCATGAGGAAGCAACTGGGGAAGGAGGAAGGTTCCCCACACTGACACAGCTGGAAAACATCCCAGCTTTGGACTGAGGCCACGCTGGTGGGAAGCTGGGTGTGATGCAGGAGCAGCCAGACTCTGGGCTGCTGGAGATGGGCAGCTGTGCCCATTTCGTGGGAGCCTGGTCCTGCCCACAGGGCTGTCCCTGTCCTGGCAGGGATTGCAGTGGGCAGCCAGACCAGCCCTTTGCTTCATTGCTTGGGAAAAGCCCCATATGCAGCTGGAGCACTGCGGGGCTGTGTGTCCGTGGGCAAGCAGCAGGCAGGGAACACATCTGGGCCCCCCAGAGCCCATCCCAGTGGGATGATGTTGTTGTTGGCTGTGCCAGGGGCTGGGGGTCCACGGCAGCGGGGGCCCTTTTCAATCGAAAGCTTCCTGCTGGGGACCCTTCAAGGGCAGCCCTTGTAGCAGATCTAATTATACAAACAATTTTGTTCTGCTTCTCCAAATAAACACAGTGAGGTCTGCGGGACATGGCACGACGGGAAATTAGAATGGAGAACACTTGCTAATGGGCTCCTTAGCTGCAGGGGTAAACAGATTATTTGAAAAGGCCCCGGCCCCTCCGACAGATCCACTCGCTCCACTCCCCTCTCCTCCCACCCCTTGCTCCCCCCTGTTGCACCAAATATTAACCAAGCTTGCAATTTAATCAGATCTCTGAACTGTGAAAGGAGACTTCTGGAGATTCGATTTCAAGGCTTTTCCCTGTTAAGATTTGCATTGAGAAAATTAGATTAAAATCCTGCATGGAAAAAGGGTCTGGAGTCGGGGAGCGGGCATGGAGAGGACCGGGGAGGAGGAGAGCGGGCACAGAGGGGACCTCAAGTCTGGCTGATGAGTCAGGAGGTGGCTGGCAATGGAGTGAGACAGGGGATGCCCTTCCCTCCCCAGTACCCAAAGTTTTGGGCACAACCCTCCCACTGCTCCCCCGTACTCTGGCTGGGAGATGGTCCAGATCACCTCATATAGAAAAGTAGCTTATTTGGGGCTGGGAATGGGTAATGCCAGGAATGGGCCTGGGAATGGGGCTGGGAATGGGGCTTGGAATGGGTGATGCCAGGAATGGGGCTGGGAATGGGTCTGGGAATAGGGCTGGGAATGGGTGATGCCAGGAATGGGGCTGGGAATGGGGGACACCATTGGCATCCAAGGATGAGAATCCCTCGGTGCCAGTGAAATGGGAGATCATAATCCTGTCCCCAGCACAGCTGCTCCCAGTGTTGGAGCTGAGCTCCCGGCAGAGCCGTGCCCTTGGGACCTGTGGCACTACCGGCTGCTGGTGCCGGGATGCTGTGGCTGAGCCGGGGGCCCTGGTGTGGTGCCCAGCAGCGCCGGTGGCACAGGGTGTCCGTGGCCCTCCCACCATGTGCACACTTTAATGGGGTCTATCAACACCCACCACCCCAGCACCTGATTAGAGCCAGAGTCCTGCGAGGGTGCCTTGGCAAGAGCAGCTCTTGGCCCGGACCTTGCTTTCATTCCTGCTCCGTGGAATTTCTAATTGTATCAAACTGAAGAGTTGATTGCTCTGCCGGCCCATCCCAGCCCTGGCAGCCCCAGGATGCAGGAGGGCTGCTCCCATCCTGGGCTGCAGGACAGAGCACTGCGCCAGAGCAGGGCCAAGGGCCTCCCCTGGGATCGGGGGATCCTAGAGCTGCCATTGGAGCCTCCACGTGGGAAATCATCCTGTTGTGTACAAGCTTCCTTGGCCAGCTACTCCAATTCTGCCCTTTCCACCTTCATTTCAGTCACACTGAGATCATGAAATTAAATTTTCTTTTTCCCAGATTAAGAACCTCCCTTTGACATTTCAACAATGGCATGTGTTGATTTTGCTCTCCAAAACTCTCCACTTTTTTAAAACACCCTTCAATCCTACTTTTCAAAAACCAGCACTTCAGATGTGCTCACTTCCCTGTGAGTACAGTGTAACATTTCATTAAACCTGGAACAATTCCTTTTTCTCTTTTTGATTTCCTAAGCCTGGGCTTTTCCCAGCAGCAGCTCTGACCGAGTCCCTCTGTCCTGCCTGAAGCATCCCAGTGCGGAAAGCTCTGGGAGAAAAAGGTGTTTGGGACACCCAGGCCAGCAAAATTCAGTGAGAAAGAAAAAAAAAGGGGGGGGAATGGGCTGAGGGAGGGAAATAGGAGCTGGTAAGGGAAGCCCAATGTTCCAAGCACACCAGGGCAGACGCTGGACCCTCTGCTTCTCGGGTGGTTGAATCCCAGAGCGGAGTGGTTTCCTCTCCACCTCACCGGGGAGCAGCTTTTATGCTCCACTGAAAAGGTATCCTGCTCAGACAGGCGGAGGCATAATGGGAGAGATCCATTAACCGGGAGGAAACGAGAGCATGTTAAACATGAAATATTCATGGGGGCTCTCGCCAGCTTGTTAATGCATTTGTGTTTGCAAAATACCTCTGGCTGGGGAAGCGGGGAGGGAGAGGGGGATGCGGCAGGTCGGGGGCACCCCGGGCACGGCGCGGGCAGGAGGAGGGTGCGGAGAGCAGACTGGAGCGGGGACAAAGGCAATTTGTGCCTGATGGGAGAGTGGTTGGTCATGAAAGACCTGCTCGATACTGCAGAGGGAAATAAGGGCAGCTGCCTCTCGGCTCAACCCAGCCCTGTCACAGGGGTCCCCGGTGCTCGGGGCTCAAGGGATCAGACACTGCTTTCCCTTCCCTGGGAGCCCTTGAGCCCCTGCTCCCCACAAAGGCTTGCCAGCATTTGTACAGGGACCTCATTGTTCCCACAAAACTCACTTCCACACATTTACTGGGGCATTATGAGATAGCATCAATAATTAAAAATAAACTGCAGCTGTCAAAAGGGGCAATCCCAGTGCGTGTGCTGATGGATGACCCCGGCTGTGGGACGGGACTCGCTGAGCCGCAGATTTCATTAACTCACACCGGCTCCCCCAGTCATTTACTGTAGATTAGGGAAGCTCGATTGTATTATTCCTGATGTTACTGTTATTGTTCTGTGACACAGCCTCCTGGGTGAGCGTCGCTCGCCACAGCTGCCCTCCCTCTTCAGGGAAGAGATGCAGGAACCCAGACAGGTCCCAGCAGCACCAGCCCCAGGGTGTCTCTGAGCACTGCAGAAGACCCTGGGTTGGGAATTTGCCTCTTGCCAGCTTGGGCAGATTTTCCAGGTTTCAGATTACAGCTGTCCATGCTTTCCTTGTCCCTTGTATTGCCATCCTTCCATCCCATCTTTCCAGATGTTCTCGCCAGTATCAACATTTGGCAAAGCTCCCCGGAGGGCTCTGTCCCCATTGTGCCAGGCTGCCAACCTCCTCCTGCCACCCTGTTTTGGTGACAGTGCTTGGAAGCCAGGACAATCCCATGTCCCCTGTGGCTGCACAGTGGGGAGAGAAGCTGGTCAGAGGGGAGAAGGGAGGAGGGACCCAAAGAGGCTCCTCACAGAGCAAAGTAATGGGATGGAGCAACAACAGATGAGAAGGGCAGAAGAGAGAAATTCATAAAGAACAGTTTCAATGATTGTTATTTTTCCCTCCTAATTAGTGAAAGCAGGTTCGGGACAGACAAGCAGGATTGGGGCAGAGAGGACTGAAGTGGCTTTGTCCCTGATGTCACTGAAAGCGGCTGGTGGCTCCCAGCCCAGCGGCAAAGGGGAAGTGATATCCCACGGACCTGGGCCAAGAGGAGTGGAAAAATCAGCATGAGATAGAATTGTAAAAATGCTGGTCGTGCTGTTGTAAAAATCTCTCGCTCAGAGGAGGAGGTTGGGGAGGGCGAGGGTCCCACTGGGGAGCTGGAAGGATGGGAGTCCCCCGGCCAATGGCAGGGACCCACAGACCAGGTGACAAACCCTTCACAGGGTGAGCTTCTCGTACCTTGAGACCTGTGAAATGGGACCAAAGTGTAAAGGGGAAAATGTTGATACAGATCAGGTTTATGCTGTACAAATACATCTTTGCACTGGTATTTGTGAAATGCAATCCCAGCCGTGGCCAAGGAGGGATTAGCAGCAGGTTCAAAGGCAGCTCAAGCTGAATATTTGATCAGAAATTGTCTGTTTCTGCAGCGCCTGCCTGGCTTGGCTCCCCGGCCCCTGAGAGTGGGAGTCCACCTGAGCCCAAGGACATGTACCAGCAGCTTTTCCCAGGCTCATACTGAGGTTCATTCTGCCAAAATCCAACTGGAATAAAAGCCAGAGGGATAGAAATAGCCCGTAGGGTCCTGAGGGGCCAAGAGTAGCCCCTGTCCCAGCAGGGGACACCACATGTCCAGCCATGCTGCAGCCCCAGCTGGCCAAAGGACTCATGGAGACCCTGAATCCATCCCCAAGAGTTTCCAGCCAAGCTGAGGGCTCCTTGGGAAGCCATCCTCAAATGCTGCTCATGAGCCTGGCCTCTTCTTCAGACACAGCCACATGCTTGGCCCAACAAAAAATTCTGGGCTATTAATGTGTCTCCCCATTGCAAACTTCCCAGGGGTTTGCTTTGTGAAGGGGAAGTGAGCTGATTGTTCCAAACTGATGTTCAGGATCACTAGCCGAGCTCCTTCCCACTGACAGTAACTCCAGCCAGCTCCTGCTCGCTCCGTGATCTCAGCTCCCAGCAGCAGGATGGACTCATCCTTAGAGCTTTGGGATGGTTTATCCCCGTACCATCCTGTGCAGCTCATCACAGTACAAATGAAACTTGAAGGGACACTTTTTAAAATTTCTCTTCCTTTTTGATCCCAAAGTTCAGGACAATGAACTCAGTAGCTGCTTGGAGAAGCCCCCTGCTTGGAGCAGCTAAAGGCATTAACAGTGACAGGGGAGGGGGCAGGGAGCTGCAGGCAGAGCAGGGGGCGATGGATGGCCCCACCTGCAGAACATGAGGATCGAGATTGGAGGGCAGCAGAGGATGGGCAGGATGTGGTGACCCTGCAGCAGGACAAGCCTCTGGGCCATCCCTGAGCTGAGTCTCTGCTGACCCTCCTGCGCTGGAGCCCTCCTAGCACACCGCTGTCCCCATCCAGCCTAAGGCATGTCCCAATCCCTCCCCTGGGAGGGGCACCACCTGAGGCCTGGGGTGCCTGGACACCCCTTCCTGGACCTCAGATGGGGTTCACTAGCAAGAGCAGCTCCAGATGTACCCTCAGAGCTCACCCCAGTTCCACTCAGGCCCAGTTATTTACCACAGGGTTTATACTTTCTTCTTCTTTTTTTTTTTTTTCTTCTTTTTCTTTTCTTCCACTGGCATTAAGAGCCTAAAAATAGCCTAAAAATAGCCACGCTTCCCAGTGCAGCCAGCAACACAAAACCAGGTTACCAGAGCTGCACAACAGCAGCCAGCTCGTTTGCTCTGAAATCAAATTTGTTAAGGCATTAGTCTCCTGTTCTCTCTCTCCTCCCGCTCTCCCTCATCACAGCCAGGCCAAGCTGCCCTGCAGCCACTGCCACAGCTGGATCTGGGAACGGAGGGATGTCGGGGGTCAGAGCGAGGGGCAGCCACTGCCAGGGGCTCAGCATGTCCACACACAGGTACCTTGGGAGCCTCATTGCTGGCCGTGCCCCATCAGCCCCATCAGAGCTCATCCCTCAGCTGGGATGGGAGTGGGACCAGCCTGGGGGCGAGGGGATGGATGGAAACGGGTGGTTCTCCCTGAGGCTGCAGCGGGCAAGGGGCGAGCAGTAGTGCCTGGCCGAGACAGC
The DNA here is from genome assembly GCF_000738735.6 of Corvus cornix cornix. NCBI lineage: Eukaryota > Metazoa > Chordata > Aves > Passeriformes > Corvidae > Corvus > Corvus cornix. The sequence goes on along the minus strand of NC_047058.1, from coordinate 1,715,523 downwards.
TTCAGCAGGGGGCTCCTGCCAGCCCCACCTCAGGACACGAGGAGGAAACAGCACCAAGGGGAGTGACCCTCAGGCTGGGCAGGGGCAGAAGGCAGCTGGGCAGAGGCAGAAGGCAGCTGGACACTCTGGGGGCTGGCAGAGGCTGTGGGCAAGGCTCGCTGTGTGCTCCGACCGCGGGTCGTTACAGACCAGTGGGATCCTTCATGAATTATGAGCCGGTATCGACCGTCTTTGCCAGTAAACACAGAGTGACCTTTATTAAAAATACACGAAAAACTCACTTAGGGAAACTCACTGAGTTCTTGCTGCTGACAGATTTACACAAAAAGCAGATTTGTCCCACAACAGGAAACGAGGTGAATGAGGCAGAGAGGGGAGCAAAGCTCGAGCACAGCAAGTGCTGCATCCCTGCCAGCTCCTGCTCCTGCACACCAGGACCAGCTGCCCACTCATCTGGCAGAGCTGCCCACCTGGGCACCCACCACCCCCCCATCAGACCCTCCAGGGCAAGGGTGCAGGTCTCTGTCCTGGGGGAAGCTGCAGGGCACAAGATACTGGTCCCTGATGGATGCAGTTACTTGGAACAGGAGAGGGACAGTGTAAATCTGGGAATTTGCTGGGAGCTGCCCACCACTGGTCAGGTCTCTTGGGGTTAGAACAATTAATTATGTTCAGTATAATAGCACGACCATTCCTCCTGGCCTTCGTGTTGGCCCTACATAAACCCCTCATGTTCCCTCAGGAACGCTGCTGCTCCTGATATCTTGTCCAAGGATTAAAGAAAGGAACAGCTGCGGTTCAGAACTGGATGGAGATGAAGAACTCCTCACCCCTCAACCACCACTTTAACTGTGAGTGACCCCTTGGACCCACCTGTGGGCAAATCACTCAGGATCCACAAAGATCATCACAGAGTCCAACTCCTGGCCCTGCACAGGGCAGCCCCAAAATCCTTCCATGTGCCTGAGAGCATTGACCAAATGCTCTGTGAACTCTTGGGGCCATGACCACTTCCCTGGGGAGCCTGTCCCTGTGTCCAGCCACTCCCTGTGCTGCTGAGGCTCAGAGCTGCATGGCCTCCCACCAGTAGATCCCACCAGCCAGGGAGCCCACAACAGTCACAAGTGCATTTGAGAGCTAATTAATTTATAAATAGGAACACATGGCACCACCAACTCAATGATCTTGGAGGCCTTTTCCAACCTACATGATTCTGTGGTCCTGTGATCCTACCCAGAGCATCCTCAGGATGATGCCTCAGGAGCTCTCAGCTTCCCAGCTCAGGAGTGGGAACCGGCCCCATGAACTGACCTGCAGGTCTCCCTCATCTTTTTTTGTAATACTGTTTTCTAGACATCAGCAAAAATCTGGCTTTTAAAGCTTGTGGGTTCTTTTCAGACAAACAAATAGAAACCAATAGGTAAATGCACACATGAATTTAACGATCAATCAATCAGTGGCTCAATTTGCACTTGTTTTTTACCCAAGTGCTGAGGAGAGCTGAGTATAATAAATATGTACAGAAATGGAAATTATTGATCTGTTCCCAAACCAGCTCAGGTGTTTGGTTTGGGAAGCTGTGAATACCTGGGGCCATGTTTGCTCCTCACCTCCATGACCTGTGCTGTGCTGGGATCCAAGCAAGAGGGACAGGATTTGCATTTTGAGCAAATTTCCCAACTTTGCAAGTTGATTGTGCTCAGCTTCCTGCAGACGCCTCTCGGCAGAAGGGCTTTCTGGCAGACAAAAACCCCCTTCTCTCTAGAACCCTCAAAATATTCCATTTTGGAGCAGCCAGAGCAGATGATGGCAGAGAACAGACTCTCCAATCAGCACCGGGGCAGGAGGGCTGGAAGCGAGCGGATGCGACTCGGAATGGGATGTGCAGTGGGATGAGATAAACTCCCCAGCTTGTTTGGGCCCATTATGGCACATTATTCATCAAAACACTTGGCTGAAATCAACCAGCTCCAGGGTTTGTAAATTCTCTCTGTTTCAAAAAAACCTCAGGCTTCGGGGACAAAAAGTGCCCAAAATATCTCTTTAACAGACTGCAGCCAAGCAGTCCTAGAGAGGAGCCTGTCATCCCTGGTTATTGCCTCGCTCACATCCCTGTGGTAATTTGGGAATGGCTTCTCTGAGCTGAGAGCAGAGGTGAGGAGCTGGATAACACACTGCCTTGTTAAAACATTCGGGATATTTTCCTGGATGGAAAGAGGCCTCCAGGATTAAGTCCTTATCCTGGGAGGAGTGTTATTGCAGCACGCCCGGACAAATTCCTTCCACAGACAAAGGTGATCCCTGTGTCCCGTGGGACGGGGGCCCTCACCCTGCCCTGATGCTGCTAGAGAGAGGTAAATGAACCCAAGGGAGAAAGCCTGGGGAGTTGTGAGCAAATCTGGGGTTTGTGAGCAAATCTGGGGTTTGTGAGAAAATCTGGGAGTCCATGAGCAGCTCTGGGGTCTGTGAGCAGATCTGGGGTCTGTGAGTACATCAGGGGTGTCTCTAAGCACATCTAGGGTGTCTCTAAGCACATCAGGGGTGTCTCTAAGCATATTTGGGATGTCTCTAAGCATATCTGGGTAGCTGCACCTGCTGTCTCCCTGCCCAGTGAGCAGGGATGCTCTCCCAGGAGGGAGGGCAGGGAGTGGGCTGGGGTCCTGAACCAGCCACCCTCCCACACCCCCCAAGCTGGTCACTGTCCCATCAGGCGCAGAGGGACAGTGCCAGGTGGGATGGTGCCTCTGATTTCCAAGTGCTGGTGGTTTTGGGTAGGTTGGGCCTCGCTGGAGTTCCTTAGCAACACGAATGCTGATGCTTTCCCTTCCCGGAACCGCAGATGTAAAGGAAGCCCTTCCATCAGCCCCGCTATAGCACCCACACTGGGACCCTCAGGAATGGCGTGGGACCCCTGCCGTGCCTCAGCAGTCACTGAGAGGGTCCCACTGCAATCCCCCCAATCCATATCTCCTCCTGCTATGTTAAAGGGCAGTCTGCCATGGCTGGAGTGTTTTATCCTGTTGCCCACCTCCCTCCATCCCTGGCAGAAAACAACTTCCCTTGGGGACCCCATCAAAGCTCCCTGGACACCCAAAACCCTTCCTGAGCTCCTCAAAGTTCAGTCCCACATCCAGGTTTGTGAACCAAGAACAAATTCTCTGTTTGTTGTTCAGATTTCCAGCCACAGCACCAAGCGTGTGGCAGCACTTGCCAGGTGGTGACATCATTGAGCCCCTGTGTGAACCTCTCCTGTCTCTCCTTGGCTCACCAGGGCTGATTTCCACTGGTAAGGAATCTTCAGACTTTGCAGCATTTCCAGGAGAAATCCAGTCTTGTCCCTGGGCTCTCTCAGTCCAGGGATGCTCTAGTGCCACGATTTCCCTGTGCCAGCACCACAAAGATAAGGGATCCCAGGTTAGGAAGCTTTTGATCATGTGGAACAGTTTCAGTTGTGACCTTTGGGATGAACTTGGGCTTCCACAGGGTACATGGGCCAGGACTGCATGGGAACCGTGAGGAGCCCCTCCAGATGCTGGCAGTGCCTGATGCACCCTTCTAAAAATATGTGTCCATGTTGTGAGTGTGGGCAAGGCTGTGGTGGGAACGTGGCCAGCCAGCCTCTCCTGTGTCCCCCTCGCTGCTCCCCTCGCAGCATGGGCAGCTCCCGGGGGCCGCTGGACGTGCCGAACCTGCTGGAGCAGTGGCTGCGGGATGGAGCAGCGATCTGGTTTCAATAAAATCAGCAGATTGTTTCATGGCTGGATGCAAAAGTTGTGAGGCTCCAGGATTTGCTCCTCTGGCAGCTGGATCCTGTTTGTCCATCTCTGTAGCTCCCCCCTCCACCTCTCCGGAACAGAGAAGGGGTCAATGTCCCGAGTCTGTCAGGGTTTCAGAGGCATTTAGACAGTGCCCTCAATGTGCTTCAGCTTCTGGTGATTCCTGAAAGGGCCAGGTGGTTAGAACAGATGAATTTTGTCGGTCCCTTCCAGCTGAAAATACAATATTCAATTTTATTCTTATTCTATTCTTAGTCTTAGCCTTAGTCTTGCTCTATTCTTATTTTTATTCTTATTCTATTCCAATTCTTATTCTTATGCTATTGTACTTTATTCTACTCTATTCTACCTCATTCTGTTCCATCCCATCCCATCTCATTCCACTCTGGGTGCTGTGCTGTTCGGAGCACAGCGCCTGCCCTCAGTCCAGATGGAGGCAGCGCTTTGAAATATTGCAGAGTTTTCTAGGTTTTCTCTATACCTTTAAATTCCAAAAGCACTGTGACTTCTAATGGAAAAGCCAAGCTTTTAAAGCTGTAAACAGCTGGTTTCCCTCTTCCTATATAAGAGCAATCTTTAAAAAACCACTAAAAATTTAACAACCTTACTGGTTTTTGAACTATTTTGTGAAGCTAGGCCATTTCCGGGCTCGGTCTGTCATCCAGGCAAACTGGATAACAGCAGGACATATCCAGGACAGCATCCCCAAGAGCCAGCCTGGCCTTTCTCCCTTGCCTGGCTCTATTGCAGTCCCCAAACTGGCCCAACAGGAATTTCTGCTCCATGTTGAAATGAACTTGAGGCAGTAAAGGAGTAAATACGTAAAGAGAGGGGTGAGCACTCTGTCAGCTTGGTGCAGTGGAACTCCTTCACTTACAGCCCCTTTATCTTCTGAGTTCTGGCAGTGGCAGAGGCACTGACTCACTCCCAGAGCCTCCATCCTGCAGTGCCGTGAATCCCAAACCCGAGGCTGCACTCTCAGCGTTCTGCTCCTGCCAGGACAGAAAAAGCGCAGAGCAGGACAGAGCAGCTGCGTTTCGCGCCCCATCAGCTAAATTTCGATGAAATCATTTTGATGAATTGTTTAGGAAGGGAAAAAGCCCCATTAACTGTACATTTGCTGTTAATTAATAGGCTGCTTTTTCCTCCTCTGGCACAGCACTTCCGAGCTGCCTCACGCTCCGCTCTGAGCGCAGCATCCTGGGGGGCACAGGGAGGTGGGGAGGGGGATCCGGGCAGGGCGGGACCTGCAGCAGCCTGACCCCGGGGAGAGGGGCTGCTCCCAGCTCCATGCCCTGCTCCAAAGGTAACGCATGAGGATGGGAAAAGCAAACAGCCCCATTCGTCTCTCAAACCTCGGCAGGGCTGCCCCATCCCGGTCCCTGGGCAGCCCCCCAGGCACTGTGCAATGACAGCAGGGCAGGCGAGGAGTTCCACAGCTTCCCAGCTTTACTATTTTTAATCAATTTTCTTTTTGTGTATTTGTGTTCTGTACATATCTTGTAAACATCTCTGGAATGTTATTCGAGGGGAACATTGGCTGATATCCCCAGGAAGCAGACACCGGAGCTGCTGGGGGTGGGAGCAGGGCAGTGCCCAGTGCCTCAGGGTGCTGGGTGCCCAGGGCTTGCACCAGCCACACGCACAGCAGGGAGCATGAGGGAGAAGTCTTGGCAAATCATTTTAATTCACCATGATTCTCTCAAAATGCCCACAGGATGCCAGAACACAGGGTAGAGGAGAGAGAACTTGCATCTGTCCATCTCCCACTGATTCTTTGGCAGCACAGCAAGGGGGCATCCACAGGGTCCCCAGTGCTGGCCCTCGGCAGCACAGGCAGAGCTTCAGCAAAGAGTTCAGGCTGGGAGAGCTGGGGGTGTTCACCTGGAGAAGGGAAGGCTCCAGGGAGACCTCAGAACCCCTTCCAGCACCTAAAGGGGCTCCAGGAGAGCTGGAGAGGGACTTTGGACAAGGGATGGAGGGACAGGACATGGAATGGCTTCCTACTGACAACAAGAAGGGTCAGGTGGGAATTCTTCCCTGTGTGGTGAGGCCCTGGCACAGGGTGCCCAGAGAAGTGGTGGAAGTTCCCTGGAAGTGTTCAAGGCTGTGCCACTTGTTTCACTACCCGGGCTGGAGAGAAGAGCCCTGGTAACTTTTGATCCAAATTAAAGATGGTTTGTTTTGAAATGCAAATAGTTTGTAATCAGAGGGAGAAAGGTGGAAATAGCCACAGCTTAATTTCTACAGTCTAAAATGAATCAAAGATCTGGGGGGGGGGGGGGGGGGGGGGGTTTAATATGTATTTCTTTTAATAGAGTGAGTAACTTTTGTGTGGGCTGAATTAGCTCTAAATGAAAGCAAACAAGGCATAATTAGAAACTGGTTCACTTTTTTCCTGGTTTCTTCCTCTGGAAGGGCAGCAAGGTGTGCATTCAAGGTGTGCATCTGGGAGACAGGGACATGCCCAGCACGGGAGTCCAGCTGGGGGGGCGAGGAGGAGGCAGCAGGAGCTGCCAGCACAACTCACACGGGAACTGGGCATGCACTGGGGACCATCCAGTGGCTTTAAGGCTTCTGGAGGTGCAGGATAAGGCCCCCTCCCAGCTGCCAGTCCCACCAGTGGCCATGGCACTGTGGGTCCCGGTCCCCACAGCCAGACATCCCTGGAACTGGATGGCAGGACTGCTGGAACCTGCCAAGCAGCAGGAGAAGGGCTGCTTTGCAAAGGCAGCTCCACGTGTAAATCTGGGAAGCTCCCACTTGGGAAGTACATGAGTTTCTCATTTAGCGTGGTTCCACACTGCATTCTTTCTTTATAAAGAGCCCTCATTTAACTTTAGGCGTGTTTGTACATCTAATTAAAAATGGGTCATGTTTAATTGATTTCATATATCACTGCTGCCGCCGCCAGCACAGTCCAGTGCCGGTGGCAGGGCTGCATGCCTGGCACAGGCACATGCTGTCCCTTCTGCTCTGCCCTTGTTCCATTGGCATTGCCATGAGTGTCACCAGCCCCCAGTGGCACCATCCCCAGGAGCTCCCCCTGCCCAGAGGAGCATCAGGCCAGGCAGGGCAGGGAGAGCCCCTCCAGCTGTTCCATGGCTTCCCTCCAGCTCCATGGTGCCCACACACAACCACTGTGGGCTGGCGGTTTCCAAATCCTCGGGCTGGGGCTGAGGACGCTGCTTTCAGGGCAAGGAGGAGCTGGAGAGCTCTCTCCATGTCCCTGCCACCCCTGCATGGGTGCTGGGGCTGGGACTGAGCTGGGGTCGTGGCACTACCTGTGCTTTCCCATCACCCTGTGCTCCATGTCCCCAACATCTCTGCTCCGGCACCGCCACGGCAAGGGACGCGTCGGTTCCTTGGGGCAGGAGCCTGTCTGGAACACAGGGACAACAGGACAGCAGACAGGGGGACAGCACTGGGGACAGGGAGGATCGCTGGGGAGCCCGAGCCTCGCAGGACGTGCCGAATGTGTGTGCCCAGTGAACGTGCCCAGTGACTGTGTCCACAGAGCTGCAGCAGTGATGGGCACTGCTCATCCTGCTCCTGTCACAGCTCTCCCGGGGAACTGAATCCAACTGTCAGCAAAGAGGGGATGATGAGTCAGCTCCCACCAAAGGCTACACTATTACCTAGCAGCTTAATAATGAAAACTGTCATCATTCCTGCAATAAAGAAAGATAAATAAGTTATTAAAAGAAAAGACTGCCACCCTGCCTGGGCAGGGCACTGCGCCAGAGGGATATTAACTGCTGGCCACAGCCTGCCTGTTTGGGGAATGGAGAGGGATACCCTGAGTGCTCGGAGGAAGAGCTCTTTCTCTTCCAGCTGGCTTGGAGAGGGCTCATGTGCCTGGCACAGCAAGAGCCACCACTCCTGCTACAGCCACCACTCCAGCTCCGGCCACCACTCCTGCTCCAGCCACCACTCCTGCTACAGCCACCACTCCGGCTCCAGCCACCACTCCAGCTCCAGCCACCACTCCAGCTACAGCCACCACTCCGGCTCCAGCCACCACTCCGGCTCCAGCCACCACTCCTGCTACAGCCACCACTCCAGCTACAGCCACCACTCCAGCTCCAGCCACCACTCCGGCTACAGCCACTGTCCCTGCTCCATCCACCACTCCTGCTCCCACTCCTGCTCCCACTCCTGCTCTTCCTCAAAGGTGCAAAGACAAATAGAGCCCCAGGAAGGGAGACAGGGCTGGAGGAGAGGACTGAGGGTGAGGAGGGGCCAGAGCAGGCTCTGATGATCTGATCGCCCCAAATCCAGAGCAAGGAGTACACTAATGAGAACTTTGCTGAGCAGTGTCAGTGGGACCCTCTGCTGCATGAGCACCAAGGGAGCAACCACCAGAGCATCCCTGTGGCAGTAGCTGCAGCTGATGCTGTGCAGAGAAGGGAAGGGGCCAGTGCAGTTTCCACGCTGGACCTTGCTCAGCTCCACGACCAAAACCACTTTCCCCTCCCTGCCAAGCTCCCCTGCTTGGGGCTCAACTTTAGCACCTGTCAATATGTGACACAGCAAAAGGCACCTCTGAGGTGGTGAGAGAAAGGTGGGAAACAGTAAAGGAAGGAGGAAAGAAGTGACCTTCCTTGCCCAGCTGTATTTTACTGGGAAAACATCCACAAGCTGTTCCACCCCTGGCCGGGAATGGTGAGGCCCTGGCTGCTCTGTGGAGCTGAACAGAATAAATGACCTTCATAACACTTTCCCTCTGAAATCCTCCAACTTTCCACTAATAAACAATGTGGCTGTCAGGGCAGTCCAGTCACTTTATCTAAAAATTGCTCCTTCTTTCCTCCCTGAACAGTCAGAGAATCTTCCCTGGACCCTACAGCAACACATTCCTCCCTGCTGTCTTCTAGGGGTGAGTCCTCCCCTGGCCTTCACCCCCTCCCAGATTCCTGGCTGTGCCCCTGTCCCCATTGCTGTGAGCTCCTTGGGGCTTAGAAAAAGTAGCTCAGTTATTGTGGCACCCCCCTCTCTCTCTGGGCTACCTCAGTGCCATTTTTAGCCTCAGCACAGCCCCTGGAACCACCTTTTTTAATCGCAGTGTTTACATGCACCTTCTGGAGCTGCCGAAGTGTCCTGACAAGCCTCTGGAATCAAAGGCTCGGAGCAGCCCCAGGGGCAGGGAGCAGAGAGAAAGAATCACCTGGGCTGCCATGGGGATGGCCCAGGAGGGGCTGCAGGAACACGCCTGGCACGGGCGGGTGGGCTCCGGGCCACGGCCCCGCCACCCACGGCGGCGCAGGCCCCGGCACGCCGCGCTCCGGCAGCACGGCCCACAGACGCCTCCGGGGACCACAGGCGAGTTTCCACTCTTGGCCAGAAAGAGCTCATAAAGTTAGTGAACATCTTAAAAATTAAGCATCTAATGAGGCCCATCCTGCAGCCAGGGGCTGGGTGCCAGCTGGGCGCTGGCTCCGCACCGTGCCCTGCCCGTCCTGGCAGATGGATCCCAGCACACAGCGTGGGTGTGGGGCTGTGGGGACACAGCAGGCCCCAGGACACGGCCACCAGTTAAGTGGCCTGGGGACATTGGCGGGAACTGGGGAAGATATGAACTGACTTTGGATTGTCTCACCAAAGCCCTGTTCTCTTTGACTCCCAGAAACGTTTTACTTCCTGAAAACCCATTTTCAGGTCTTGCTGTCACAGGTTCATGTTCCCTCAGCCACCAAGGAGTGGCTCTCTGGAAAAGGTCAGTCTCCTGTGCCCTCAGGCTAAAGCTAAGGGCTCGTCTGTGGTGCCATCACCCTGATGCCATGGTGTCACCTCTGTGCCATGGTGCCACCTCCTCCATGCCGTGCATCCTCACTGCCGGAGCCAGGCAGCAGCAGTCCCCTCTCTGGGCGGCTCGGAGGGCCCTGAGGGCTGGGCTGAGGGCAATTCGTCAGAGCTTTCCATCCCTCTGTGCTTTCCTGGCTGTGAACAACGCAGCATCCAGCATGTGGATGAGAAAGCCCTCGGACGACCTCACTCTTGCCACAGGAGGGGTCAGCCTCAGCCCAGCCCACAGTGCAGGATTTCCTCTCACATCCTCCTGGGCAAAGCTGACTGGAGCCATGCCCCCTCTCCAGACACCCCTCCCTCCCCCTGCTCTGCTCTGGCCATGCTGAACCTGACCCATCCCTCCTCCAGGTGCTGCTCCCTCACCTCTGCCCTGGGCCAAGCCCTGCTTCCAGGGTACTTGCCCACCTTGGTGCTCCTCTGGAGACCCTTTCCCCCAGCCTCCCTCCTCCTGGCCAGCCTTCTGCCGTCCCTGCCCTCTACTGCTCTCCTGCCGCCCATAAAAATATATAGAATATAGAACATTATTTTATGGCGCACTATAAAAAAAAAAACAACCTGGAACTAGGAGACACGTGCCAAACCTCAGCAGCACATGCAGGAATGCCTTTGTCCCAGCTGTTGCTGGATTGCCTGAGTCTGAAGGCTTTTTGGGACAGGAATCTTGTTTCCTTGATTTATTGATTTTTTCCTGGCACTGGGCAGCAGTGGTGGCAGTGGCTGTGCACAGTCAGTGATGCCATCTGTCCTTTGGGTCCCATCTCCTGAGGCGCTGCCCAGGGCTCCCCAAACCATGCACATGTAGAGCTGGGAGTGTGGGTACCAACGGAGCTGCGAAGTGTGAGGGGCAGGGGCCTCCCATTGTCCCGAGGATGCTGCTGCAGTTATTGCTCCTCAGCTCCTGTGCCTGTCAGAGCCCTTTCTCTCTCCTTCCTTAGGGTTGAGCCTGTGCCATCTGGGGCCTCTCAGCTTTTCCTGGGGTTTCACAGAGCTGCTGCTTCCTGCACAGGCAATTTGGGGCACCCATGAGCAGGGAACTGTCTGTCTTTCCTGTCACAGCTGATGTAAGACCCTAAATAATCAAGGAATTCCATCCTACACCGGTACCCACACCCTGAGGTGCCAGCCCCACACTAGGAGGTGCAAGCTCCTGGTCCTCCCCATTTCCCTTCCTCTCCTAGGCTGGTGAACTTTCCTACAGCCCTTCAGCCCCAGCTCCATAAAGCTCCCGATTCATTCCGCAGATATTTCCTGCACTGGGGCTTTCCGCAGCATCTGCTGGTTTGAAGTGCTCCGTTTATTCGTCCTGGGGGCACCATTACTTTCTGCTTTAGCAGTTCTGCCTGCTCTGAAGTCTCTGCCAGGCTCCATCCACGGGAGAGAAAATTGATGAAAGAATAATAATGATGATTGTTATAAATATATATTTCATTGCGGTGGCCCTTGGTGCACGTGTTCGTCACTGATGAGGAGACCAGAGGGCGAGGGGGTGCTCAGCTCCCAACAGGCTCCCAACAGCAGATGTGTGTCCTCACCCTGCTGCCCTCCTCCTCCTCCTCTTTCTCCTCCTCCTCTTCCTCCTCCTCCTCCTCCCAAGGCACTTGTCAGGACACCCCTGTCTGTTCTCCCCAGAGAGACTCAGGCGGGTCTTGTGGCCAAGAGCTGGACAACTCTGGAGACAGGATTCTGGGAGTGCCTGTGGGATATGTCCTGGGCAGGCTGGAGCCACTTCCAAGCTCATCCATCCATTGGGATGGCAGGAACAGGAAGCAGCAGGGAGAGCAGCTGAGTTGGGAATAGAGCCTTGCAAAGTGGGGCATGGGGAGGAGGTGCACAGCAAAGTCTCCTGGCCTCTGCCTCCATTTCTCCATGGATTTCTGCTGTCATCCAACCAAGTGGAAACAGAAAACACCAATCATTTCATCCATAAATGATCCCCATTGGCACCAGCAGCACATTTCCCCTCTCCTCAGGGGATTATCCAACCAGGGACTCTGTGAGTGAGTGCAGAGGATCTTTTCCCTTCTCTTAAAGGAAATATTTTCCCTTTGTTTCTCCAGCTGTGGATAATCCCCTTCCCTCCACATCCTCAGCCACAGCAGACTGAGGATGCTCCGGGCCAGTGTCCCGGCCCTCGCGGCCACTCAACCTCCTCCACTTCCATTTCCTGCTGCAGAGAGTTTCAGGTATTTCCTGTAGACACTTTAAAATTCCTCAAGGGCTTCTCTGTTTCACCCACAGCGGGATGGCCTGGAAGTAGGACAGCAGGAGCCACGTGGAGTGGGGTACCTGGGACGGCTTTGTACAGATCAGCATTCCTTGGCTCATTTTTTCACTGGCTTTCCCATTCGGAGCAGCCTTCCCCTCCCTGCAGATCAGACCAGAGAGTTGTACATGAGCCCTCCTGGGTCTGAATATCAGTAAATGCAATTCCATCTGCAGCAAGGATAATGTTACCACTGCCGGCTCATCCCTGCTCCGGCCAGGAGCCATCTGTGGGGTGGGGGCTGTGCTGGGACACACACGGATGCACGGAGAGCGCCAGCCCATGGGGGTACTGTTACCTACAGATGGAAATTCATCTCTGAGGTACTTGATCTTCCCTAAACTCCCTTGCTATAACTCTTCCACATGACATCTGTTAAATCCCTCCAGGGATGGAGACTCCACCACTGCCCTGGGGAGCCTCTCTCAGTGCCTCACCACCCTTCTGGGGAAGAAATTATCCCTAATATCCAATGGAACCTCCCCTGGCACAGCCTGTTCCCTCTCATCCTGTTCCCTGAGAGCAGAGCCTGACCCCCACCTGGCTGCCCCCTCCTGTCAGGGAGTTGTGCAAAGCCACAAGGTCCCCCCTGAGCCTCCTTTTCTCTGAGCCCCCCCAGCTCCCTCAGCCACTCCTGGTGCCCCAGACTCTCCCCCGGCTCTGTTCCCTTCCCTGGACACGCTCCAGCCCCTCAGTGTCTTCCTTGTCTCTCCAGCTCAGGAAGGTGGGAGAAAGAGATGGAAATACATCAATCACCAGAGCCTGCACAAATGTAAATGCAAAATCTGGGATTTTTCATTCCTTATCTGCTGTTAGACCAGTCATAACCTCTGCTGGGGCCTCCTCCCAGCTTGGTCAGAGGCAGCAGAGCTCTCCTATCCCCTCGGGGTAACCGGCTCCTTCCCCACCTCCCACGCTGCTCCAGTGGTGGTGCATCCCGCAGAAGGGAGCAGCTCCCTGCAGAGCACCCTGCTGGGACCAGCCCAGCCTCACGCTTGCCGGCAGAGCCTTCCCAAACACTCCGAGATCCAAATGTAAATGGATAATTCCATGGAAAACCCACAGCTCAGCTCAAGCAGCAGGTCAGTGGTGTTAGCTGAAAGGCTCTTTCAGACCCCAGAGAGAGACCGTGCAGCCCAGAGGGTCTCAGCTTCCCTTGTTTGCTCCCGAGGAAGTTGGTTCTTATGGCAATTTGTGCTTCAATAAACGTGAAATAAAATCCATTCTGCCCTTTCCCTGCTGGCGTCATCCCCATTTCCCTCTGTTTATCACATCACGTCCATTGCCCCGGCAACCACGGCAGCCCAGGCGGGGATGCTGCTGGCAGGTGGGGCCCGTGCCAGCCCCACACCCCGGCACGAGGATTCTGCTGTCACACGGTGTCTCCAGTGGGACACACCCCAGGCAGGGAGGGGGGCTGGGAACAAACCCAAGATGGGAGGAAACAGCTCCAGAAGAGGATGCTCTTGGCAGGAGCTGACCCCAGGCGCGACCCACAGGAGTGACTCTGGAAGTGTTTGCCTGTGGGATCTGCAGGTGTGGACACCTACCCCCATGGCCTGGCTCCGGCTCCAGGACGGACACAAACAGAACCCCCAGCTCAGAGCAGAGAGTCTGGGAGCAGTTTGGTGCCTTGATCCCAGTGCAGGTGCCCTCACACCTCGTGGGGCCCATCCTCTGCCTGCACCTCCCCTGCCCTGTCACGCTCCAAGTTCACCCCTTCGCCCCCGCAGTCGGGAGCCCATTCCCGGTGGATTCGTTCTCTTTAGCCCTGTATCGGTTCGGATTCAGAGCTCGTTGTCCCACCGCTCCCAAAAGAGCTCGCGGACCCCGCTGAGGACAGCGCAGCCCGCGGGGTTCCCCCTGCTCCAGGCTTCGCCTCCATCCCGGAGCCATTCCCATAGGAGCGGTAGCCCGGCCCCACGCTCCTCCCGCGGTCTCCGCCTGCCCCCGCGCGGCGGCTCCGGGCACGGACCCGCACCCACGACAGACCCACACCCACGGACGGACCCACGGACGGACCCGCACCCACGGACAGACCCACACCCACGGACGGACCCATGGAGGGACCCGCACCCATGGACGGACCCACGGATGGAGCCGCACCCACGGACGGACCCACGGACGGACCCGCACCCATGGACAGACCCACACCCACGGACGGACCCATGGACGGACCCGCACCCACGACAGACCCACACCCACGGACGGACCCACGGACGGACCCGCACCCACGGACGGACCCACACCCACGGACGGACCCGCACCCAGGGATGGACCCACGGACAGATCCGCACCCACAGACGGACCCACGGAGGACCCGCACCCACACCTATAGAGGGACCCGCATCCACCGGGGAGCCGTGCCCAGACACACGGACAGACCCGCAGCAGTTTGAGACAGACGGGAGTCATGGGGAGGGAAGGACGATGGGAAAGATGGGAAGGAAATGCTGAACCACTGGGGGAGATTTTCTTGGGAGAGAAGACTGGGACTAAGAGGGTGGGGAGGCCCTGCCACAGGTTGCCCAGGGAAGCTGTGGCTACCCCATCCCTGAACATGTCCAAGGCCAGGTTGGACAGGGTTTGGAGCAACCTGGGACAGTGGAAGGTATCCCTTAACTTCAGCTTCTCGTGCCAATGGGGATGGGATGGGTCCTATTTGTACTGGAAATGGAACCTGCTGGAGTCTCCAGAGGCAGCCTCATCTGGACTGACCCTACAGGCAGCTGTCTCCCTGCCCCACGCTCTCTGTGGGCACCAGAACCTCACTGCCACATGCCCAGGAGGGACACAAGGACTGTCGAGCAGCCAAGGGAGGGGGTTGCATTCCGGGGTCCCCGAAGGACCCTTGTGCAAGGCTCCACTGGCAGAGCCTGTGAATGAAGATTAACCAGCCGCGGGAAGTTGCTCCACCTCTTATCAGAAAGCACCTCTCCCCTCCCCTGCAGTGACTCATGCTCTGCTGAGCCCTTCCCACCTCATCTGGGACGTGTTACAGCCCTGGACCATACTCCCTCTCCATACAGATGGCGATTCTTGTGGAATGTCTGCCTCTTTCTCCTCCTCCTTCTCCTCTTCCCTGTTTCTGCTTCTCAGGTGTCCCCTACCCAGGTAACACAGCTGTCCCCTAAGCAGGGCTCCCTTTGGCTTGTCCCCAGCTCTGGAGCCAGCCCTGGAAAGGGAACGCTCCCCAAAGGCTCCCCCTTTCCCAGGAACTGTTCATGCCCGTTTCTGCCTGCTCTGTTTGGCTGCCAATCCTCCCCCAGGCCAGTGTAACTCTGCACTGCAGGGGGAAGGAGGCAGACACACAGATTCCAGGGAGTGAGCCCAGATCCATTGGTTCCTGGTGACGAGCTGCCAGCTGACATTTCTGAGGCGCTGAGTACATGCCCCTCGGTTGGGTGAGGTTTAATTTAACCGTCTCAGAAGAACACACGTCTTTCAGAGCCAGGGACGGTGGTGACTCAAGGAGGGAGCAGAGCTAAATCAGATGTCAAACACTGATTTCTCCACACATCTCCAGGGACTGACAGCTGGAGTCACTCTCACCATCTGTCTTCCCGCTGCAGCCCCCAGAGAAGACGCACTCTGTTAGCTGTTCCTCCAGCTAACAATGGAGACAGCGAGAGAACAAATGCGTTCATTTCCAGGCCTATGGATTTTCCATTCAGGGATTTCAGGAACACGCTGCATTGGGGAACATGCTCTGTTCATCCCTGTAAGAGGACACAGCACCTGTGCTCTGCTGTGTTACACGGACACCGATGAACCATCTCCTCCCCATCCCCTGCCCAGGGCACCCTTCAGGCAGGTGTGTCTGGGCTTTCTGATCCTCAGAGGAAAAACTGTCTGAAAGATTGTATTTATTGTTCCTCGTGCTCTCGTCCTCACCCCAGGCAAGCTTGGAGACCAAATGGGTTGGCCAGAATCTTGGGACACGATAAAAGCATTTTGTTTCTAGGATAGGACACATCTTCAGGGGAACGAGTCCAGAATTAATAAACCATCTACCAGCAGCCAAGTGCGTTGTGTTAACTCAGAAGTAATGAGGTCGTGGTGAATCACCAGGAGTCTGGGACGTAGGGGGAGAAACCAGCTCAGAAAAACACTGGATTAGACAAAACCTGGATGCAAACCTTGCTTCTTTCTTCATGACTGAAACTGCTTAATAGTTTGTGTTCCTGTCATTAGAGCTCCATTGCAAGCTCTCAGGAAAGCAGGAGGGGGAAACCGCAGGTACCACAGGAGCCAGCCCAGCCTGGGGGGATGCAGGAGCTGGCAAAGGGGGTGGGGGGGTCCAGCAGGTCTGGCCTCTGCTCCCCTGGCAAAGGCCCCCTCGGGGATCCCAGTGTCCTGCCCTGGCCCTGCAGGGACCTGTCCCCGCCCTGCCCGCGGCCAGGGCTGTGGGTGATGCTCCTGTGCTGGATGAACTGGGAGAGAGGGCTGCGAGCTCTGCCAGCCCAACACATCCCAGGGAGTGGGAGGAGGAGGAGGCTGAGGGCACCTTCCTGCTCCCCCAAGTCGTCTCCATCCACAGCAGCTGTTCCCAAATGGTTCTTGTTCCTCGCTGGCAGTGCACTCACAAAATGAGAGCAGAGCATCCCTTTGCAGAAGTTTTCCAGGTTACAGGTGTCTGGGGCTTTGGGAAAATGACTCCGTGGTGGGGTGACATTCGAGTCAGAGTTCTCACACTGAGAGGGAGCTGCAGTGGGACAAATCCTTCTCCCAGCTTTGCATAGTCATTTATTATGATTTACAGGCTAATCCCGTGCCCCTCCCTGCGCCCTGACAGACTCAGCACTCACCCATATTTGAATTAACTTTTTCCATGCAGACTCTGGTTTACACCACCCACAGGAGTGCCAAGGCCTCCTCCTACCCCCTGACCTCCATGTCCCAGGGGAGCCACCTCCCTCTGAGGGTCACCCAGGGGTGTGGAAAGCAGCTGGGAGCAAACCCCAGCTCCAAACACTCCTGTGTGTGGCGGGCTCAGCCTCAAACCCCAACCGTGGCCCAGCCAGAGCTGGTCCCTGCTCTGCTGTGTCTCTGCCCCACTCTTCCCCAGTCCTTCTTCCCATGCTTGTGTTCTGGCAGGTTTTCCTCATCTTCCTCATCCAGCCACTCCAGATGTCTCTTCCTCAGCCCCTGCAGAGGTGCAAGAACGTCTCTTTGCACAGGCACGGTGATGCCTCACCTTCCTCCTGTCCTCCCTGCGGGTCCCTGACCCGCACTCCCACCCCCTGGTATTTAGCTGTGCCATCAGTTCACGAATCCCTCAGGCACTGCCTGCAGCAGGAGCATCATGCCAGGGCTGGTGAAAGCTCCCAGAGGCTGCTGGACAGAGGGTTCCTGCCCTCACTCCTCAGGAGCCCTCTGCCTTTGTTCTGGAAACGCTCTTGGCAATCCCAACACTGTGGAGGTTAATCCAGGTTCTTGGGCGTGAAAACCAAGCCGGAAGAAGGGATCTATCAGCTCTTCAAGCTGCAAGAGACAGCAAACCCAACGGCCCAAGGGTTCAGACATGCCCCACTTGGAGCAGTGATACTTTATTCAGCACTGATTTGCAAGTCTTTGCATTCACAACAATATTGGAATGACTCTGGTTTCCAACAAGGGCAAAACCAGGCTTAGGCGGGACGGGAGGGAGCTCATCTGCTCCCAGCAGCTTGGCTCCCTCAGCATCTCTCAATAGAGCAGGGAATTCTGCAAACCATGAGCTGAAATGTGACACATCGCCTTCCTTTGTTTTCCCACCCATCAGCTGAAATTTTCCTGTCCCTAGTTCCTGGTAGGCTCTCTCTGTAATTCACTTCCCAGGAACATGTGAGCCCCACCGTGCTGTGAGTTCCTTGGCAGCACAGGCGGCTGAGCAGGACAATCTATGGGAAGCTGCTTTGGGAACGCCCCGCCTGAGCCTGGTGCTGCCCTCGCCCCGAGCTCTCCCTGGCTGTGTGGACACGGAGGGGCCGTCGGCAGAGGACAGGGGGCTGGGCACACCCCGACCCCCAGGGGCTGGGCACACCCCGACCCCCGGGGGCTCATCCCCCGTCAACCCTGGCAGCTCCCCCATCCCAGGGATTTTGTTCAATCCAGGTGCACTTTTTATTGGATTTTGTTAAATTAAACATGTGATCCCATATTATCTGACCCAGCTCTGAAGTCTCCCAGGCCCAGGCAAACTCCGCTGCCTCAGCTTTTCATTTCCATGTTTATTTACTGCCTTTCAGATCGCCTGGGCTGCACGGTGCAGCCTCTGATGAATAAATAACCGGTGCCCTTCCAGGCCAGATTGATTAGATGGATTTAA
This sequence comes from Corvus cornix cornix, assembly GCF_000738735.6. Taxonomy (NCBI): domain Eukaryota; kingdom Metazoa; phylum Chordata; class Aves; order Passeriformes; family Corvidae; genus Corvus; species Corvus cornix. The sequence goes on along the minus strand of NC_047058.1, from coordinate 1,697,366 downwards.
TTAACGAGCCCAGCTCCCCTTGAGGACTATCCCAACTAAAATACTGGAACCAGCCAGTGTATTACAGCGCCAGGACCTATTGATTTACGGGAATATGAACAAGGGATCATTTAGTGACTTCATCGATACCATAACAAGGAAGAGGCTGCAAGGGGTTGGGTCACGGCTGGTTCATCACAGGGAGATTGTTCCTCCCCACTGCTCAGCCAAGTAGTGCCTGCAAACATCCATCCGTCCTCCTCCCCATGCCAGCTGGACCCGTGTGGCCAGAGGCACAGGGGAGGCAGAGCAGCCGACTCGATCTCAATGGCATTGGGCGCACACGGGCGCTGGAAACCACAAGCGGAAAGGCAAAATCCTGAGGAGGGCACGGCGGGGGTTTCTCCACACCAATGTCAAACCTGGAGCTTTGCAGGGCAGGGGAAGCAGGGCGGGAACACGGAGCCCACGCTGGGCTGGGGTGGAGGGAGCTGTGCTGTGCTGGGGCGAGCTGCCAGGACCAGCCTGAGCCTCCGTGTGCCCGGGGCCATCTCTCTAAAGGGGACAGACGTGTGACAGGGCGCTCAGCCCAGCTGTCCCCCCACCCCAGCTCCATGGCAGCCGGCAGCTCCCACACGAACCTCACCCCGCCCGCCTCCGCAGCACCCCGGAGAAGCTGCCGGATGGGTTTATTAATTAGTCCGTTAAATTATTGCCGGAGTAACAGACCCACGTGTTGCCCCTGCAGGTCCCTCCCCGCCAGCCGTGGCACGGGCAGGAGCCGTGACACGGGATGGGGAGCGTGCGGATAATGAGCTGCCGTGGGGAGCATCCAGAGCCGAGCGTGCCGTGCCACCTGCCCTGTCCCTGTCCCCGTGTCGCCTGCCCTGTCCCCCCGCCGCCTGGCACGGGCGGCTGCCAGGCTCATCGCGGTGACAATCGTCAGGTTTTAATTAGTCTCCAACACGATTCCTGTCATAAACACTCTGCTGGGGGTTGTTTGTTTTAATTTGATCAGGGACAGGCACAGGGAGGGGGAAGAAGGAAGGTAATTAAATTTGACTAAAATCTTGGAATGCCATTAAAGCGGATGTCCTCATTTGCATAATCCGCTCCCCGCGGCGCCCTAAACTGCCACCGGATTATTGTGACTGGTTTTCTCCCCAAGAGGACGCTGCCCACCCGCAGAACCTGCCAGCCGAGGGAGGACAGGGATGTGCAGGGACGGGAGAGTTCAGTGGGGAAAGGGAAAGACGCCTGGCTTTCTTTAGCAATTTGGGGGGCTGGGGGTGAAGTACCAACACCCGGGCTAGGTTGGTAAAACATCAGCACCTGGGCTGCTCCTCTGCTGGGAATGAGAGCTCCAAAGCTCTCCCGAGGTGTTCCAGACCAGCCTGGTGTGGATGCCCAAGTCCCAGCCAAGGGACAGGGGAGCACCGGGGTGCCATGTCCTGCTGGGGGCAGGACACCAGGACCAAGGACAGGGTGACAAGGCAAATGCAGCCAGCTGTGCCTCCAGATCCCGGCCTCGGGAATGCCAAAGCTCCTGGAGCTGTGAGTTCAGGCCCCTGCATGAGGCCGGCCAAGCAGCAGGTGGTGTGGGGTCAGAGTGGGTCTCTCATCATTTTGTGGCCTTAAACAGCAACTTCTGCCCTTTGGTGCTTCTCTTTCCCTACTTGTGTTTCCCTGTTTAACATGGAGAAAATGGTGTTCTTGTGTTCCCTGCTCAGCTGTCCATAGAGCAATTACCTGGTAATTATTTCTGCTCATTGGCAAGTTGTTTCTAATGATGTTTGCTAAAGGTTTGATTATTATTGCAGGTGCTGCTTCTACATCTGGAGTTGGAGCTGGGATGCTGGGGAAGGTTCTGGGAAAAGCAGGTTTTGCAGGGAGGGGCTGTGCTTTATGGAGATATATCAGTCAGAACCGGAGACTGTGACACTCTTGGGGTGGATTTTGTTTGGTTGGGGTTTGTTATGCTGATAAAATAAAAAATGTTATAAACTCACACTGGGTGACAAACACAGGTTTGATGATAGATGGTAAAAACCCTGAATAGTTTGGGAAGAAACATGAAACACCACCAGCTCCTGGCTGGGCTGCAGAGGCAGCAGCACCTTTGGGAGAGCACCCACGGTGGAACTGCCTTTTCTAGAGGCACTGAGGGAACAGTAAGAGCAGGGCAGGGCCAGGGCAGCAGGATCTACTCACCTGCCAGCTGTCCCACAGCACACACACCTTCAGCAGGTGATGTGACAAGTTCCTGCCCTACAAAGCCTCTCACAGCTCCCAGCAGAAACAGGATGTCATAAAAATGAATTGCACTTGGGAGCAGGATCACATCTGTCATTACCGTGGATGTGCCCTGGGAGTGCCTCGATGCCACCCCAGCACTGGCTGCAGCAGCCACGTGCACTGAGGATGGACCAGACAGCGGAAGATGGGATCCCCTCCTGACCTCTGCAACCACAGCGAGTGATCTGCAGGGGTCAGAGGGATTATGCAGCGAGGGGTGTCATCATTCCAGTTAAAAATCATGGGACTGACACATTGGCTGTCACTGAAAGGAGAGATGGAGCATCCCCTGAGCACCTTGCCAAAATATCCTTCCATCCTGTTCTGTAGCTGTGCCACTAAACCATCCCTGCTCCTAAGGAAGACTTGGTCTCCTGCTTCTTTCAGCACCTGGCTCCTCCCCTTGCCATGAGGACTGTCTGACTTCACTTACCTACAGGATCTGGTCAGATTTGTGCCATCTCTGTGACTCTGCCTGTGTTCCTTTTTTAACTTTCAAAGCCCCAATTAAAGCAGTGTTATCTCCCATTTGCCCACTTCCATCTCTTTTCTGCCTGAAGGACCTTCTCCTACATCTGAGGACAGAAAAGGAAGGCCGAGCCCAATGAGGTGCCTCAGGCTGGGAGCTGCAGATGATTCCTGCTGGGACCACTCATCATCCCCCAGGACACATGGCAGGCCCTTCTCCAAGCCAGGTGTGTGATCCCAGGAGGAGCCGTGTCCGTCAGGGTGCCAATGCAGTGCTGGCAGGGCCGGGAGCACTGCATGGGTTCACAGCCCTTTCTTTCCATGTAAAAATGAATGGGTTTGCCCCAAATCTCTGTCAGCGGGGTCAGGCAGTGAGGATGCCTGGATTCCCATCTTGTCCACAACCAGACAATGCCTGTTCCGCAGGGATGCTGAAATCAGAGTGCCTGTTTGTGCGACTGCCAGGCCGGGCAGGTGGCGTGGTCTTTATTTAGAGAGGGGAAAAAAGCGCCAGGGAAGCCAGGCCTGGGTGAGAACTGAGGGATCATCCCAGTGGCAAACACAGCAAAAGGAAAAGCTGGCTTGGTTTGCTCAAAGATAATGTTATCCCGGTGGGAAGGCGCCTGCGTGGCTGTGCTGGAGCGGGGGATGCCCGGGACATGACTGTGGAGCTCTGCCATGGAGGTCACACCTTTGAAATCCCGGGATATAAATCTATGCCATGAGGTTGCACAAGCCTTCTCCGAGCCCCTCGGGGTCTGTATTGTAACATTTGCTGGGCTGCACAGCCCAGAGGCTGAACCCGTGCGGGGAGGTGTCCAAGAGCCCTACATCATCCCGGGCTTGGGAGGAGACGCAATCCCAGGAGCTGGACAAGGACTGCTGCCAAAGGGTGGGAAATTCTTGGACCACTAACAAAGCTCATGTTGAGAAATACAACCAGAGTGTAAAGATGCTGTGACAGCAGGGAGTGGGTGATTGTACTGGGCACCACTTGTTTCTCCTGGGTTTTATTTCTCTCTCTTCATTAGCATTATAATCATATTTTGTATTGATTGCTAAGCTGTTCTTATCTCAACCCACAGAGTTTCCCTTTTCTTTCCCATTCTCATCCCCACATGGGGGTGGTGGGAGTGAGTGGCTGTGGTGCTGAGCTGCTGGCTGGGCTTAAAACCCCCAATGTGAGTGCAGGAAGAGAAACCAGTTCACTCCTATCCCCTGAGAAAGTTATTCCAGCCCACAGGAAGCCCCCCCAGCATGAAGATACTGCTTTAATCCCCTGGGACAAGAGGGTCTCTCCTGGCTGGGGCTGATTTAGGGCACGGGGAACATTCTGCCTGTGAAGACAGAGAAGTTGCAGAGCTGCAGGGGCCCTGTCCTGGCCCAGGTGTGATACAGAGTGATGTGTATTTGTGAAGGTGCACGCTGGGTGGGGGGGGGCAGCCAGATAGGTGTTGTGTAGGTGGTGGGAGCCAGGTAGACTCCACCAGCCAGGTGCTACCTGTGCACTGAGAGCTGTGGTGGAGCAATCCCTTTACAGATCCTTCTGCCAGGGCTGAGATAATGGCCTAAGGATCCCAGGGATGGGCAAATGGTCAGGCTGGACAAGCATCACTCCTGTGCTGGGGATGGCCCACAGAGCCAGCTGGAATGGCTGCAGCTTCTCTTTGGAAGGAGAGAATGACCATTAATTTCCCCAGATGCCCATTTTCAAGTACCTGTAATGAAAGACAACTGTGCATGTTCCTCCCCATAATGGGGCTGTTTGCACTCTCAATACAGTACAGCTTCTACCTGACTGGCTAATAAGGAATGATTTTCTCTCTTTTTATCTCTAATTAAGCCAAACTGAGCCTGGCATTGCTGCTCTGCAGTAATTTCCCAGATGCAGAGGTTTGCTAAGTCATAGGGATTGGTTTTTATAAGGTTTGAAAAGGTAATCTGTAATAACGTGCAGGGAAAAAACATAAATCTCTGTTAATGAAACTTGGAGGATTTCAATAAGAAATTGATTTTAAATGTTAGTCTCTGCAAACAGAAGTTGGAGGAAAACACTTTTGGATTGATCAGCTGGTGGTGCTGAGTGGAGGTGCATTTGGGAGCGTGGCTGGGGTGAGCCCAAAAGCCCTGGGGTGGCTCCAGCCAGCTTTGCAGAGGTTTTAGGGTGTTATTTAGTGTCTGCACCCAGCACAGCATCATGCAGAGGGGTGAGAAACCTCTTCATTCAATCCACTGGGGACTTCGGACCCAGGCATGGGGACATTGTGAGGCAGGACAGGGTTCCCTGTGGGAGGGGGTGTCCCTGAGAGCTCACACCCTTCCATCAGTGGGATGCCTGTGTGGGTCCACAGAGTGCTGCCACCCTGCTGGGGCCCTGGAAGGTGAAATGCCAGCTTGCCCTCCACCCCAGGATGGGAAGGGTACCCTCTCCAACCCAGTGCTGGAGCCTTGGCCATGGGTGGATTTGGGACAAGCCAGGGCTGCCCCATTGTCTCTGCCCCCATTAGTGCTAAAAGCAAGAGCAGTCTCGCTGCTGCCAATCCCACACTTTAGCCAAGCTCAGAGAGGGATTTCTTCCTCTCCAGGCTTCAATCTTGCAGCCTTCAGCACCATCATCTTCACCTACTCCAGCACATTCTACTCTATTCCCACCACTGCTTCCAAAACAGTGGAGAGAGGCGTCTGCTCCAGGGAATTCACCAGCACAGTTCTGGTGGTTCTTCTTCACCGGCATCACTGATGCTGGATGCTGATCTTCCTCCTCAAGCTGCTCTCCCTGCTGCCGGTGGCAATGCCAGGAGAACCCCAAACCCTGGCAAGGCCCTGAAGCACAGCTGGATATGGGAAATGCTGGGTTTGAGTCTCTTCACCCACGCAGGGGCAGCCCCAAGGCCGCACATTGCTCAGCCCTGGGCTGCTCCAATGCTGGAGAAGCCCTGAGCACAGAGGTTTCCTCATCAGCCAGCAGATCTTGTTAGTAGTTTATTAATTGCATGGATGGGAAGAGCAGCCCCGATCCAAGTCAAACAACTGCTGCAGTTTCATATGATACAAAACAAAAGTCCCTTAAATACAAAATACCCAGCTCTGAGTGAGCATCACCTGGTGCTGAGCTCTGCCACCAGAGTTATATATTAATATTCCACCTGTACAAGTATTTATAGATAGAAAAAAAGAAACACTTTAAAAAAATATCAGGAGAAATTTCACTCCCCCACATGTTAGTTATATTTTTTTATATATATATATATATAAAATACATATATATAAAAACACAGACTAGAGGCTGATTTGTGCTTTTTTTTTTTTTTACCAAAAGACAGACAGTTACGGCCCAACTCACACTGGGGGTCCCCAGCTCATGGGTCGTGTTGCCTCCCAGTTGGAACGATGTCTGGGAATTTGGGTTCCTGCCTGAATGGAGAAACCAGGTCATCTCCTGGGTGCTCACAGCTCTGGTGAACAGTTCCTTCATGAAGGGAAGGAAGAAGGGGTGGAAAGCAGAATGGATGTCTCTGCAGGGAGTAGGTGGGCATGGGCCATGTGTAGCTGCCCAAAGAGGGGCAAATCCCAAACAACTGCCCCTCCTGCCATCCCTCCTCCCTCTCCGGGTATGGCCCTCAACACTGAGGGCAGCACAAAGGAGGAGCTGGTCTGGGGAGTCTCTCCCCACCTCGATGCCTCTTCCCAGGCATTGCCCCTTCCCACTGAGGCGTGGCTGCTCTGGGGCTCCAGCAACGTCCTGCCCCATGCAAGTAACAGGTCGGCTGGTTGAGCGATGGCCTGGGCTTGAAACGTGGTCCATCCACCCCTCCTCCCAGTGACACCCAGTGCAGAGAGAGGGCTTTTAGCCAAGGAAGAGCAAGGCACAGGAGTACAGGGCTGCTTCTTCCATGAATTCAGCACCAATGCTGCAACAGGTTCCATCTGCCCCTCAACAGGGGCTGGCACTTGAGCTGTACCTATGTATCCATAGGCAGCCCCCTCCTCCCAGAACAGCAGCCCCTTCCACTACCACACAGTGACTCCCTGGCTGTCCCCACCGGGTGACACCACACACAATCCCCTCCTCGCTGCCCACCCTCCACTTCCCGACCCCACTCTGCGACCTGCAGACACGGCCCCATTTTCCCCGCTCGCTCCTGCCACCTCACTCCACGCTCCTTTGTCCCTGCCGTTGCTCCTGGCTTGTGTGGGGGGGCCCAGCTCCTGCCACAGGTGCATCCAGGGGTCACCCCATGGCCACTCTTTCCCTCTGCTCCCCCGCTCCTCCTGAGGGACACCACAGCTTCCCTTCTGCGGCCCCACAGCCCCCGGGCCATGGGACAGAACTGCCCAGCCCAGGGTGAAAGGATGTTTATAAATATGTGCCTCTGTCTCCTCCTCCACGGGCACTACCCATGCCATGCTTCCTGCTGAGAGCCCCAGTCTGGATCCACTGGCAAGTCCATGTCTGACAGGACAGAGCATCTTCCTGGTGCCTCAGATCTTTGTCTCAGGGCCGTTGGGACTCAGGGCTGGGAAAGAGTCTCGTATCCTCACCAGCTCCATGGCACAGAGGTGGCCAAAGACCCTGTTGTACCACTCGGGAGACCGGCCCCTGGAGAAGGGAAGAGGCAGGAGGGGCTGAGTGGGCAGGAGAGACCCTGGCAACATCATGGAGCAGCACATCCTGCTGCTCCATCCCCTCCCCAGAGGGCCCCGTTACCTGAGGTCAGCCCTGCAGATGTGGGTCACCCGGGAGCGGCCCATGGCGCTGGGCTCGATGAGGTACTGGGACGTCAGCACGATGGCCTTGACCCCTCCCTCCACCGGCACCTTGTCGTGCTCCACCGAGAGGGAGCTGAGCAGGCAGGCTCCCCGCGGCAGGTCCGTGCGCCAGCGCCTGCAACAGAGCGGGAGTCACCATGTGCCCACCATGGGGTCCACAGCAGGATCAGACACCGGGGGAGCCCACACAGCCCGGGCTGGAGGAGATGGGGCTGGAGCAGAGGGGATGCACCAAACCGAGCCCAGACCCCCCCGCGGGTCCCGGCCGCCCTCACCGGAGCACCATGCAGTCCCTGCGCGGGTGCGGGGCCATGCTGTCCGTCACGTAGTGGTACACCTCCATGTCCTTGTCCAGCGCCTCCACCACCCTGCTCTGCAGCAGGTCCTCGTCCCACAGGTGACGCTCCCGCAGCACCCGGTGCAGCACCGTGGCGGGAGGGGCCTCGACATCTGTGGAGACCTTCCACAGGCGCAGAGGGTGCCCATCCCCGACCTGAGTGGGTGAGGTGGGGGTCACACAGACTGTCTGTCCCGCAGGACCCCCAGTGCTAACCCCTGAGCAGCTTCACTGATGGCTCCCACTGCCACAGAGCAGCGCAGTCCCATCTGCTGGCTAGTGAGGGATGGGGTGGGACCTGCTCTGGCTACTGGAGAGGTCACCCCATACACATTTCCCTGCATGTTCTCAAGCCCTTCCACACAGTGGCATTTACCTTTTTGCAGGACAGCTCTGTGTTCAGGGGCCCTGCTGTGCTCAGCCACCCCTTGAATTTCTCTGACGACTCTTTGAGCAGATTCTGGACACTCTGCTCAAAGTAGGAGTGTAAATCCTTGCTCTCCCCCTGGCACACCAAGTCAGCCAGGGGATGGGGATAAGCGTCTGCAGCCATATAGGAGCTGCTCAGCTGCAGCAAGATGTCATGGGAGACCTGCAAGCCAAAAGCACACAGATGTTCAGCAAGGCAGAGGGATCCTGTGGGGACTCTGTGAGTGGTCCTGGACAGACAGAGAACCATAACTCATTCCCCAGGGAGTGGGGAGGATGGACATACAGCCTGAACCATCTCCTGCCCCAGGAGATGCAGCTGGGCTTGGCCCCAGGCTGATTGGCTGGTAGCAGCTGTCCTCACCTCAGGACTCCAGGAAGGTCACACCTCCCACAGGCAGCGCTGGGCTGGGACACCATTGCCACCCACCTGGAAGAGCTTCTTGCAGTCAGTGATCATATGGGAGAGCCCCTGCGTCGCAGCCATGTTCTCATTGAGGTCCTTCTGGTCCGGTTTCCCCATGGTTCCCCTCTTGTGTATGGCCCTATAGATACATATGCCAGGTAGTGCTGGCACCAGTGGGCACCTCTAGACCCCCATGACTCTCACTGGTGTCACAGAGCAGAGCCAAGAGCACCCCGTGTCTCAGCATTCCCTGCTGGCCCCCTCCCACAGCGGGCAGGGAAGGGGCACTGGAGCTCAGCCAGCCCTTACCTGGGCGATGTGCTTTCCTTCTTGGACACATTGAGGTGGAAGATGGAGGGGGCCAGGCACACAGCCAGGTTCCCAGCCGTCATCTGGTTCTCCTCGGCTGAGGCGATGTCGCTCAGGAAATAGAGCAGGGTCTGCAGCACCTCCCGGTTCTCGTCTGGCATGAGGATGATGGCGGCCTGCACTGCCTGCAGCCGCTGCTCCTTGGACACGACTGCGAGCACGGGGCAGCGTCAGCTGGGCCTCCCCACGGCCACCACCCACCCGCTCCCGCCACCTCTGTCCACAGAACGGAGGGACCCCTCCTCCCCGAAGACCTCGAGCTGCCCCCAGCCCGGCCCTTACACTGGTAGATCTGCAGGAAGGTGTCAGTCAGCTTGCTGGTGAAGATGGGCTCGGGCAGGTCGCGGAAGTACTGCTTCAGCAGGTCGGCCACGTCGTACGCTGACTGCCCCGAGTAGTTGACGTTGTCGGGGCTGGTCTCATTCATGTGCCGGAGTGCCTGGATCCGGGACTTCACCCCGGACTTGCGGAAAATGCCAACCTGCCGGGGCAGAGCAGGGGGTGAGCAGGCACAGGCCTGGGTGGGCACCCGTGGGACAGGCAATGATGCTCCCTCCCCAAAGTGCTCATCCCTGAACCCAGAGGAGACACTGAGTGAGGGATGGCCAAGGGGACACTGCTGGGTTCCCACAGACAATCCCACCCTCCCACTTCAGCACACACCACAAGAGGTGAACAAAAGGACCCCGAAGGCTATTTTTTTCCCCCCAAATCCCAGTGCTGCTGCCCGGCAGCCACGGCCTCACCTGGTCCAGGCACTGGCTGCGCAAGTAGCGCATGGCCTGCTGGATGCTCTGGGGCAGGGGCTGCCCTGTCCGCTGCACGTTGACAATGGGCGGCACCCCAAAAACCATCTTGTCCCGGTAGTCAGGGACTTTACTCCGCTTCATGAACTTGGGGACAGTCCTGCCGAGTGGGACAAAGAAACATCCATGCAACAATTGGTGCCCTCAGTACCCCCTCACAGGGGGAGCAGGACACTGGGAACACACACACATTTCTGCAGTGTTTGCAATACAAGCAAGGCAGCTTCCCAGCAGGAATGGCAGCACTTTTTATTAAGCCAAAATGCTTTGATGCTTGGCTATGAAAATAAACCACTGTCCCACTCTCTTATGTTGCTGCAGCACTTTTAATGCCCCACGGACACCTGCAGCCCCCCCAGTGGCAGATGATGCCAGGAGCCCCCCTGGATGCCCAGATGATGCCAGGAGCCTGGGGCTCAGCCCTGGCTCACACTTGCCAGAGCAGAAAGCCCTTGGTTTGGCTTTTCCCCTCCACACCCCGAAGCTGCCCCAGGCAAGGGGCACAGCACGAGCTGCAGCCTGTGGGCCCCGTCCTGGTCCCCCTCGCCCCAGCTCACCACGTCCAGGCCTGCTTGTGGGGCACGGAGTACTTCTCCATAATGGCAGTGAGCCGGAGCAGGGAGCACTTCTGGAGCAGGTTGAGCTGGGCCGATGACTGGCGGTTGATTTCCAGCGAGGCCGAGTTCAGGCTGGGCCGGTGTGAGTTCTGGAAGCTGTGCCAACGCAGCTTTCTGGGGACACACAGGACATTCCCAGCTAAGGAAACCCCCACTGCTCTCTATTCCTTCATGGTTACTGCCACGTCACCCTCCAGCACCAGCCAAACTGGGTGAGGAAAGCCACAGAACTCGGCAGCAGCCGTAGCTCTCCTGGGTAAAGCCCCAGGGAACACTGGTACAGGGGTAGGCACGTGCCTCCTGCGTTTACGCTTGTTATTAGTTAATGAAAAACCTTTGAATCACGGGTCTGTGCAGGCAGACAGGACCGGCAGCGGTGTCCCTGCTGGAAGTGCTGGCAGCGGTGGCAGTGGTGTCCTGCGGCCACCAGAGCGCACCAGCGCCCCGCGCTGCGCTCCCCTGCCCGCACCGTGCGGCTCCAGCAGCATTCCCCCGCTCCGCCCACTTCTGCCTCCCGGGAAGGGACGATCGTCCAGGCCCCCGAGGACGGGATCCGGCGCTGCTCCCCACACCCATGGGCTGTGCACCCCTCCCTGCTGCAGCAGCCCCGTCCCTGGGAGTGTTCACGGCCAGGCTGGACGGGGCTTGGAGCAATCTGGTCTAGTGGCAAGTGTCCCTGTCCACAGCAGGGGGCGTGGAATGAGATGGTCTCGATGTTCCTTTCCCACCCAAACCATCTTGGGATTCTCTGATACCTGCAGGGTCTTGTGAGTGATGCTCCCACCCCCGAATCTCGGCGCTCCCGTGTCTCAATCTCTTCAGCCTCGTTGAGGGAGTTCCCGGTGCTATCAAAGTCACTGGCAGAGGTGCCAACATCCGACATGGACTGTTCTTCGAAATGCAGGTTGGAGGGTTCCCCTCCCGAGTCCGACTCCTCCTCATCCTCCTCTTCTTCGCCCCCCTCCTCCCCATCCAGGCCAGAGGAGATGGCTTTACACCAGAGTTCCACCTTCTGCTGCAGCCCCCACATGTGCTGCAGGATGTCGTCGAGGTTCTCGAAGGTGACCTCCCCGTCCTTGCAGAAATCCTCGCTGCTGCCGAACTCCGGCACGTTGTCGTAGACGCTGACGCGGCTGCCCAGGGAGCTGCAGGAGCCGCGGCGCCGGCAGGCAAAGCCCCTCGGGGAGGACGAGCCCTCCACGCTGCTGCTGCTGCCGCCCTCGCCCAGCCCCACAGCCGCGCTCCCTGCGTTCCAGTGGGCCAGGGAGCTGCCGCCCAGGGGACACAAGCTCTCGATGGAGAGGGATTTGGGGAAGGTGCCGGGCTTGTGGTCACAGGGGATATAGACCAGGCAATCGCCATGGCGAGCCCGGCGCTGGCACTCGGCAGCAGTGGCCGTGTCGTAGTCCTCCAGGTAGACTCCGCTGCGTTTGGGGTCAGAGCTCCCCTTGGTGCCCGCGGGGCCGAGCAGGCGGTTAGTCCTGTACGATACTGAGAAGAAGTGTTTTTTGCTGTGGAAAGAGGCAGGTATCCCTCTTTTAGAGGAGTTGGTCCTGGTGGCTGCAAGGTCCCCATTACTCTGCAGGGAGCCCCATCCCGGTGGGAGAGTGGCGCTGCTGTGTGGAGCCACCCTCCTGTCTGGGCTGGGTCTCTGCTTGTCCTTCCTCCGCAGGGACTCAATCCGCTTCAGGAAGCTGCGAGACCGTCGCTTCTTCAGCTTCTCCTTAGAGCCCCCTCCCTGCCCCGAGGGCTGCTCCTTCGCAGAACCCTCGCTCCGGCTGCAGCTGGAGGCGTTGACAGTGGCACAGAGGGGGGACGGGGGCTCGGACGGCGTGGCCGCAGTGCCCAGTGTGCCGCCCGTGCCACCCACGCTGCCCACGCTGCCCGTGCTGTGCAGGGACGTGGCCTCGGGGTTGGTGCTGAGGTCCGTGAGGACACTCTCACGGCTGGACACCGGGTGCATGGTGCAGCTCAGGGCCTCTGAGCCCTGGGACAGGACATCAGCGGACCCCACCCGGGACCATCTTTTGCTGTCCCTCTGGAATGCCCACCGGTTGCTGATGGCACACTGGTCTTCCTCCTCAGAGTCTTCATTCTGTGGGCAGTTGAGAATAGGGGATGATCAGTTGGCTGGAGCCAAGGAGGGCCAGCACATCCCCACACCTCAGAGGGGCACAGCCACCAGCACGGCGCCAGGTGGGGAGGAGAGCAGCGTGTTCACTCCCTTTAACCAGCTCGGGACCCCTTTGGCAGCAGAGGCCTCCAGGAGCCACTCTGTGCCCAGGGCAGTCCCGCAGCTCACCAGGACACTGCCCTGCCATCGAGCACATGATCCCCTGCACCCCTCAGCCCCTCACCTGCCTCAAGCATCCGGGACTTACCTGTTTACGCTGAAAGTGAACATCCAGCTTCATGGAGGCACAAGTGTTCAGGGTCATCAGCCTCCTGCAAGAAACAGAGCGGCTTTACCCTGGTCCCAGCCCCTGTCCCAGCCCTGCTGCGGACACAGGGATGGCTTTGGCTTCTTTTAATTTTCCTGCCTCAGAGCCTTGGCTGTGCCTGTCACCTGTCACTCGCTCCACGGGTCAGAGGGACACCCGACCAACAAGGGGACAATGCCAGCAGATGGTATCCCAAGCCAGGCCATGCCCATGCCAGCTGCTGGGGCCACTGGTTCTGCAAGTGGGCAGGGGTGACCTGCTCCAGATTATTAAAGCAAAATCACCTCAGAAACTCCTGCGCCCCAGACAGGGAATGACTAAAGGACCTGAAAGTTCAGAGAGGGAGGGACAGGCGGAGATTTCCCATCACCTCCTGCCTCACTGCACCCAGGAAACGGCGCGGGGATCCCCTCCTGCCCAGCACAGCAGCCTCTCTGCCGGGAAATAAGAAACAGACCTTGTTCCCACCTCTTCTCTGTTCTAGTGGGAGGGACAGCGCTGAAGCGCAGGGACACGGCTGTGATGACGTGTCCCGAGAGCTAAGGCAGGGCTGAGTCACCCTCAGCAGCACTGAGTGACATACGGCCCGTCCAGACAGACCATCCGGTCAGCGGCCTGCTTTGGGTGCCAGCTCTGGCTGCCCGAGTCCCCCACACGCTGCTCCCTGCACACCACTCCAGGCAGCTCCTGCGGCTGCTCCCAGACTGCAGCTGCAGCAGCGCCGTGCCCAGGTGGAAACGTCCGGCCGGGCTGCGTTGCCCGGTACCGGGATGACCAGCGTCACACGGAGCATAAAAACCTGTTGTTTCCCTGGAACCACCCAACACCAGCAACGCTCCCTGATCTGAACGACGGAGTTCTCACTGCAGAGGGAGCCAAAGCGCTGGAACGGGCTCTGAGCCCAGCCAGGGTGCAAGGCAGGCACCCCACTGAGCCCACCACTCCATCAGGCACCCACTCTGCAGTGCCCACTGCCCCATCAGGCACCCCGCAGTACCCACTGCCCCATCAGCCTGGACAGCTGCCCTTGTCTGTGGCACATCCCCGTGCTGATTCCATGTGCAAGGGGGCAAGGGAGTGTTACCTGCACAGGGATTTGAGGGAATCCTGGTCCAGGAAGCTGTGGTCCTTCTTCACAGCACTGATGTCAAGAGGGAATGATGACTCTGGGAAGGAAAGTGACATCAGTGGCAGATCCCGAGCCAGCTGCTCCATCAGAGACAAAGGGCAGCAGCGGGCATGGGAAGAGGAGGAGAAACCCAAGTGGCTGGAGAAGACCTGGAGGTGGTGCATGCCCAGGGTCCCTGGGCACAGCTATTTCTAGGTATGATATGGTGCCTGAGGGCCTCCATTCAGTTCCCTGCTCATGCCTGTGCACTCAGGGACAGCTCTGCTGGGATCGTGCATGTGGGACCTGGACCCTCCACCCCAAGGGTCTCAATCCATCTGTTCATGAAGCCATGGAGTGTTATCACCACAGGAAGGGAAACAGAGGGAAACACTTGGAGGATGTGGGAAGTTCTGTAGAGAGAGGCTGGAGAAGGGTTGGTTCATTCCTGGTCTCCAGCACCAGCACCGCTCCTCGCTGCCCAGCTGTGAGCACTGTCTGGGGCCAGCACCTGGGGCTGGGTATCCCGGCAGGAACCCAGCCTGTCCTTGCACGTGGGGCCTGCCTCCCAAAATAGGCACTGGCAGCAAACATGCTGCTCATAAAGGCATCACCAGGGGGCTGGTGCTGCGGGGGGCGGGGGAAGTGCCCAGCCGAACAATGGCCGTGGCTGCGGCCGCCGGAGCCCCGCTTCCCGCTATTGTCCAGCCAGACGGGGCCGGCTGCAGCCACCGCTCCTCACACCGGCCCCGGCCGGGATCAGGATCCCAGCACGGCTTCCAAGTAAACACAGCTGAGCCTCAGGCAAGAGCCACCGCCACAGCCACCTTGCCACTGCCCTGGGCGCCTGGCACAGGAGCTGGGAGTAGGAACGCCGGCTGGGTAATGCCCGTGCCCCGTGACCGGGGAGGCGCAGGGACATGGTCTGCTCCAGGCAGGGCTCGCTGAGTGCTCAGGAAGGGCAGGCTGGAGCAGGGCAGGGGTTGTGGGAATGGGGAGGGATGGAAGGAGAGAGAACACGCTTGCTCTCCACATTACCTACACTGGCTGCCCCTACGCTCCCACCCACGGGAAACACTCCCTCAACCTCTTCAGAGCTGATGGCTCTCCAAAGCCTGGCTGCCCTTGGCCGAAGCAGCCGCCCCAGGATTCCTCAGAGCCCTGCCTGAAGGGGAAAAGTTCAGGAATGCAGGGAAGTTAACTGGCTGGTTCTCCAGGCCATGGCCAAGGGCTCAAAGTGTTACACACACTCATATAATCAAGTGAACAATCCCCTCTGTTCCCTCCTCTCCCTGGAGCTGTGGGCGCTGTCCCTGCAGCCCCGCTTGGAATCTGGATGAGATACAGGCTCTGAGCAGGTACAGAGCAGGGTCAGAGGCAGGAGGCAGCTCTCACCTTCGTACAGCTGGGCATACTGGGGGAATCCCGCTGCCCGTAGCCAGTCACACGCTTTCTTGGCTTCAATTTCTGGAAGAAAGCAAAGAACCAGCCTGAGCATCCCACTAGCAGCAGCAACACCTCCAGAACGCAGCCCACTCCCCCCAGAGCCCTGACACCGAGCCCACGTTCCATGTGCACAGAGCAGAGGAGATGCATGGCTGCAGAGCTGGGGGTCCCACCAGCAGCAGGGTCCTGGGCAGACACAGCTCAGCTGCAGCTCTCTGCCAGGACCGGGCAAAGAGCAGGAGGTGACAGTGATGCCACCTGAATGACAGGGCCACAAGACACAGTTTTAACCTTCTGATGAAACATTTTGTTTCTGAACCCACCAAACCAAACACAGTTCTTGGCCAGGCAGGAGAAGAAGATCTTTCTTTGTAATCATGAGTTCAGAGCTCATCAAAGCTCGGGGCTGATCACTTCTGCAAACATCCCCTAGAAAAGTGTGCCAAAGGAGCCCTTCCTCCCCACCTCCTTCCCACCACCCAGCCCTTCCCACCTCTTCTTCAAGCTGGTGTTCATCCCAGTGGGCACCAAGCCCCTGGTGGGGTTCCTCACCCCTCACCCAGATGGTTCCCACCCCTCACTCAGGGATCAGCCTCACCCAAATGAGCCCATTCAGCAGCCAGCAGTATTTCCCGGGAAATTCCTCCAATTTAGAGAACTTGAGGGAAAGCAGCCCAGAGCTCCCACAGCCACAGCAAGTCATTGCCAAGTGTCAGCACCCATTGGCCCCATGACGTTTCTACTGCTGAGGGTGACAACATTTGACCTCAAGGGCAGAAAATCCCTTGGCAGCCTCAGGGTCTGGCCTGTCTCTCCTGGAGGCACCACCCAGCACAGAGTGGGCTGAGGCCAGACCCACCCAGCACTGGAATACCCCGATTCCATCCCCATCTGCCCACTGCCTCGGCCCAGAGCTCTGGCTACAGTTTGCATTCCCAATTCCAAGCTTACAGCAGTGAAAAAAAAAGCTCCAAATAAGCAGCTCAATTCAGGACAGGACCAAGCCAAAACCCTGGACCCAAATACTTGGCAAGTTTTGGGAAGAAGTTTTGGAATGAGCATCTGGATCTGGGTCCAAACCTCACAGCTGTCATTAGCCATGCCATGAGTCCTGCCAAAACCCAGGGCTGACCCCTTCTGCCCCCAACAGGGCTCAGACCCAGCAATCCCAGTGGAGAACTCAACCCTGGAGCTATCCCGGGCCAGCTGGTCCACGTGGAGCACCACATCCCTCCCAAAGAACCCGACACCCCGTGGGCAGGGCACCCCATGGCTGCATCTGTCCAGCAGGAGGGCACCAAGACTGGTGGTCCCTGGGAATGCTCTTTGGCCATGCCAGCTCTGGCAGCAGATCCCTCCCACACTCCTGGGGTGGACAGGACCCAGGGACAGGCATTTCCCACAGCCCCTGCCAACGGACCTGCCAGTTCCCGCTCCTGCTCAACTCTGCTCCCCCTTCTCTCCCAATGGAAATTCCATGGGGCCAATCCCAGCCAGCGACTGCAGCTCTGTGTGCCCCCAGCCATGAGCAAAACCACCAACCTCCCACCTGTGCCATGGATCCTGCCCCAGGGACGGGTCTGGCAGAGGGCAGCAGGAGCAGGGCCGTGGCAGCGCTTACCCCTGCCCGCAGCAGGGCTCAGCTGGTGCCAGAGCATGGCTGGGCACCGACTGGGGCCACACCGGAGCCCGGTGACACCCAGCGTGGCCACAGCCGCCCCGTCAGGCCGGGAGCAGCCAGGGCAGGGCTGCAGCAGGATGCTCTGCGCGGGACTGGGCTCGGCCACCGCTCATCCTGGTGGAAACGCGGAGTCAGAGCACGACATTTCCTTCCCTCTGCCGCCTCCCCCACGCAGGGGCTGGCTGGGGGCCAGGGCCCCGAGCCTCTGCCTCTCCTCAGCTCTTTGGGAGCCAGGTTCCCGCTGTGGCAAGTCCTGCATCCCCCCAGAGCCCCTCAAACAGGGAGAAGGCCCCTAGAGCAGGGGGGGCTTTGACAGCCCAAGCTGACCCCTTCTCACATAGAAGTGCTGTCACAGAAAAGGTTTCCAAGTGTCCTGTCCCAGAGGGAGTCAGCAGCCAGCTTCCTCCTCTTCCTGCCCTTCCCATGGACATGCTTTCCCAGGGAAGTGCAGGAAAGGCCGGGCAGGCAAACACTCCTGCCATGGGGCACGGCTGGACGCTGGGCACAGGGTCACCCATGCCAGCCGTGTTCCCAGCCCTCCCTGTCACCTCGCAGGAACCTCACAGGCAGGGCAGGGGGATGGGACCTGAGGCCAGCACACATCCCTGGCTGCAGCCTCCACTGGGAATCCAGCCTGACCCCAGGGATTGCTGCCCAGAGACCCTTCACCTCCCACCCAGCTCAGCCCGAGCCCCAGGCAGCAGCAACAGAGATGGGTTTCCAACATCTCCAGGATTCTCTGATGTCTAATACAGACTCACCAAACACTACACCCACCCTCAGCAGGGCACAAAGAGCATCTCCTTGCCTCCACTGGTCAGAAGATAACTTCCAGGAGCATATAGCAACTCAGTATCTTTGAGATCTGCAGTTTAAATGGTGCAGAAACCATCCCATTCAGCTGCATAGCGGGAGGTGCAGGTACAGGGGACCGGCAGAGTCCATGCATCCCTGAGAAACAAGGGGATAAATCCCACCAGCTTCCTGACTGCAGGCAGGGAAGGCACACCAGCAGCCCCATTATGTTTCATATTCCAGAGGAAGCTCTCCGTGGGAGATGAGTCCTCAGCAAACACCTGGACATCCCCGCAGGGGAAACCAGCACCAACACCCTCAGTGGAAAAAGCTCCCAATGGTGCACAACCCACCAGAGAACCCCCCCAGCAAAGCCTCTGCCCTTGTCTAGCAGCTGTTGAGGCTGGATGGTATTTCCCAAGGAAAGGCATCCACAGCTGCTCTCCCATCCCCTGCACCCAGCAAGGGGCAGGGACTGTAACCCAAGTGCCACCATGGTCCATCAGACACGCCCCAAGCCTGGGCGCCCCCAGCCAGGGAACCCTGACCCCCCCAACGCCCCCAGCACGGGGTGGAAATCAAAAACGAAGGAAGAGAAGAGGCTCCCATTGTGCCAGAAAAAAAGGATGAAAACTAACACTGAAGTGGAAAAAAAAGGACAAAATTCCCCAATCCCCTTCCTGCAGTCACTGCGCTGTGGCATCTCCCTGGTGCAGCCCACTGGCAGCTCCAGCAGGAATGGCTCGTGGCTGTGGGGTGTCTGGAGCCTGACAGCCTCTCTCTCCAGTGATTTTGGGGCTCCATCCACCCCACCCTGGCCTGGAACAGGCATGGACAAGGAAAAGCCTGGGACATTCCATAAAAGCTCTAAAATTAGCAACCTGGAACACCAGAGGCCAGCAGAATTCCAGGCAGGAAAGTCACTTCCCAGAACCCCAGCTCTGCACTTTCACTTCAACAATCAAAACTAAGAAGGAGAAGTCCCAGGCCAGGCTCCCAGCTTCCCACAGCAAGGTTCCAAATCCCCATAAAACATCCCACACAGCCAATTAGTGTGCGAGGAGAAAACCCCGCCACAAAATTGCTTGCACGTTACCTCATGGAAAGCTGGAAGCAGCTGCCTGGCACTGCAGGGGAAGCTTCAACCCCAGCACCAGGGGGAGAAAATTGCTTTTTTTTCTTTCATTTTGGTGTGATTTCTTTCCATCCTGCCTGAAAATAAAACTGCCTACAACAGGGACTTTACTTCCTGGCTGTAAGCAGAACTTCCTTGCTGGCTTTTTACAGGAACGACAGAAAGTCCCAACACCTCTCCTGAGCCAGGGGGATGTGCCTTCACTGCTTGAGAACAGGAGCTGAGGCAGGTGTGCCATGGGAAAGGTGTATCCTACTGATGCCGAAGGTACCGGCCCCGGCATGGCCAGGGACAGAGGGGATTGACTCTGCCTGAAGAAATCAGAGCTGCCTCCCTGAACAGGACATCACTCCCACAGCAGCCAAGGGCCAATCCCAGACCCTCCCAGTGGGCTTTGGAGGAAGCCTCCACGCTGCCCTCCTGGCACTGGGCACAGCTGGGACTCACTGCCCACCCAGCTGGGCTCTTGGGGCAGGAGGCACGTGGAGCCCCACACAGCCAGGGGCATCTCCCAGCCACGGGCACCTCCTGCTTCCAGCTCCCAGCTCCACTCAGCAAAGTGCAGAGGTTCTGGAGCTGCCAGCACAGACATGGACAGGGCACACGGACAGGAATGAGGAATGCTGTTGGATGTTGTCCCAGACATGGTGTGTTTCCATAATTAACCTTCACACAGTAAACAGGTCTCATAAGCTTTGGGAACTGCTCCTTGCTATGTCACCTACCAGGAATTGCTCAAATGCCTCCTTCACCTCCAGCCCTGAAATGTCTGAGGGCATCGCTCCCTGGGGATGGCACCTGGCAGAGGGATGGCACCTCTGCCACCCCACTCCTGTCCCAGACAGCTGCTGTGTGGTGCACAACACAAGGGACATCCAGGGGTAAATATGATCCTGGAGGTTGCATGGGAATTGCTGGGTGATGTCTGTTCTCCCAGACAGGAACCCCTCTGGCCCCCACGGGGCAGGGAGACTGTAGCTGTTGGATGTCTGGATCAGATCTGGATCATAATCCATGCCGGGTGGGCACAGAGACCCCCAACAGCACTGTCATAGCCCCCCAGAGCACTCCCCCGCCTTATCTCTGCCCCGCTCATCCCTCAGCTGGGCTCCAGGGCTGTGTGTGACCGCCCTTATCAGCTGGATGTGGCAGCTCTTGTTTCCTCCCCTCAAACGAGCCCAACAGCAGCCTCAGGTCTGGTTTATTCTGTTCTAAAAGCTCAGCCAGCCCTCTGCACGCACAGTGTGCAGAGCTTTGTGCTGCACAATGCAGGAACGCGGCCACCAGGAAACCCAGGTGATGCTGCCCAGCCAAAAGCAGCTCCTGCCCTCGCAGGCTGGCACCTGGGAGAGGAGGCTGGGCCCAATCTGCACAGGGAACACCTCTGCTTCTACAAGCATCCCTCAGAACAACTTAAATTCAGGTTTGCAGCCGGTGCTGTCTTTAATAAAGATGAGAAGGAAGCACTGAAGCAGACAGGTTAGCCACAAACAAATGAGGCTTAGGATCCTCATTGGAATCATGGAATGGTTTAAGCTGGGAAAGCCATCTCAGATCGAGTCCAGCACTGCCAAGGCCACCACTAACCCAAGTCCTTTCTTCACACCAACACATCTTCACAGACCCCACAGGGCAGGGTTGAACAGGGGACAGCCACACTCAGGGGCATGGGATGCACCAGGAGGGAAGGATCCAGAGGGTCTGGGACATGCTGTCCGATGGACATTGGCAGCAGGACACAGTGGGGTGGCAGACCCCAAGTCAGCGTCCCCTGGCACTACTGTGATGGCTACAGGAGTGTCCTACAGCATATTTATTACAGGTTCCTGCTCCCCCAGGCAGCCCCTCAGAGTCCTGGAGCCCCTTTGGCCTATAGGACACCTCCTCCCAGCAGCTCCAGAGCACATGGGAGCAGGAGCACTGCAGCAGCTCAGGGGTTACACATCCCACTGCTCGGGCTGCAGCTGCAGAGCAGATGTCTGGGGGGAACAAGGGATGGAAAGAGAGAGGAACAGAAACAAAGGGCCAGGAAGGTAAGGACCCTGATCCATCCTTGACTCCCCCACCTGCGTTTCTGCAGCTGCTCTGACCCTGGAGGAGCAACAGAGAGGGCAGGACCGTCCCACTGTGCCAGGAGCACACAGCAGCAGACCCCCATGCCTGAGCGGAAGTCCAGCAGGAACCTGGGGTTCCATCTCTGAAAAGGCAACGGTAAAGCAAGCTCAGAGCAGAGAGAGTCTCTGGCTCCAGCCCACCCTGTGCACCATCCCAAGAAGATCTGTCAGTGCCAGCACAGCTACCTCTGTCAGATCTAGGTTTGGGGTGAAGTTCCTGCCTTCTCTTTGGTGTTTGCTGAACCCAGAAAGAGAAATCCAGAAGAGAATCCCAGAATAGTTTGGGTTGGAAGGGACCTTAGAGATCATCTCATTCTGGCCCTCTGCCAGACACCTTCCACTAGCCCAGGTTGCTCCAAGCCCCATCCAACCTGGCCTTGGACACTTCCAGGCATGAGACATCCACAAGGAGCAAGATGAAAACAGCTACTCGGATACTGAAGAAAGTTAATCCATCTTGCCCATCCTGCAGTCCACCCTTTCTAAAAATTGCACTGTTTTCCTGCTGACCATCCCATGGATCTCACACGCACTTTGTTTGGACAAGTGGACGCCGTCGCTCCAAGGGCAGGCAGCGGTGCCAGAGCTTCAGCAGCACCAGGCACAGCATCCATCATCCACCACAGGTGCCAGCCAGGCTGCACCTCCCCATGAAGAGTGATCACATTTCATGTTTCTTTACACGGACAACAGCAAAAGTCCAGTTTTCACCACCTGGAAGAGCATTAAAGCCAGCATGGACTGAGGTCAGCGTCCGGAGTACTGCACGCTGGTGCTGCTCGCGGCACAGCACTCTCGCCCCAGGCTGCACGAGACCCAACACCAGCCACTACTAAAGGCCAAGGAAGGCCAAGTCAAAGGGAAACACCAACAGCTCTGCTAAAAAAACAGAACCAGCAGCAGCTCGGGTTCTGCAGGGAGCTCTCAGCTCCAATCACCCGTTGGAGCATTTGCATCTCCCATGGATGTGACCTGCTGCAGCTGCGCTCCTGCTTCCCACGCCGAGGAACGACCCCCAGCTCCCACTGCTAAATCCAGGCTCTAAAAAACAGTCCCTTAAAACACGAGGGAATTCCCTCCTACTTTTTTGCATTTATTTAGCATAAACACGTGTGTTACCAGAGGAACCCCTGGAGCAGAATTCCCTTGTGGTCTTGCTGCAGCTTTTTCCATGTTGTACAGATTCACAAACCCACCCCATTCCTGGCTGAAGAATGCTCAGGCTCCAGCAGCTTTGGTGGGAGCCCTACACGCCCCCACGGAGAGGGAGCCCAAACCATGGCTGTCACACCCAGCCGGTGGCCACTGCCACAGCCCTGGCATGGGCACAAGCCCTCACAGGAGGGAACAGGCACTGAACTCGCAGCAGAGGCACAAAGGGTTACTTTAGGGCTCTCTTCTTCCCTTCTTAAAGGCTGCAATACAAAAATAACCCCAAATCAAGGATTTCCCAGCTCTGCACAAAATCCTGCCTCCTTCCCCACCAGCCTCAGCTTTGGTTTATTGATCGGTCCCTGCTGCCCAGGGGAAGTACAGGTGCCTGCATGTGCTCCTTGCTAAATTCGCGAAATCCCATCCCACATCAGAAAGATCTGCCAAATTCAGGAGTTTAACCCCAAGGAGTCCTGGATGTGCAGCCGAGCACAAGGCCCCCCCTCAGCCCGTGGGAGGTGCAGGCACAGAACCCCCGTCCGTGCAGGGACCCCTCCGGGCACAGCCACAGATGGAGGCATAACCCAGACTCCGAGTTTCAAAACGCAGCCAAGGGACATTTCTCGGGGGGACGCAGGTCTGTGTGCACCGCGGCAGGGCTGTCACCAGCTCACAGGTCTCTCCCATCGGGACCCCCTTCTGCAGCACCCCACACCCACCGGCCCCACTCGGGCATCGCTCACCGCAGCTCCGGGGGCATTTCCATCCCCACCCCACAGCTCCAAATCCCACTCCCTTCTCTTTCCTCCTCTCCTCCTTCTGAAAACTGCCCTTATATCAGTGAATTGCTGTCAGCAGGTGCTGCCACATCCCAGAGCACGGCTGGCACCAGCACCATCGCACCCGTGGCCATGCCGGCTGCCGCCCTCACTGCCTGGCAGGAGCGGGATTTTGGCTCGGGTTCAGGAAACAATCGGAGATCAGGAGGAGCTGGCACGCGGCGCTCCCCGCGCTCCCACCGGCCTGGCTGGCTCTGGCAGAAATAAACCCAAATATTGCCAGGGCTGCAGGTCTCTTCAGCGGGGAGCAGAGCGGGGAAGGAGAAGCCCCAGGCGCAGTGACGGAGGCCAGCCCGTGCTCTGCCACTGCCATCGCCCCTCTCATCCCTGCCCCGCTCAGCCGCATCCCCGGTGCCAGCGCCGTGTCCCGCCGGGGCACAGGGCTCCCTGCACACCCCGCTGCCGCCCCGCTCCAGGCACACGCTCCCGCAGGGCGGTAGCTGCAGAGCACTCCAGGGGAAAAAAGGTGAAGGAAATTCTGGTTTTCAAGAAAAGATTAAAAAAAACCCCAACCACTTAACAAGAACTCAAGCGACACCTCTGAACCCTGCACTCGCCCCCGTGTAAAAGCCCTGCTGCACAGGAAACGCTGCTTACAAGAAATTTCTAACAAGAAAAAAGGTAATTTTACAGCTTTTCCCACCTCCCCCGAGAGCGTTTGCTGACTGGAGCATCCCAATCCAAACACAAAGCTGGGACACGAGCAGACTCACCATGGCAGGAGCTGTTAATCCCGGCTTTGTTCATTGGAAACCGTGGATTAAATGCAGAAAAAAGTATCAGCATGACCTCCAGCCTCCTTCATGCCGTCCTCGGCCACCCGGCACTGTCCACTGGCGGCAAGAGACCTTCCCACAGGCACTCCATGGCAGAGCTGCAATTTCCCCCCGCAGGGCTGTGCCGAGCCGAGCCGAGCCGACGTGTCCCGGGCAAACAGGACATCCCGGCCCCGCAGGGCTGAGCGCCGCGGCGGGGGTGGGAGCAGCGGGGAGGGCTCCATCCGGTACCGCTCCCAGCCCCGCTACAGCACGGGCAGCCGGGGCTGTCCTGCCCAGCGCGGGACCCCGGCCCAGCCAGGAGAGCTGCGGCTTCCCATTCCACCGCAGAAATGAGGGCTGACAGCCAAGTGTCCCGCAGGGCGGCACCGTGTCGGCTCCAGGGAGCGGGGCCGGTGGGGAGTTTGACACTGTCCGGCAGTACAGCGGGAGGGAGGAGAGGGATGGTCACCCCAAAACCCCCTCTCATCATCAGACGCCAACCACTCAAACCACTGGCTGTGAGCCCCAGCTGAGGCTCCTCTCGGGCCGCTGTTGGCAAACAGCAGGAGCTGTTGCCAGTGTGCAAGGGATGGGAAAACTGACAGCCAAGGCTGAGCCATCATAAATTTCCCAGTCCCTCAAGATACCAAAAACGAATAAAAGCTCAAAGAGATGGTTCAGGGACAAGAACAGGAGGAGTGCCTGCAATCTGAGATATCCAGACTAAATCACCCAATTCCCTACAAATTTCTGGTTTGTGCTGAGCCCAGTGTGCTCCACCTGCCCTGGGAATGCTTCTTCCCCAAGCAGCAGGACTCGGCTCACATCTCAGCCCAAAGCAGAGGGGTCAGCACAGTCTAAGCAAGAAGCTGTGGTTGACACAGGATTAGTGTCCACAGTGAAAACCACATTCCCTGTGCCTGCCCTTCCCAAGCCGGTGCTTTGGCACAAATCATTCCCAGAATGAGCTGTGAGATCCCTGCAGCTGAGCATTGTCTCACCTTGCTTCTGATTCCCAGTCTCTCATCCCTATCCAGGGATACGACATTGGAAAACATCCTGCCCGCCCTCAGCTCACACCTCGCAGGTCAGACCCTGCAGACCCAGGCCCCAGGGGGGACCCGAGCCCGTCAGACCTCGCTGTCCTGACAAGGCTGTGGCAGCAATGGAAGTTCAGGCCCACTATCACCCCAAAAACATGGGGGGCAGTGAAACCTGCAGACGGGGGGAAACACAGAAGGGACATCAGGCTTAGGGAGGTCACTGAGTCAAACAGGAGCACATGGTCCACCTCGTTCTTTTTTGCCCTTTCTCCCAACTGGAAGGAGACATTGTTGGGGCTGGAGTTGAAGCTCAAGGCTGCCCGTGCTTTACGGAGCTAACAGGAGATGCCAGGACAGCAGGATATCGACATTTTGAAGAAGTCTTAAAGGACGTCACAGTTTTTCAGAGACAAAGGAATATTTTAAAAAAATACAGGAGTCTCCTTGCCAGGAATGTGGGGAATGTCAGGGAATATTATAAAACAGGATGCAAATCTGGCCTCAAGCAATATCAGATGCTCTTGCTCTGGCCTGACAGTCAAGATGCTGAATCCCAATGGAAGACCAATCATGGGAATGGCAGCCAGCTTACATGGTCCCATCTGTCTGCCTCCCACTGGAGAATCCAGCACAGCCAGGTCTGCCTGTGTCCTTTCCCACAGCCAAACCCACCCTGCACCCGGGCGGAGACCAAAATGGGGCCCTTTACGTAAAAAACAGCATTTCTGAGGAGCCAAGGCAAGCACAGCCTTGTGGGACACAGCTGACAGCCACGGATCAGGAAGGATCCAAGAATGCATGAAGGGATCTGGGCTGCTCCGTGGCCAAAAGACAGTCCCAAATCCAAGACCTTTGCTCTAAGACAGATGAAACACTTCCCAGAGATGGTTCAAACAACTCTTCCTCAGTCTGGTTAATTAAGCAAGCACTTCCCGGCCTTCCAAGGGATTTACAGGCACAGGAGCTCACAACCCTGGCACAGCTATTCCGGCTCATGGGAAGTTATGATGCCGAACACACCGGAGCCGGAGCGGTGGCTGCCAACAGCAGGGTCAGGAGCAGAGGAACAGCTCCCGGGGTCAGGCCAAGGAGAAGCCCAGGGGTCAGCAGGCAGCAGGAAGCCCCAGCTCCACACACCAACCGCTTGCAGTAGGAAACAGAGGCCAGTTACTGGCAGAGCAGCACCTTTGGCAGGAACGGGCATGTTTGTTCCAGCTTCCCTTCCATGAGAAAGCCCCTCTGTAAGGAAAGGATTTGTCACAGCAAGACCTGCTTGGGGTTTTCTCATCTGGCCCCAGCTGCACAACAGCCTCGCTGGTGCTCACAGCCAGACATGGTGAGGATGGGGCTGCTCATGGGTGGCAGATCCCCTCCTGATGGCGGGCTGATGCCAGGGCTGGCAAAGGCTCCAGCCGGTGCTCAGTGCTTCCCAGGGGCGATACCAAGAACACTTTGCCCTAAAGAGAGTCATTCTGCAATACCCACTGCTATCACACAGGGAGGAACCTCCCAGCCAAACCCCACCACAGTAGCTGTGCACAGAAGGGGAGCCATCCCCAGCAGTCAGCCATCCCCAGCCATCCCTCAGCCAGTCAGTTCAGAAGAACACTCTAAAATGCTCATCTTTTCCCAAGTAAACACTCCTTTCCAGTCCCAGCAGTGTGCAGCAGTTGCCCCACTGGTGTTTCTGAGGAAGCCTTTGCCTCAGCAAAGCTCTCCCTCAGTGCTGCTGGCTGACGTGTTTGTGGTCAATCAATCAGCTCACACCCTTCTACAACTTCGCCCATCTATTTTTATGACCACTAATTTTTGACTCACATGCGAGTTTTCAGAAGGGACCCAAAGCCCCAGCGCACCTCAGCAACCTCAGCATCGCTGGGGATGAGCAGCATGTGCCCCCAGCCCCCACGGCCACCCCAGCCCCATCCAAGACAGCCCGACCTTGATCTTCCCAAAAGCCCCAGTCCCAGTGCCTGGACACACGGCTGCTCGCCCAACACCACCTCACTGAGCCACAGCCATGCACACACGGCTGGCCATGCTCCACTGCCCTGACGGGCACGTGACAGGTGACACTGACCCGTGACCGCCCACACACAAGGACTCGCTGCTCTTCCAGCCGGCTGCTCACCGAGTGTTTCATTCCCACCTGCCCAGGGACTGTGGAGCGCCACAAGGCCCCTTCAGGCTGAGAGCGCCAAGCAGGGCTGCAGGAGCTGATCTTTGCTCTCTCTGGTCTCCAGAGCATTCCCAGAAAGAGAGGTGGGATACGGCATCTTCTCCCACTTCCACTGCAAAACACCCCTGTACCCATCCCCACCCAGGACCTCGGCAGAGCTGGAGATGAGCTGAAGGGGAGCAGTGCTGGAAAAACAGGGAAAGCACTGACAAAGCCACTAGTGCATCACTCCATGCCACAATGGGCTGAGGAGCCTGGCCAAGAAACACAAGTGCTCAATAATCCATGGAACCCAGTCTTACACAACATCCTCCATGCTGCCAGGAGCCCTTCACGGCTCAGTCCCTGCTCAAGGAGCAGCACGAACCACCTGAGAGCAGGTAAATCCCAGGTGAAGCAGCTGGCCAGGTGACTGGCTCTGCCAACACAGCCAGAGAGCAGCTCAAGGACAGCCAAGATCTCTGTGGGCGCTGGCAGTAAGGAGAAACTGGGATCTCCGAGGATTTGGGTTCCATCCCGAGCCAGCACTGAGCACTCAGGGGGGACGTGGCCCTGCCAAGGCACACCCTTAACTCCAAACTTACATTCTTAACTCACAAAGTTTCCTTCTGTCCTTGGAGACCACCAATAAAATATCAGTGAACCTTATCAAACAGCAATCATTGAGACTCCTGACCTTGCTATCTCTGCCTTCTCCAACCACTGTGGCCAAAGAAACTGAGACACGAGACTCAGGCTTCTTCCTCAGGACCCTGCCTGAGGGACCCCAGCCCAACCCTCAAAGCAAAAATCGACACCCAAAGCAGGAAGGGAGCTGGGGCTGAGGTGGGGGTGGCCACGGCACAGCAAAGCGAGTTTGCTTTGCCAAGGAGGGCAGGAAGGAAAAGCGTCAAACCATCGAGCTCAGCCAAGGGCCTGGCACCACTTCCGGCCACAGTTCTGCAGAACCTCATTAATGAGCCAACAGCTGCAGCTCCCCGGCCTCTAACAGTGCTCACAGAAACAAAAAATTTACTACAAAACAATCCCTGCTGCTCAAGCAGGTGGGAAGGCCATGGAGAGCAGGAGAAGAAAGGCACCCTCACAGTGCGGCTGCAGAGGGACGGCCGTGCCCAAGCTCCAGGGACAGTGTGACCCCCGCCACGGCTTCCTCAGTCGGAGGAAGAAATTTGGACACACCCAGCTCCTCTCAAAGCAGGCTCTGCTGGTGGGGAAGAGTGATCCACCCAAATCTCGCCAGGTCCCAGCCTGCTCCTGCTGCACCTCCCTCCCTGTGCCCAGGATCCTGCAGCCATCCAGAGCCAGCTGGAGCTGCAGCCGCCAGACACTCACCAAGGCCAGGCAGGAGCAGGGGAACATGAGGCACGAAGCTGCAGCTCACCAACAAACTCTGACTGTTAACACTTCTTCAATCCCACACCATATTCCTGCCACCACCACAGGGATCACAGAATGAGAGAAATCTTGGAACTACAGGATGGTTTAGGTTGGAAGGGACCTTTCAGCTCATCCAGTTCCACCCCGTGCCATATGCAGGGACACCTCCCACCAGACTGGGTTACTCCAAGCCTCATCCAATCTGGCCTTGAACACTTCCAGGGATGGGGCAGCCACAGCTTCTCTGGGCAACTTGTGCCAGGGCCTCACCACCCTCACAGGAAAAAAGTTATTCACAGTGCCTCAGCAGCACCTGAGGGTCACCTCTGAACCCTCTCTTTGCATTTAAACACTAAAAAAACCCAAAAATTTTAAATTAAAAATGTGTGCTGCTTCTTTTGTGCTGGGAACTGTCCTCACCACATCAACCAGCACCACCTCATTTTATTTACCCGCTCTTCCCTGCTTCCTGCCATGCAGACACCATCCGTCAGACCAGCACTACCTCTGTGCCTGGCCCAGCACAGTTTGCAGGTGATGTTTGCAGCCAGCCGAGCCAGCACCCTGCCAGCTCGCTGCCTTTGATCTGAGGCAGCCCCAGGAAGCCCCCCAGGTGCTTTCAGAGGCTGCCTACAGAGCACCAGTGCTCCCAGTCCAGCCATTCCATGTCTGGGACCACCGCTCCTCCAGCTGCCGGAGCGGAGCGACACCCCAGCACTGCCGGGGCCAGGAGCCAAGGCAAAACAATGGGAACCATTTACAGGGCAGGAAGCTGCATCTGCTGGATGAAACGCTATCTTCAAACAAGACGTGTTTGGATAACTCCAGTTTCATAACTCGCCTCTTCCGATCTTAGGAAATCACGGTAATAAAAAGAAAACAAAATGGGGGAGAAGAAATTTGGCATGGGGAACATCGGGGAACAGCTCGAGCCCCGGCACTGCGTGGGGAAGCCCAGCCTGTGGCGTCAGGGTCTGGCTGCAGCCCCTGCCCCAGGATCAAGGTCTGATCAAATATCCTCAGGGAAAGAGTTAAATCTGCACTAGCGACCCCAGGGGCACAGTGAATGTTGATGATCTGGTGCATTACCACGCTGGCTTGTTTGTCTTTTCAACGGAAATCAAAGCCATCCTGGGGGAGGGAAGACAGCTACACCAAGCACAGGATATGGGGTCCAGCAGCTCTTATCTTCATCATCCTAAAGAGAAAGGAAGGGGTGGCCTGAAAGCACCCCGAACACCCCATGGATGCCAGCTCAGCCTCACCACAAGCGGCAGCAGCGCTGCTGGGGCACACGTGGGATGCCGCAGGACCCTGCTCCTCGCCCTGCTGTGACAGCCGGCCCGGCCCGCGCCTCCCGGCCCTGCCACCACCACAATTCGGGACAGAGAGACAAAAGCTGAGGTCACCCGGCTCGGCAGTGGACCCTCCCCAGCACCCACCTCCTCTCCCCACCCTCCTCAGGCCAAATATAACCTTGCTTACAGGAAATGCCTTAAAGAAAAGGCACCTCCCTGCGTCCCGAAGAATGCCCAGAAAATAAACTGTCTCTGGACATGAAGGAAATGGCTTTTTTTTCTTTAAATCACATTGCAAAGTAGCTTTAACCCCTTCAGTCCCTGCTGCAAATGCAGCCCCCATGTGCCTCTGGCCTCAGGGAATCTCAACATGTCTGGACTCTGGATTGGTGACGCGAGAGGAGCCTCTTGCCAGAGGCCACCTGTGGCATCGCCAGATCCTGAAAAAAATGCCAAAAATCCAGAATCCAAACATAAAATTTCTGTCTGACAAGGAAAGCACAGGACCCTCTAAAGGGGCTCATAGCTGGGGACCCACTCTTGATTTCACAAAGGCGCTGGCTCCATTCCCAGAGCCATTGGGCAGAGCAGGAACTTGCACAGCTGTTGGCATTGCTGGAGGTCCTGCATTGCAGCCAGGGGGCCCAGGGGGCTGCACCTGTGCCCCCCTCCCCACCCAGACCCTTCCTTCAAGGGCCCTGAGTGGGGTGTGCCAGTTGCCCCCTCTCCGAGAGTCCCTCAGGGTGTGCTGGGATCTCTGGCAGATGGAACTGCAGCTCCCCAGCTTCCTGCGGAGGGCAGGGATGGGGCACCCCGGCGATGCAGCCCCCTGCACTCCCCCCCAGCCCCAGCAGCTCCTGTGCCAGCCCAGCACTGCAGCTGCCCCAGCCCAGCAGGGACACACACGGAGGCTTAGGAAGCACAAACGCTGCCTTCACACCAACGTCCTGATACCAGGCACAAGAAAGCAAAAAGAGAAGAAATACAGGAAATCCAGGACGTGGAGAAGCAGCAGCCTCAAACAGTCAGTCAAGGACAGGCCAAAGCCAACAGTCCAGTGTGGAGAGGAGAGAACTCACTCTCCCCGGTCCCTCTGCCATGGGACAGGACAATAAATAAATAAGCTCAGTGCCAAGATCTGGCAGTGTTCCCATGCACTCACAGGTCACAGCCACAGAGAGGGTGATTCCATTCTCCCTCTACAGAGGAGGACACTGAGGCAGGAGCAAGGCCAAGGGCACAGCCAAAGCACTCCCTGTGTCACCAGCCCCCAGCACCTCCCTAAACGTCCCCTTAATAACGGGGTACTTGGGGCCTTCAGCCTCAGAGGCACGCCGTGGTTTGATCCAATTCAGCTGCTGCTGCAAAACGCCTCCGGTGCCTGCCGTGGTTTGGAATTTCTCGGCGCAGCAGCAGCGCTGGAAGAACTGTGTGGAGGTGTGAGGCCAGGCATGGGAAAGGGAAGCGTGGGGTCAGCTGCCACTTGGCTGGGAAGCAAATGTCCATCCAGAGCAGCAGCCAGGGCTCAGGGTTCAGCAGGAGATCACCTGCCGGGAGAAGAGAGGCAATTTCTGCCTTGTCCCTCATTTTTCACTTTGTGTATGCCCATTACTTTTAGCTGGAGGAGAACCACTGCTTCCTACGTCCTTGCTGCTCCCAAGAAAGCAGCACCACAGCTGGAGAAATCACACAGCCACAGTCCGTGCAGGACCCCCAGCATGTCTGTGCCCAGGGGGTTCATGCCAGTGGCTCTTGCCATGCAACAGCCATCCTGGGATTTGCTCAGGAAGGTGTCCAGAGGCCATGGGGCAACCCTCCTCCTGGAAAAATAGAGCTGCAACACCAGCCCTGGCTGCCCAGATGTCCTGCTCTTGCCTAAAGACACTGATGAAACGAGGTCAAGTGGACTCTGCGTCACCGCTGTGGGCACCGTCCCACAGCCTTGTGACACCTCTGCCCGCCCCTGCCCAGGGTCAGTTCCAGTTTCAGCAGGAGCAGCAGAGAGAACCGTCTGCCAGCCAACCCTCTGAAACCCCACAGAGCAAACCCCCACCTGCAGCCTCAGAACCACCCCCGCCCCCAGCCTGGCCCCCTGCCCCAGCCCAGCCTTCAGCACTGGCAGCAAAGCCTCGTCCTCTTCACTCCTTTTCCTTTTTTCTTCCTTTTTCCTTTAAATGCCAGCTTTCTTGTCCTCTCCACCTGCAGGGCAGGAAATCCCCCAGCTCACCCAGGCTGGGGGACACAGGACCCCTCGGGTTCAGCACTAGGATGCCCTGGGAGAATCCACCAACTCCTGTTCCCACTTAAGCAATGGGACCAAGCCTTGGCTGCAGCACCCATGAAAATCCAGATGTTCTCACAGGACCACACCAGAAGCCAGGTGTCCCAGGACTTATCCTGACCACCCCACCAGCCTTGCCTGCCCTGTAGTCCCCCGGCCTGTGACACTGCACCTCTGCTGAAATTCCATGTGCCTCTGGTGCAATGGGATGAGGACTGGCTGAGCCCCTGGGGAAGGTCCCCATAACTGTTAAAGTTGTTCCCAGCACCGTTTACTCTGCCTGTAACTGGCACGCGGTGACAAGTGCCCTGTGCTGATAAGGGCTCTGCAAACAGCCGGGCCAGCGCCCACGCGTGGGCACGGGGACCTGGCAATGATTAACCCAGCAGCCGCAGGGAACAGCAGCAGCCTGGGGACGCGGCCACCCATGGGTGTCACAGCATCCAGAAACGGGGGACACATGGGGACCCACTAGGAGCCACATCCCATGGGATCAGGGTCAGCACCTCGGGGGGAGCATCGGGCAGAGGGTGATGAGCATGGAATGGGGCAGAGTGAGGCCAGCACAGCTCCACACTGACAACGATCCCCATGCAGAACATGCAGGTAAGGCGCCCAATGAATCAGAAAGCAAACAGACAATGAAGATCCAGAAGCCATCACCTTCTGGCACCAGGAAACTATCCTCTTACTGGAAATGTAGGGACAGACCCGGTCTCTTTAAATCCCCACGCCCAGCCCCGCAGCCTGGAAAGGTTCACGTGTTCCCGAGGTGCCTCTCCAAACAGCAGGAACCAAAGGGCCGCTGCAGCTCAATCATTAACCGTGCGGAGACCCCCGGCCTCGCTGGAATGTGCCGCCGCTGCCGGTCCCCTCCGGAGCTCTGCTCAAAGGTTCACAGGCGCTCCTCTGCCCTGGCCACCAGCCCCTGGAGGCTCCGGCCACTTGCCAGCACAGCTTTCCTCCAGTGCTAAATCCCACCAAACACCTCTGTCACACATCCCAGCAGGCCTGGAACAGCATGTGCAAGAAGGGGAGTTGAGAAACAAGAAACCCCAACTTCCAAGGAGACATTCCCATGCTCAGTTCACCCGGGACATAGTTTGGGGAGCTGTTACTCCCCGTGGCTCCTCTTGCCTTGGAGTACCCTTGCTGCTGCAGCAGGACCAGCATGGGCACGGCGTGGGATGGGAAGACTGGCAGGAGCAACAGCATCCCAGCTTTTACAGCCCTCACACCACTTCTAAAGCTTTTTACATGCACAAAACCAGCTCAGCTTTCATCCCTGGGCTCTGGCAATCCTTGTCACCAAACCCAATGGGCGGAGGGATGGAGCAACACCTCTGCTATGGGGCTGGGGGGAGGGAAGGAGACCCCCATGTTAGGGGATGCTCTGCTGGGCCAGGGAGACGAGCCCTGGCACAGGGCAGGAGTCCCACCCCACACAGGACCCGCCAGCTCCCCATACATCAGGGCCAAAGCGACCTCTCCAAAGCATTCCCTTCCCCGCAGCCCTGCTGCCAGCGTGCTGGCTGAATTTGGGGATTAAACTCCCATGGACACCAAATGCAAAAGCCCTTCCAAAGCCACACCGAGGGCAAAGGCGAATCCCAAACCCCTGCAACAGGCAAACTGTCTCAGGCTTTTCATGGGGTGATCACTTGAAGGAAGGAGACTTGGTTCTTCTCTCCACTGGCAGTGATTTACCCTCGGCACCACCCGCTCCCCTCAGTGCCAGCCAACTTCCCAGCTTGGTCCTTCTGCCCAAAGTCACACAGCAACGTCAGCATGCCCTCAGGGAAAGGGCGACCTTTCGTTCCTCCACTCACTTCAATTGACTTTGAGAACCTTCAAATCTTTTTGAAATTAGTACAAAACTGAAGGGAAGTACTGACGTGCCCTTGGGCACAACCACATTTTGTTCTCTTACGAAACTGAAGCTCTGGCAGCCTGTCCTGTGAACACACACTGGGGTTTGGGCATTGGAGGCGATGCAGACAAGGAATGCTCAACGGAAGCACGGCTGGATTTATGCAGTCAGTCTTTTATCAGAAAAGGATTTCTTGGAGGAAGTGCGAGCACATGGCATGAGCGTGACCTGCTCCTCAGAAGCAGCTTTGATACCTGCTCTGTGCTGGGACTTCATATTTTGCCACACACGGAAAATACTGACAAGCTTTCAGGATTAAGGGTGGGAGCTGATTTTTCCCATGCAAGAATCGAGGGGTCTGATGGGATCCGAGCTGATCCGTGCCCCCTGCTCCTGGTGGCACACACGTGCCGAGAGTGGCAAGGGGCGGCTGCTCAGCCACCTCCCAAGCTGGGCTCTGGTGAGAATACAAACAGAAAAAGGCACAGCCATTGATAAGAGCTCACGTATGCAAGTGGAAAAGAGTGTGGATTTCTGCCAAAAACTCACGATATGTACTCCAACACCCAGGGACTGTACAAAGGTCTTTAAGTAGAAGAGGCTCTGCTGCCCTCAGCACACGGAGCGTTTCAGAACACAAACCGCAATTTAAACGCACAAAGAGCTGGTGTTTGAGCTCGGCACGATCAAACAGCCCCTGAGGAAGGAGCCTCTCACCTTGCCAGCACCCTTCTCCAGAGCAGTGCTGGTTCACAATGTGACAAATGACACATGCACAGCAAACCCATCCGTCCCTACCAACAACAAAGGGCTCCAAAGGAGCCAATCCACTGGAAACGCGTCTATGGCACTGAAAGGCAGGACACAGAGCCCAGCCTCCCCCACTGCAGTGAGAGGGCCTGATCTGGAGTCTCCTGACAACAGTGCGGTTTCTCCAAGAACTCACTGACTCTGAATCAGATGGCAAATCTGTGTTTTCCCCGCCACCAGGTTAGCTGTCACTAATCCCAGGTAAGAGGAGGTGAGGAGGTGCCCTGGGAAAGCCCAGGTGGCCCAAAGCCCACATCCCATCACAGCCCTCCTGAATCCTGCTGGCAGCACGCAGGTCAGTGGGGCCAAGCCAGGAGCTGAACGTGCCAAACCTGAACCCGGCCACTCCAATGGCAGCAGCGGATTCTCGCCCCACACACTGCCATGACTCAGCCTGGGAATGACAGAGGGGGATCCAGTTACTGCACGAGGCTGTCAGGAGCTGTGTACCAGCTCCAAGCTTCTCCTCCTCCCCGGCTGCAGCAACAGCCACCTCACACAGGCACCGTGTCCGTCCTGACACGGACACCGGTACCAGAGCACACACATCCCACCTGGTGGCATTCTGGTGCTGCTGGAGCCAGCGGGGCTGAGCAGCGTTCTCTGGAGCCACAGGTGAATCACAGAATCATTGAGGTTAGAAAAGCCCCCTGAGACCACCGAGCCCAACTGTTCCCCCAGCATTGCCAAGGCCACCACTAACCCACATCCCCAAGTGCCACATCTACACAGCTGTTAAATCCCTCCAGGGACAGTGACTCCAGCACTACCTTGGGCACCCTGTGCCAGGGCAGGACAGTCCTTTCAGGAAAGAAATTGTTCCTAATATCCAATTAACGCCCCCCTCCCCCCCCCCCCCGACAAAACTTGAGGCCACTGTATCTCTCCATCACCTCCTGTCTATTTACTCCATTACACACAGAGCTGTAAGTGATTTCAGGAAGGGGTTCTGCCATGCATGTGCAGCATTCAGAGCACGGCGCAGCCCAGCCTGAGCCAAGGAGCAAAGCCACGAGGTTTAGCAGATAGCTGGATGCTCTCTCCCGGAACCCACCTCCTCCTGTCCCCTCACTCCCCGCACCTAACCGCAGGCTCCCGATTTACCTTCAGGCTATGCCCCGTCCAGCCGCGCTCTCGGGGGACCTGTCGAGGGAGGGGGAGGAGAGGGGTCTGGAGGAGGACGGAGGGTGCAGAGGGGGACCCCGGGTGCCCGGGCCGCCGCGGGCAGCGGGCGGGCTCGGGCAGTGCCAGCCGACGCTCCGGCTGTTGTCGGTGTGAGCGCGGCCGCGGCAGGTGCGGGGCTGTGCGGCAGGGGCCGCCCGGGATCCGCCCCAGCCCCAGGATCCTCCTCCCTATCCCCGGCACCGCCCGCCCCGGGATCCGCGATCCGCCCTCCGCCCCGGGACCGCCCCGCGCCGCAGTCCCCGGGCCTGCGCTGGAGGTGCGGGGGCTCCCCGGTACCGCATCGGCCGCTGCCGGGGAAGCGGCTGCCGCGACAGAGGAGGGATATGGAGATGCTCCGAGGGCTGGAACACCTCTGCCATGGAGACGGGCTGGGAGAGCTGGGGGTGTTCACCTGGAGAGGAGAAGGCTCCAGGGAGACCTCAGAGCCCCTTCCAGTGCCTAAAGGGGCTCCAGGAGAGCTGGAGAGGGACTTGGGACAAGGGATGGAGGGACAGGACAAGGGGGAATTGCTTCTCACTTGAAAAGAGAAGGGTTAGGTGGGATACTGGGGTGAAATTCTTCCCTGTGAGGGTGGTGATGCTCTGGCACAGGGTGCCCGGTGAAGCTGTGGCTACCCCCTCCCTGGAAGCGTCCAAGGCCAGGTTGGATGGGGCTTGGAGCAACCTGGGATAGGGGAAGGTGTCCCTTCATGGCAGAGGTTGGAGTGAGATGAACTTTAAAGTCCCTTCCCATCCAAACCATTCTGTGATTCTGTGCCACATGTCAAACCCAGCAGAACCCCAAACTCCATTCACATCCTGCACTGCCCCAGGCCCCGGTGCCCCTCCAGCTCAGTCACCCCCCTCCCTCCACTCCCAGACCGGCAGCAGCAACTGCAGGGCCTGGCCTGGCCCGTGGGCTGGGGCAGCGACTGCAGGATGGGGACACCAACAACTGCCACCTCCCTGCAGGGCTGAGCACCCACAGGGTGTTCCCCCCACAAAGAGGCACCCCAGGACAATTTCTGGACAGACACCTGGCTGTCTCCAGCTCTCCCTGTCTGTCAGACCCAGCAGATGGACAGCTGGGGTGGAAGCCACAGCAAGGCATTGAGAGGAGCAGTAGGCCTGCTCTCAGGGACTCATGTCCCCAGAAATCCCCTTGCACTGCTCTGTACTTAGTATTCCAACAGCACAGCGTGAGGAGGACCTTCTTCATGGCATACACACCTCACAACCTGGCTCTGGACCACAGACTCCTGTCACACCAGAGGGGCACAGCCAGAGGTGATTTGCAAGAAGATGAGGGAGAAGAGGGGGGACGGTGTTCAGAATAGAGGGCTAAGAGGGAAAAACAGTGTTTAAAATGGACTTGAAGGAGGATTTTTTTTGTGAGCAATGATAGGTGAAAGGGCTGGAGGTCAGGAAGCACCAGCCCAAGCATGGAGGGAGAGGCAGAGGAGGCAGAGGGTGAGATGGAGGCAGGCAGCAATCTGGGGTGGGAAGACCAGAAAAGCAGGAGAGAGACCAGGTACATTGCAGGGATGCCAGAAACCAGCTTTCCTCTGGAAATCACTGCTTGGAGGGATGCCCAAGCTCCCAACATGGGAGAACCAAGTTAAAAAACAGGATTTTTTCCCCATTGTTTTCATAGTCTGAGAGGCACATCTCCTTCCTTCCTTCCCAAGCTCCTGACTCTCTTCCCACCAACTTCCCTCCTGCCTCTGCCCCTCCGCAGTCCCCCCTGCCCTGGCCCTCACCACGGAGGGAAGGGACTCCAGCATAGGCTGCTCAATGCAGCCCTTGTTGGCTACAAAGTCCTCCCGCAGCTCTGTGCGTGAGAGCCCCTCACCAGCTGGAGCCCAGGGGTGGGCAGGGGGTGGCAGGGGGTGACAGCAGGCAGCCGGCGGCCCCCCGGGGTCAGCCCCAGCGAAGGGAGCAGCTGTTGATCTGGGGGGATCACTGCAAGGTCATTTAAGCGAGGAGTGAAGGGCTGCGAGCACCCGCGGGCAGAGGAGGGGTCAGGGGGAGCCGGGTGTCAGGACCCAGCCGAGCCTTGACCCCGACAAGTCCCAACGCCCCCAGAGTGCAGCTCCCCGGCTCGTGGGGAGGGGACAAAAAAGGGACAGAGGGCGAGTAAAGCCTCTGGAAACACGATGGGTGCAGAGCCTTGGCGTGCTGTCCGAGCCCCCGGCCAGCAGCCCAGGGCACAGCCGGGATGGTTGTTTCACCCGGGTGCTCCCAGCACGGTGACGGCCACTGGAAAAGCGCCGGGCTCAGAGATTTCAGGCATTTTTCCGCTCGTTCCTTGCGTGAAGCAGGAACAGGGAGGGTGTGGAGGCAGAGAGCAGGAAATGTAGCGGAGACGCTGAGCTGGAAGGAGGCGGCGGCGGGGGCAGCGCGGCGCGGCCGCTCCCACGCGGGCCGGGGCTCCCCACGCGTGACCCCCCCGGCCCCGGGGGACACGGCGCCCTCTGCTGCCCCCGGCAGCAGCACCCCGACAGATGAACCCTCCCGGAAGAGTCACAGCCAGGAAACGGCGTAAAAGGGGGACAAAAAACTACTCTGAGTCCACGGGAAAAGCACCTTTGCTCCAGCTGAGAACGCTCCGCAGAAGGGGACCCACGCAGCCCCGGCGGACACATCCTGCACCACCGCGCCATGGCCATTCCACCGCTGCTCTTTTCCAACAACCAAAATAAACCGGGGAGAAAAAGGTTACCGCTTTCTTTCAGGTGTATAAATACAAACAGAGCCCAGAAAGGCACCCATGGGCGATGGGGTCTGGGGCACGTGTGTCACACCCAGCTGCCAAGGGCCTCCTGCTCCGCTAATGCATTATCCCTGGCTCCTATTCATCCACTGCTGGGGATGGAGAACAGGAGAAACTTGTGTTATTTTCACACGAAGGGTGTCACCCCCCGGCAGAGCTGGCCCAGCCTGTACTAGCACCCTTGCCCACCTTGGGATGCCCCATTTATCTCCCTGTCCAGCCACCCTAGTGCAGAACACTTGTTGGCTTTTCCCAATCCCCAGCCCTAAAAGCAGCACCCAGGTGCTGCCACTGCCCCACTGCAGCCCTTCCAATCACTGGGTACACAGCAAATCCCACAAGGAGCCCCAGGCCCACAGGTCATCCCCAACACCCCTGAAAATGGTGAATCTGCAGCACAGAGAGCCCAGAAACCACCTCTGCCCCATCCACCTGGAGCTTCCAGGATCACACGGATGTTTCAGTGCTGGCCTCAGCACTGAGCCTCACACCAGAGAGAAGTGAGCAAACCAGCTCCAGCCAAGAGGACGAGGATGGCTTCAATATCCTTCATGAGAGGAGAATCGGGGGAAGAGGTCGCCTGGCACACCCAAAATGGCAGCTGGAGCCGTGTTGCCAGCTGCACGAATACAGCAGGCGGGATCTCACCAGCACCGAATTCCCTGGCTTCCAAAGGAGGAGGGCGAGAGGGAGGAAAAGAGAAGCTCAGAGACACACACACAACAGCATCATTCATGAGAGCTGGGTTTGTGCAACAAGGGTCCTGTGTCTGGCTCAGAGCTCCAGGCAATTAAAACAGCAGCCACAGATCTAGGAGAAACAGCAGGAATTTACCCGAGGAATCCTGATTATGTGGCCACTGCTACAGCAGAGCAGAAAGCCCCCAGCTCCTGGAAGGCAAAACGCTGGCA
Source organism: Corvus cornix cornix (assembly GCF_000738735.6). Classification (NCBI taxonomy): domain Eukaryota; kingdom Metazoa; phylum Chordata; class Aves; order Passeriformes; family Corvidae; genus Corvus; species Corvus cornix. The sequence goes on along the minus strand of NC_047058.1, from coordinate 1,657,716 downwards.
AGTGATGAGCAACCAGCTCCATTATCCAACTGTTCCTGCCTCACCCACTCGAGTCAGAGCCTCCTCTCGCCCATTGGGGGTGGGGGAATTATTACTGCTGGTCCTGCCTCCAGCCAGTCCCACCAAGGGGAGGGTGAGGACCCCAGTCCCCAGCCCAGACGTGGACCTGGCTGCAGCAGGCAGAGGCAGTGGCTTCAGGCCTGTGACTGGGGCCACGAGGGACTCGGTGCTGCAGGGCTGCTCATGGGGCACATGGCAAACCAAGCAGTCTGTGGTCCCAAAGATAAGGGCAGCACTTTGCAACTCTAAGAACGTGGGTTTCCATTCTGGTCCATCCTTGGAAGCATGGGGTTACCAGCACGTGTGAAAAGACACAGGATGCTGAGCAATCTCTTGAAAATCTTCCTGACAGGGCTGGCTCCTGGGAGCAACCACAGACCCTCCAGGAGTCCCCAGAGAGGATCTGTGTGCTCCCTGCTCTCGTGTGGATGATCCCAAAACAACCTCCTGTCTCCTGCAGGGACTCTGTCCCCTGATCCGTGGGGCCAACAGCCCCTGGCTACAACTTGCTCCATGTGCCAGCACTGAGCCGGGCAACGTCACTGGCATGGGGTCCGGCAGCAGGAGATCTTCAGAGAACTCCACTTCCCTCTCACCTACAACAAACTAAGCTTATCTTCTCATCCCTGAGGAATAACCCCTGTCCACCCAGCATGTTTTGGGCCATTCCTGAAGGGATCATTTATCAGCAGAAGGAATGAGTCTCCAACATGGGTCTTGGGGCAGGTATGAGGCAGAATTGTTCGCTAAGCATCACAGCCGACGGAGAAACCAGGCAGCAGCAGTTCCTCCTTCACACAACCCAAAATAAATGGCTTTCAAGATCATTACCCACACCCTGTTATCACAGGCATCTTTACAAGCCACATCAAACCAGGTTTAGCACTGGAGCTCCAAACGAACAAAAGCTCCTTAAGCATTTTCACAGCCTTGACAAGATGACTGATACAAGCATCATTAAAACACTATCAAATACAAAATAATGCTCTTTTTTGGATGAAAAGTGGAAGTTCTTTTCACCTGATGGTCCCTCGGGCGGGTGATCTGCTTTACCAGTCGGCTCAGGACAGTCCCCCCTTTGGCTTTGGGATCGGGATCACTCAGACAGGACAGACAGCCGGGCACGGCCAAGAACACCACCAAAATCGCTCCGATTTGGAAGGAATGCAGAGCCTGAGCCCCTCAGCCGCGTTCCCTTGCCCGCGCTCTGCCCTTTGCATCCACCGCACTGACACGCACGGAGCCCACCCTGCGCCAGCCCTCTGTCCCTCGCCTCGCTGTGCAGCAAACGCGACGTCCCCGCTCTCGGCGCTGCCCCGCACCGGGCTGCTCGCAGCCCCCGCACCGGGCTCGCCCCCGCAGCCCCGGGCCCCGCACTCACCTGCCCGCCCGCGCCGTCCCGCCCCGCACGGAGCCGCGGCCGCGGCGCGGCGGAGCCTCAGCCCCAGGGAGCGCCCGGGGCCCCGGCGCGGAGCCGCGACCCCGGCCCGGCGACCCATCGCTGCGCTCCGGCGGGACGGGCGAGAGCGGCGGCTCCTCCCACGCCGGGATGCCGGCACGGGACCGGGGCCGCTCCCGCTCCCCTTCCGCCCGTTGCCCGCACCCCCCGCGGATCCTCCCCGGCCGCGCCTCCGACCGAGGAAGCCGCTCGCCCTGGGGCACGCTCCTTCCCGACGGCTCCGCTCCCCCCGCCGGGTCCCGCAGCATCCCCGGGACGCGCTGCCTGGGACCCCCGCTCAGCCCCTTCCCCCGGGGTCGGGCATCACCGGGGGCCCAGGTGAAGGTGATGCTGAGCCACGTGTTCCACCTGCATCCTCCCAAAACTGAGTCACCCCCGCTCCGGTGCTACCCCGCGCCTGGGCGCGCTCGCACCCGCCTCCGCTCCCGGGGGCGGGCGGGTGTTCAAAGCCCTGCGGACGCGCCGGGCACGACGCAGGGGCTCTTCATTAAGAGGAGAAGGAATTAACGTGATCAGACTGGCCTGCCAACACCTCACACTGCTTTTTCCCCATCTGACCTCTCAGGCTTTGAAAACAAACTCCTGTGAGCATCACACAGCCCCAGGAGGCTCCCACAGCCCCATGCCTGCTCCCTTTGCACCAGTTTCTGCCCAGAAGAACAGAAGGGCTATTTCAGGCACAGAAAACATTACCTTCCTGTGCATGTTAAGGCAATTTGCATGTCAGAGTTCTGACCAAAGGAAAACATTGCCCAGCCAAACCTTTCTGCCAGTTTTAAGTGTATTTTCTCATCATTATTTCAGGGAAATGACCACACTCGGAACTTCTCTCTTGATCCTTTCAGTCTCATGCAAACCACCCGAGGATGCAGATAGAAATGTACTTTCCTGCCTGCAGTTACTTTCCAGTCAGTCTCAATTGCTCCTTGCTGCCATGGGAAAAACTTGGCGACACTCAGGGGACGAGGTGGCTAAAGGGGCCTTTTCCCAGCTCATTCCCTGCACTTCCCACGTGCTCTGCAGCTCACCAACACAGGAAAACCTTCTCTCTAACCCAGGCTCTTCCTTTCTGGCCTTCAAAGAAAATCCCCCAACCTGGGAGCAGATCCTGCTGTCCAGAGGGGGGAATCTGTATTTTGTTAGCTACAGGAAATGGGAAGACTTCCAGCCCTGGAATTAAAGCCCAGAAGGAAGGAGCTGAGCTGGGGGAGGGGGCTCTGTCATTGCAGCAGTCATCAGGGGGTCAGAGCTACACAAATTTTACAGGCAGAGGGGCACAAGGACGAAAACTGGTGATTCACCAGCCAAGCTTGAACCCGCGAGGGCAGGGAAGAGGAAGAGGAAGGAGCAGCACAGAATCCCCTCATCACATGTCCCACCAAAAGCACAAATAATCACATTCGGTTCAGCTTTTCTGCTTCCCACCTCTCCGACCCACACCCAACCCCATGACTGCCTTTTCCACCATGTAAGAGCAGCAGTTCCTCAACAAGTTCCAGAAGTGCCCAGAATGGGTCCCTGCTGCCACATCTGGCATCCCACTAACTCCATGGGTCCCCTCTGATCTCCCTGGCTCTGATGCCAGAGCAGGGCCCTGGTGCCGAGGGCAGCAGCACTGGTCCCTGCACACCCACAGATCCCAGTACAGCCCCTACCAGCCCCTGGCCCCTCTCCCTTCCAACGTATTCAGACAATGACAAAACCAGATCCCAGCCTCTGTTTCTCCCCAAAACCCAGGGAGCCACACGCATGGGCTCAGGTCAGGTGAGGAACGGGGTCCTCATGCTCAGGCCACAAATCCACCAAGTCAATGCAGGAGATTTTTGTGCGAGGAGAGAAGAACAGCTCAGCTGTGACAACACATCAACAACAGCTAAATTTAGCAGGTTATTTTCAGTAATCCAGATGCTGGGTAAATACAACCTTATTATTTCATGCAGGGGCAAAAGTTCAGCCGAGTCCCTTGTGCTGCTTTGCCCTTTTAGTTCACCACATCCAGCCGCAGCAGCCCACCCTGAAACGCTGCAATGTCACCACTGTGTGGCTGTGCTGGCAGGAGCCACCAAGTCTGTCCCTGTCCTTTAGCAGCAAGAGGACCCATTGCTCCATGACATGAGCAGAGCACCTCCCAATCCCTTCTGGAGGGGCCTGGTGCTGCTGTTGGTAGGAATTTATTCTGAGGATGCAGTTTTCAGGTGCATGGCCAGGCTGTGAGCCTTTCCTTTCTTCAAGCTTTTCCTTTCTGCTCAGTCCAGAACAATACACGGGAAGTGAATGCTGGAGAGGAAGCAGAGGGTTAGGAAATCCATGCAAACCTGACCCAGCTGGGACTGTCCCAGTGGTTAGGTTTGGGGCTGTGCAGGGGCTCTGTGTCTCACCCAGACAAAGGTGCTGCCCGAGGGTACTTCAGGGTGGGCCAGGGCAGGTCTTGCTGCAGGGCAGCGGGAATGAGAGTGGGGAAACAGGTGCTCCCACAGCTGAAACATCACCTCCAAGAAGGCAGATGAAATCCAAGTTGTTTTCCACCATCACTGCTGCAGGAGCTGCCATGGCATACCCAGGTACTTTAATGCCAGCGGGAAGCCACAGTGACCTCATCCAGCCTGTGTTCGGGGAAGGGAATGTGGCAGCACAACCATGGTTCCAAACAGGGGGCTGGGAATGGGTCTGCCCATGCCTGGAAAGCAGCTCAGGGAGTTTGCCAGGTGTGCTGGGAGAGCAGCAGTGCTGGAGGGGGAAAATCAGAGGCAAGCTCTGGGAATTGGTGGAAGAGACACTTTGCCAAGAGCTACTGGGATAAACCAGAACCAACTCCACCCTGCCTCATGCCACTGTGTCAGGAGCCAAGGTCCTCATGCCACCCATCCAAAGAGACTGAAAATCATCATAAGGGAAGGGAATGGTGTCCCCCAAGCCCATGGCCTGAATGCTCCCACTGTCTGAGCACCGTCTGGGGACAATGAGTGAAGAGGACAGCAGGCACCTGCCCTGGCCCCTTCCCAGTGGAAGGCACAACCCCCCTGCAGGCTTGCTCCCTGTCCAGTGTAATCCACAGGAAAGGCAGAACTCCACCGTACCCCAGGCACCACGCTGCTGCAGGTCACAGTGACACCAGGAGCCACTACGGCCCCATCATCACATCGAGTCACAGGTGACAAATCCCACAGTGAGAAACTGTGCAGCTTCTCAGGACATGAGGCTCCTGCTCCTCCTGCCCCCAGAGCCCCTGGACACCCAGCATCCCTCCAGCGGCCAGAGCTGGGCCAGGGACATGTGTCAGCTGGGGTCATGTGAGTGTCATTGAGCTCTCATCAGGAGAGACCTGGATTCTATAGGCAGTTATGACCAAGGGGAGAGCACCTATAAACATTCTTTGCCCCAAAATCCCAGTCACAGTGTGATCCATAGGAGTCTTCCATGCCCCTTCCCTTCCACAGGGCTCTTTAACTCTTTTTAACAAGCTCTTGACATTTATGTTCTTAATCTGTCCTGTTCAAGGGCCAGAGACCACCCAAGATACCTCTGGGGCTCTCTCACAAAGCACCTTTTGTTACTCAGAGCTCTCCTGTGCTCTGGGCTCTCGCCGGCCAGACTCAGAGCTCACCTCACCCTTATGTGCAGGAAAACAAGAGGCCCTCAGTGCATCACCCTTCGGGCAGGGAACTGCCTGGAGATGCCCAGGCACATCCCATGGGCTCCCTGCACAGAGGGTTTCCCTTTTCATGGCGCCAGGGCTCCAGCCAGCAGTGCGAACAGCCCCACTCCCCCCACCTCCGACACTGGAGCCACCACCCATGGGGCCTGTCCTAAGCCCTGTGCCCAAAGCAGTGGAGCCACCCCGGCCCCAGGTCCCTCTACTTCCAGGGCCACCAGAGCCAATGGCCATGGGCCATCCTGTGTAGGACAGGACAGGTTTGACTCTGGGGGTGTCGTGCACAAAGACCCCCAGGGCACTGACCAGTAGGATGATGAAGGTGGGACCTCTACCCCCCTGCAACAGCCCTGTCCCCATCCCTGGTTCCTGGCCCTGCTGGCACACACACCCTCCCCCTCCTCCTCCTGCTCCCACAGACCACCACCAGCCTCCCCAGCACCCATGAAGCCCTCACAGCAGAGCAGCCCCAACCCCCAGCCTCTGCCCCCACCTTGGCAGAGGTTTGATCAGGGCAGCAGCAGCAGTGCACAATCCCCATGGATCAGCCTGGAGCTGCACTGTGAGTCCCTCCCTCCCACAGTCACAGGTGAGACACTCCAGTCACACAAAGCCGAGGGGCTCCGAGCCAGGGGTGACCTTCCTGCCCATGGCACTGCAGTGCCAAGGCTCTCGAGCTCCCCATGAGATTATCTGCTGAGCACAAAGCTGTTCACCACAAAGACAATACAAACTGCAAATGAACCAAGGCCCCTTTGCAAATATATCCCCTTGAAAATAACAGTTCTGGGGGAAGATCACACTGCTGGCAGAAGAAACCAGCAAGGGGACATTCCTCTTCCCATTACCCCTGCCCACCCCACAGCAAGGGCACTTTGGCCCAAAAAATTATTGCTGCAGCTTACCTGCATCTTTTTTATCTTCTAGCAACGTGAATTTCTGTGAAAAGAAACAAAGAAAAAAGAAAAGAAATAATTTTTTAAATCATTTTGATTCTCACATTTGTGGAATGCTATCCCTCACATCTGGGCTTGGTCCCCGCTGCAGCCTCCTCTCTGTCCAGAGGTGACCTGAGACCAGCAATGCTGCTCCAGCCACAGGACAAGCAGGGCCCTGGCAAAGGCTTCTCCCAGGGGCATCAGCCCCACTGGTTTGAAAACACCATCACCAGTCCCAAGGGCCCTGAGCACTGGGCAAACATAGTGTGCTCAGCACGCACCCTCCACCCCGGCTGCCAAGGGAAGCCACGAGAAATGGGATTCACAGCAGCAGAGCCTCGGCAGCACTTGGGACACAGCAGCAATTTGCAGAGGTGGAGGAGCAGCAGAAGGTCCCCATTGCTGGTCCTGAGGCGAGCACAGAGCCCAGGATGCTCCCCAGTCTCTCTCTGGGTGCTGATGAGCCCCTCCAGTGCCGCGGCCCCACAAAGGGGCCAGGGGTGCCGGCAGGATCACTGCAGGAATGCGCCGCGCTGCTGAGCCGGACTTTCCCACGGACCCCCGGGACCCCTCTTCCTGCCGGGGCAGCAGGGCTGAGGCTGACCCAGGGAAGACAGGCTTAACCATGTCCCTGCTGCTGTGCTTCCTGCAGCACCGCCTGCTCGAGGGGTGCCATCACCAGGGCTGCAGTCATCACTGCCACCTCAGAGCATGCCCATGTCCACAGGGGAGGTCACCCGGCTCCTCTGGATCCTCTGGCATTGCCCAATCTGTTCCCACACCTTCCTTTTCCCACAAAATCTTCCACCAGCCACAGATGCACCTCATTTAATCTGGAAAGCTTTAATCCCATAGACAGAGCCCAGCATGTTTCTCCCTCTTCAAGAAATTCCTCAGCGAGGAAGGTGAGAATTCCTCGCCTGTTCGTGGTGAGCAGCTGAGCAACACTGGCATGGGGAGGAGAGCGAGGCCAGGCTGAAGCAGAAGAATCAGCTGCACAGGAGGCCACTGGTGTCCACTGAAGGCAACCAGGAGGGTGGTGCCCTGGCCAGCTGGGCCACCGGACCCCATTTTGGGCCAAAGAGATGAGCTGAAACCAGTGGTCTGCCAGGTGCTTCCAAGGAGGCTGAAACCCGGGGGCACCAGAGCCCCATGCTGGCCAGGCTGGAGCCATCCCAAGCTGCAGCTCTGCAATGCAATGGCAATGCAGGACCCAGTGTCCATCTCCGTGCCACCACCAGTACGATGGCGATGCCAACATGCAGCACGCAGGGACGAGCAGGGTTAATGAGGACAGCTAAGCTCTCCAGAGACAGCGGGGACGAGACAGCAGGGACAAGACAGCCACTAATATTACCAATGAATTTCACAAATGTCATTTTTAGACTCAACTATTTTAAGCATTGCACTGAAAGCCCGGGGGACAGCGTGCATTCCACATCTATTTCACTGCAGCAGATCCACTCACCCAGCACAGCCCGGTGTACAGCACTGCCTGTAAAGGGATTTTACCACTTTTCCCAATCTGAAACTCCCAAAATCCACACTAACCATACCCTCACAATCTCCCCAGCTCACCTCCCACCACACTGCATAGGCTGGGACACAATAAACCAACACTGATCAGGAGCAGGCAGGGAGAGTCACTGCTTATTAAGGTGACAGATGAAGAATTAAACCCTAATGAAAAATCTCAGATGCCATGCCATGAGAACTGCTACTGCAGGAAATGAAAAACTGGGGGCCCTTGGCCTTGCTGCTCCTTTGTCATCCTGCTCACAGCTGCCCTGACCCTCCAGGTCGGCTGTGGTCCCACAGCCACCTCAGGGGTGACCTGAGCCTCTGGTTTTGGAAGGCTGTCCCAGCCTGGCCACACCACGCAAGCAGGCACGGCAGGACCCTTTTGGCATGTGCTGACCACCTCGGTGGGCTGAGGGTGCACACACACACAGAGCCCAGCGCCGCGCTCGCCGGGCACAGCAGCCTGCCCGCCCAGGGCTGCCCGTGCCGGGACACGGTGACCCAGCAAAGGGCAGCGGGCGAGATTAGGGTACAGGGACCAGCGCACCCACACATGGCCCAGCCAAAATTAAAAGCTCTCACATGCCCATCGGGCACGGGCACGACACCCCCAGAGCAGACGTCGACACCGTGAGCAAGCCGAGCCCCGCCGGGGACGCTTCCCCAGCGCCCCTTCCAGAGGCTTCTCCTGAAACCGGAGGGTGTCAGGGACGGACACCGTGGCACAGCGCTCCCTTACCTTGGCTCTCTTGAAGCAAGCCCAGAAGAAATCCAGCAATGGCATGATGTGCGGCGGGGCCCGGCAGACCCCCCTAGAGCGCGGCGCTGCCTCCGGCCGTGGGGAGAGCCCCCCCCGGCACCCCCATGGCAGCGCTGCGGCAGCGGAGCCGGGCAGAGCCGGGTGCCGGCAGAGCCCAGTGCCGGCAGAGCCCCGGTGCCGGCAGAGCCCAGTGCCGGCAGAGCCTCGGTGCCGGCAGAGCCCGGTGCCGGCAGAGCCCCGGTGCCGGCAGAGCGGAGAGCGGAGGGCGGAGGGAGGAGCAGCAGGCAGCCGCGGAGGCGGGCCAGCATTCAAACCCTGCACCGCTATTCAGTTGGTTGGGAACGGGCTTGGACGCGATTGAAATTCCCTGAAGATTGCGAGTTTTAAACAGCTCCAGGCTTTCCTTCCTGCCTGGAACGCACCGAGCTGCTCCCATTCCCAGGCAGTGGGAAGGGGCGAGGGGCGGCCGACACTCCAGAGCGGGAGAAGGGGGAGTTTGGCTGTCAAAGGCACACATAGGGCGTTAGAAACCCAAACCCTGGACGGTTCAGATTCTCACTCCGGTTCTGCACAAGCTGACTGGCAGCTCCCGGTGCTCTCCTCTGAGAGGCACAAGGTGTACCCAGCCACGATGCCATCCCTGGGTGCTCAGGTGCTGCTGGCCTCACCACGGACACAGGGGCACCCAGGCTTACCATGGGCACCCAGGCTCACCACAAGCACCCTCATCACAGAGCAGGGGCAACCAGGGCCAGCCTGCTGGTGGGACCCCATCGGGGAGAACAACACAGGGGAATCCCCCCAGCCATCAAACACGGCTGAGCCATTCACTCCAGCTGTTCACAGCTCCTTATCTGCCTTCTGCAAACGTCATTCGTTCACAAGCGCCACAATAAAAGGTCACTTCACGAACATTTGTGCCAGCCCCCCACTCACAGCCCCCTGGGCCAGGATTCTTCTTGCAGGCACATAAGGACACCCCACAAACTGGTGATTTGTGTCAGCAGTTCGGAAGGAGCAAGGGCAAGCAGATCCACAGCGATGCCTGGGCTCAGCCCTGCTCCCACAGGATCTTCAGTGGCTGTCACCCACCCTGGACTGGCATCAGACTCTCCAGTGGCATCACTCCTGTGCACCGCCCATCTCGGGCTGGTGTCAGCTCCACTCTGACAGGACCTGCTTGCGGGAACATGAGCCAGAGCACAATGGTTCTGTTTGGGATGTGACACGTCTGTACCCAACCCCCAGCAGCTGGTGCCTGTGGCAGCTGTGTCCAGTGCCACATGTCAGGCAGGGTGGGCCTGGACGGGATGCTGGGGCCCCAAAGCATAAGGATAAGGGGGATAAGGCAAGGACAAAACCACGGAAGGCCATGGCACAGTGGAGCTGGAGCAGATGCACCTGCCTGGAGAGGATGGCATGAGGCACTGCCAACACTGCAGCATCCAGCAGACCTGACCAGCACCCAGAGCCCTGGACTGGCAGCACTGCCCTGGTGGCACCAGCACAGCCCCGCCATGGCCCAGCACAGCCCCGCCGTGGCCCCAGCAGCAGCTCACAGGCAGCATCAGTCCCGGCGCCGGCTCCAGCTGCCTCCTTCCATCTCCCCCTCGCTCATTCCTCAGCGGGCTTTGGCACCGCTCCCAGCCTTGGCACCAGCTGCAGCTCCTCACCCTGTCCCCTGCCAGTGCAGCAGGGCTGGGGACACCAAGGCACAGCACAAGCTTTGTACATCCCTTTTCTCCTCCTTTAAAAACCCGGGGCTGGGAAGACAGTCTCACCTCTATGGGCACACCAGGGTCACCTCTCCGAGCAAGGATTTTCCCTGAAGGATTTAAAGCCCAATGCTGCTGCCCGACAGCCACCCACCCTCTGTAACTCACCCACTGTTGCCTCAAGGGCTACACTTTTTACCCCAAGGACTTGCAAATAGTCCCCTGCAGGGTTAATGGCATCTGGGGTACTGCCCACTGCCAGACATCCCCCATTCAGCTCACTGGCCACTGCCGTCATAGGGCTGAGGCTGCCAGGGGACCAACACCGTGGCCAGGACACAGAAGGGCACTGCCAGCGCAGGGTCCTGCAAAAGGCTCTGCCATTGTCATTCTGGGCAGTGCAAGGAGACTCTTCAATGCTTCTACAGGCTCTGGGGCATCTGGGCCTGGGCTGGGGCTGAAGGCAGCTCTCACGGGAGGGACTGTCCCTTCAGAGGGGGTGGCACTGCCAGGTTTGGTGGCACTGGACTCCTCTTCCCATCAGGGGCTCACTCTTCAGCACCATGTGTTGTTCTGAAGCAGGACAGGCACCTGCCTGCTTCAGCTGGCACAGGCAGCACACTGGAGGGCAGAAAGACATCCGACCGACCAACCGTCCATCTGTGAGTCCGTCTGTCCATCCGTCCGTCTGGCCATCCATACACCAGGCCCTCAGGACAGGCTGGGGGAGGTGGCTCTGTCCTGCCCCAAACCAGGCAAGCCCTTGCAGATAGGCCATAACCCTGCCAGGACCCAGAGAATTGCCCCTGCTTGCTCCAGTGGCATCAGGTCCTTCTCCCACTTTCTCCAAAAGCCAAAAGAGCCAAGCTAGCACAAATAGAAGCAGGATGTCTCCTTCCCAGGCCTGGGAGACAAACCACAGCGGTTTCTGCATACTTGTGTAGCTTCTTCCTAGCCGGTCATCCCAAAAGCATTCCAGTAATGCTGCATCTTGGATCCTTCCTCAGCGTGCCAGGACACTATCCTCGGCAGGAATAGCTCCTGGGGACTGGATCCGTGGGGAAGCGGCAGGAGCCGTGCACACCAAATGGGTATTTCTGCTGAGTGGCTCAGGGACACAGACCCCACTGCTGCATTTGGCTCTTCCCAAAAATCCTAATGTACCCATTCCACAAACAAGCTACAGGAAAAGCAAAAGCAATGTCCATTCATTCTATATATAAATACGTGTGTGTGTGTGTATCACTATTCTCCTCAGACCCATGTGAAAACCCATTTTAAACTTGAGTTAATTTTAAGAGGCTGATTCTAAGGAAAACTTCACCCTGTATACATTCACTAAGAGCTTCCCACTGCTGCCCACAGTGCCTGGAGCTGACATGGACACCAGGATGTCACCAACCAGCCCCAGCACTGCCACACACATCCCATGTTCTCCGAAACTCATGAGACAGGGCCGGTATTTTGGGGGACAGGTACAGCCTCTTCCCACTACAGATCATTCCTTGGAGGATCCCATGTCCCCACGGCCGGAGCTATTTCTGTGCACTGATGAGCTATTGCTGTGGCGGCTGTTGCACAGGATCAGTGCCAGCTCAGGCTGGTGGCGGCCAGGCTGTGTCCCCGCAGCCGCAGCAGCCCCCTCTGGCCGCGCTCCTGGCCCGGAGCCGCGGGGTGCGCGCAGGGGTGTGAGCGGGGGGCTCCCCTCGGCCAGCAGAGCCCCGAGCCGGCGGCACACGGGGATTTTCCACTTGCTGCTTTGCACAGGCATTTCCCGAGGCTGGGAAGGGCGCAGCTCCTGCCGAGCTGGCGTTTCCCCATTAGCATAGCGGGAACAGGGACCCTTTTCTTCTCCCGACGCCGGACACGGGGCGGGTGCTGGCGGTGCTGGGGCTGTGACACCGCGAGGGCGGTGAGAGAGGGACGGGGGGGCAGAACACGCGGAACCTGCAGTCCCCGGGAGCAGCAGTGGGGAGGTAGAGACGGCAAGGACAGGGCTGAACCCCCCCGTGTGCCCCCGAGCGAGGGGCTGCGAGGATGTGCCCAGGAAGGGCCAGCACACAGAACCCATGGAACCCCACAGCTCCCCAGGACTGGGGCTCCACTGCGGGGCCACCCCTGCTCAGACCTAGGGGCTCAGCTCCAGCCCAAGAGGCCGAATGTCTCTGCTGCCACCAAAGAAGCACCACCACGGCCAGACCACAAGAAACCAGCTGAGAGATGTGAATGTCCAAGGGCAGCAGAAGACATTCCCCAGCTCCCCGCAGCCCCACAGCTGCCCCATGCCACCAGTGAGCCCCCTGCCCACTTGCCACCACTGCTTCTCCATTAAAAAGCTCCTCATTTAAAATAATCCCGATGTGCTCCAGTCTCCAATGGCTCACAGGTGGGATGTGCTGGGCATGGAGGCTGCCTGCAAGGGTGGAGGACACATGGGGCTGTCAGGATGCCACGCAAGCCACAGGCTGCACCGGAGCCCCAGCACTGAAGCAAAGCTTCTCTCTGGGATGGACAATTAGGCAATTACTTAATCCCCATGAGCAGCTCCTGTGGCAGAAGGAAGTGCTCGGGTGAGCAGAGCAGTACCCCAGAGAGCCTTCTGGGGCCAAAGGCATCAATCCCCCATCCCACAGGCCAGTCCCATGGCATACCCTTCAGCACGTCCCCTCTCCCAGCACTGGTGGCCCTTGTGTCTTGCTGAAGCTTCACCCTCCAACACCAGTGACACTTTTGCTTAGCCCAGATGTGCACTGGACTCCCAGAGACAACCCAAGGGCTCATGGCCTCAGCCAGGGCTGCGGTAAGCCCCCTGCACTCCCTGTCCCCAGAAGGGTTCCTGGCACAGACGGTTTTGTGCATTTCCCCACACAGGATGCCCCAGTTTGCAAACACCAGTGAGGGAATTCACAAACACCGACTGATTTAGCACACACACAAAAGCCAAACAAACTTTGCAGCTGACTAATCCTCACAGACTGGCAAAATCTCCCAATTTCACTGAAAAAAACCAGCCCATGATAGTTTTGGTGAATTTCCGCTGCACCAGCGGGGGGGTGCTCCTGCCCCCATTCCCGGAGCCAGAAAGGTTGGGGAGTTCAACAGGGGCCTGGGGCTGTGCTCAGCATGGGACTATTTAAATACACTTAAAAGAGCATAACTGATATGGTGACATCTTTGAGATACTATAGACAAAGTACGCAAATTACAAATAGACCCAAGTGATACAGAAGGAAACGGAGGTTTTTTGAGAGCCATATCTCCACTCAATTTTAAATCCATTTGTATTCAAGCACCCAAGAGTTACTGTCTGGGGGCGTCTACAGAGACTCCCATGCAGGACAGAACTCTAGCAAAAACCTGCTGCTACTGCATTCTAGTTCTCTTCCAGATGCCTTTGTGAGAACAACAAATATAAATCAGGCTGCATTTTTAAGTACAAAAGAGGACATAAGCAGAATGCTCACCAGGCAGTTTTTCCTTCCCCTGGGAATAGCACTGAGCTGCTGGAGCCTGGCTGGGACATTAATCCTGGGACATTAATCCCCTGCCCCCAAGGCAGGCACCAGAGCAGCCCAAGGAATTGCAGCAGCTCTTATTATTAGCTGGAGCAGGGACGCTCCCATGGTGAAACACCCGAGGCCAGCACAGGGCTGGCAGCACACATGTGTACTCACACTCACACACTCTCACACTCACACATCCCCCTGGTACCTGCCACTGACAGCACACTCAGCAGCTAAAAAACAACCACAGGCAACAGGGGCACCTCCTCCTCTGGCACAACGAAATGCCGTGTAATAAACTGCATCTGAGCTCCTTGGGTATTTTTGCACATAGTTCTGGTGACAGCTGCTGTCTAGGGAGGATCCCAGCTCTAATTCTGGACAAGGGTTGGGATTAACTCCCAGGACAGAGGAATCTTGTCAGGTGCAGTGCTGGCTCCCTGCGAGGGCAGGTGTCTGCAAGCTGAATCCCTGGCATGAATCCACAGCAGCCTCCTCTCACTCGTGGAGGGTTGGGCCATTCACGTACCAAGTTTCTCACACCCAAATCCAGAGGCAAACCCTGTCCAGTGCAGCTTCTCAGCAGAACTGGGGACATGGCATCAGGACTGGGACACAGGATGGGGGACTCGACAGTTCCTGGGTGCCAACAATCAAACCCCCTGATAGCTCTAAGCATGCAGCCCTGAGCAGGTGGGAGCATGGAGGTGGCAGGACCAAAGGGTTTCTGCAAGCCCACCAGTGCCCAGTTTGTCACACTCCAGCACTCTGGGGTTTCCAGAGGATTGCCACCATGACCCACTGCCTGGCTCCACCACGGCGCAGAGACAAGTGGCCACGAGACCCTCCCCAGTTGCCCTCAGAGCCTGGGGTTGCTGTCAAACCCCACCAGAGCCAGGCTGGTTTTGTGGGCACCCTGAAAGCAGAGCACTACAAGCTGAGGGGGCTCAGGACATGGGCAGGCAGCAGCAGTGGGGCTGCCAGGGACACGGTGCTCTCCCCTGTCAGGAGCATCAGAGCAGGATTTGCAGCAAACCAGCGTTGGGCACATCTTCCCTTGGCACCTGTTCAGTCAAAACCACTGCCCAAAGATGTCCTTTCCTTCTGGCATGGACAAGGAGAGACGTTCCATGCTCAGGGACACCAAGTGTCCATCCCGTGCCCATCCCGTGCCCCTGGACACCGCACCCCAGAGTATTTCCAGGCTGGACGGGAGCCACGCGCCACTGCCAACCTTCTTTGGGGACGCCAGGAAAGGCTCTGAGGCAGCTTCAGAAAACCCTTTATGCCAGCCCTCACACACACAAAGCCTCATTATGTGACAGCGAATTCTTTTCGCCCCCCCGCGGCCGCGGGGGCTGCCAGGCTTGTCCTGGAGAGGGATCCTGCTCCCAGCACTGTGCCACAGGGCTGAGCTGCAGCCACGTGCTTCTCCACTCCAAAGGGAATCAAGAGGTAGAAGAGGTTTTCTGGGGACAGATCCTGGCTGTAGGCACGGTGCAGACCGGGCTGTCCCCACACCCTGTGCTGGGCTGTCTCGGGCTTCTGTTCCTGCTGCTGGGAGGAATTCCAAAGCCCTGAGAAAGAAGAGGCAGCAGCTCCAGCCCAGACCTCAGCCCCATGGGTTTTGCTAAGGGAGGCGTGAGTTATGGGGAGAGGAAGGTTTTAAATGAGTGCCCAGGATAAATAATTGCATGTTCTGTTTATGATCCTGAGACAGTGACATAAAACACCAGAAAAAGGCTTGAAAAGAACCAGAAAGCACAGTCCCAGTGAAATCCAGCAGTTCTTGCTGAGCTCTGAAATTCACCCTCTGCCTTTCTCCCGTAGATATCAATGACCTTATCAGGCTCCTGCCTTGCAGCAGCAGCAGCTGTGGGAAGCATGAGAAGAGAGGTAGGGATGGGGAAGCACCAGGAGAACAGCCATGGGGACAGGGCTGCTACAATGGCCCCACAGCTCCTCTGCTCCAGGGGCTCTGGAGCCTGGAGCTCTCTGCAACCAAAATAACCAGGACCAGGGTCTCGAGGACCACTATGTTCACACGAGTTTCTTGTAAGCACAGGGACTCAAAGGGGGGACAGAGATGTCATTGGGACCTGACAGACAAACAGGTTGCACAAGGAGCACAGACGCTGCAGTGAGGGAGCCCAGCCAGGAGTATGCAGGTCCACAGGCACAGGAGGAGGTGAGAGAAAAGCCCACAATGCCCAGACCAAACAGAGGAAAACAGCCAGTGCCAATTCCCCTGGCCAGGGTGACTTGTCCTTCCTGCAGGGCCTGGGGGGATACATTCTGCCCTCAGCCCCAACACACTCCCTGCTCCGCTTGGCCACCAGGATGAACAGAAATCCAGTTCCTATTTGGGTAGAAACCCATCAGGGTAGTAAGATCAACTGCTAAAGGATACAAAGGCAACTTAACACACTGGATTTGAACTGCACATCACCAGCCTGAGGCAGGAGTTTAGAGTAAAAGAGAAGAAAAAGCATCCGTGTCTGCCAGAGCATCCCAACCTCAGGACCACCTGGGCACCTCAAGGGAGCAGGAAATGGGGCACAGGGAACAGGCACCCACAGACACCATGTGAAACACCTACCATCTGTCCAGGACATGTCTTCACTTCCCCAGGAGACACAGAGAAGGCATTAACCTCATCTTCCTCCCAGTCCAGAGCATTGTGGGCTCTCCCCAGGTCTGCCCCAAGCAGCCCCACCAGATCTGTTTCATTGTGCCTGAGCACATGCCCGGGCTTTGTCTGGGAATGTTCACCAAAGGCCAACACTTCACTGCTGCTGAAAATTTTATTGTGGCCTGTAGCATCCCCACTGTGCCCTGCAGGTCCCTGTGGGAGGCTGATAAATCTTGAGCGGTGCCTCCTGGTTCTCCTGGGAAAAGATCCCCACAGGGACAGCAAGGATTTGTCATGGATCAGCTCATAACCAGGCTCATCCTCAGGACTGCACTCGCTGCTCTTCGGACAGAGGAAGCCAGGGACACCATCTTCATCTTCAGCTGACGAGGAAGAGCACGGGGTCAGCAGCTCATCCTGCTGGCCTGGAGATGCTGGTGGCTTTGCTTGGTGCTCAGCGCTCCTTGGCTCCATTGCCCATGGATGGAACCCTCGCTGCCACTGGCAAAGCTGGCAATGCAAAATCATAACTCATTAGCAAGAACCACACAGGAAACTACATTTATTTTGCTTTTCCTCATTTTCCCTTCTATTCCATTTGATTAGAGAGGGGTGGTGGTGTCCTTACTCCGGGAACGTCCATGCTCTCCTCAGCAGAGCATGCGAACCCACAGTTACAGCTCGACCAGCTGGGTTTGTATTCTTCATTTCTCTCTTAAAATGCCAAACTCCCTCTATACTTTCAGGGGAGGTTGTGCTTCACATGGTGCCCTTTTCACTGCTGGCAGTGCAGAACTGGGGGAAGAGTGGGGTTTGGAGGGGGCTCATTGGGATGGATTTCAGGTGCTGTCTGAGGTGTGCTTCAGGCTCCCGGGAGGAGCTGGGGCTGAGCCTACTACACAGGCAGGGGAAGTTTGGCTGAGGCCAGGAATCACTCCATCTCCTCCCTCCCAGGCACAGCAGGGAAGAACGGAGTTCCCAGGTGGCAGGACCCTGCCTGCCCATGTGCCTCCCCAAGGCTCTGACGATGCTCCCTTGCCTCCATCAGCAGCACAAACAGCAGCTCCTCAGACACAGAGAGCTCAGAGTGCAGATGTGCCAAGGTACCAGGCATGGGGAAGCCGTGGCACCCCAGAAAACCTGCCCTGTTCCCTTCCCTGAAACGTGGGCAGAGCGGACAAAGTTCAGGGAAGGTAACTGGGACAGAAACACCAAACCCGTCCTTCCTGCATCAGCAAGTGCACTTATGCAACGAATCCAACTAGGATTCAGAATAAATAGAGCAAACCTTCACTCCTGTCTCTCAGAGACCCTGAACCCCCCAGCGCAGGCATTGCCCCTGACAAGGTGACAGCAGAGCAATGCAGCGACCCTTGTGTCTGTCCCAGCAGCTGCCCCCTGCGCTGGGGTGTCACACCTGCCCTCGGTGATTCTCTCCCCATCTCTGCTGAGGAACCTCCATGCTGGGTACAGCGTGTCTTGTCCCACCCGTCACTGCCCTTCCATTGAGTACCTGCAATGTGGAGATTCAGCAGCCTCGGGCCTGACTTCCAGCTCCTGCAGCCATGTCACCTAGTTTCCTTGCCAGGAAAGCCAAAGGTCGGCAATCAGGTTCACAGTCCCAGCTGTCAACAGCTGCACTGTATCAGTTACTTCCTGATTTTACTGGGAAAGTCCTTCTTCCACTGTCACCTGCCCCATTCATTTGCCCTGGGGTACAATTCAGCATGCAGAGTATTTGCCTTAAAAGATTCAGGGGACAAAAAGACTGGGGGACAAAAATGCTAAATTCGAGCTTTATCCAAACAAAGTGTAACTACAAAGCCCAGAGCTGCACTTGAGAACACCTCTTTTGAGCAGAACAGTTACATTTCCAGGACTGGTAAATTGTCTTTTTTAAAAAAAAAAATAAAAAATGGCCCTTTTTGAATGTAAGTGTCTTCTTGCCCAACACTGAGCAGGCAGAAACCCTGCAGCAGGGGCAGGTGAGGCACCACAGCCTGAGCTGGTGGCTGGTGGTGGCGGCTGAGGCTGGCAGCTCACAGCTCACCTCCCAGGGCTGCCTGCGAGCCCGGTCCTGTGTGCAGGACAGAGCACACTGGCGGTGCTCCCCAGAGCTCCGGGGGCGCTGGAAACCACGGGGAGGTGAAAACTGATCTGCAAAAGGCTGCGAGGGACGGCGCGGTCCTGCCGCCCTCTGGTGACCACCGGGCCATGGTGGCCTTCCCCAGCCCCGCGGCCCGTGCCTGGCACAGGGGCAGCGTGTACCTGCTGCCACCAGCTCCAGGCCAAGGCTCCCTAGCCAGGGTCGTGTCATGGATGTCCTCATTATCAGCCCACAGTACAGCGCAAGAGTGTGGAAAAACTCCTGGCCACCGCCTCAAATCCTGGCGTGGCTCAGGGATGGGTTTCACTGCCATTGATTTATTAGCCAGGCAGGAATGGGCCTTAATATCCATTCACCCATCAGGCCCCTTCCTACCAGGTTTCTGCTCCCCCATCACCCCTGCCTCGTTCAGCTTCCGGTGATCACTGGACAGCACAGCTGAGGCACACACGGGTCCCTTGGGTGGCTCCTGAGACCTCCTGGCCCTGAAGCCACTGAAACCCTGATTTTGGGGTACACCTGCACCACTGCTCCTTCCCCAAACTGTCTGTGAGCACCAGCAGGATCTGACCCTGGGCAGGGCGATGTCCCAGCTCAGCCTCGGGGGCTCTGGCACGTGTGGCCCACATCTCCTGCTCTCCCTGTCTGGCCAGGGGGACACGAGGGTAGGGACTGGGGAGCTTCCCCCCTCCTGCCCCAGCCAGGCCTGGGGAGCTCCTGGTACCACAGGTGCCACAGGTAGAGAGAGCACAGAGCTTCCATCCACACCTCACATTGCCCACGTGACCTTCAGCCTGTTTGAATTTTTTGAGTTAAAACAAATAAACTCTTTTCCTTTTTATTGGTATTAAATAGATCAAAATTAAATATATACAACAACTTCTGCTGATAAACAGTATTAAAAAAATCCTAGTAGGAAAGAAAGCCTGGTTTGTGCATTGGAAACTCAGCCATGTCTCTGCAGAGCAGTTCAAACACTCCATTATAGGCAACACAGCTGCTTCTCCTTGTCACCCTTCCACAGCAGCTTTAAACAAGAAGGAAGCGCCTTTCCCCCACGGAAAGCAGAACAGTTCTTACCACAGACATTTCCAGCACAAATTAAACCTCTCTGTTGTGGTCCTGCAGGGCCCTTGGGAGGGATGCACTGCACTCCTGGCTGGACAGGATGAGGGACATTCAGGGAGCACTCAGCACTCTCAGATGACACCAGCAGTCTAAAGGACTATCAATTAGCTGCACTAATTCTAGGCATCTGCAAATATCAAACAAGCTCGAGGCATTTCGTTTCCCTGAACCAAAATGGTTTGGTTGTGTTTAATGTGCCCATGTCCCGTTGGCTTTAGGACTGCCCGCTTGCCGAGGGACAACAGCAGGGGCTCTGCAGAACCTCAGTGGTGGCTGAAGAACAAACCCCAGTTTGGGCTTTTGGACTTTCTGAAGTCATGTAAAAAATTTCAAAATATTACTGGATCAATTAAATGCTATTCCAATTATCCTTCAGACAGAACAGCAGCTTTAGTCACAAGACTCAGAGAGAATCCAAGGATTTCTTCGAATATGTGGTTAAATTCTTGTAGGACAGAAAGATTTGGCTCAAGGAATCCCACCGTAGCCATCAACAGCTTTACCATCCACTTCCCTTGAATACTTCTTCTCAGCTTCAAAAAGCTGTACTAACATTTAAATGAATGAAAAACTGCACACTTAAAAGAAAAACCATATTCCATACCAGCAATAATTTAATGGAAGCTTAAAAATTCCCCCTTCCATGGTTCCCATGTCTACAAACCACCACAGCTCCCCTCCAGCCCCTTGGTGCCACAGCCAGGCCCTTCCACACACAGCAGCTCGTTATCCCCAAATGCAAAAATGCACTTTTAATCTGAAATTCAGCAATTTCCATCCCAACTCCTACCCACCGCCAGCGTTTACAGCACAGACTGCTCTTGCACATAGAACTAGAAATTAGGCACATTAACACCTCAGCAGAACCCACAGACCTCAGTTTCAGTCTATCTGCACAAATGTAGGAAAAAGGACATTTTACAGCAGCTTTTTCACCCCAGATATTTCATGGATTGCTGACTCAGGACAACAGACAACAGGAATCATTTCTGTACAGTTTCCAAAAGCAAGTCCCAGCTCCCAATGTCTGTGCCAAAATACACCTGACTCTTGCACACCTGTTCCCAGGAGAGGTACATGATGCACCTGCAGTAACTGGAAGAGCTCCCTCCCTTTTATTAAAGGATTAAGCAAAACTAAACCCCACAAAACAACCCTCAGAACAGTGTCTGACATCTCACGGGAAGTAGAAGGGAACAAATGCACATTTGCACACATTTCTTTGCTGGCCCTGTGAACAACCAAAGGACTGTCACACAGAGGCAGGAGAGAGCAGAATTCACATCCTGCTTCAGAGCAGCCACCACCTCTAGTACCATTTACTTCCCTTCCTTCAAGCTGTTTTAACACTTTGGGGCCCAAGCCCTGGTATGGTTTTTCAGACCCAAACAGCCTGTGCAGCAAAACCTCAACTTCCTGCACAGAACCCCTTGTTTTTAATCATACATATACATTCATAGTACTTTCCAGGGATTTTTCCCTTCCCATATGCACAGAGCCCAGTCCCTGCTACAAAGCAGTCTCAGCATTTCTGCAGGACTCTGAGCTCTGTCCCCTGTGGTCACAGGTCTGTAACTTGCAGTGAGCCCACAGTCCCCTCATGGATGCAATGCTGAAGGCACCAAGTTGGAACCCTCTTTCCTGCCACATGAAGGGATGGACACACACAACACATGGAAATGAGCAAAAGCAACTCCCTGCCACCAGCTCCAACTCTCTCCAGAGTGACCCAACTGAGTTTTGACTGAACTCTCCTTTCCTGGGAAAGCCCCAGTCCCACACTGCCCTGGGTGCACATCCCACCACTCTACAAGAGAACGAAAAGGAGTCAGACATGTCTCTTTCCTCTCCACACATCATTGCAGTGAACTTCTATGGTTTGATAAGGCATTTTCATCTTCAGTGAGAATCCAGGCACAGGCAGGAAATCTGCCAAGTCGTGTGAACTTCATCTCCCAACAGCTTGAAAATCCAGGATCTCCTGCTCTCTCCTCAGATGGAACAATCCCTTCTCCCAGTGGGCATTATTTAACACCAATACAGAACAGGGCTAAATAAACCCCTCAGCAGCTGGACCTCAGTATCTTTCACAAAGAGGGACACACAAACAAGCACTTTTTGCAGCTCTCTGGCTTTATCCCACAACCTGCCTTTTTACAGTATCCCTATATATAAATTAGAAAGAGATAAAGCCAAGGATTCACTGCAGCGTCCATGAAAAAGTCCAGTCCGTGTCCCAGTCCCTCGGGATGGTGCTCACTGGGGGGTGAAGGTGAGGATCATCCAGCTGATGACGAAGTAGAAGAGGAAGATGGGGTACACGACGAGCGCCTTACGGTTGGGGGGCTGGCTGTCCGCCAGGAATGCCGTGGATGCTGCGGAGACACAAACACGTGGAGCAGGAGCAGCAGAACACTCAGAGACCCCACTGCATGGCAGCCAACTACAGTGGGGATCTGCACTGCAATGGTGTTGAAAAAGAAACCACTGCTCAAACCAACGGGCTGTAATCACCAAGTGCAACTTCCTTTATCATACAGAATGACAAATGATAGATTCATGGAATCACAGCATGGTTTGGCTTGGAAGGGATTCCACCCCTGCCACAGGCAGGGAGGGACACCTTCCACTAGCCCAGGTTGCTCCAAGCCCCAACCAGCCTGGCCATAAATGCTGATTAACACTGTACAATGAGAGCCAGACTTACAGATAAAGAACAGGAGAAATAGTGCAAATGCATCTCTATAAAATCAGCATTTTCTAATAGTATTTATAACATAATCATAGAATAAACCACCAGTCTCACAGAGTTTAATACTAAATAATTTAAGTTAATAATAAGTTTAATACATCCTGCTGCCCAAGGCAATTTGCATATGACCATGGAAATCACCAGGAGCAGAAGCAGAGGCAGAACCACTGCCAGCTTGAGGATTGGAAGAACTATTCCTACAGCCCTTCAACAGCCCAGGGACACCTCAGACTAGAGCATCCCTTGGTTTTGCCCAAGGGAATGAACATGGATCGAGCTCCCCAAGCACGGAGCCACGCAGGGCACACAGGAGGGACTCACCCAAGGTGGACCAGCCAAACATGGCCCCCACCACGATGAGGCGGATGATGAAGCTGATGGTGCCCGCACCCGCCAGCAGCACCAGCCTGCACACCAGCATGGCCACGGTCAGCGGCAGCACGCAGTACCCAAGCACACACAGGCTCTGGAAGAAGGAGCTGCACAAGGAGACAGCAACAGGGAAACAGCAGTCAGACCAGGCAGGGCAGAACTCCGTGCATGGCAGAGCGGGAACTGCCGCGGAACAAACGCACACTCACATGGTCCCTCCCAGAAGCTTCGAGTTGAGTGTGATGACAACGGCCCCAAACCAGATGATGACAAAGACCTCGGCAAACTGGGGCCCTCCATCATCCTTGCTGTCTGCAGAGCCACCCTGCAGCATCCTGGAGTGGGGAAGAGACAGACAGAGGCATCGGCATTGACAGAGTTTTCCTAGACTGGAGTAGGTGCCAGAGCAGGAGCTCCAACCCTGATCCCCAGTTATGCTGCAGGCCCATAGCTTTACATCCATTTTTTATTTTCATTATATCCTCAGATTTGCACAGGGAAGGAAAATAGTTGTGGCTCAGCTGAGGTGATTTCTGTCCATTTGTTTCCCTGTTTTGAGGGCTGTGAAAGCATTCAGAAGGGAATCAAGCCATGGACAACAGGCTGAGATGGAAATTAAAGTACCAAAGTTTTCGTACCTCTCAAAGCAGCAGAGTAGTGTGTGATTGAACAAACCAGCCTCAGAGAAAGCTTGGAATAACTATGGGATGCAGGCACCACAGCCAAATCAGGACAACCTGAGACACCTTCAGTAAAACCATTCCTAGGACAGGGGACCAGGAACAGTTCATCTTTAAATCCTAAATTTAACGGGCTTGAAGTGTCACAAACACATTTTATCAGAGAACCCAACCAAGCAGTGCTTGCACAAGACAGAGAGGGATCAGATGAAGTTGATCTTAACACATTAACTAGCAATTTTTAATGTCTCATTTCCCTCATGCACTGGGCTACAAAACCCCAAATAACCCTAGAATACTCACAGAGCCAGGGAGACACACAGCACCAATGGGCCCCACAGATCCCCTGCAGGGAGAGGGAAAACACATCACAAAAGTCACAGAATCATCCATTTTCCTGGGAAGGGCAGAGCCCCTTGCCCAACTCCCAAGGTGCCATTTTCCACATCTCACTGCTTTACAATTTTCTTATTCAGCATCTTACACCGGGATCTATAACAAAATTCATTCAAGACCCACCAGTTGCTAAAGCTGCCAGTTCCACCCATCCTGGCCCACGCCAGCCTGTCACAGATACCCCAGCTGTCATCTCTGCTGTTCAGAACAGGATGTCCAACACTCCTGAATCCCTGTCCCACTGGATTTTGCCTCTCCCCTGAAGGCAAAGCACCCTCTGGAAATCAGGAAGGCCCCAGCACGTACAGTCCCTGAGGAGCGCGCTGCTCTTCCTGGGATACATCACATGGACAAACTTCTTCCCAACAGCCTTCAGGTCCCTCATCTGAAACAAACACAAAACACTGCAATTCATCACCTCACAAAAATTACATCTGCCAGCTAAAGCAAAGACACAGAAGTAAAGGAACACTGGTGGCAAATCAGGAGAGGATCCAACCCAAGAAGTTCTGTAGCATCCTCTGCAACAAACAATGATGACTTTTCCTACATTCCTTAACAACTACAGCATCACATCCTTTTCTTTAACAACCACCATACTGTAATCCTTTGGTAACACCAGAATATAACCAACAATTTGGTTGCTCCTCTAGGAAAAGAAAACAAATGAAAAATACCTTCAGTCCTCAGAGTTTCTCAGAAGCTCTCACTGAGGCCTCTGCCCTCACAATGATTTCACGATCACAGAGAAACTTTAGGCCACAATTCAGATACTTTTTGATCCACAGGAATTTGTTTTACATGACGAGTTTTAAAATAATCCCCGCTGAAGTACAGGTTGAGCAGAGTTGTGCAAAACAGCTGCCAAAGATACCAGAAAACCCGAGTTTTACTCCAGCCAGGGGCTCAGACTCACAATTGTGTCCTTGACTGGCTCGTCCAGCGTGGAGTAATCCTCATCAGGAGAGTGAGATCCCACAGGGACAGTGATCTCCCCTTCCACTGGGATATCCTGGGATATCGACACATCTGCCAGACCTGGGAACTGAACGGATATAAACCTTTAGGAACAAACACAAACATGCTCATGTGCACTTCAGAGGGGTTGGGGATGGATGCAGCTCCTCAGAATTCAGGGATACAACAAAAGAAATGTTCTACAGCAGGGCCAGGCTGTCGCTGCCTGATGTGAGCAGCTCATGGCCTGAAGAGCTCAGCAGGTGTGTGTGAACCTGCCCCGTCACCCCCAAACCCACCCTCTGTGCTCTGTTCCGGCAGCAGTAACTGAAAGAAGTGAAAAGCTGTGTTTTAAGGGAGGTGATGCCTGAGGGCTGCACAGCCGCACCACCCCCGAGTACTGGCCTTGAACAGCCCTGGAGAGCTGCACGGACACCCCGGCCCGGGCACACACAGGGACCAGGCCTAGCCGGGCTCCTTCCCTCCCCGCCAGCGGCCGAGGAAAGCTCTCGGGTGCCCGGAGGTGAAGGCAAACAGGACACAGCCCGGCTGGCTCGACGGCAAACGCTGGAGAAGGCGGGGCAGGGAGGGCACGGCGGGAGGCCAGCAGCTCCCCGTCCCTGCTCTTGACCCTGTCCCCTTCCCTGTCTTCTTTTCCTGTCCCGTTCCTCGCCCCTCTCCTCGACCCCTTTCCCCGTCCCCGTCCCCGCCCTTTGGACGAGCCGCCGCCCGCCCAGGCCTCCAGACCCCGCTCCGCCTTTGCCCGGCACCTGACCGACTGCCTGGCCCTGCTCAGAGAGAGAGGGGGGGGCCGAACGCCCCCTGCCTCCCCCGGTCCCCCTCCCGACCCCCCCAGCTTCCCCCCAGGGACCTCCCGGCCGCACTCACCAGGGTCCCCCCAGCCCCGCTCCCCTCCGCCGCCGCCATCTTGGCCGCCCCGGCGACGTGGAGGCCACTTGACGTCATCACCACGCGCCGTCGCGTCACGCGCCGCAGCCGGGGCGTCCATGGCAACGCGTGGGGGCGGCGCCGCCCCCGCCCCGCCGGCAGGGGGCGCACTCGGACCGGCCCGCGAGGCGGCGGCAGCGACCGGCCCGGATTGCACGGACTGGACGGGCCCGGAGCGCGCGTCCCGCACCGTACGGACCGGAGCGACCGGAGCGGGCGGGCTGGGCGGCGGCCCCGGGCGGCACAGCCCGGACTACACCTCCCGGCGGCAGCGGCGCGGCCGGAAGCGCGGCGGGCGGGGATCCCTCGGCCGAGGCGCGGCCCGGCCCCGCGACAGCGGGAGAGGGCGGGGAGCGACGGGCGGGGCCGGGCGGGGCGGAGCGGGGCGGGGCGGGCCCGCGGGATGCCGGCGGCGCGGGGCGCCCGGGGCGGCGGCAGCGCTCGGTAGGCGCAGCGCGGCGGAGCCGGACCGAGCCGCGGCCATGGGGCACCCGCCGCTGGAGTTCAGCGACTGCTACCTGGACAGCCCCGACTTCCGCGAGCGCCTCAAGTGCTACGAGCAGGAGCTGGAGCGAACCAACAAGTTCATCAAGGAGGTGATCAAGGACGGCAACGCGCTCATCGCCGCCATCCGCGGTGAGCGGGCCGGGGCGGGGGTCCGGGCCGGGCTCGGCCGGTCACTGAGGTGTGTCCCGTTCCCTGGGCATCGCCTGCAGCCCCGTGCTGGAGCCGCTTTGGCCCCGTGCCCTGCATCGCTCTGGGGAGGGCTGGCGTTCCCCGGGCAGCGGCCACCGCCCCCGCCACCCCCGGCGTGTCCCTGTCCCTGCACTGCCACCCCCGGGGCCACCCGCGGCTGTCCCCACGCAGGGACAGGCCGATCCCCCGTCCCGCTGGGTTGACACCGGCGGCGGGACCGGCCGAGTCTTCCCAGGCATGTGCTGGTTTGGGGACCGTGATCCCTGTTCGGAGAAGGTGCTCCGTTATTTTGCGTCTCCCAAGC
Organism: Corvus cornix cornix; assembly: GCF_000738735.6. Lineage (NCBI taxonomy): Eukaryota > Metazoa > Chordata > Aves > Passeriformes > Corvidae > Corvus > Corvus cornix. The sequence goes on along the minus strand of NC_047058.1, from coordinate 1,631,136 downwards.
GCGGGGGGAGCGTGGCGGGTTCATCGTTGGGCATCTCGTCACCCTGGGGGACCACTGTGAGCATGAGAGGGGCCTTCCAGAGCCCTGCTGTAAGTCCTCCTTTTGTTGTCGTTGTTCTGTCATTCTTTAAATCACGGTGAGCATTTCTCCCAATGAAATGTCGATTTCAGTGTTGACTCTGCGGGAGTCGCCTGTTCAGAAGTGCTGACAGATCACCAGAGCACCTGGGCCAGGTTGTTTCACCTGAAACCACCAAGTCCCATGTGTTTGACACTGACCTTCTGACGGCTTAGATTTGTTTTCCCTCCCCAGAGCTGCAGATACACCTTCATACACACCTTCCCTGTGCCATCTCCCATACCCTCCTGGACTCGATGATCTTCCAAGATCTTTTCCGATCCAAATGATTCCATGATTCTCTGCTGTTATCAATGCAGTAGAGTCCAGGCCCGGGCCAGCAGAGCATCCATGGGGGCAGTGGAGGGGCACAGACAATCCACGCTGGTCACACATGGTTTTCCTGCCAGCTGGTTGGTTTCTGTTGGTGTTAATAGGTTTAGCTGCTGCCCTTTTGTTCAGAATAATTCAGAGCTTCCTTGTTATCGAGGCTGTGGCTGGAATAGCCCGTGTTTGCCCATCTGGAAGCAGCAGAGACAAAAGCTGGTGTGACTGAAACTGCTGACGTCACAGGGCTGTGAGACCTAACATGTGTACAAAACCCCAAATCTCTGTGCAGTCCAGGGCAAATAAAACACCAGCAAAATGGAAATCAGAGGGATTTAAACAAACCTGCTTATTAATGGAAATGCTTTTCTTGATCACTTTGTTCAAAACCATTTCCCTTTTCAGTGTTTGTAGTGCACAGGGATGTGAGGGATTTCGCTGGGTCAGCAGACCCGGCCCAGGGAGACTGGCCAGGGAGGAAGGGCAGAAGCAGAAGAAAGCAGAACACACCCAGACAGCACCGAGGACCCCCAGGGCTGAGGATTTCTTGCCTGAAATGCTGTGGGGTGTTTTTGTAGCTGATCCACGAGGCTGCCAGGGAGGTGCTGGGGCCAATCGTGCCTGGACTTCCATCAGCTCCTTGTGTTTAATTAACAGATAACTTAAAAAAATAGATATATCTGTGAATCCTATCCTTACGGAGCTGTGGGTGGGAATCTGGGGTACTCACTGGCCATGGCCTCACCATGACCAGGTGGCAGCTGGCAGATGCCAGTGTCCACTCAGACAGCCATGGCTGACAATCCCTCTGTGCTCCTGGACGGGGTGGGATGGAGGTGCCCTCAGCCGCTGCGATGCAAAGGTGGTGGTGGTCCCATCAGGAGAGTGAGAGCCAATGAGGATAGAGGGGGGAGTACCTGAAGGAGCCTAAGAAAGGTGGAGAGGGACTTTGGACAAGGAATGGAGTGACAGGACCATGGCTTCAAAGTGAAAGAGAGCAGAGTTAGATGGGATAATGGGGAGAAATTCTTCCCTGTGAGGGTGGGGAGGCCCTAGCACAGGTTGCCCAGAGAAGCTGTAGCTGCCCCATCCCTGGAAGTGTCCAAGGCCAGGTTACCTGAATGAGGGGGGCACTTTGGGGCGCTTTAAACTCCTGTGGCCTTTCATGGATTAAGAGAAACTGGTTCCATTCCCTCCACCCAACTGATGTGTCACCAGCTGGAACAAACAAAATCCCAGGGGTGAAGCTCTTCCGGGGGCCTGCAGCCCACCATATCCTCATGAGGGTCGTCCTGCAGTCACAGCCCCACCAGTGCTGCCTTTGAGTGTGGTATTTTCTCTTGCTGACTGACACCCCCCCAACAGATGAGTAGGGACACCACTGGGGACAAAGTATAAGGTATTGCCCAGTGGGGAATTTAACTGACTAAAGCAGAGAATAATATTGTACATTTTTAACAGTCTTGGATGTGAAAACCAATAATAGAAAATAATATTTTGAGTCAGAAATGGGAATTATTTTTGTTGTAAAGTTGGCTGTATCCCCTGGGTTTTGTGCCAGGAGTGCAGAGAGTCACTGGCAGTGCCAAGTGACGATGCTGGTCCCACATGTTGTGCTGGCAGTGCTGAGACCACCATGGCCTGTCCCTGGTCAGGGAGGGAGAGGGACTGGGAGGTGTCCATCCCTTCATTTTGGTGCCCATTCCCTTGGGCTGGCCAGGATCAGGGCCTGATGTGGGCACTGGGGATTCAGCTCCCACAGCAGCTTGTCCATGCCCAGAGTTCGCCATGGCCAGCACTGTGTGACAGAGGAGCCTCGCTCAGGGCACACGCTCGAGGCCACTGGGGTGTCACAAGTTGTGACTCCCTGGCTGTAAGAATGGCTGCTTTACAGCAGTTTCTTTCTGTGCTTCAGTGTGGGTTTCTTTAATCTCTCCTGCTCACTGTGCTCTGCTGTGTGTGTGATAATGCAAACCTACCTATTTCCCCTGGTCTTTGATCTTCTCTCCCAATTACATATCAAATGGAGTTGGAGAAATGTCAGATTGAGGCTTCTCTCATTAGTACCTGTGAGTGCTGTGATGGTGAAAATTGTCCTTTGAAGCTCAAAGAGCTGTGAGTTCTCATGCAAATGTTGTGTATGTGGTTTTGCACTTGATTTCTGTCCAGCATGGAGTTCTGCAGAGTGCCTGGGACTGTGCTGGCAGTTCCCAGCCTCCCCTGGTGCTGTGAGCACTTCATTCTGAAGAATAATGTGATAAAGGAACGTGTAGGGGCTGTCTGGGCTTTTCCCCAAGAATGGGGTTCCCTGGGCACCCTAGGAAGGTCACGCCATCATCATCATCTCTGCTGGTCCCACAGCGCTGTGTGTGGGAACTGGCCTGTCCCCTCAGGGAATGCTGTGTCCCTCAGCGTGGCAGGCCTGTTCTGGGCAGGTTTCTGTGCTGTCGTTGGATGTGGTGCCTGGGGGTTTAATGCTGTGGAGTGCAGGAAGCAGCGTGGCCTTGGAACAGGTTATTTTAATGGGATTGAAGCCACCCAGAGCGGCCTGTCTGCCCAGTTCCCCAGAAAGCCATCTCCTGGTTCATGGGAAGGCTGTGGGGAGAATGGCTGGAATCTGTTCCTGCAGTATGTTACAGCCAGGTCCTGGGTACTGTGTCCAAACAACCCTAAAGCTCCTCTGGAAAAGGGGGAAGAAGGAGGAGTCTGTCCCACACCAGGAGAGGCTGCAGCTCCCCAGGCAAGCATCAACTTTGCTGGGAGGCACAGCTGGGCATTGAGGCACTGCAGTGACAATGTCCTGTCCCACAAAGACAGCTTAGCCATGAGACAGTAAGGAGCAGGGGGAAAATGACTTGCTGGAAAATACATCACTCTCCTCCAGCCATAATGTGATCTCTTGTACTTGTCAGTTCCTTGCTGGTCTTCCCCATCCTCGCTGAGGATTTCAGCCACTAAGGGCACCAGTTACTGCTGGTAACTTGTAAAATTGTCTCCTGACTTCCCAGCTCTAAAGGTCCCAAAAGACATCACACTCATAGTCAGACCCCAGCTCTCCCTGGGAGCATCTGTGCCCTGCAGGCATCCTCAGCACAGGTGGGCAGAAGGGGTCTCTCTGCCTCCAACAGCTGCTGATGAAGCAGCTCCTGCTCCTGGGCTGCAGGCTCTGAGCACAGGACTAGGGCCCCAGTTAGTGCAAATCTAAACCAGACATGCTTTAACCAGAGACTAAAACACAATAGCAGAAAAAAGAACAAAAACTCAAAGAAAACCAACTCACCCCCAGCTGCCAGTATCCTCAGTGCAGTCAGGAAGGATGAGGGGCGGGCACAGGATCTACCAGATCCAGCTGCGAGGCAGATCCCACCCTGTGTTCTGGGGCTCGGGGATGTGTTTGCTGGGTTTTGCTCCCCCTGGAGCAGCTCCCCGGGCAAGTTGTCGCTGTTGGGTTTGCTTTGCCGGTGGCTCGGCGCGGGGCTGTGCCGTGATGGCCCCGGGCCCAGCTCCGTGTCCCTCGCTCCCTCCCTGCTGCTCCCCAGCCTCCTCCCCGGGAACCACTGGCTGGTTACAGCTGCTCTGTCCATGCCCAGATGTGCCCAGGGCTTGGTTTTTTTTTAGGAAGGCCAGGGCAGGAATATGAGCAGGGGCAGCTGGCAACAGCACCAAGCCAGCCCTGTCCCTGCCAGCTCGGGGACTGGTGGGTGGGCTCTGGACCACCCTTGGTCCAGCTTAAACAAACCAACATGCAAGATTTTGTGATGGCTTTTTGCAGCCCAGATATGCTTCCTGAGGACTCGCCTGCGTACAGCGGCACAAAAGCCGGGACAAGAGGTGACGTCGTTTTCGTGTGTTTAAGGATATTTTTTCTTGTGCTGCACATGAGGCATGCAGGGAGCTTTTCATCCATCTTCTGCTGCCTTTTCTGGCTCCTTCCCTGGGAAGATGTGGGTGTTATCCATGTTCTGTGTGTCTCACAGCCCACGGCTCATAGCAGTGTTGCTGCTGACCTAAGAGTTTCCTCTTGAGTCACTGTGTGAAGACTCAGCTTTTCTGGCTTTTTTCTTGAGATATTGTTGGAATATTTCATTTCCTAATACTGTTGGTGGCACACCAATAACTACAGATGTGGCATCCCATGCTTGCCCCTAGGCTTTTCATGGGTGGCTTCTGTCCTGCTGGGTGCCAGCCCGGCTCTGTGGGTGACAGCGGTGTCCCCGCTCCGTTCTGCTGCAGTACGTGGCTGGACACCTGTGGCACGTCCTGGCCACACTGCATCCTCCTGCCCACACAGCATGGCTCTGGCACTTATCCCTGGCTGCCCAACCATGGATCTGGGCTGCAGGGAGGGGCTGCAGTGCCAGGATGGGCCATTCTCCAGGGACAGAGGGGCAAGCACTGCTGTGGGGGCTGCAGTGTCCGGAGCACTGCCCTGCGGCACTGCCTAGCAAGAACACAGAGGTTTGGAGAACTGTGGGTTCATAGAAAAAACTCTGGTGAACAATCAGCACCATTTACATATACTGAGCACCAAAATGCTGCAGCTTTGGAACTGCTGGAGAAGTTCAGCAGGCAGCAGTTATTTTTCCTTACTCAGCATTAAACAAATTTTCCAAACACATAAAGCTTCTGTCTGAGCTTCTGACATGTGTGAATGAGAAAGCTTTTGGAACCTTGTTGTTTCTGTTCTAGTGATGGTGGATTGTCCACAGCAGCCTGTGTTGTGTCTCACAGCCTCCTCAGCACCGCTGGCCAAGCTGCTACGCTGGGAGCGGTGATCCCGGGCCGTGCTGGCTGTTTTTTCCCGGGGCACATTCAAACACGGCCTCTCCTCCCAGTGTCCTTTCCTGTCACTGAATTCTCCATGCAGGTGAATGTGCAGTCACGAGTTGTTCAAGTGATGATAAGAGCAGCAGAATAGCCTGAGATAAAGTCTATAAGTACAGCCCAGAAGTCAGTTGCTCTCTCAGTCTGATCTCTCTCCTTTTTATCCCGTTCCCCCAAGCCAAGCCTGATTTTGAAGAGCCTGGAAATGTTTAAAACAAGAGTAGATTTATTAATGTTACTAAACCTTTTAGCTGTGAAAATGGAGAACGAGGGACACAACCTATTCCTGTGCCATCACAGGATGAACTGGGGACTTGCAGAGCATTGGGCGACCGTTTGAGGTGGAAGCACAGAGCCAGACCCCCAAGTCCTTGCAGAGGTGCCCAGAGTGGAGGTAGCTCTTGGCAAAGCCCCCCTAAGAGTGCTCTGCAGGTCAGACTGTCCCAGTGTTGGTCAGGTTGATGGTGCCCAGGAGTCTCCCAGGAGGTGCCAGCTGGTGCAGGACAGGCCATGCCCACGCTGGTGTTGTCTCCCAGCCTGGATCAGGAGGGATGCGCATTCCTTCCCACGCTGAACCACTTCGGATCGCTGGTAAGGCGCTGGCGATCCCTCCCCGGCGTGCTGCGTGACTCAGCTGGCCTCTGGCCCGGCCCCGCTGCGCCCTTATCGAAGGAAACTCTGAAATCATCCGTGCTTGGAGCGAGTGCAGCTCCCTTGCCCGTCGCAACCTGCCCTGCCTGGGAAGGGGGGCTGCAGGGCGATGCATGTGAGGGCTCTGCAGATCATAAGATGTCTCTGTGGGGATTGCTCGTGCTCTGCCTCGGTTAAGAGTCCGTTGTTTTCATGTTTGTTTTCCCTGTGTCCGTCCTGCCTGTACAGCGGGGAGCTGCGGATCTTGGAGCACACCCTCTTCTGCCGCTCACGCCAGAGCACCGTGCCAAGAGCCTGCTCGGCTGCTCTCGGAGCCGGGGGCTCTGGGTGGCCTGGAGCACTGCAGGGATTTCTGCAGCTCTGCCCTCGCTCTCCTGATGCCCCTGGGAAAGCGGCTGTTGCCCCTCCCTGACAGCTAACTCGTCCCAAGGGAGGGGAAAATCCGTTTGTTTTCCATGGCTCTGCTTCGTGTATTTTTATTTTTCAAAGAGTCCGTCCTTTATTCCCCAGCCCTAGGACCTGTCCCTAGGCTGGCATTCTGAAGGTGGTAACTGGCTTCTGTGGAATAGAATAGTGATGTAAACAGATGTATAAATAGGTGCAGCAGCTAGAGCCACCTGCCAACGTCACCCTGCTTCCAGCTGGCTGCCTGCTTGGCTTCCAGCCCCGAAGTGTCCCCCAGCTGGCACTGCCATCCCCGGGGCTCACCTGGCAGCACCATCCCCATGACTCACCTTGGCCATCCCTGCTGCAGGGGCAGGCGTCTGGCAGCCTTTGTGTTGGGAGTTCTCAGGAAAACTGCCTGCCGCCCTTGGAGCCTCCCATGCAGGGTTTGGGAGCTGCTGACTGCCCAGCACAGGAACGCCAGCACCACCTCCACCAGCAGTGCCAGTGCCCACAGAGCTGGGCACTGTTCCCCAGCTGTGGCTCTCCCTCCTACTCCTGGGTGCAGTGCGCTCCAGCGCAGTGCTGAGCAATTCCCTGGTGTGCTGACAGTCGCATTGGGACACCAGGTGGTCTGGAATTCCTGCAGGTGTGGCAGCACCAGCCCCGCGGTTGGGCTTGGTCCATGGTGAACCAAAGGACTACAACGGCATTTCCTCCTGGGTGACTCTTCTCTGCCTCTGCGACCCCGGGAGCATTTGCAAAAAAAACAGTTGCATTATTTCTTACTGCGCCTTTCACCACTTTTGCTGATTTCTAAGGCCGCTCATCTTTGCTTAACTTCCACTTCAGTTGGCCACGTGTTCTGGGCTGGCTGCCCTGTGTCTCTTTCCAGTTTTGCTGAAGCAACTCCTCCAGCTTTGCAGGGCTGCAAGGTTGATTTGAAAGGCCAGCAAAATGCCAAAGGGGAAAAATCTGTTCTCTGAGAAGTTCAGGCTTCCAAAGTGCAGTTTTACCCATGACTCTTCCTGAGGAGCGCTGAGGGAAGTGCTGATGCCAGCAGGAGTTTTGCTGCTGGTGGGGAGAGCGGGGGTGCCCTGGGTGTGCTGGGCCAGGCAGGAGGCTGTGCTGCAGCATCCTGTGCTGCCCTCGTGTTTCAGATGCAAAAATCATTAAAAAAATTCAACCAACACACTGTCCTTTATAAAAACATGAAGTGCCACTCTCTAGGAAACCAATACAAGCCAGTGAGTGTCACTGGGAGAATGTTCATGTCTTTGCTTTGAAATGCTGCATGATTCTCTTTCTGGTCAATGGATCTGTCGCTGTGGAGGTCTTGGGAAGAAGATAACTTAATCCGAGGGAGGATAAGAGTGCGTCCTTCTCCCAGAAGCTGTATCCCACATCACTCACTCCCAGTTTTCTCCAAAACAGACCATTATACCCCAAAACTTTGTTGTCCTTCCAGTTTTGCTTGGTTGCTTTGTGTTTTGGTTGGGGTTTTGGGCTGATACGTTGCCAAACTTCCAAGCTGTTGGTGAGGAGACCCATGGTCTCCTTCTGCTCCAGGCATCCAGGAAAGCCTGTCTGTGTGTTTAACTGCCTTGAGCTTCAGTGCAGCCTCATAACCCTTGCCAGTTCCTCTGGAGCATGGCAGGTTCAGCAGAGCCAGTTTCCATCAGGCAATGAGGGAGATAAGACAGGCGCAAGAATTATATGATGAGTGTGAACCGCTTCTGTGTGGGTACTTGGGTTTTTAATTTAACAGTAAATAAGAAAACAAGCCTGTCAAGCAAGTTTGGGCACTTCCCACAAGGCTGGCTGGGCAAGGAGGAGAATTCATGAGAATAAAAGATTGAAGTTTAGGACAGGAAACAGAAACTGTGGAGGGTGGAGGGAGAGTGGGAGGGGGATGTGTGAGTGGAGGCGATAGTCCAGAGGGCAGGTAACCAGCTTGCAGAGCAAAAGGTCCCTGGTTAGGGGGAGGTACTGAAAAATTTCTTTTTACTGGGAGTACAGCCCTACTCTGCTGCCTGGAGCCTGGGCTGGACTGGCTGTGAAAGGGAAGCAGCAGCTTATGAACAAGTCAGTTAATGAAGGGCTGATTAGGAGAGGTAAATGTGTGACAGAGTGTGAGACATCCAGTAAATTCCTTTGCAAGAGATTTGTAAAGCACAGCTAAATATAGCAAGTTATTTTTAGCAGTCCATGCTAGCCACTTACTCCTGGCAAGTGGAAAACCCGTGTCAGTGTGGGAAAAATGGCCTTTGTCCAATGTGTCAGGATTTCTGAGTCCCCACAGAGCCTTCAGGGGCACTTGCGGACGGCTTGCCCTGGGTCAATGCCAGGCACTGCCTGTCCTGGGCTGCTCTGTAATTCCCTAGTGCTGAGCATCTTTCCTCTGGGCAGCACCAAGAGGGCTGGATTCCTTGTGGGATCCTGTGTGGATTTGGGACTACCTAGAAGGCTGATCGGAACGTTATTTTTTTATCCTCATCTGAGAAAATCAACATGTTTCTGTGTTTGAGCAGCTGTAGAGTACTTGGGAGTGTTGCATGAGTCAGGGCTTGTTACTCCTGATCCTAATGGCACATCTGGGCTCAGTGGGGGGATCTCATGGCTTTCCAGGCTGAGGTATTTTGGTGGGACAGAGACTGGGGACTTCATGCAGGTAGTACACACAGTGTAAATCCAATGTCTCGGAGAATAGTCTGGCCCCTTGGCCACATACTTTGTGTGTTGGCTCCTAAAGCTCTGCAGCAAGGACAGAGAATCCCTGGGAAGCAGTGGGTCGGGTACCATGTCCAGAACCTCATCCCCAGGCTGGTGGTGGGGATCAGCTCCATCTCTTTAGTCATGCAACTCCCCGGGGAATGCTTTGGTGGGAGTTGGTAACAATGGGCACATTATTTTCCCCTCAGGAATCGCAGCCCTCTCTCTGCGTGCTGGGAAAAGTGGCATTTCACATGTTGTATGTATGCTGTGCACAGCTCTCCACCAGGGAGGAGAAAATTGTCCATAGGGGCCACTGGTAGGAAATGTAGGTGTGTCTTCAGCTGCTGTGTGTCAGGGTCTTGCAACGTTTCCCTGACAGAAATGGACTTCCAGGGTTCAGATCCTAACCTGAAAATTTCCATGTCTTAAAATACTCTTTTTAAGGACAGAGTGAACTTATATTGTCTTTTGTTTGCTTATTTGAAAGGAAGTGTGTGGCCGGCTTTGATAGTTCTGTTTTCAAGCTGAAAAAGAAGAAAGCAAAATGCAACGATGGAGCTCCTGCTTACTTTTGCTCTGGTTATTTGCACTGCCATGGTCAGTCCCAGGTTGTGTTCTCCTTATTGCTTCCTTACGGTTTTCTTCATGGGTTGCTAAAGCTGTGACTGAGTTGCTCTGGCACTGCAATCTGTGGGTCAGGCAGATGCAGAAGCTCTGGAATTACTTTTTCCCCGATGGAAATCTCTGCTGGCTGCTCTTCCCCGAGCTGCCCATGCATAGGTGCAGGCAGGGAGATTGGTTAAAGTCACTTCTCACCTTCCAGCGTGGGCCAGGACATTCTGTCCCTTCCCAGGAACAGGACAGGGATGCTGCAGCCCCATCACTGTTCAGCTATTCATGCTTTCAGTTGGATCAGATTAGATTCAGGACTGCCTTTGCACTGGGAGTGTCACTGACCAATGATTGCAATGATTGGGGGGGGAGGGGATGTATTTTTATTTTGGTTTTCCTTTCTTAATTTTCAGTGTGATGCCCAGGGAGCAGCGTGTGATGAGGATTAGCCAAAGGGCTGCTGAACCCACTGCTTGCTCAGCCCCTGTGCTTCTGGAGGAGCAGCAATTCCCATCTGGCTGTTTCCTAGGAAGAAGCAGAGCAGTGCTGTGTATACCAGCTGCTGCACAGCCAACGAGTGTCACATGAACAAGGGCTATTTGGGTGTGGATAACGGGGGTGAGAGTGCTGGCAGCCTGGCCCTGGCCAGTGTGAGGTGTACCCTCCCCACCTGCTCTCCTGCACAGTTGGAGATGTCTGTTGGTTTTCAAAGTGTTTCTTTTCAAAAATCAGGTTTCTCGTTGCACCTGTGCCACCCCCGATGTCCCACTGTGTCCCTGTGGTGTTAAATGAGGCAGCCCAAGCACGGCTCTCCTGTCCTGGTGCAGAGATCCTGCTGGTCCCCATAGCTGTCACGGCTTGGTTGTCACGGCCACTTCTATTTCCGTGTGCTCAGGGGCATGGTTTCCTCTCTTGGGAATGGACCACTGCAGTCACACAGATTGTGACCTCTGGGTTGCAATTAGTAAAGCTAATTAAGGATGTGCACCTGTGTCACCTTAAGCACTGCAGACCCTTAAGCGACACCTCTGTGCCCCATTCTTTGGCCTTGTCTGCTCACCCTGTTCCCCCATGGCTCTGTCCTGTGGTGATGGTTTCCTTCTGGTTTAAATTCTAAGCAGTGGAGGAAAAAGCAGTAGCACAGCCTGGTTTGGGGCTCTGCTTGTGTTTGTGTTTTGTCAGAGGCCTGTGGCTTTTGCAGTGGTAGCAGCACATTTTTGTTTGTGGTTTTTGGTTACCTGTGGTTGCTGTGAAAGGTTGAAGTGAGAATCCTTCCAGGTCCATACTGAGCAGGCTATGAGGCCCATCCTTCCAGAGCTGCTGGCTCTGGAGGTGTGTTTATCCACACATAAATAGAGCCCCGAGTTCTCTGTGTGCCTCCTGAGGCCAACACAGCTGGCACTGCTGCTCCTCACTCCTGCCCCGCAGCCTGGCTGGGGCCACTCTGTGCAGGGATGGAACTTCATTTTTACTAGAAGAGTAAATCATTGTGACCACAAATGGTGAAACTTGGCATTGCTTCCTGACGCTGGAAGGGAGAAGAGTCCTTGAGGACTCCTGATCAAATTCATGTTGGTGTGTTTCCATGGAAACAGGCTGAGCAGGCAGGGTCCTTGGGGCAGTGCTGAGCCTTGGCGTGCTGTTCGCGGGGATATTCCAGCTTGAAGCATGGCATTATTCCTTGATCCTTGGGTCCTGGTGCTGGGGGAGCAGGACAGGCCCTGCAGCCGCCTCTCCCTCCTGCCAGGCTCTGGGGGCGCAGAGCAGGAGACTTTGGCAACCGAGTGTTTGTATTGGGAGGGAAAACATTTCCGACTGTGAAAACAAGGGAGAACACAGACTTATCTCTCCCAGCGTGGGATGGAGCCCCGTTTTTCCACACAGCATATCTCATCCTGCTGGCCCCTTCCTGTGGTCAAGCCTCTTTCCTGTAGCCATGGCTTATCTCTTTCTCCCCGGCCCCCCTGTTCTGCACCATCCCTGGTGTCACCACACTGCCATTCGGGTGCCACCAAGGGAAGGGGCAATGTCTCACCAAGTGTTTCTGAGCACTGATGCCGATTCTCTGCCTCAGGCCCTCGTGCTGAGCCCTGCAGGGACACAGCCCCTGAGCGGGGGCATCCTATGTTGCCATAGTACCAGTGGTCGTTCAGCCCCATTCTATGTGCCAGTCACACCCCACAGCTGTCCCACAGTGCCAGCAGTCAGTCAGCCCCATGCTGTGTCCCAGTCACACCCCAGAGCTGTCCCACAGTGCCAGCAGTCAGTCAGCCCCATGCTGTGTCCCAGTCACACCCCAGAGCTGTCCCACAGTGCCAGCAGTCAGTCAGCCCCATGCTGTGTCCCAGTCACACCCCAGAGCTGTGACAGCGCTGCAGCAGCAGCAGTGTTGTCCTGTGCATGCACACAGGAGCTCTGTCAGGAACCAGTGTTCAGCCAAGGCTCTGTACATGTGGAAGCTGAGTTGTGTTGGTCTGGAGGAGCCTGGTTTCCATTAAGAGCTCCTCCAGAGCCTGCCAGGCACACATGGTGCAGGCTCACACTCGCTCTCCCTCTCTCCCTCCTTCTCCCTTGGGCTGGCAGGGACACGCGGCACACGGAGAGCCTCTGTCTGTGCCAGGTGCCACCCGCGGGACCTGCATGTGCTGCCGTGCTCCTGGCTCAAGGGGACACCAGAGCCATGGTGCCTTGTCACCTGCCCCAGCCAGCACCCATGGAGGGGACAGATGGACAGACAGAGAGATGGACGCTGGCTGGGAGTGCTGCTGCTTTCAGAGGGGCTCAAGGAAACACACTGGGCCGGGAGGGCTGTTCAGAGGGAGGGATTGGCCATCACCTGTGACCAGCGGCAGGGGAGGGGCTGGATGGGGCCGCAGCAGCGTCAGGGATGGTGATGGGGGTTTGCAGGGGGATGAACAAAGATTCCCCTGAGCGAGGGCTGAATGAGCCTCCGGCCTGGTCTGAGCGAGCGCTGGGGGACTGAGGGGGAATTATTTGCTGAGGTTTTCCATCAAGTCAATGACATCGTTCTGTGTGAGAGTTCACCCATTTACGTGCTCCAGCCTCTGGCAGCTGGGGCTAAATAGCAACATTCAGGCCTGAATCTGCCCATTCAGGAGCAAAGGTTTGACCCATCGGAGGGAGCTGCTGAACGAGGCTTTTGAGGGAGAAGCGGGGACTGCGCTCTGAGCCTGCACCAGGGACCCGGTTCTCCCCCTGTCCATGCCTGCCTGGGGACCTTGGGGAGGGGCAGGAGCTCCTGACCTGGGGACAGGGAAAGCAGGGCAGTCTGGGGACCTGCTGGTATCCCACACAGGCCACTTGATTTCTGTTCCCCAACATCCATTTCAGTGTTGTCCAATTTTTCTCTCCCCTTCACAGCAGCATTTCTGAACATCCCATGATTGCCACCACAGTAGTAAGTTTTATTTTCAAACTAAAGAAAACCCATCCATGTACACCAAGTTCCTATATACAACAATCATGGTGCTGGTTTGGTAAAGCAGTAGTGGGAGCTGGTTGCACGTTAACGTCTGTGCCATCACATCTTCCCCACTTGCAATTTCCTGAATTTCTGAAAGTGTCATCTCTGTGCACCACCACAAAGGAGTCCAGCCTGCGACTGTGCCTATAGCTGGAGTCCCAAATTAAGGAAAATAGCAATGTAGATTGGAGTATAACATTATTCCTTTGCTTTTCTTTTTGTCGCCTACATCCTACTTCCTGAGGTCAGGCAAGTGCAGCCTCCGTCTGTTTGTATCTCAGGAATTTGTTGTAGCTTTGTGCAAGATGGTGTAGTCGATCCAGTGAGTGTCACTGGTGCTGATCCCACTGGCCCTGGGCTGGGCTCTGCTGTGGTGTCAGTGCCCCGTCCCAGGCTCCCCTGCCAGTGCCAGCAGACGCCGTCCAGCCGCGTCCTGCAGCCACACAGGGTGCAAAGGCACAAAGCATCCTTTGGGCCAGCAACTTCTCTGGAAGGTCCAAAAATAATCTGATCTGAGCCACAGCCAACATCAGGCAGTGTCTTTGCTTCCAGCCCGGACTGTTCCTCACCAGCGGGAGCAGCAGGTCCCAGGCCCATCTGTGGGTGCCCAGGCAAGCCCAGCTGAGCCCCCTGGCTCAGCTCTGTGCTCTGTGGCACTGTCCTTCCCTCAGGGCCTGTCTGTGTCCATGACCCCAAAGAGGGACAGTTATTTTTAGTCCTGCTTTTTCCCTCACATTTGTTTTCTGACTACAGATTTTTGTCCCGTATTATGAAACAATTCCTGTGAACAGTGGTCAGCCTGTCTGACAGCCCCTGTGCTCCAAGGAGCTGTGCTGGTGCACACAGAGCCCTGGAGTATCTCCTATGTGTTTTCCTGCAGGGAAGTGTGTCAGTGTCCCTTCCTGTATGTGGCTGTACACAAGGCCATTGATCAGTTGTTGTACTGTGTGGTGCATCCATTAGTGCTGCAGAAGCTTTTTCAGAGAGAGAAAAAACCCAAAGCCAATGCTTTCTGCAGCCTCTGTCCCACACTGAGGGTTATTAATGCTGCAGCATTTTCTGCAGGGCTGAAATTCCCAATGCCTATGGATTTTCATAAATACCTTCCTTTGGTCTTGCTCCATTCAGGATAAATTCCTAAGACTTGCAGCCTCTGTAGAACAATTGCAGAGACCCACAGCTGACTGCTCTGTCCTTTTCCAGGGTACTCCTCAGCAGTGCAGAAGTTCTCCCAGACTCTGCAGTCCTTCCAGTTCGACTTCATTGGTGACACCCTAACGGATGATGAGATCAATATTGGTGAGTTCTCTGCTTTTTGAAGCTGACTTCCAGTAACTGGAACAGTCTCCCTCTCTAGGAATTAGCCTGCCTGATGGTTTTTAAGCAGCCTCAGGAGCCAGGTTCCAGGCAGCTCTTCCACAGATTATTTTATGAAGTTGAACAGTCACGGGTCAAGTTTCACATTCCCAATTCAGCGGATAATTTGCAGAGGTTTTCCATGGCTCCAGGCCTGCTCCATGCTGCCAGGTGCTGGGCAGGAGGTGGTGTGGTGAACTCCCAAGCAGCCCCTCTTCCCAGTGCTGCAGAGGAGCCCAGCAGGTGCTGCCCCCAAAGCTGCCTTGGCTGCGTTGGAAAGGCCTCACAGGAACAAACTGCCCCACGCTGCCCTGCAAAGGCACCAGGCTGCAAACTGCTGGGAAAAAGGGTTGCTGGATGTGTCTCAAATGGAAAACAATGGCTGTCTGTGCCCTGGGCAGCCTTGCAGGGCTGCTCCCTGCACATCTGCTTGGGGATTAGTGATCCTGGAGCTGAGTTACATCCCTGCCCTCCCCGGCACAGCTCTGGGAGTCACTCAGCATCCGCTGCCCAGGGGGCTGAACCGAAGGGTCTGAATGCCCCAAACCCCACATGTTTCACATGAATCTGCTCTTGGCTTAGCGGGGTGGGTGGACTGCAGGGTGACAGGAGGCTGCAGGAGGGACAACAGGGGATCCTCAGCCCCCAGGGTTCTGACCCTGCCCCATGAGACAAAACACTTGGGCCACCTGCCTGGGCTGAGGGGCTGGGGCTGCTCATAGGCTCATGGGGCATTCTCCAAGAATGAGCACAGGGCATTCCTGGGGCGGGGTATAGGGTCTTTGCCAGGCTGCTCCCAGGAGCTGCACAGAGGGGAAAAGAAAAAGAAAACCAGCTTTTTTCAGGCAGCAGTTGAAGAGTGGCAGCAGTGTGACATTGCTGATGTCAGGTCTGTCGGCTGCCATCAGAAGGGGAAGGAAGTAGAGCCTGTTCCTTGGGCTGTTGTATTTAAAGCCATGTGAAGCAGATTGCAGCCCTGCCCCTCCAAGGCTTGTTTCCTTTATGGAAAGTCTCTAGGTGAAACCTGCTGGAAATGAGTCAGCTTCCAAATCCTAATAGCAGCAGAGGTGCTGAGCTTCCAAACACATCTGGGTCAGAGAGGGGAGAACTCTGCCATGTAAATGCCCCTCCTGGGAGCTGAGGGGTCTGAGGCAAACAGCCATGCAAAAGGAGTGTCCCTCCTCTTGGCTGGAAGGGGCAAAGCTCCAATGACCAAGCAAGGCTGCTGGGAATGGCAGAGGTTGAATAAAGGGGCTGTGGGATGAGGGAGAGCAAGAAGAGATCACAGCAGATGTAAAACGCTCCGTGGTGAAAGGAGTGTGTTTCCCTTCAGTTTTGCTGGGGAGTATTTGTTTTGCTTTTTCCAGAAGAGATCCCCGGTTTCCCTGTGAAGAAGCCTGGGCTGTGTTCCTCCTCCCACCCAAGCCCTGCTGTTCCTGCAGGGGTTGAGGCTTCGTTGTTCCTGACACAGCAGTGGGGCGTTGGCGTCTCCGTAGCATCTTCCATCTCCTGCAAGGGATCTGCGTGGGAGTGCAGAGCTCATTTGATGTGCAGGATATGGGAATGAAGCAGAACACTTACAGGCGCTTCTTATGCGCTGCAAGAGAACGTGTTTGGGTTGTAAATAGAGCTAAAGTCACACTGCTCTCTCGTGTGGGCAGAGAGCAGCCAGGCACCTGAGCGGGTGGCGGCGGGGACACTGCAGGTGGCAGTCAGGACACTGGGTTGATGTTGTCTGTTGTGAGCAGCACTTTCCCCTGGGGACGTGAAAGGTCATGGATGCACCCATGTTACCCCACAGCTGTGGCCCCTCCTGTGCTCCTCATGGGAGCCAGATCTGCGACTCCTGCAGAGACAAAGGGGGCAGTGAAATGGGATGGCATGTTCCTCCCTCCCAGGCACAGGAACCTGGAATCCTCTGGCTGTAAGGACCTTCCTGGAATGCTTCTGGCTGCCCAGCAGAGTCGCTCTGGCATTTCCAGGTGTCAGTTCCCAAGTGTGGCTGGGCAGGTGGTGCTGCTGATGGCTCCCCTGCTCCACACTGCCCTGCAAGGTCTGGCAACTGCTGACCCAGGCCAGTAGCACAGATCCACCCCACTGCTCCCAGGCACTGCTGGGCTGGCAGCAGGGTCTGAGCCTCATATGTGTGGTGCAGGGTCAAACTCAGTGGTCTGCTCCATGACTGGAGCCACGAAACATTTTCCTGGGCTCTTCCTGTAGAGCAAAGGGAATAAACCAGCTAGGGAACATTTTAGGCACTGACATATTCCCTGTAAGTTTGGGGCTGGATTCTCTTTCTCCTGTGATAATTCTTTTCCTGGCTCAGGCCCCTGGTGTCCAAGCACTCCAGGTTTCCCATCATCCTGGGGAGCTGCAGTGACAGTTATGTGTGGCCCTGGGCGTGAGCACCATGAACCATCGGGGCATTGCATTGCTGGATGCTGGAGCCCTCGCTGGAGGAGAGCTCAGAAGTTCCTGACTCATCAGGAAGGTCTGTTGTGCCACTGCCAGCTGAGGGCCCGTGTCACGAGGCTGCAGTTGTTCCCTTTTGTGTCTCGGCAGCTGCAGAATGAATCCTCACGCTGGATTTTAGCAGGACAGGTACCTCTCTCAAGGTGCCGCTGGGGATGAGGGGAGAGGGCCCTCAGCTTGCACACAGAGCACAGTTGCAACCTCTCCCTGACCTGTGGGACAAGCTAATCCTGTGCCTGCCTTGCTGTACACCTGCTGTGCCCCTCTTGTGCTGCCCTGCCCTGCCCTGCCCTGCCCAGCCCAGCCCAGCTGAACTGCAGAGCTCTGGGGTCTGACAGAGCCACTCCGGGCTGTTCCCACCAGGGCAGAAGGGAGCCTGGGACTCACCAGACTTGCCCCACGCTGTGCTGAGCAGGCTGGAACTGTGGGAACCTTTCCCAGCTAACTCCCAGATAGTTCCCAGGTACACTGGGGTGATCAGGTTGTTCCCCCAGGCATCCAGCACACAGCCACACTTACCTGCATGGGCAGGTGTTTGCCCAGCCTTGCCTTGCAACCCAGAGAGATGGGAGTTTGGCTTGGCACTGTCAAAGCTGTGCTGCTGAGAGGTTTCCTCCCATGTGACAAATTCAGCCCCTTCCCAAATTCTCCTTCGATTGGCAGGGCTGCATGTTCCCCCTTGGTGTGGGGTGAGTCAGCCCAAGATAGTCAGCTACTCCCACCTAGTCTTTTTTTCCCCCAGGCTAAATTATTCTTTTTTCAGTTTGTTAAAGGAAAGGTTTCATGCTATTTTTATTGTAGTTGGACTCTAGCTACAACTGCTGATCAGCGAGATGTTTTTGTTTCACTTCTAACATTTTGGGGAGTGGTGTCAGTGTCTGTGACCATGTCTACACCTGCTGCCTTTCCTCCTGTACATGGACTTTGTGCTTCTTGATGCTGAATGTGATCTTTGTCATTTCAGGCCATTTTCATTTGGCACACTTGTCTTGGTCCTGGCAAGCACCTGCAGTTCTTCCCATGGCAGAGGTGCCAGGCCCATCCTGGTGCTGCTGGCAGCTGTCCAGGCAGGCCAGGCAGCCCTTTCCTGCTGTGACAGGGCCTGTCCTGCTGCAGGCCCTGGGGATAGCAGCTGCCCCTTCCCCCTGCTTGCCTTTCCCTCCATTTGCCCCTTCTCTGCCACCTACATTGCCATTTCTATAGCACAATTACTGATAAAAGCTACTTAACATCTTCTTACCTTCCCAGGGCCTTCTCTCCCTCATTGCCCAGGTGGGAGACCCTCCTCTCCCTTGCATAGATAAATACCCCTCAAGGCCAGCCTGCAGTTTCTGCCAAAAGGGGCCAACTCTTCTCGTTTTTTCTGCCAGCCTTTAGACAGCCATGCTGGGGGTGCAGCCACATTGGGGTGTCCTGACATGTGTCTCATACTCCAGTGCCACATCCCAGCTCCACTGACCAGCCTATTCTTTTCTTACAGCTGAGTCCTTTAAGGAGTTTGCGGAGTTGCTGCATGAAGTGGAGCTGGAGAGGTCCATGATGGTGAGGAGATGGGAACTGGGCTCTGTCATTCTCGACATGTCTAAATGCCAAATCACGGCCACAGCCCCATGTGCCTCGGTCTGAGGCTGCTCATCAGAGGGCAGCTGGGAGCACTGGGAATGTGCTTTGTACTCATCTGGTCCATGGTCCCATGGCCGTGGGCCCTGAGCACAGGGCAGGCACAGCAATAGGTGTGGAGGGCTGTGGCTCTCCAAGGCAGTACAGGAGGCACAGAGCCCCAGGCCCTGCAGCTGGAGGGGCTGCAGTGTGTGCAGGCTGCTCACCAGCCGCTTCTGTGGTGAAACCAAGGGTTAAAGAATAAGAAGTGCTTTCACTCCGTTTTTGCTGGGTGCAGGAAGGCAAGTGTCTCTGAGCCCATCTGTGCTGGCCCAGCTCCTGCAGGACAATGCACTGCCATCGGCTTCCTACTGCCATGTGCCCTCAGACTCTCCAGGGCTCCTCCAGACCCAGTGCTGGCTTCCCATTTCACTGCTAATTCCAGGAAAAACACGAAGGTTAGGCTCGGTGGAGAGCTTACAGCATGCCAGGAATGTGCTTCTTGGCTCTGCATTCCCCTGCCTCGTGCAGCAGCAGGAGCTCCTGCCAGGCTGGGCCAGAGGGTCCACGGGCAGGCAAGGAACAGCAGGAAACCAGGAAAGCACTGAGATACTTCTTTATTATTAATTACATCCCAGGTACAGTGGCTCCTTTGGCAGTGGGGGGAGCAGGGGAAGGTATTGTTTCAGGGATTGTGGGCACTATCCAGCTTTCAAAGTTGGGGGTTTTTGCCCTCTACGTGTAGGAGCAGTTCTCTTTTACAGCAGCTCCCTCAGGAGGTTTCACACTCACCATGTTCATCAACTTTGAACTCCCTGAAGGGCTATGGCTGTGTGGTGTCCTGTCCCCTTCTCTTCCCCCCTCCCTTCTCTGGAGCTTGGGACAGAGCCTGTCACAGAAGTGGGGATGGGAGGAGACAGCAGGTTGGTCCCAGTGCCAGGATGAAGCTGGAGCCAGTGATACAAACTGGGATGAGCTTTCATGTGGATTCATGGTAAAGGTGTGCAGAGCACCATCCAGGAAAGCATCTCTCAGACATGAGTGGAAAAGACACAGGCAGGCTTTCCCTTTTCCCTAGCTGTTCCTGTTACAGATAACCTTCTGGCTGAATCTCGAGAGAAGGGAAGTCCATCCTTTATTTGAGAGCAGCCTTGTTAGATCAGGGTGAGGGACGCCTCCTATCATCCACAGGACACCCCCAAAGCCTCCTGGGCTGTGGCTGGGGTTTGCTGTGTGTTACCAATGGGGAAGAGCAGGTACAGATGGGTTAAGTGACTTCACCTACAGACAGAGAAGTTTCCAGTCACACACATTAAAATCTCAAAGTTCTTGGCTTCTAGCCCTGTTCAGCCTCTGTTTAGGAGAAAATTGATCAGCATCCCACAACTAAAATGCTTTTTCTTTGCACTGTAGGTGCAGAACGCAAGTGATTTGCTGATAAAACCTTTGGAAAACTTCCGGAAGGAGCAGATAGGGTTCACCAAGGTAAGGCTTGTTTGTTTGTTTTCAGTGTAAACAGACTTGTTTTCTGTTACTGTGTTTGAATTCAGATTTTTCTCGTGTTGTTGTTAACAAGCAGACAGTTGCTCTACTGCATTCTGACTTCAGGCGCTCAGAAACTCCCTGTTCAATGCTGGCTTTCAGCTGCTGGCATGAGGGTTTGTGCTGTGACTTTTAGTCTGATTTTTCAATCATAAGAGGCTCCAAAATCTTTTCCTGAATTCTTTGGGTTCTCTCCTGGCCTGATTCCAGCACTGCCTCCGTCCTGAGCAAGGAGTGCTTGTTTCAACCAGGAGATCCTCCTTGCTGCTTTTTCTCCTCTCCCCTTTGTTCAGTCAGTGCTGTTGAGAATAAAATACTTTCTGCAGAGAACTGTGTGGTAGAGTGGGAGGGAGGAAGGGAAAGAGAGGAAAAGGGAAGGAGGGAAAGCAGCAGAGGCCAGCAGGCAGAACCTGATTATAGTTGTAGGGCTTTTGTTATGAAATATTTACATGAAGTGTCTAATGAGTCTTTCAGATGGACCAAACTTTTAAAGAAACAAGCTATAAAAAGCAAATTCTGCACATGTGGAGCACAAAAGATCATTTTTCCCTTGTCCGCTATCAAGAAGTCCAGGTTCCACGTTACTCAGTGGCAGCTTAAAATGGGGCTGGCTCTGACCCAGCTCCGAAATGGAGATGTTTTGGAGAACACTTGGGGCTTGGATTCAGCCCAGCCCATCTGGAGGCTTTGACATTTAATAAATACAGGGTTTGAGAAGAGATACTTGATGGCTCTCCTGCCCTTTGCCATGCCCTGAGGACTGGTGTGTGGAACCCTCTGAAGAGCTACAGCCACGAGCATGGCAGAGGTGCTGCCCACGGCCCCTGCTCTCGTGTCCCTCAGGCTGCTTTCTTCCCAGAGAGCCCTTAAGGTGTGTGAGGGCCACTTTTCCCAGAGTGTGCTGTGCCCTGAGAGCCGAGCTGCCTCCATGCACGGGCCATGTGCCTGTGTCTGGCTCCGCAGCGGCCGTGCCCAGCAGGCAGGCACAGGTCTCAGCAGGGCTGCTGCCATAGTCCCGGCACTGACATGGATTCACCTGGCAGCCTGCAGCCCTCCCTCGGTCCCTGTGGACGGGCAGGGCGCTCTGGTGGAAGCATAGGGTGGTGACAGTGGCAGGACACTGCTCAGAGAAGCTGGAGAAGTGGCAGAGGGCAGGGAGTTGTTGCAGGTGGCTCAGCCATTGTGGTTTGGTTTTGGGTTTTGTTTCTTCTGAGGACCATGAGCTGCAGAGGTGCCGGGGCACTGTGGTGGGAAGAGGGCTGTGCTGTGGCTCAGCACAAGTGCCCCACACAGGAGCTTACAGGGCAGCACCTTGCAAGGATCCAGGTGTACTCACACTGACAGGGATGCACAGGAAGGTACCACTGTCCCCAGTGCCACTCCAAAGCCTTGAGAGGATGCAAGTTTGGGAGTGAGCCCCAGCCGCTCCAGCCCCTTGTCCTCAGCTCTGATGCTTCCCTGACAGGAGCCTGTGCCACACTGCTGGTGGGCTGCACCCTCGGGTATCACCTCGGGCACAGAGCCTTCCTGCACCTGCTAGCCTGCAAAGCATCCCCAGGTCATCCCCACCCAGCAGCAGAAGGTGTGAAGTACAAATTGAGGCTCCTCACAGGGGGCTCTGTCAGCATGGGTTCCTCCCATTGCTGCTGGGCCTGGCATCACCCCATGGACCCTTTCTGCTCTGCACCAGGGGCAGAGGCTGAGGCTGGGCTGTGGAACAGGCTGGAGACATGACACAGGGAATTCGTGCCCTCTGCTTAGTTTCCGTATTTTGGCAGCGTCGCCTTCTGTGAGATGTTTTCTGTTCCCTTTGCGAGCTGCTGGAGCCAAATAGGAAGAGCCCTTGAATCGGGGCTTTGTGATGCCTCTGGCTGGAGCACAGCCAGTCTGACCAACACATCTGAGTCTGCATTCACCCGTTTTCCCGGGACGAATGGAGTCTCCTTGGGAGGGTGTGCTCCCACACAGGGCAGCCCCAGGCTGTCACTGGGACCCCCTCCAGCCACTCCCTCATGCCGCAGCCCCGTGGGGTCACTGTTTTTTCTGTGACTTGCTGTCAGTGTGAGTGACTTGCTGTGCTGTGCCATGCCACATCACAGATAAAAGGGAGGATCTGCGACCCCCTGAGCTGACCCACTTCCCAGCTCTGGCACTCATGGCGGGGGGTGAGTGTGGAAAGGAGCTGGCACATATGGAGGCCCCATCCCTCCCTCTCCATAGCCCTGGGGCTCAGCTGCACACTGTGGGGCTGGGACACTGTGGGAAGAGCCTGGCCACACTTACTGAGTCAAAGAGAATTTGAATAGGAAAAGTTGAATTCCAGTTTCACTTGGAAGGAGACAGCTTTTTTTTAAAAAAAACAAAGCAAACAAAAAAAGAGGGAAAAACTTGTTTGGATGTACTGTAAGGGCAGGAGGAATGCTGAATAGCTGCACTGTTTGTCAAAAGTTCTTCCATAGGAGATAACATATTCCTAAAAGGACTTAGTTAATTCTGTTATTAATTTAATTAATTATAATTTTAAAAGGAAGGGGGGATAGTAACTTCTACTTGCTTTCATCTCTGTGGAAGCAGAACCTAAGGAGCATTTGAGAGAAAACAGTGGGT
Source organism: Corvus cornix cornix (assembly GCF_000738735.6). Lineage (NCBI taxonomy): Eukaryota > Metazoa > Chordata > Aves > Passeriformes > Corvidae > Corvus > Corvus cornix. The sequence continues at coordinate 1,608,446 of NC_047058.1, read as the reverse complement.
GAGGGAAAAACATCAGGATGAACTCAGTGTGCTTCGATGGAACTGCTCTTTTTACACCCCTCGACTTTTTAGAAATCTGTTTTTGAATTAACTGCTGCTGCCTCGTAAGAATGAGCTGTGATGACCCTCCATCCACTGATCTTGCACCCAAACCCCTCAGGTGTACATGGAGGTGGGGGCTGCCAGCAAGCGAAGTGTGTTTCATTCCTTATGGAGAGGAGAAGTGGCCCATGAGCTGGGCTTCTCGCTTGCCACTCACTCCACCTCTCCTAAGAGGGGAATTTCAGAAGATCCTAATTAGCACCTACTGGTTAAGGGGGAGTTTTTGCAAGTCTGTCTGTCCCTTTCCCCTTGGTCAGCTGGACCTGAAGCTGCTGAGGGGCTCCGGTGTCGCCCTAGTGCCAGCAGCAGTCGGGGTTTGGGCAGGACCCGGCACACACAGAGCAGCCAGAGCTGCTGCTGGATCACCTGCCACAGCAGGCAGCCCGTGCTGTCCCACAGGCTCCTGCTCCTTCCTGGGTACAGCAATGTCTGTCAAAGCTCCCAGTGTGGGGTTTTTGCAGAGCAGCCTCGTGCCTGCACTCGGTGGGATCTGCTTGGTTGCTCCCAGTGAGCAATGAAAGGAAGATGGGTGGCACTTGGACTTGGCAAACCTTAATGGGAACGTGGGGCTGCCCTTTGCTGAATATTCATGAGGAACTAATTTGTGCTAATGTTTCCAGATTGTGATTCAGTCTGAGTGATTTTTTTGTGTTGTTTTTTTGTCTTGGCTTGCTCTGTTCAGCAGCCAACTCAGAAGGATTTGTAGGTCATCCTTCTGCTGTTCAGTTATATGCTAATTAGCCAGAGTGGGAATGATTGGCAAGCTCCCTCTTAGTGGCCCAAAATGCCATGCTGCACTGTGGTCCTGTTGCACATGGGTCCATCTTGGACATCATTCCCAGTCCCTTCAATCCCCAGAAGCTCAGTGCTCCATGTCCCCAGTGCAGCCGTGTGCCCCTGCCTGCCGTGGGCGCTGGCAGAGGAGGAGGCACTCCCCAAAGGAGTTGCTGTCTGGCTTCCCAACTCCTGCTGCAGAAGGAGCTCCATTGTTCTCCCAGGCTTTTCCTTTCTCTTCACTAGTCTTTCCCTGAGCAGGGGTGACCCCTCTCCCCCAAGACCCACCGTGTCTTCCCACAGGGAGCTGCCCACAAGCTGGTGGCAAAGCTGCTGCCTAGTGATTTGTGGTCTCCCTATAGGTGCAGGCTGTGGCCATCTGTGTGGGCACCATGGCCACACACAGCTCATGGCCTCCTCCATGGGTTCTTGTGGCCATCTGCACGGGCACCACAGCCTCCCACAACAATGTCATCTCTCCTGGGGACAAGCTAGGAGCCACGTGCTCCCAGGCTGCTGCATCCAGAGGCACATCCCCCCTGCCCATCCCATCCCTGCTCCCTGTCCATGGGCTCTGCTGTGCCCGGCCATGGTAGCACCAGGCTCCAGTGGGCAGCTGTTCCCTTGCCCTGTGCTTTCCCACAGCTCCTGGTGCAGGTGAGCAGCCTCGCAGCCAGAGAGCAGGAGAGGTTGGTCCCAGCTCTAGCCTGGAGCATGGCTGCCTTTCCTGCTGGCGTCTCCACAGGGTGGGGACAGATACACACACACCCTATGTGTGCTGCTTGCTGGCAGCAAGAGGCAAGAGAGGACACCTGGAGTGGGCTTCAGCCCCTTTCCTGCTGCGCCTTCATCTGCTCATCCACAGCTCTGCTGAGGAACAGGGATGGCACCAGTGCTGCCACCACCACCTCTGCATGCCACCTTGGTGGAGACAGCAGAACTCTAGGTTGGGTTTGGAGCTCGCTTTCCACGGCAGCACTTGCTTTTCCATCTCAGGACCTGCTGCTGGCACAGCCATCTCCTCTGAGATGTGAGGAGGTGGCCACAGGAGCACTGTGCCTGCAGCCCCACAGCTCTGCTTGCCTGCACTTCTGTGGCCTTGGGGTTTGGAGGCTCCTCGTTAAGGAAATGGAAACAAGACGAGTTCCTGGCTGCATTAGATGGTGCATTAGTGGCACAGACAGCCCAGGAGTGTGACCTTACAGACACAGGAACTGCTGCTCCACAAATGCTTTCATTGCACTGGGTTTGGGTTTGCTGATCAGGGCGTTAGTCACGAGGGTGGTGGTTTGTTTTGATAGTCCTTCCTGGCCTCAGCCCCGCAGTTGCTGCACTGCTTAAATTAGGATTCACCCTTCAAGGACTCTGCTCCTCGGGATTTGATGTAGATCTCTCTGTTCTGATGTGTGAGGTTGCTAACATGGAGTCACAGTACTTGATATTGCAGGGGGTGATTCCAGAGGATGCATTTCCCTTCAGGTGTCCTGTAATTCCAGGGTCTGCAGGGCAGGGCATGTAATTGCTGGGGTGAAAAGGTTTCCTGAGCTAAGCCTGCCCTGCTCCAGACAGTTGCACATAAGCAGGGGTAGTTGAGTTGGTGCCATTTCCCTATGGTAACTGTACTTTCACTACAGCCATGTCAGGACTCTTGTGGGGAGAGAATCCTTTTCCCAGCAAGGCAGCTGGCAGGAAGGCTTGTTACTGTTATCAGGAGCCAACTGTGCTGAGCCCAGGTAGGGGTTTTGGGAGCCCCCAGGCATCCTGGTGCAGGACATCCTGACAGACAGCTGGAATAGTCCGTGCAAGTGGGAATGGGGAAGCAAAACTTCGTGGCAGGGGAAGCTGCGGTCACTACTGAATTCATGAGGAAAATTCCTGATACGCAGCAGTCTGGCAGAGTCCACCTGCTCTGGTTTGTGGTGGCACTGGTGTATGCTTGTTTATCCATGAATTTCTGAGTGGGGGCATGAGAACAGGATTTCAGGGCTCTCAGCAGATAGGTGTTGAAAGATACCAGAAATTTCCAAGGAAGCTGGAACTTCCTAACTGCTTTCCACTTTCCTGAGCTTTCAAAAGCCAGAGGATCTGGGCATCCCATACATACCTGCGCTATGTGTACACAAGCTCTCAACTGCTTGGACCTGGCACTGAGGTTGCTGCCAGGCTGGAATTTCCTGATTTTAGTAATTTAGTTGCCTCCCAGGAATCCCTGATATCTCAGTTACCATCCGAAGTGGGTATTTTTGTAACCTGGCCCCTACTCCGGTTGTTTTGTGATTGCCAGTATCACAGTCAGTGCAAGGCAGGAGCCAACAGTCTGGTGCTCAGTTCTGCTGCTCCCTGCCTGCTCTTGGGGGTTCCTTCTCAAGTGTCTCTGTTTGCTGCTCTTGTTCATTTGTGCTCTCTTTGCACCACTGCTGATGGGGAGATGAGGATTTCCTGCCCACCTGTCGACCTTCTAGGCTTCTGCTTTCCTTCTGGTACTCTTCAGAAACAAATTATAAACTCTTTAGAACAGAAAGTTGCCGAACTCTAATGAACCTTTTCTTGACCTTGATGTGTCTCTGACATTGCAGTGTTTGCCCAGTTGTTTCTGGGCTGTGTGAACAGCACATCAGCAGATGGTGAATAGGTTTTTGATGTATGAGTATGTCTCCAATTGAAGAGATTGAGAGAGGGAACAGCACCTCAGCGGTGGGGCTTTTGCCATGATGTTGGCATGAAAAAATACTTCTTATGCCACAGAGTATTACTAGACCGGGTCTTGAGGTGTAACTGCACCCAAGATAGGCAAGGGGCTGTGAAGGCAGAGCAAATGAGAGGTGGCCTCCTGTTCTCTGGCTGGGTTGACCAAAATCTGTCCATGGGAATGCAGTATTGCACAAAGCATCTTGGTGTTGATGCATAGTCTTATCTGGAAAATGCCAATAACTAGTTCTGCTTCAACCTCTTGCATCTACAGGAAAGAAAGAAAAAGTTTGAGAAGGATGGTGAGAAGTTTTACTCTATGCTGGATCGCCACTTGCATTTGTCTTCCAAAAAGAAGGAGTCTCAGTTACAGGAGGTGTGTATGGAATTTTCCGCAGAGCTGGGTCCAGAAACAGCAGCACCAGCTGCTCTATGTCTTAAAAAAAATGTGGGGGGAGATCATCCCTTCCAGTAACCCGTTGAAATTGATAATCAATTAAATCTACCCAAAGCCTGGATTCTCTGTGTGAGACCAGGGAAATCAAGCTCATAGTTCTCCTGTGTCTGTTGGATGCTGGTAGTGGCTTTATGTGTTGTCATTGCTTGATGTGTAGGGCAGTGACCAGTGGCACTGGCACAGCTGGGGACTGGCCACCCTTTCACCTGGGGAAGTGCTCTGGCAGCAAAATAACCAGTTATTACTCCTTTTGCTGGCCTGGCATCCTGCCTTGCTGCTGGATGTGGGGTGGCTGTGGGGGCAGATAGAGGAGGGGGTTCCTGCCAGCTGGTGCTGCTGCAGGCATGTTGCAGCAAGGAAGGAAACCCAGCTGTTCCAGCCCACACTAGAGCAGCTGGTTCTGGTCAGATCTGTCAGACCAGTTGTCAGATCAACCTCCAAGCATCTCTGCAAGGCAAACTGTGTGTGAGCTCTGGGAGCATTGTGTGCTCCTGCCACTGCTGCAGCTCCAGAATTGCTGGTTCTGGAACACAGATGGAGTCAGGCAACAGGGTGGTGATGGTGGCCTTGTCCTCATAGGGTTGTGTGTGGAGAAGAGGCTTGTGCTAAAATAGCAAATGAGCTTTGGGAAAGCCTTGTCCTTGCAGAGTGAGAAGAGGTTTTGGATCCTTGAATGAAGGGAGCCAGAAATGGGCAGACTTAGAAGAATATCCAGTGTTCCAGTTCAAAGCCAGGCTGGGCACCTGGCAGGCTGTTTTTACTGAGGACAGAACTATCTGTGGGCTGACAGACAAAAGCAAGTCAAATATTTTCAAACTACATTTGATGTTTTTTCTTTTACCACCTTTCCGTCTTTCTTCTAGGCTGACCTTCAGGTGGACAAAGAGAGACACAATTTCTTTGAGTCCTCCCTCGAGTATGTGTACCAGATCCAGGAAGTACAAGAAAGCAAGAAATTCAGTATTGTGGAGCCGGTAGGAGCTTCCTTTTCTCTCAGTCTCGTTGGTTGATACTCAGATGTGCTGGCAGTGGCAGGAAGGGATGAACTGCCAGGTTGGATTAGGTCCTGTGGGGCAGGAGTTAACCTTGCAGCCTTGGCTTGCTGCATCTTGACAGCCTTAGTGGTGCTTGCTGGAGCACTGTGTAGCCCCAGCCCTGTTTCTTCTGGCTGGCTGTCGATCCTGAGGAACAGGCTGGACACTGTACATAGCTACAGGTCGTGTTATGGATTATCTTGGCCCCCTTGGGTTTGGCAAGTGCTGTCTGTCTGCAGAGGCACAGAGGTGTTACCTGCTCTGCTCACCTGTCCCAGCCTGGCCTGCAGGGGTCCCAGACTGTCCCTGAGGGCGGGGACCCTGCCCTGGGTGGTTGCTCTGCCCCAATGCCTGCTGCAGTGGAGTCTGGGATCGTGGGATCCTGTGGATCTTGTGGATGAGCACTCTGCAGATCTGCTCTGGGTCTCCCTGCAGGGCCTTTTGTTCTGGGTGTTTTATTCAGACAGATGTGTGGGTGGTAGCTTGGGCTTTAGGGACACTGTGGTGGATGAGCCATATCGAGGCTGGCATCATTCCAAAGTTGTAAGGAAAAAATAATTGTAATTTCTGAAACCCCACACTCTGTCCATCTTTCCTTCAGTTATAAACACAGCAGTTCAGCATGTCCCTTTCCTCCATTGCAGGTGCTGGCATTTCTCCATAGCCTCTTCACTTACAACAACCTGACAGTGGAGCTGACGCAGGATTTCCTCCCATACAAGCAGCAGCTCCAGCTCAGCCTGCAGAACGTGAGTCCCTGCCCAGCTGAAGGACTTTTCTGTGTGACTTCTGTTCTCATTTGGATTTACACTCCTTTGATGGCAAAGTCTTTCCACCCAGGCAGTCTGGCCATGTTTGCATTGTGGGAGCTGCAGATACAGTTATTTTCTTCTCAGTTCACATGTGTTTTCCCCTCTCCTGCACAGGCCAGTTCACAGGTCTATGAAATTGTTTTCTCTGGAAGGGGCTATTGCAGTTGCATCATTTAACCTGATGCATAAACAAGCCTGAGATTTTCTTTCAGTTTCATCAGATGGAAATTGTACTCCAAGAAGGCCTCTAACCTTGATCTTAATGGTAGTGGCTTCCTACAGGCTTGCTACATGCTTTGATAAGCTCCTCTGCTGGTCACGTGTGCTCGTGGGGTAGAATATCTGAGTCCTATTTCCTTTATACTCAGTCTTTCCTGACTGGCCTTCGTTTCTGTGGGACAACAATAAATCTGAGCCAAGCTGGTTTTGCTGCTGGCTCATTAATTGGTCGGTGTAGTATTCCATCAGAATGCCTGGATTTTGTACCCTGTCTTGATGTGACTCTTTCATGCCAAGCAGTGTAGCATGATCTCCTTTGGGAGGAGAATACACCTGTTACGCGAGCAATGGTATGAAGGGGAGCTCAGGTGCTGCCTCTGCTCCACCCAGCCTTGAAATGTGCTGAAGTTCCTTAATTAAGGGAACAAGTGACCTCCCAGCTATGGCACTCCATCACCATCTCTGCACTTGGTGTGACTCTTCGATCATCTATAAGAGCCCAGTGGTCCTTATAGCCAGTTTCCATGTGGATTTGGGGAGTGGTTTCCATGTTTTGTGCCTTGGGAACCAATTCATTTCTGCTACAGCACCTCAGATTTATCTAGGAATAAATACCTGCAGCTCACTCTTTGCTCATCTTCAAATATGCTTCTGTTTGTTTTCTGTTACCAGACAAGAAATCACTTTTCCAGCACGCGGGAGGAGCTGGAAGATCTGAAGAAGAGGATGAAGGAAGCGCCCCTAACCTGCAAGCTGCCTGGGCAGCCGACCATCGAGGGCTACCTGTACACTCAGGAGAAATGTAATGGCTTAGGGATGCACCTGCATGCAATAGGGAACGTGCAGGCTTGGGCTGCCCTGACATAACCCAGCTGTGGGCTGTATTCAGCTCCCATGCCCAGGCCAGCCCTGCTGCACCGGGTGTCACCACTGCCAGGGCACGGCATGTCCAGGGTGTCGCCTTCTGCCAGTGCCTGAGGTGCCTGGGGTGTCACCGCCTGCAGTGCCTGAGGAAGCACTGGCAGCCTCAGCTGGCAGCTTTGTCAGCAGTGGCACAGAGCTTTCTCCAAGTGCCATGAGCTGTGGCAGCACAGGGCTAATTGCCCTGCGCTCCAATGAGATGGGATTTATTACTCCAGTGCCTGGAGCTCTGGCAGACTCTGCCTTGGCTGTGTTTTACCAGGATGAATCTGGTGTCCTGCCCAGCCTCCCTCTGGCAGCCTCTGCAGGCAGCTGAGCACAGCCAAGGTGGAACCAGTGTTGAGTTAAGCTGCTGAGAGTGAAACTTGTAATTCTGAGCAGAATCAAATCAAACCAAATACAGCCTTTTCCAAACCCTGCAGCTCTCCATGGCCATGCAGCAGGAATGCTCAGGGGACATAAGTATATGCAAAACTGTGACCTCGGAGGCTACAGACAACTCTGTAAGCATTCATTCTTAATCCTATATAGAAATCTATTTATACATATCTTTTTATGTCTGTTTGTCCTGCTTTTAAAAGAAAGCACACTTGGTAATTTTAGACCCCCAAATGTGGCATGTTCCTGCAGGCCAGTGGCTATTTGCTGCCTCTATTTATGCTTCCCTATAAATAAGGTATGAAAAGTTGTTCCTCCTGACAACTGCAACTTAAAAACAAATTACAGAAAAAAATACCAGTTTAATTATTTCCTATAAAGCAGTTCAGGTAAGAAAACAGAGAAAAGTGACAATAAATCCAGAAACAGGAACTTCAGAGTATTTTAAAGCTGCTTTATTATTGAGTTTTCACCAACAGGAACAAGCAGTGGGGTTTGTGAAACAGGCATTCAGGACATGCAGGATCCTGCCAGTGTAGGTCTTGGCTGGGCTTGGCCAAACCAGCCTGGCTTGTGACCAGAGTCCCACAAATGCCCTTTTTCCAGCAGTGAGTTGGGAGGGTGCTGGAGGCAGCTGCTGCCCTGTGTCCTCTCCTTCTCTCCCTCTTTCCTCCTCCTCTCCTCCTGCTTCTCTCTTCATCTCCTCTCCCTTCTCACCTCCTCCTCTCCTTCTCTTCTCCTCCTGGCTCTTGCCCATGGAGACACTTGCAAGGGAGATGTCCCCCAGGGCTGTCAGTGTCCATCCCCAGAGAAGGGAGGACATGTGGGCAACACTGACCATGCCTTGCTGGCTGCATCCAGCTACCTCCCTGTCCCTGATTGCAGCCTCTTGTGTGTTCCACAGGGGCGCTGGGCATCTCCTGGGTGAAGTATTACTGCCAGTACGAGAAAGAGGCAAAAACCTTACGGATGACGCCCATAGACCAGAAGCCTGGAGCTAAGCAAGTGAGTTGGACATCTGCAAACATTGGCCCAACCACCAGCCCACCTTCCCACGTCTGGCCTCCCGTCCCGTGAGGGCTGACCCTGTGTGCCACAGAGCAGAGGGGTGGGCTCTGACCCCTCCCTGCCTGCACAGGGCAGTTTGGTGTCACCCAGAAGAGGCACCCCCACGAGGAGAGGTCTCACTCAGGTGTCCCTGGGAGCCCAGGCCCTGCAGGGTTTGGCAGCAGATGTGGGTCGTGTGATGCGAGCAATACTGGCCAGTGCTGGCTCATGAGTTCAGTCTGGGGTGAAACTTGTGCCTCTCTAGACCAGCTGATGTTGATCCTTCCCCATGCACAAGGGCTGGGAGCCACAAGAACTGTGGCAGCCACTGAAGTGCATGAATGACTCAAGTTACTACAGGAGTCACTGCTTCTAAATGCAGCATTCCCTTGCCTTGGCATGTGCTCACAGCATTGGTTTGTGGTTTGATTTGTCCTCTCAGCACTGGTTCTGTGAGACTGGGACAGTGTTGGGAAAGGAGAGGGCAGCAGTGCAGCTCCAAACTGCACTATGGTGGAAATTTGGGTAGCTACTTCTTTCACAAAGTGCTTTGGTTTACCAAAGTCTAGGAGTTCCCTCAGTCCCTCCACGTGACAGGGGAGGGATGGGAGGATGGAGCACAGCCAGTGCCTCCAGCTGAGTCCCCCACCCTCCTCTGCCATGGAGCAGGTCCCTGGGGCCTTCCCAGCCAGGCGTGTGTGCTCCAGTGTGTGAGCTCATGGTCTGGTTTTGGCAGGGCTCTGCACACTGCAGCAGGAAAATAAAATAGATGTTTTGCAACCCCTTGGCAGAGAGCTGGGCAAAGAAATGTCCAAACTATTGTATGGAGAGATTTGTTGTCATTTATGCCATAAGCATGTCTAGGAAGGCCCATTACTGCAGATAAGAGCTTGGAAAACTTAGTGCCTTTCCCAAACTCTGGCAGTCTGGTAGCCTGCACCGTCAGGTCACAGCTGGCCACAAACCCACAATCAAATTATGAATTGACTCTGCTGCAGAGCACAGGGACATGAACACCCAGGGCCAGAGCTGAGCCCCTCAAGAGCACGTCTGCTCTGTCTGGGAGGAGCAAACATACATCTGTTTGCCACACAGAATTTGTGTAAAGCCATTTGGACCATTGGTGGTGTGGGTAATTGGTACTGATGACCAGCCCTGATGAAAATTAGGACCCAGCTGTGTCAGAGCATGGGTGAGCGTGGTCCTGGCCTCAGAGGCCAGGGAGTGCCTCCCTGGGTTTGTTGGAGCAGTGTTCCAGCACTGTAGAGGCAGAGTGCTGCTGTGTGGGGTAGTGCTGGGAAGTCCAGGACATTCTCTGGCTGAGAGCAAGCCTGGAACTCGGAGCCTCTTATCTCTACCTGTGATGATGGTGGGAGGACTACCTGTGCTCCTGGTACCAATGCCATCGGAATGTCAGGACACACACCATGGGCAATGCCATGCTGGGCTGCAGCTGAGGGGCCTGAGGAGCCTGAAATCTCCCATGTTGCTGTCCTCTCACCTTGGCATTCATGTTCTCTCCTAGGGCACCCTGGACCTGACCCTGAAATCCTGCGTAAGGAGAAAGACTGACTCCATAGACAAAAGGTTTTGTTTTGACATTGAAACTAATGAAAGGTGAGAGGCTTCGCATCCCCAAACCCCACGGGCTGCAGCAAATCCCTTTCTGAAGTCTATTAAAAACAACTTTTCTTCCTTTCCCTGCCTGTCGCTGGGGGAATTCCGCGCAGGTCCGGGACCATCACGCTGCAGGCGCTCTCAGAAGCCAACCGAAGGCTGTGGATGGAGGCCATGGACGGGAAGGAGCCGGTGAGTGTTCCTGGAGCTGTTCCCAGCTGGAATGCGCTGCCGAGCAGTGTCCTCTGCCGGCGGGTGCTGCTCGGGATCAGCGCTGCACGATCGCCATGGGCTCCATGCCATTCCCTCGGCTACCACTGGGGATTTTGGGTTTCCCCCTTAAATCTGGGGATGTTCCCTTGCTGTGCCAGCCCGCCTGAGAACCGGCCTTTCCGAGGCTGGTTCGCTCCTATTCCTGCTCCTCACTACCTGCCGGAGATGATGTTTTGTCTGTCTGTCCCTGCTCTTAGCCACCTTCTCGAAGATGTCACTGCCCACCCTGCACCCGTGTTCTCCCACCTTTCTGTGCCTACTGGTGTTTCCTTCCTTCAGTCTGAGCAAAGCTCAGAGCCCTGCGGTTTGCCTACAGAACAGAGAATTTCCCTTGCAATAGGTGCCCCACTGAAATGCAGGGAGGCAGCAGAAGCTCCTTGATTGTGCAGATAATGGGTTCTTGCCTTATTATAAAATGACATTTCTATGGGACATTGTCTTTTTGGCTGTGATTGCCTCTGGGTAATCTATGGGTGATTTATGAGTGACTCACAGGCGATCTATGGGTGATTTATGGGATGCTGCATTTTCTTTCAGAAATAAATACCAAATCATACTGATACTTTTGTTTCTTGCTCCCCCATTCCCTCTTCCTTTTTCAGATTTATCACAGTCCCATCACAAAGCAGGAAGAAAGTGAGTCACTTCTGTTGCTGTTCTTTGGGCTCTCACAGCCTCGAGGCCAGGCAGGGTTTTCCTTGCAGATACACTTATCCTCAATTCCTGCTGAGTAGCAGTGTTCCTGCTCCATGACAGCAGTGTCACTTCTGTTCTTGTACCACAAGTGGCTGGCACTGAGCCCAGATAAGAACAAGTCACACAGAACTGCAGCAAGCAGTTTTTATTTAGCCAGGAGTAGCGGGATGTAAGGTTCAATTTGCACCTCCAAACCCCAGTGAGAGATTCTGAGAGATCTTAACAAAGATTGTAATAGGGCAATAGAGGTGGCATTGAGTTCCTGGATCTCCCACCTACCACCGTGTCCCATGTCCCCTCTTGCAGCAGTGGGGTGTACCCTGCAGAGCCCTGGAACCCTTTGGGGCTCTGTTAGCTGGGTGAAACCTGCATTCTGTCTCAGAGCTCACTTCATCAGCACTGTAACTAGCTGGCTCTAATGAGCACAGAGGGAGCATTCCCAGAAGCATGAGCACAAACCTGTGTGGCCATGTTCACATCACTCACTGGGAGGAATGTGATTTGGGTCTCAGTGAATAAACATTCTCTCTTTGTAATAGATTAGAGCTGATAAGAATTACAGTGGTATCATAGCCCTCAGTATCAAGCACCAGGTGGGTCTGTGCTTATTCCTAGGGCAGGGCTAAGAGACGTCTGAGCTTGATGTTGCTGTTGCTCAGAGCAACCAGTATAAACCACCTGCTGAAAATGCAGGGATGCCATAGGATTCCCCAGATCAGTGGAACAAGCCCTGTGCTCAGCTTTCCTCAGCACATCAAGCTGGATTGGTTTTGCTTTTTAATCCTAGTGATGTAGGTAAGCAGAAATTACACAGTCCCATGATGGGGAAGAGCTTTAACTATAGATTTTGCTCTGGAAGTGATTATTCAAGTCTTTATCAGACACAATCCAAATTATTTACACTATTATTATTATTAAACACCAATTTGCAATTATTATTAAACACAGAGAGGGTGTAGGGAGCAGTGCTGCAACTCATAATAAATTCGAGGAAAAATGGGAACTAATAACTCCTTGTCAGGATGTCCAGAATGCCAGTGTTTTCCTGAGGATGTAGGGGATGCAGTGCAGGTGTGAACACTCTGCTGTGCTGGGGCACTGCAGCTCCGGGTGCCAAGAGGGGCTGGGGCTGGGGGTGTCTCAGGGCTCTCCAGGAGTGCTCAGTCAGCTAACACAGCTTCCTTGTCCAAAACAGTGGAGCTGAACGAGGTCGGCTTCAAGTTTGTTCGGAAGTGCATCAATGCAGTGGAGACCAAAGGTGAGGAGCTCGCCCGGCCTGGCGATTCTTCCCATGGCCTTGAGTTACCCTGCAGTTCCTGCAGTACAGTGTTAGTCACTGACACGGCACTTCAGCTTCTAGCTGAGGAATGCGTGTTCTTCGGGAGCAGAAATCCCACGTGGTCGGGAATGTTGTACCAAGTTGGTTGGGGTTGTATTTCTATCTTCATGCTGGTTTTGCTCATGGTTTTCTCAGTTTTGGCCCTGAGCACACCCACTGTTGGGCAGCAGGAGAACAGCTCCAGCACTGCGGCCGAGGGTGGCTACAGGCTCCTTCAGCCCCAGTCTGTGAAGCAGCAGAAGCAGGTGGCAGGGTGGCAGCTCATCCTCTGGGCTGTCACATATTGTCCAGCCTGCACCAGTGAACATCCAGTGAACATCACCAATGTGAGATGGGGGCCTGGATTCATCTCCAGATTTCTGGGGCTGTGGCAGCCAAGGCCAGCGGGGGCACAAAGACCCTGCTTGCAGAGCCAGGAGAAGCAGTGGCTCTGCCTGTCCCAGCACTGGCCAGTGTTTTCAGATTCTCTTTCAATGTGTTTGTCTTCTGTGAGGGGTTGAGCAAACCCATGACAAAGCAGCACCCCCCAGACATGGGGTATGTGGGCTGGCGTGTCCCATGCCCTGGCCGTGCTCACCTGACCATGACATGGTGACCACGGTGGTGCTGGTGGCCACAGCTGCTGGGGGTGAGTGGAGCCCCTGCCTGCAGAGCCCGGGGAGTGGGACAGGGCCCGGGATATGGGACAGAGCCCGGGCTGTGGGACAGAGCCCAGCAGCAGGAAAACAGTTCCACTAGATGGGGCTTTTGGACCACCAGCGGGAAACCTCGGCTAACGCTCTTGGCTTTGTCCTTTTAGGAATCACTACGGAGGGCGTGTACCGGACCGTTGGCAGCAATATCCAGGTGCAGAAGTTGCTGAATGCCTTTTTTGGTAAGAATTAATTATTCTGTCCTGTTCTTGAATTGTTTGTGAGGGACAGAGAGGATCGGGTTCCACAGTGAGAAATGTCCAGCAGGCGTTTTGGTCCCTGCGACCCCTCTGAGGCTCATTTTCCCCTTCTTTCCTGGGATAACACGATGAGCTGGACTGGGAAGGTGGCCTTCGCAGGGAGCCCTCCACCCTGGTGTAAGGTTTTTCTCTGGAAGGATGGGGACACCTCACTGTGTGCAGTGTGTATGTTGAGGAGTCAATGTACATGTTCAGAAGTCAATGGATGCATTCCTGCTGCAGGCCTTCCTATGGCTGGATCTGCCTGTCACACAAGCTTGGCAACTGGGGACAGTCTTAATAGTCTGGGCAGGTTGTGGGGCTCAGCAGCGCTTCTCTGTGCCAGGACAGGCACTTCTGGGCTGGGCCCTGGGTGAGGCCATTGTACCCTCACCTCATGGTCAGCTGCGAGCCTCTTGGGGGACCTCTGGGGTCAATCCCCACCTGCCCAAGGCCAAGACATTCTCCCCAGCCCTGACCAGGGCTGGAGCACAGGGCAGGGATTGCATTCACCTCTCTGCCTGCATGCCTCGGGCTCACGCCAGCTCAGACATCTGATCTTAATGCAGCATTCAAAGGCTTTGGTGGTTGTTTCCTATTGCTTCTACTCTGGATGTTGTTTATTAAAACCCTGGTTTGTACTGGTGTCTGGCTGTGCCCGATTCTCACAGAGCCATGACTTCAGGCATCTGCCCAGTTCCACTGGCCTATGACTCATTGCTGAGCCTCAGGTTCTATTGCTGCTGATTCTCACCCTCCTCTGTGGTTTTCTTCTCTGAATCCCACCAGTGAGTGGCTTTTTGTTTTGTTTATCTGCATGGGTCTGGGTAACCACTTGCCATCCCACTGCATATGAATGCACAATGAGAAGTCCAACACCACAGAAATAACTGCTGCAGCAGCATTTCATCCTTAACCAATCTAAGGAGATAGATTTAATTTTTTTTTAAATCTCTAGTCCTATTTATTTTTAAACATAAATCCTGCTGTTTATTTCTGTAGTCCAGCTTCCCCCATCCTACAACCACATCTTTCACTTCATGGCTCCACAGACATTATGTGGTTTATCAGTGGGGGTAGGCAGAAGCAAACTGTACTTCCATGCTGCTGAGCTCCCCTCTCCGTGCAGCAAGAGGGAATGCTTCCAGACCAGCCTTCAGGGGAGTAGCTGCAAATGAGGGATTGGAGCTGGCATTCAGATTACTTTGGATGTCAGAAAGCTTGTCTTGGACCTGTTGAAATGCGTTGTTGTTTCTGCCAGCCTTGAGAAAAAATAAACAATAGAGAATATGCTCTCAGTGACTTTTCAGCACTGCTTAAATTTTACCTGGTGTTCCCTCTTTGTCCCTCATCAGCACTGCTCCCCAGCCTCTCCAAAAATCCTGACACTGGTGCTGGTGTTCTGCTTTTCCCAGCCATGGGAATCAGGAGCTCTCTTTTGTGTGCTGCTGTGGCTTCGTGTGTCTCAAGGGGAAACCCCCACCACAACCAGACTGTTTATTAGCAACCTCTAAATGAACTTCGTTCTAAAATCTTTTCATTCTTCCTCCAGATCCAAAATGCCCCGGGGATGTGGATCTCCAGAGTGGGGATTGGGACATCAAGACCATTACCAGCTCACTGAAGTTCTATCTCAGGTAGCACTGCAGGTCACACCTGCCCAAGGAGGCAAAGGGGACTGGGGCTAATCCACATGAAAGGTGCAATGAGCTGCCAGATATCCACATCTGGCTGTTGAAAAGGGCAAAGTGACAAAGGCTTTGGGAAGAGGAATGATAAATATGGGTGTTGCAGAACCCCCCAGTCCCATGGGATGAGCTGTTTCAGTGATATTGACTGCAGAGGGAGATGCCACTGGGACCTGGTGGCACTGAGGGATGAGCCAGTTTGCCCATCAGTTCAAGATGGGTCACAAGTGGGTCACAATGCCCTGCAGAGCTCAGTTTTCTTTCTGGTTGTTGCAGGAACCTGTCTGAACCCGTCATGACGTACAAGCTCCACAAAGAGCTGGTCCTGGCTGCCAGTAAGTCCCACAGCTGCCCCACTGATGGTCCCTGGCCCTGCTCTCCCCAGCCAGGGTCCATCAAAATCACTTGGCAGAGCTCTGCCAGCCCGTGGTGTCCAGCTGCTTCACCTGTAGAAAGAGCAGTGACCCTCTCCTCCGAGTGCTCATCTGGGCAGGGGATGTGGTGCTGGGTGTTCCCTT
Source organism: Corvus cornix cornix (assembly GCF_000738735.6). Taxonomy (NCBI): domain Eukaryota; kingdom Metazoa; phylum Chordata; class Aves; order Passeriformes; family Corvidae; genus Corvus; species Corvus cornix. The sequence continues at coordinate 1,592,952 of NC_047058.1, read as the reverse complement.
CCCTCCTTTGCTACTGCAGTGCCCTTCCCTCAAACAGGGTCTTGTGCTTTTGGAGGGTCTGGAGAGCCAGAGGATATTACTCACTTGAAAGCAGCTCAAGTGTGCCACAAGAATTGTTTCCCCCTAGTATTGATATATTTATTTTAAAACCTGTGAGGGAATGGGACGGTGCTGTTGCCACTCAGATAAGTAGGTATTCCCTTTAGGTTGTGAAATTTGTCCTGGGATGTTGAAAACAGAGTGTCTACCAGCACATGGAAGACATTTCTCTGCTGTAGTTGTTGGGATTGAGTCACAGTTGGGAATAACAGAGGTCAGGCAAGAAGCAGAGGTGTAGTGCCAGGGCTTCACCTGTGCTGAGCCAGCCGGTCCTCAGCTGTCACCTCGTTGTGGCTGTTGCAGATGAGCCATGACAGTTGTGAGCCCTGTGAGGGAGACGGATGCAGGGAGCTGGTCATCACCATCAGCATGGGAGTGCTGGCATTTGGAAATGTGTGACATTAGAGCTTCCCTCACCTCACTGTGCCTCCAGAAGTCACTGGGAGAGTGCCCACTTCTTCTTCATGTGTCCCTCTGGAGAATGAAAAACACCCATTCTTTCTTGGAAAGGGAAATGTTCCACCACTTGCTGAAGATGGTCAAGCCCAGGATTTATTAGTTTCAGAGCTGGTTAAGCCCATGATGTGTGGGCAAGACCTTTATCCCTTCCCTGCCCTCCCTCAGAAACTTGCACCATTGAGCTTCCCAGCCACCCAGACCCCACACCATTCTTCTCACACCAGGTATTTTATTGTTTCTTGATTATTTATGCTTCTAAGGGTGACTTCTTTGGCTCAGGGACTTAGGTTTTTGCCCTGCAGGATATTTTAGGTGTTGTTCAGTGTCAGAGCTCTCTGGGCTGATAGGACTCCCAGAGGGAAGCTGTGTGCTCCCAGGTGTGTGGGACAAGGGTGCGAAGGGGAGGACCTGCCCATGCCCAGCCTCTTTTGGCATGTGTCCCCGGGCTCCTTTTCAAGCTCCATTTCTTCCTCTTTCCACTTCATATTGTTTCTCACAGTGTTCATCCTGTTGCTATGAAATCTCACTTCCCTCTGCTCCCCATCGCTCCCATGCTGTGCAGGGAACAGCTTCCACAGGTTTCCTTTGGCTTTATATTTCCCTGGTGTATTTAGTTTGAAAGTGTTGGGTACAAATTCTTCTTTGTGTTCCTGCTTTCCAGAGTCCGAGAACCTGGACTACAGGCTGGGAGCCATTCATGCACTGGTCTATAAACTGCCTGACAAGAACAGGGAGATGTTAGAACTCCTCATCCAGCACCTCGTCAAGTAAGTAGATGTTTTCCTCTAAAACCAAAGAAAGAGAATAATGGAATCAGCAGAACAAGCCTTTCTGGGAGGTCAGGTTCGCAAAATTTAATCCACCGTAGTCCCCTTGCAATCCACTTTCCATGTGGATTGCACAAAGGGGGTGACTATCCTTGCTGCCCTCTGTGTCAAGTGATGCTTCTCTTTCTGGTTGCTCCTTCCATCCTTTCAGACATGCACAGAGCAGGAAATGATTTAAAAATGAAAATGTCCTCTGAGAGCAGGGGCTGTAAATTGTCACCCCTCAGAGATTTGTTGCAAACACCATAGTGTGCTCCCTTATATTCAGTTCTCTTCCTTCAGAGAGAGGGAAAATTAAAGCCAGAAGTCAATTCTGGATAAAAAGGGTATTGGAATTAAATCATTCCTTTTGTGTATATGCTTTGCAGATAACTTTTGATTACAGAGTTAAAGAGGAGCTGGGAGTGGGAAGAGATCAAATAAAGATGCTGTCAGCACATTGCTCTCTCCAGCATCTGTCCAAGCCAAACTTGTGTGTCAGAGCTAGAGCCATGTTTGTCACTGCTGGGAAACAAACTCTCCTGAAACACAACAAAGAAAATTGAATGACTGATTCTTAATGTATCTGGGATTTTGGGTTTTTTTCTTGGAATAAGATCTGTTTGGAAAAAGCAAACCAAGCCAGACTCTATTCCTCCTTCCCCTGCTCTCTGCAGCGTCTGTGAGCACAGCCGGGAGAATCTGATGTCACCGTCCAACATGGGGGTGATCTTCGGGCCCACCCTCATGCGAGCACAGGAGGACACTGTGGCAGCGATGATGAACATCAAGTTCCAAAACATCGTGGTCGAGATCCTGATCGAGCACTTTGGGAAGGTACGGGGCAGCCCCAGAGCAGCTCTGGCTGCTCCAGCCTGCTCCTGCAGACTGTTGCTGTGGCAACTGGCAGCACTCTGGCTCCTTCTGGAGTCTCCTTGGGCTGGCTTTATGTAACACGCTGCTCTGAAAGGCTTCAGGAGGAAGCAAAGGGTAGCAGGTGTGTTCCTCAATGCTGCTGTTATCTGGTCCCAGAGGAAACAGCGAGTCTGGGCATTTTTGCCTTTTCTTTTTAAATAAGGGGAAGCTTTATTGAAAAAACACTATTGTATGACTGGACATTACAGGGCTCCACTCTTTCCTTTTCTAGACAGGAGCTAGGCCAGAGCAGAATTGGTTTTAATGGGCACAGTCCAAGATGTGACACTGCATAACTGTTGAATCAGTGGAAAAAACCTAGAGCAGACAAGTGTTGAACGGTTGATGAAAGTAATTCAGCTGTAGATGCATTCAGATGCAGATACAGGGACAATGTGGAGATGGTATGGGCAGTCTGAGGAGGTGTTCTGTGGAGTGAGGGGGAGTCTGAGGGAGCTGCTGCCAGGGGTGGAGCGGTCGGAGGAGCTGAGGCTGGTGCCTGTGGCCCTAGGCCATGCTCTCACAGGACAGAGCCCTGGAGAGCCTCCAGTCTCATCTGCCTTCCATGGATTTGCGCTGGGTATTTCAGCCTGGGTATCACCCGTGTGCCCAGCCAGGGTCTGGTTGCTGGGGTGGTGCTGAAGATGCATGTGCAGACAGCAGCTTTGTCATATGGAGTTCTGTCTTTGCAAAGCAGAATATTGCACTGTGTCTGTGCTCACACTTGCTCTCAGCAATACCCGACACTGACTCAGGGGTGTCAGGTGGCTGGGGGATAACAAGAGCTGGGTGTTAATATTGAAAGCTGGAGCATCCAGCTTGCATCCAGAGCAGCAGATCCCAAGCAGGGAGCAGACTACTGCCCTGGTAACAGCTCTGGGTTCCAAGGAGTGAGTTTGCTCCTCCAGCTTTTCACAGCAGAGTACACGGTATCCAAACCTCTCTCATGCCTTAGCGGCAGGAAGCAGGTAGAGCCGTTCATTCAGGGATGCTGTTTGCTGTGAGGGGGCTGAGGCAGCTCCCGGCATACAGGGCAGCACATGGGCAGGAGCAAAGCTCCATTTGGAAAAGGAAGAGGCAGCTAAAGCTGGAATAGCAAGGTTCCTGCAACAGGGATGTGGAGCCAGAGCAGCCAGGTGAGGACTGCGTGGGGGTATGGGACCAGATGACGTGGTGGGAGTCAGCTATAATGCCAAGGATTGAAACAGGATGAAAGAGCTCAGAGAGGCTTCTGAGTACCCACACCAGAAGCTCACGGAAACACCAGCCAATTCCTTTGTAGGTCTCTATGAACACTCGTAATAAGTTCCCACAGAAAAACGGGCACTGGTTTGTGTCTGGGATCTCACACGCTCACTCCACAGATGAGGCTCTGTGCTCCCCTCCGTACAGCCTGAGGCACAGTCTGAATCAACATACCCTGCCACCTCTGAGAGCTGGGATGACAACTTTAATTAAGACAGATGTCCTTTTGCTTGCTTTTAATTTCTCCAGCAATAAGGTTAGATTAGTCACTTTTATTAGGTTGAGTTTATAAGTTCAGCATTGGAGCCGAGAGCATCTTCAGCTCACACATGAGCAAACAGCTCAGATGAGTCTGGAGGAAGAGGGGATGTGGGTTATATGGTACAATCTGAAGACTCAGAGGACAAAATAACTATTCATGAAGTGTTTCTGGATAATTGCTTTTCCACAGCTCATGTTTCAATGCCGTGGTTAAATTAAATAGGTTGACTGTTCTCCTTCCCTGTACAAACCTACTTAAGGTGAGGGTCTGTCAATATCTTGGTACTTTTAGGTTATTTAACTTGGATTTTCAATTAGATGTAAATCAGAGCCTGCACCCACGTCTTAAACAGAGTCGTTTGTGGTGGGTTTAGCTTGGGTTTCAGGTGTTGAAAACAGTATTCTCTGGTACCTGTATAAGTGTCCCTGGGGAGCTTAATGTTTCTTTTAAAAGCAGGATTGGATTCTGGTCAGGATGTAAGGATGAGGTTGATATTTCCAAAAAAGTTCCCTCCTGCAGGCAATCCTTTACTGCTTTAATAATACACGAGCTGCTGCTTTTAATTCATGGGCTGTTATGTCACAGCAAGTCCCTCTGAATCCAGGCAGAGAGGGTGCTCCAGACCTTGTGTTTTGGAGTGGGGAACATGTCCTGCCCCTGCCCAGGGCAGAGCCCAGCAGGCAGTGAGCCAGCCCTGTGCCACCAAACCATAAGTGTGGAGGTTTTTTTCCCTGAGTGGGTGTGGAATCTTCCCTCACTGGAGATACTCCAGAACTGTCTGGACACAATCCTGTGCCATTTGCTTTAAGGATACCCTTGCTGAGCAGGGAGGATGGACCAGATGACCCCCTGTGGGCTCTGCCAGCCTGAACCATTCTGTGATGCTGTGTTGTTCCTCCTCTCCTCATGCAGAGTGAACCAGGGTGTCAGGAGCAAAGCCTGGTCCCAGCACACAGATTTATCCCAAGCCAGCCCAGGCTGGGCCAGAGCAGCCTGACCATGGGGTGTGGGGAGCCATCGGCCACTGCCTGCCCTCCCCAGGCACACACTTGGGACCAAGGAGGTTAAACTAGGGACATGTTTTCCTCTCCCATCCCCCATTTTGGTCTCCCAGGCCTGCTCTTTGGCGTGGAGAAGAAGGAATATACTTTTGGTTTGAATTACCAAAATGAGGCATGTAATCAAAGCAGAATGTTACATTTCTTCATGTTAAGATTTTTCTGGGTGATGCAATAAAGTTGTTTTTCCATATCAAAGTGTGGCCCAAGGGTGTGGTGACCTGGCATGCTGGTGGGGCTAGCACAGCTCTCCTCCTCTGGGCTGGAGCCAGGAAGGGACCAGCTCCACATCTCCCAGGACAGCCTCTGGGCTCAGCAGCTCAGGCCAACCCTCCACAGTAACTCAGGCTTTAAATCCCTAATAAAACTTCAATTAACATCCCTGGGAAGAACACAAGAGCAGCTGCTTTGAGCCTTGATATGATGTTTCAGCTCTTCAGATGTAATTCTTTTTCAGCTCTTAAAAAAAGCCCTGACATAAATAAGAACTTCTCAATTAATGACCAGTGAGAAAAGGAGATAAAACTCCTCAGTAGCATTGTTTGTATGCCAGTATTTCATCCCAGGTAATTTCCTGGTGCCAAACGCATCATTGTAAGCCAAGAGCTGAAGGGTTTTAGTGTTAGATCTGAATCAATGCAAGGTTGATTTGGGTGTTTCAGGGATTGTACCTCTTCGACGGTGGGAGTCTTGATGTTGCTCAGGAGCTGTCAGCTCCAAAGCCTCAAAGCCTCTCTCATCTGCTCCAGGAGAATTTGCTTCTACAAATTTTCTCTGTTTGTGATCTTCCTGCTGAGCCACAGGGACAGTGTCAGTGGTGGGGACAGTGTCAGTGGTGGGGACAGTGCTGTGGTGGGGACAGTGTCAGTGGTGGGGACAGTGTCAGTGGTGGGGACAGTGCTGTGGTGGGGAGAGTGTCAGTGGTGGGGAGAGTGTCAGTGGTGGGGACAGTGTCAGTGGTGGGGACAGTGCTGTGGTGGGGACAGTGCTGTGGAGGGGAGGGTGTTGTGGTGGGGACAGTGCTGTGGTGGGGACAGTGCTGTGGTGGGGAGAGTGTCAGTGGTGGGGACAGTGCTGTGGTGGGGACAGTGTCAGTGGTGGGGACAGTGCTGTGGAGGGGAGGGTGTTGTGGTGGCCACTGTCCCCCTCTGTGCTGGGTGGGAGCACCTGCATCGGGAGGTGAGGCAGCGGCCCCTTTGTGTTGGGTCACCCGAACGTGTCTCCCTTTACAGATCTACTCTGGCCCCCCAGAGGACACCACAGCCCCCCCGGTGCCCCCACCCAGGGTGGCTGCCCGGCGGCACAAACCCATCACCATCTCCAAGCGTCCCCTGAGGGAAAGACCTGTCTTCTTCGAAGCCTCTGTGGAGGAGAGTGGAGGTCAGTCCGGCTGTTCCCTGATGCCTTACCTGCCTCTCGCCCCTCCTGCTTCCTGTAACACCTTTCCAGGAGCAATGGAGGTAACAGCAGTACAGCTGCACTTCCCGGGTCCTGGACACAGCAGGCAGTGAGGGCTGTTCACAGAGAAAGGAAAGCCAAAACCACTCATACATCATGTCACAAGTCAGACTCTGCGGGATTTGGGTTTTTCTGCTACCTCTGCCGCATTCTCCATTAGCTAAACTAAGGTTGGTTCTTGCACAGGAGAGGCCCAGAGGAGAGGTTTTGCGGCATCAGAGGCAAAGGTGCAAAAGGAACTGCATGGGGAGTTGAGATGGTAGCCAGGGAGGGCTGTGCTGTGGGAGGCCCAAGGAGGTCTCAAGCTGGCTCAGCTGCTGGCAGTTCCCCATCCAGAGCAAGAACTCCAACGAACTTTTTCAGGACCCTGTGATAGTATTTTCTAGATGAAGTTCCTCTCTGCTGTTAAATCCAGCTGACTGTAAGGAAATGCTGAAGTCCTTATAATAATGTTAAAGGGCACATCAGCTTAAAATCATGTTTCTGGACCTGATTTGCTCTAATTGTCACTGCAGGCTGTGCCCTGATTCCATAGTCACCAAAGAGATGGAAAGTCCCTTTCTCCATTAGTTTTCAGAGCTTTGATGATGTGTAGGTATAAAGTGCATTTTGTGACACTGGCAAAACATGATTGATTCACATTGCTCTTTAAAACCCCCAGACTGCTAATGCAGGTGGGGCTGGCTTTGCATTTCAATGCTTCCCCGACCTGGGAGCAGGAGCTTTTTCCTTGGACCGCTCCGAGGCTGCAGGGAGCAGTCGAGTTCATAGTAGAGCTCCGGCTCCTGGGTCTGTAGCGCAGCAAGAGGGCTGGGACGAATGGCTTTTGGAGGGACATCAGGTGCGGTACACAACTAACCCCACGGCTCCGTGCCCCCTTGTTTCTGCAGCAGAGCGGCTCGGCCAGACCCCAACGGCGGCGGCGGGGCGTGGAGGCCCCAAGCCCCTGCACCGCAGCCGCCCGCCCCGCGCCCGGCCAGGGGGGACGAGCCGGGGCGTCCCCCTGCTGAGAGCCGGCCCCAGCCGCGCACCGAGCCCGAGCTGGGGAAGCTGGTGAACAGGCTGCAGGACGGCGGGCGAAGCCGGGTGGCAGGGCAGCCAACGGGGTGGTGACCAGCCCTGCCCTGAGGACCGCCACGCTGCAGGCCAGGAGACCGGCGCCCCGGCCCCCGGGCATCTGTGGCAGAGAGGGTGAGTGTGCGCCGGGAGCCTGGCCAGAGCCAGGCAGGAGTGCCCTGCTCCCGGGGGAAGCCCGAGGTGCCCGAGTCAGCCCTCCCTGGAGTGGATGGTGGGCTTCTCCTCTTGAGTCCTCTTGAGGTAGCTCAGCAGGAGGGGCTGGGAGAACAGAACAGCCTAAGGCATGGGGCACAAGGTAAAGTCTGACACTCATTCCGTGTTGCCTTGACCCTTAAAGTATTTGAAGGGTTAGGTGAATAGCAGGGTTGGCTGGATCTTGGGGAAAAAAAGCAGCAGAGGAGAGGACAGGTAGTGTCATTGTCCAGGATAAAAGCTCAGGTGCAGAAATCACCAGTTTGTGCTGTTCCTCTTCCTTTTGCAGAGCGGCACTGCACAGGGTTTGGTTAAGAACACCTGTCATTCCCAGGAAATATCAACTTCACAGTCAGCAGCTACATTCAGTTTGTCCTTGCAGGTGCAGCTCCAGCCCCTGTTCCCAGTGCCAAGAAGGCTGTGCTGGGGCAGGTAGTGTGGCAGCTTCCTTTCCCTGGACTCTGTCCCTCTATTCTGGCTATTGGCCACTGTCAATGAGAGGGTGTTTTGAGGTAGAGGGACAGAACTAAACCCACAGACCTGTACAGTGTCCCTTCATAAATATCTGGCCTCTGCCAAAGCTTCCTGCTCAGTGTCTGTCATCTCCATCCCTGCAGGTGATTGTGACGGTGTCCCTAAGCCACGTTCCCATGGTGATAAGCCTGTGATAACGCGTCCCCCTGTGAGACCTCCGGATCCTCCGTGCCGGACTCCCATCCCTCCAAAGCTGGAGCAGAGGCCAGATCTGATAGCAGGGACAGCAGAGGAGATGCCCTCATCTGTGTAAGCCAGCAGCCCGTGGTGGGTGCATGGTGTCGGCAGGGACACCTGGGGGCTCAGTGGCTGGAGCCTGTGGATGTCCCCTTGACACCGGTGCGAGTGCAGGTTTGAGTGTCACTTGGAAAGCTGAGCAGAGGGCACGGCTGGGAGGGGAGTGGGGCCACAGCAAAGACATACACAAAGCTTTGGAGCTGCTCAAGCACAGCCCCAGGCATGAGCCTTGTCCCATCCCCTTCCCTGCTGTTCCTGGGTCAGTGGAGCTGAGCCCCTTCCTGCCCCCAGCAAACCTCTTGAACCAGACACTTTCTGGGGCAGGACAAGATCCAGCTTGGATCTGCTTAAGGAAACTGGATGGAGTTCAGCTTCTTCTCATTCTCAGGTTTCTTTCCGATTTTAAGAGACTCAGAAACCCTGCTGGATTAAGTGGGAATTAACCAAAAGAAAACAAAAGGTGCCATGAGGGTCAGTTCTGTGCCAGAACTGCCTGGGAGAACTTCTCTTTCTTGAGCACGGGCAGGAGCACATAAACACTGAAGGAAAGATCTTAAAGGGGATGGATGCGTATGGGATTATAGGCAATAGCATGGAAATAATGACTGGATGTGGAACTCGGTGCCATGGCTTAGTTGGTGTGGTGGTGTTTGGTCAAAGGTTGGACTCATGATCTTGGAAATCTTTCCAAAGCTAAATGATTCCATGATTCTGTGGTTCTATAAGCAGCCCAGCCAAAGCGCTGGCAGGTGGTGTGAGGGTGGAGCGGGTGCAGAAGGAGCCCGGCTGTGCCTTGGCACAAGAACTGTCAATTGAAGGTGATCTCTGCAGTTCTGTCCATGCTACAGCTCATTCCCCTGGCACAGAGCAGATCTCATTAGCAAATTGTCAAATCAGAAGAGAGACTTCTGTTTTCTTTGCAGGGTGGCCTCTAGGACCAAGTTCTTTGAGACAGCTTCCCGAAGAACAGGCAGGTAAGGCTGGCACCAGGAAGGTGGCATGTGGAGAGCAGCAGTCCTGCAGTACAGGCTCTGAGGCAGAGCCAGCACAGACAGCCCCAGCCCCAGGCTTGCCTTGTCTCGTTCTCACAAACAGCTGAGGGGCTCAGCTAAAATGCTGAAACTAAACAAGGAGCACAAAGTGTAAAATGTGAGTCTAGATGCAGACTTGGTAAGTTAAATCTGAAAAGTGAGAAACATCCTGTGGATCCCTGTTACCATGTGTGTGGATCTAGTGGTGTAGTTAGTGCCCACTGTACTCCAGCTCAGTGGGAAGATCAGGGCATGAGTGAGGTGATGAGGGCTGGTTAGGTCTCAGCAGCTGCCAAGAGAGCATGGCTGGGCCAGCACAGGGGGTATGCAGACAGGGAGCTAGGGGGTTATGGGGACACAGCATGGGCACCAAAGCCCTTGGCTTTGAGTGGCGGCTGGTGCCATTTATGATAACATTTGCCCAAATAAGCTCCAGCTTCCTGCTCTGAAAAGCTGCCAGCCTCTGCCCAAGGGAGAGCAGGTTTGTGTGTAAGTCTGAGAACTCCTGCTGCTGGTGCTGAGGGTGAAATCATTTGTTCTATTGCAAAACAGACCCCTCCCTGCCCATTACCCAGCCTCGAGCAGCTCGTGGAGCTGAGTTGAAGCTTGCTTCTTGCGTTCATTATTTTCTCTATTTTTCTACTTCCTTTTATCCAGTTCTTCATCACCCCAAGGCAGGATCCCAAGTGATGAGAGCTGAGGGTAAAGGTACGTGTTTATGACAACAAATCAAATAATAAACTGAAAGCAGACATGTAATACAAAGTCAGCATTTATGGGGTTGTGGGAGTCCAGTGGTTCTGCCATTACTGGTGGATTTGCACTGCTGCACAGAGCACAGAGCTTGTTTTCTTCTTCCAGGCTTTGTAAGCACACCTCAGCCCAGCTGGACCCAGGAGACTTTCTGTGCTTGTGACCCAGGAGTCATAGCTGAGCCTTGCCAGCCCCAGTGTCCTGGAGAGCAGCTATCTTACTGGACAATGATTTCCAAGCCACAAGTGGCTCAAGAAATTAGGAGAGGGAGACCATGATGGTGAGCAGGTCCTGCCCACACATCTGTGTTGAACTGTTCCCTGCCCTCCCACCTCTCCTCCCTGCAGGCTGTGACAGTGCCCGTGTGCCCGCACAGGTGACGGCAGCATGGGCAGGGCTGGGGGACACTGACCACCTGCGGAAGGGACAGCAGAGCCCCTGTTCACCTGCTCACTTTCAGAAAACACCTTGAAAAGGGTGTTTGGACAGCACAGGGGCTGAGTCCATGTGTTTGGATGCAAGGGCAGAGCAGCTGCAGGCCCCCTTGCCCTGAGAAGCCCCTTTGTGTTTGTGTCCCTCACTTGGTGAGCTGTGCTGTGGTGTCAGTGTGTGGAACAGCCGTGCCTGGGAATGCTGCCCATGGTGACGCAGGCTGGGCAGGGGCTGGGGAACCACTGTGCTCAGCTCTGGGATGTCTCCTCATCTCCTCCTGGATGTCCCTGGCCTGGGACACCGCACTGACAGACGTGGCTGGGCCAGGGGCTTGGCCTGAGCCACAGCCGCAGCCTTGCCTGGGGTCAGCTCTCAGGCAGCACCCTCGGGTCAGCAGCCTCCAAGGGTGCAGCTGGGGCAAGGGAGCAGCAGATGCTCCTCCTCCGCCTCTTCCTCCACTGCCTCTTCTTCCATGTGAGCCACACTCACCAGATCCACTTCTCACAGGCCCACCAGCAAGTGTCCATCCTGGGTGATTGCGGTGGGCCAGCACAGAGGTGCTGAGCATCTGAAACTCACTGTTTGTGGGTTTGTTTTTCTAAGAACTGCCCAGTTTCTTGTTTGCTTGTTTATTCATTTCCAGTATGAGATGCCCAGTCTGTCCCTCAGCTGTGGCCCTGTGGTTGATGTCCACTGGCCAGGGAGGTGTCCCTGGCCAGGACCTCTGTGCAGCCCTGTAGTAGTAGAGGCCTGTCTGTTGCTCCAGCTGCCGCCGGGTCCCAGCTCTAGGGCTGTGCACAGCAGCAAGCGGCTTCCCTGCTTCCTCCACCCACCCAAAGATGATTCCCCCATTTTGAATGGTTTTCTTTAGGTGCTGAGAGCATTTCCAAAACAGTGGCCAGACATTCCACAGCTGCTTCCCGGGTGCTCCGTCCCTCAAGCGCGCTGTGTCCTGCCTGGCGCAGGTCCTTCTCACCTCCTGGCGCTTTGCCTCTGTGCCATCTCATGTCTCTTATTGCTGAATGTCACACACTGGCACTCACGTGTGTCGTGTCCATGGTGCTCTCACTCCCTTGGCTTCAGCAGCGCCCCAGCTGCTCCCTCCTTTGGACCTGTAACATGAAAGTGGCTTTAAAACCAAACCAGCCCTGTGCTGTGGCAGTTGAGGCTGTGCCACATGCACTGGTGGCACCTGGGGCTGTGCTGGGCCCCTCCTGCTGCAGCTCCTCACCAGCAGCATGAGGACAACACACAGTGGTTCTGATCAGGGATCTCTGAACAGGTAGGATGGAGCTGAAGCTGGAGGGAGCCACTCTGACCAGCCTGGCAGTGGGGCCACCTGCCTGCAGAACATCAGCCCCTGGCCCTGGTGGGGTGTTGGGCCTGTGGTTCCCACACAAAAGGCCAGCGTTTCCCAACTCTCTTTCCTGCTTTGGGCTGCTGTTTGGGGACCCTTCAAGCCTGTCAGTTTGGGAAGGTCCTTGAGTTACTGCCAATGTACGTGGCTCTGGAGGCGACATTCTGCGGGAGCAGTGGCTTGTCACATCCTCCTCTGGCTCGTGTCCACTGCCCAGCACAGACCTCCAGGACAGAGCCAGGCTCTGTGGGTAGGGAGAATCCAAGGGTGGTTGGGTTTCAGTCTGACAGCATGAGCAGTGGGGAGAAGCAGCTTCTTGCAGATGTATTTCATGGTGTACTTTTAAAGTTCTTTGTCACTTGTATGTCTGTGCCGATTTTTCCTGCACCTGTGGGTGCAGCTGAACACTGGGGACCAGCAGCTGGAGTGGTGGGGGGTGCTGGTTGTGCTGGCAGGGGGCTGTGGGGTCCAATCCCTGCTGCCGTGAGGTACAGTCCTTGCTGCTGTGGGGCCCAATCCCTGCTGCTGTGAGCACTGTCCCTGCTGCCAGTGGCCCAGGAATGACAGCTGGGAACGCGGGATCGCCCCGTGCAGCATGGCAGCCCCCCACCATCAGCCCCAGAGCCACTGTGCTGTGTACAAGCTTAGGTTACTGCAAGTGTTTATAAAGTTTCCATGAAGTGAAACAACCATCTCAGTGTGTTTTATTCCTCTTGTGAGAAAGGACCGCCCACAATTTAAATTGGGAACAATTTATTAAATCGTTAATACAACGATCAGAGGCTTAGATTGGCTGGCTGCCTTTACACAAAGCAAAGGGCAGCGCTCGCCGTGGCTTCAGATAACCTGTAGCCGGACAGCCTCAAGGGCTTTGACACCACATTTTATACCCCAAAGACCCCGCCCATCACCTCCCCTACACCCTCCCCTTAGGATCGATTGGCTGGTGTTTGAGTCAGTTCATTCGATCAGCTGGTGGCTTGCTTCCCGGTGTCTAGGGTCTTGTCATAGGAGTGGTCTTCACCCAACGATCCTCTTGCCTGTGCCTCTGTATGCAGGGGTCTCCTCTAAACGCCTCCTTCAATTACATCACTAATATTCTGGAACATTCCCGGCTCCTCCATTATTAAAATCTGTTATTTACATGAACTATAGCTATTATTAACCTCAATTGTAGGGAAGACAAGGATATTAACTTGACATAACATTAACTGTTCAGAACATCCAAGTACGTTATCCCATGACAATTAAACAGCAACTAGTAGCATTACATAGTAACCTCAACTCATTTCATTAACTAATTACCCTGTGTGAAAGCCAATTCCATCAACCTGTTTTTGACACTCTTCACCCCAGGCCCAAGCGCTGCCCCCACTGCCGCCCCCTCTGCAGGCGCATCCTACTGTGGGGTCCCAGCTCTGTGCCCTGGGGAGGCCACACAGGGCTGTGTCCATGGGACTGGGAGTGCCCTGAGCACTGCCAAAGCCCCTCTCTGGGTTTGCAGTCCCCAAAGCTGGTTTTCTGCACTTTCTGACTGGAGAAGCTGCCCTGCCAAGGCTGAATATTCCTGCACTGCCACAGTCCCTGGACAGCGTCCTGTGCCGTGGGTCACTGAGACTCTGGTTTTCCTGTGACCAATGGCTTCTTTCTATCTATCCAGCACTCTTCGCCCCTCCTCACGTCTGTTTTTCCCCACCTTTTGACATTGTGCACCAGTGTTTGCTTTTTCAGGCCTCTTGCTTTTCTTTAACAGGAGAGAACAGCTTTCTTTCTCTGAAATGGGAATCTTGCAGCCAGCTTTGGAGACCGGATTTCTGGAGAAGCTTGACAGATGTGACCACTCAGGAGGGTGTTCCTGGGGTCCCAGGGACAGCCAAGCTGCCCGCACAGCCGCGAGGGTCCCTGCTGGAGAAGGGGATCGTTCCCACCCACACCCTGCTCAGTGCTGGTCTCTGTTTTCAGGATCCTCCTGCGATTATTTTGTGCAGGCCCAGCCCCCACCTGTGGGCTCTTCAGGCAGCACCGGCTGGGTTTGCCAGCTCAGAGAGGTCTGTGCCGTGCCCTGGCTCCGGGCCCAAGCAGCCGGAGCACTCCCAGGGCGGGCATGGACACAATGGACTAGAGCAGCAGCTGGAGGATTTTCTGCTTGTTTTTTCTGGCTTCTTGTTTCTCTTAAAAGTTTCCTTGTGAGGCTGTAACTTTTCCAGGGCTGGATGCATTCAAAACAGCAGCGTTTGGGGAACTAAACTGATTCCTTTCCTCACTAGGCCTTGTATGAAGTGATCATGGACTGGAATCAGCACCAAGGCACTGCCCCAACAATCCTTGTCTCCCAACCCACAGGTGCCTGGCTTGCTTTCTTACAGAAAACATTTAGATTTAATATAAGCAAGAAAATTATCTTCCAGCACAAGTAAAACCTTTCAGGTTTTTATAGAGAGACAGTAACAAAACAAGCAGTTCCAAAGCTTGACCCTGAGCCTCAGTGAGTTCTTCCCAGAGGAAGAATTTGAAGAGGCCAAAGACTCTGCAGCAGACACATCTGTGTGATAAATTTAGAACTGAAATATACTTAGTGGAGCACTGACATCTGAAATTTATGTGCTACACAGAGACGCATGAAGGCGCTGGAATCCACCCACGTGGGACTCCTTGGAGGATCAGAGCCGTAGTTTTCAGCTCCGTAGTTCTCCCTGACCCATCCCACTGTGCAATTACCCATCTGGATGCTCTGAGCTGGGAGCAGCTCCGTGCACTGGGCGGGTTTCTGGCAGCCCTTAGAAGGTTTCTTGGCCCGTACACACGGCTGTAAATCAGGTCGGGCCACCAAAAAATCCTGTGATTGGCTTAGACAATCAGGAGATGCTTTAAACGAGTAAGGGACATAATGTTTTTCATTTTCTGTGTTTCAGAAGTTTAAGAAGTGCTTTAACAGCCTCTGCCAGTGTCTCTAAGAGCTCCTGCAAGGCAGAAGTTCTGAAGATTCTTGAAATCCTGTATAAAATGTGGCCATTCCCATGAAGGCTCAGAGAGGCAAGTCCCAGGAGCTCCATCCTCCCACAGCTCCATCCTCCCTCTGTGTCTTGCCCACCCTGGCTCCCTTCAGTGCCTTGGCCCCACAGGCTCTCCTGGTAGCCACCACACTATGCCACCACATCACACTACTACATCATGCTACCACACCGTGCCACTGGACCCACCCTGCTCCTATGGGATGGGACACAGGGCATGCCAGGCCCTGCTTGCCCTCCCTTTGGCACCAGCCTACTGCTGGCAGAGGAAGGCAGCACCAATTTCGGGAAAGGAGCAAACCCCAGCGTTAGCCGATGTCCCTTGTGTCAGGGCACTCGAGTCGGCGTGACCCCACTGAGGTCTGTGGCTGCCACCAGCTCGTCCTGGGAGCGCAGGCACAGCGCTGACACCATGGAAGGCACACAGGGCTGGCTGCCAGCGCAGCAGAGCAACAGTGCTGGCACTCCCAGGCCCCCAGGGAGGGGAACCGCTGCTGAAAGGGCTAGTTGACACAACTTGTCATTTAGGAACACAACTCGTATTTTAGGAAACAGAACTTCTTTCTGTTTTAAAAATATCCCACTTTCTGCTGTGAGGGCAAGAACATATGAATGACCTTAAAGCATGGGTCCATTTGGGGGTTTTCATGATGTTTCCATGTTTTCAGTTGTCTTCTTCTTCATGATGAACTGGACTTTCTCCAGTGAGCTTGGTGTGCTGTTCTGCTGGGGAGCCAAGGTATCTCCAAGGACAGCTCTGGAGCCCACCAGCATATGGCTCATCCCTAGTGCTGGCATGGTGGCTGTCACCATGCTGCCAGGCCACACAGCTCTGGCAGTTAGGAATGGTCAGACAGGCCTGTGGAATGGTCAAGCAGCTTCCCTGTGACCTGTAGGTCCTGGTGACCAGTGCGGGGGGGATGCAGGATGTAGGATGCGGGAGGCAGGATGTGCAGCAAAGGTGGCTGGAGCATAATGGGCCAGAAGGAGTTGAGTGACGTGGATTTTCCCTTCAGCCAGTTCCAACCCCGGCAGCCCCCAACCAGTAGCCTCAGTGTCTTCCCACAGACACTGTTCGAGCCACACAAGGTCAGAGCCATCAGAGACCAAGGCCAGTGTAAGCCCAGGATGTGTAGCTGCTGAGGGACCAAGTCCATCATCCCATGAGGTGCTGGACCAGTGGCTCCTGAATGTCCCTGGGTGGCCAAGTGGCCATTTGGCAGGTGACACTGGGGCTGACATGCTGTTACCCAATACACCACAACAGCCCTGAGGAGCTGAGGCCTGGCCAGTGTCCACTAAGGGTGAATTTTGAAAATAACACATTAATTTTTCACTGTGACCCAGAGCAAGGGATGGGATCAGATTCCTTGCAGATGACAAACCCAAGGGGTTTTGTTATCTTGGCACACTATTCTTCAGCTCATGGGGCACGGCGTGTGGACTGCTCCTGTGCAATTACACACCAGGCATTGCCAGCTATTTGTGGCCTGATGGGCTTTTTTTTTTCCAAGCTCTTTGCTTTGTCTCAGTGAATCAAATCTTGGCCCTGGGCAAGATTCACATCTGTGCCTTGAATTAACAAGTGGCTGATAAGCGTCTTCTTTATTACTTGGAGAGCATAGGTCAATTTTATAAAGACGTTCCAGAAGAATGGATTTATAACTGCTCGTAAAGATACTGAAAACAATGACAAGAGGAGGAGGACACTGGCCTTTATTAGCTCCTTGCTTTGAGAAATACATTAATCAACTGAAGCTCAATTTAAAAGACCCAAAGAGGAATATATGAAAGGATTAGCCAATTGATATGTAATTGAATTATGGGTTCAGGTGTGATTAATAGTGAAATCCGACTGTGAAAGAAAGCCTACAATGACCCAATGTACAACCTCATCTATTGGCAACTGACCCACTGATTCCCGGTGCCTTTGCTCGCTGGCAGCCGTCACACCCACAGCGATTTCATGCACAAAATTGACACAAAAGCCAAACGTAGGCGGAGGGTAGAGCTCCAGCAAACCGGATTCTGCATTTATTGGACTCAGAACAACAGCAGATTTTCAGGTTACAAAAAGAGCTGGACACCAAGTGTGAGGGGCCACCCCGTGGCACGGCTGAGGGCTTGCGTGGGCCCCAGGCACAGCTGAAAGAGCCAAAAATGAGAATTTTCATTTACCCCCAGCGCAGTGTCATTGGTTTCTTTACCTGGGTGCCAGGCAGGCCCCTCTGTTCGGTTACACAAATAAATGTCCTTCAGTCCTGCACGGGGACTTGTGAGTTGCAGTTGTCCCTAGGGCACCCTGCACTGCACCCCGCTGGCCCCAGCAGCATCTGTCACCACAATCCAGCCGCCATGGTACCAGAACACTGTGGGGCTCTCTCTTCCTTATCCAATGCATTCAGTTCCAATTTAAAAAAACCAAAACAGCTGTGTCAGAAATCCACCTAATTCCTTCTCTGGGAGAATTTACCCTCCAGTAATGCTGTAATTTGGGCAAAGCACTGCGATTCCAAACTGAGCCAGACCAGGTTGTGTGTGCTACACCTGCATCACATGGTTTGTGGGGGCTCCAGGGTCACAGCCCCACCGAAATGGAGCCAAGGCATCCCCAGTATCATGCTCAGCCCTCACCTTGGAGCCAGGTCCCAGGAAGAAACCAGCATCATACCCCAAAGTCTCTTGCCATTCCAAGGCTGCTGGCTCTTTTTCTTCTGGCAATCCTGTGCATTGGCTTCCCTCTTTCCCTCAGCTCTGGTGGAAGGAGCAATTGCAGACACTGGCCTTTGTTAGTGCCAGGAACACAGTTGTGGGCTGGGAGGCCCCCCAGGCAAAAAGGCACCAGCAATGAGCTTTTTGGCTTATTACAAAGAAAGTAAAATACTTATTATTAACTCTTATTATTACAGAGACATGTTAACAAAGAGAAACAGCATAAAATTGCCACAGAACACCAAACATCCAGCACAGAGAGCAGCTTTTATCCACTTGCTAAGGGTTCATGTGGGTGCAGAGATTTGCTCTGTGAGTCACAAGCACAGTGTCCCTCTGCTGCTGAAGGGAGTGAGTGCAGGGAGCAGGTGCCAGTGGGCAGGGGAGGCTCTGACCCACCCACAGGAGCTAGGACACCCTGCCCAAGGCCATCCGCAGTGTCCACAGGCAGCCCTGGGCCTGGAAACAGGTAGAACACAGACACCTCCCTGTAATCCCAGGATTCTGCCCAAATGTGTGAGGACACTTTGTGCAAGTGAAGGAGGGCAGAAACAAGGGACACTCTTGTTCCCCAAATGCATTGTCCCTATTGAACCTCAAGCAGCCACAGGAAAGCTGGAGAAGCTGATACCAACCCCAGCCTATGCCAGTGTATGCCCCATGCATGCCATGAAACAGGGGACCTTTCCAAACTGGGCAGCACCCAGCCAAAAAAATAATTAAAAGTCTCCATTAAATTGGCATATTCTGACTCAGTACCTCAGTATGCAACCAGAGAGGTCCTGCCCCACGTCCACCTCCCTCACCGAGCACCCAGTTCCCTGAGCCAAGCACAAAGGGCCTCTTGGACATTATGGCAATGGCATGCGGACGCTGCCGGTTCTCCAGACTCATCCACAGCCTCTCCAAGCAGACAGCTGCTGCCCTGGCTCTTGCTCCTGCTGAGCTGAGCTCCCTGCTAAGGCAGGGGGTGATGGCAGGAGCCGGTCAGGCTCAGGTGGGCACAGGTGGACAAGAGTGGGCACAGGTCCGTGATCCCTGCCCTGGGAATGCTGCATTCCATTGCACCATTTGATCTGGCTCACTGCTTCTGGCATGACACAGGGCTGAGGAAAAGTCCCTCCTGCCCTCACTAAAGGCAACGTCCTTTATCCCACACCCTCTGTTATGGAACAGTGGTCATCCATGCACAAACACTGCTCCCAGGGAGATACCAACATGTGTGTCCCATGTCCTCCATCTGCTGCCTTGGGCAGGAGCTGATGGGCTGAGCCATGAGCCAGACTGAGCCATGAGCCAGACTGAGCCAGCTCAAAACCCCCCGCACCTCTGAGATGAGCCAGAGCAGAGCCAGTGAATCCACAGGGGAACATGGACATGATTGGCTCCCACCTGCGACACCCGGGGGTCCCCACTCCAGGGCTCAGCCAGCCCGAGGGGAGCCTCAGGGACAGCTTTTTTGGGACTGTGAACACGGTGAAATTCTCCTTGCTTTATTAAAGCAAAAGTAGGCAAGAAAACACAGAAGAAAACAAAAAGCACAAAGATAAATGGCAGGAGTTGGACTTTGGTATTTTCTTAATTTGGTATTTCCTTAATTTGGTATTTCCTTAATTTGGTATTTCTCTTCTTCCCGGTTCCTGCAGCAGCTCATGAAAATCCACGTGGAAACAGCATTAATTCCCCCAGCAAATACACACACAGGTGCTGCGAGTCCTGGCTCCCACATCTCCAGGTAATTACATTGTAGGAACCCAACTTTGATGAACACATTGCAGAAGTTCACTGTGCTACTGAAGAGACAGAGAACATGACCTCAATGCCCCCAGCTGCCTCTCTGTCCTGGTCTGGGGGTGCTCCCCATGAGCTCCTGCCCCGCTCAGTGCTCACTGTCCAGAGCAGCTTCACACCGGGTGACACACATGGGGCAGGCGATACACAGGCAGTATCCTTTCCCCACTCCCCCACTTCTCATTTGCATGGTGCTCCCACCAGCAAAGCAGGGTGGGTAAATCCCTGTTAGGTTTGGCCTCTTCCCGGTCTCCCAGCAGATGAACACCCAGCAGGACACTGCCACACTCATTAACCAACAAAACCTTCACTGACGGGAGCCTGTGTGAAGCACAAAGCTCTCTCAAATTCCTGCTCCAACTGCTTGGAGCCATCCTGAGCTGATAACAGGGATCGGGCATCACTACCCATCTGCTCACTGAGCTCTGCTGTGAAGAGCCTGGGAAAGTTCCAGAAGACAGGGATGCACCAGCTGGAGTTTTTTACTGGTTCATTTGCAAATATCTGTAGCTCAGGCCAGCTCTGAAAATGCCAGCAGTTCCCATGCCACACCCTCTGGCATGGGGGAACCTCTGAGAGCAGCATCCCACTGGCTGCCAGCCAGAAAGTTCACCTATGGATTCTGTTGCTGCCTACATGAGAGGATTTAAGGAGGAGGAGTGGGATCAGAGCCATATCTAGCAGAGGAAGGAAAACCATTGCAAAGAAAGATCCTCCCCTTCAATTTGGGCTTTTTCCCTACTCCTTCATATAATGAAAAGCACATAAAAAGGTTGGAAAGTATCCAGAAATTGTTCATTTTACTGCAAGTATGCAAAGAAGCAGCTGCACCACGACGGCATTGCCTGGAGAGCTGGGCACAGCGTGGGCACAGGGCTCCAGGAGGGCACAGGGCTCCGGGTGGGCTCACTGCCCTGAGTGGGTGCACAGGTTGCTGTTTGCCTGTGCTGGCACAAGGATCCCTTGTAGATGTCTGGGTTGGTAATGCCAGACCATGTCACAGCCCATGATGGGATGTGTGACCCTGGCATGAGCCTGTGCATGTGGGGTCACTGACAGCCCTGACTGGGTCTGAGCAGGTGGTTTTGATGTACTCAGGATGTGCAGGAAGAGGGGAGCTAAAATACCACAGGGCACATAGGCTTGGCCGCTGTGTGTGTGCTGGGGGCAGACCGAGTGTGTGGGGCAATGCACATGGGATGGTGTGTGTGGGGTGGTGGGTGGGTGGGGTGTGTGGGGTGGTGTGTAAGGGATGGTGTGTGGGTGGGGTGTGAGTGCGTGGGGTGTGTGGATGGTGTGTAAGGGATGGTGTTTGGGTGGGGTGTGTGGGGATGGGGTGTGTGGGTGGGGTGTGTGGGTAGGGTGTGTGTGGATGGGGTGTGTGGGTAGGGTGTGTGTGGGGTGGGTGGGGTGGTGTGTAAGGGATGGTGTGTGGGTAGGGTGTGTGTGGGTAGGGTGTGTGTGGATGGGGTGTGTGGGATGGTGTGTGTGGGGTGGGTGGGGTGGTGTGTAAGGGATGGTGTGTGGGTAGGGTGTGTGTGGGTAGGGTGTGTGTGGATGGGGTGTGTGGGATGGTGTGTGTGGGGTGTGTGGATGGTGTGTAAGGGATGGTGTGTGGGTGGGGTGTGAGTGCGTGGGGTGTGTGGATGGTGTGTAAGGGATGGTGTGTGGGTAGGGTGTGTGTGGGTAGGGTGTGTGTGGATGGTGTGTGTGGGGTGGTGTGTAAGGGATGGTGTGTGGGTGGGGTGTGTGGTGTGGTGTGTACAGGACCATGTATGTGGGACAGTGAGTGAATGATGGTGTCCCCCCAGGCTGCAATCAGCCACTGCCATCAGCAGGAGCTGTGTGTGCTGCTCCTGAGAGCAGGAGGTCTCTTGGAGCTTCCCTTCCAGCCCCCCAAAGTGCCGTGGTGGCACCAGCCAGTTCCCACAGCCACCTCCCCATGGACAGGATTCAGAGAGGAGTCCCATAGTCCCACAGGTCCCGTTGATCCTGGCCTTGGTCTTGACTCCACAACACTCATCTGCTGGCATTGCAAAAATAGTTGGGGACAAAATATTTGGGACAAATGAAGGGAAGGAGCATAGCTGGAATCCCGGGTCTGCAGAGCCACGGCGGGAGCAGAGCAGGTGCAGGACTGGGCAGGGGATGCAGGTGCCCCAGGGGAGCCAGGCAGGTGTGAGGTCCGAGGGCATCAGGCACTTCCAGAGGTGGGTTTGGCTTTGTCAGGGAGCATCAGCTGGTGAGGACAAGACTGTGACTGCTGAGAGCCTGGGGGTCTGCAGGGCAGACCAAGACCCAGCTGGACAGGGCATAGGAAAAACATCACAGGTGGAAAACAGGGGCCAGCTGCCGTTGGGGGATTTCCACGGTCATCTTCCTTAGCAGGCCTTCCACTGCAGCCTGTCTGCTCCATCACTCGTGCCTCGGCAGCACAGGCAGGTCCCAGGGCCAAGGTGACCAGAGCAGATCCCACAGTGGCTGCAGGGCCTGTGAACTCCTCAGCCACAAATTCGCCTCGTCCTCCAGCTCTGCTCTGCTTCTCTTCTGCAGTGTTTGAACTCATCTGCTTCCCAGCACCATAATGCAAACAAAACGTCCGGAAGGAGGCTGGCAACATAACTCACACCCAAATGTGGAGCTGCAACCTGCTTTGTGTTCTTTTAATAAAAATCACCCCAAACCCACCAACCGCTGGCACTTCTCCTGTTGGCCTGTGGCCCTGGGCCACCAGAGTCACAGTGACAGAGGAGAACACTCAGACATGGTGCCGCTGCCCCCGCCAGCCCCTGTCCAGCACCGTGAGCAGCCAGAGCCAAGCAGAGGCCAGCACCGGGGGTTTGGTTCAGAGGTACCTCAGAAAAATAGAAATCTCAGGAATCCCAGCAGGTCTGTCACTGCCTGTCCCCTTGGCCACGGCGGCAGAGGGATTCCCCAAGGCACTGCAGGACAGTAGTGCAGAAGTAACAGGCAGGAGATGGCTGGAATAGAGGTGGCAGCACGGGGATCCCTCCGAAAGATCACTGTGCGTGGAAGTAGATAGGCTTGACTTTTCCAGACAGGATCTTGGGAACCTGCACAGAGATGATCTCGGCCATCATTTCCGGGTAGTCCACGCTCACCATGTGTGCCTTGATTAGAAGATCAAATGTAAACTGATGCAGGTCCTTGGCAATCTGGGGAAGGAAGGGAGCTGGTTAAAAAGTCCCTGGGCAGCGCTTTCTCTAGGAAGACACACAACAGAGGTCCCACCTTCCCTGGGAAAGGGAACCTGGATGAGACCATCCAGCACTCTCTCCAACTGCATCTGAACTCCTCCCATGATGGGGAGGTTGTTCCAGGGAATGATCATTCTCACTGTGAAAAGTTTCTTTCTTACATTGTTTCTTATGCATTTAGATGGACATGATGTGTATAGATGGACATTTCCCTGTCCTCTCTTACCGGATGCACGGAGTCCAGGACCTTGGTGAGCTGATAAAACCTCCGGGAGCAGGAGGTGGGGTTCTTCCTTTTGCAGGCAATGATACGGTCAAGTTCCTTAATGTAATTCATGCGGAGCTCATCGAAGAGCTTCTGATTCTTCAGGCCATCCACTGGAACTGGGTGGGATGGGAAGGAAACGGTGAGAGGAACCCAGAGAGTGACAACAACAGGAGAGGAGGAGGAAGGCTGAAGCAAGGGACATCCCCAGGCTCCTCCTGCTGATTCAAAGTCCAGGCACAAGAAAAGCACCAGATGCCTCAAGGGCAATGCAGCAGCAGGTGCTGGAGCTCTGTGGAGGAAAGGGTGTGGGTACTTACTGATACTGAAGAAGAGGAGAGCCTTCATACAGAGGAACTCCTGGGGTGTGATTTGAAGCCACCCAAATTCCTGGGAGAGGTGCCGCATCCTGATGCACTGGCTGTACATCCTGGATTTGTGCATGCGGTACCTGGCAGGGTGAGATGGGTATGGATGGCACGGAGACCAAAGTGCACATGTGTGATGGGGAGGGCACTCCCTGACCCAGCAAACCCCCCCTGCCTGGCACACCCTGCTGCCAAGGGCCCGAGCTCTGTCCTGGGGATGCCACATGCCAGAGTGGAGCATGATCCAAAATGCCTGTGTGTGATCCTCTCTGGACACAGATGGCTACCAGGGACTTGCAGCGTTTGTCTGAAGAGCAACTGCAATGATTTCCCAAACATTTCTATCCGTGAGGGATATGAGGCCGAGCTGGAGCTCCCAGGAAGGTGGGGGTTTGCCTGCTGCTGTGCTTGGTTATTGGGTTCAGGCTCTTCCGTCTGAGTGCCAGCAAACCCTCCCCAGCTCTAAGCTGATGGTACATCGAGGAGAGCCCACCAGGAACTTACAGTACATTTTGTCTCTGTCTTTGCTCACTCCAGCAGCCCAACAGAGCTGGAAGCTGGAATTCAAACTCCATAGCAGAAAGGCAGGTCTGTATGGAGCAGCCCCTCAGCCCACACCAGCTTCTGCTGCTGCCCCAGTGGGCATCAGCCCATGGCAAGGCTGAGGGAGCAGGCAGGACCCAGAGACGCATCCCAGTGTCCTCACTGCTCCTGGAGGTCCCCATGGTCAGTGGCAGTGGGGAGCAGGCTGGGCTGGGCATGGCTGGGTGGCTCAGAGTGACTGCTCTAAGTGTAGTTTGTCACCTGGGCTGACCCAAAGCCCAGTGTTAGACTCTGGTTGTTTTGCACTTACTCATTGAAGACCAGGTCTGGAGCGAAATAAAGCATCCTGGAATTGACATTGGTGAAGGATCTCCACCCCATAGCAAACACCATCAGGCCCATCCAAGAGTACTGGATTATTGACATCTGGTCATCCACATGCAGGTTGCGAAATCCTAATAAACAATGAGGGAGGGATGTTATGAATTACTGTTGGGTTCCTGCAGTTCCCAGGGCTGCTTCCATGCAGACTCCAGCTCTCCTGCAGTGCTCCTCTTAGGACAAGGTGGTCAGTCCACAGCCCAAGCTCAGCATGTCCCAGGACATGAGCACACCGGCCATGACATGGAGCTCCCACCCTGACCGGGAATCAAGGATAGACAAGCACAAACCTGCTTGTGGGAAGAAAGGGGAAGAAAGGGGAAGAAAGGGGAAGAAAGGGGAAGAAAGGGGAAGAAAGGGGAAGAAAGGGAACTTTGGACACAAGGAGGGGAGAAAGTCCCATTGGGACTTCACCAAATTTAATTAAGTTAATTTAACTGCACCAAATTCCAGTTTCTGTCCCATACACACTGCATGGATCTAATGACTGTGGAAATGAGCATGGAAACCTCAGCTACATTGCAAGAGAAACAAAAATAGCACCTAAATTCAAATTAGCATCCCAGATGGTGGCTCAGAGTTAAACCCCAGGCATGCTTAGACCACCTCCAACACTGCTTTTTTCTATATACTTGTGCATAGGCAAATATAAGTGAGTTTCAGGACAATCATGCATTATTTCAATCAAATATTAAAGCAATTTAACAGCTCCAGTGTATAATTACAACCCACTGAGGCAAGGATCTCTGTGGCTTGGAGAGCTCTTCAAGGCAAACAAGCTGGAGAATGAATCTTGCCCAGATGCTACCCTGGCACAGTCTGCGCCAGCCCCAGGGGGCAGCAGGGCAGCAACTGGCACCACTGCACACTGAGAGGTCAGGCATCAGGTGCAGTTCAGGAGAGTAAAACCCTCTGATAAGGGGGTGGTTATGACAGAAAACATTTTCCAAAGCACTTTTCATCGGCACTGCTGCAGTGGTACAGCCTCAGCCCCAGATGCCAAGTGGTTTTGGTGGTGTCTCTGTGTCTGAACTTGATGTCTGGTGTAGATAAGCCAAAGAGGAAGCAGGATTTGTCCCTGGTTTTACAAGCCAAGAGACTCAAGAACAGCAGAAACAGAATGTGCTACTCAGTACTTAAGGGTATTCAGACCAATGTCCTGCTGGGAGCACCAGTCCAGGGGGCTGCTAAACTCCTGGGAACATCAGACACCCGACCACAGTTCATCACCAGGGTTTGACAGAGAATGGCAAAACTACTGTGCCTCAGTCTCCTTCTCTGCTGTATCACCCCACACATACAAGGAGTGGGATCCCTCTTTTCTTTGTGTTCCCTGAGGAGTGGGCCCAGAATGGAGAAGGCAGCAGGAACTGGCCCCATGCTCCACTCTCCAGGATGCTGGGAGGTGAGCTGGGTCCAGCTGTGCCCAGACAGAGCTCAGCCCTCTGCCATTGCACTCGCTCAGTTGCAGGATTACAGTGTGGAACAGGCAGCATGTCACCAACCAGTGACCCCTTGCAGACCCAGCTCAATAAACACATCAGTCACTGGGATGCTCCATTTACTGCACCTGCTGACCAGCATCTGGAAAATTCCTGGCCTGTATTACCTCTCTGAAGGCATCATAAATATATCCCACCGGGTTGTCACATGGGCAACCTGAGTGACTGCCAGGAAAGAGCCTTTTGGGATTCTGTATTGCTCTTCTGCCATGTTGCGATTTACCCTTTTCATCACTTCAGGTGGGTCCTGGGACAGGGCTAATCTTTGTCTAGAGGGCCGTTCTGCAGGGCTGGCAGACATGGCCTGGAAGTGGAGCAAAACCTCCATGGAGAGAGGGGGAGAAGAGCAGGACCCCGAGGCCTGACCAGCAGCAGCCTTGTCATGGGGAGAAGTGCCCCGTGCCCACACTGTATCACCAGCCAGGGGCTATCTGAACCCAAGGTGTAAGTTCCAAAACACTCCATCACCCCTCAGTTCCCTCTCCCATCACCAGCCCCTCTAGACACAAGGCCCACACTGCTACAGGCTGCTTCCCAGGCAGGGGACACACATAGTGCCCATGGAGATGGTCCCCCAGGAGCTGTGTGATGGGACATGGGCTACAGACCACCCCCTTCACACCTGCCCCCAGCAGTGCAGATGGGGCTTTGGAACCGGGAGGGGATTTGTTTGTTTTCCTTCTCACCTGGCAGCGCCTTTGCCCATTTGACCACGTAGACCAGCTGCCGCTCTCCAAGCTCATTCAGGCTGGTCAGCAGGTTGGAGAAGGAGTCAGGCTGGCTGTTGTCATGGCCAGCACACACCACACCAGGCTCGATGGCCTCCAGAACGTTGAGGAAGATGGGCTGGCACTCGTAGCCATCGATGCGTGTCATCACCAGCTTGGGAGCTTGCTCCTCTGTGGGGCTGGATGAGCTGGCTCCCTCCATATCCTCCTGTGCCTTCAGGTTACCCAGCTTCTTCAGCTTGCGGGCTGAGGGAAGGACACAGTTTAAGGTGATGCTTTAAAATATACTAAAACAGAAAGTCAGGGCTTCTTGGCTCCACCATTTATAGTTATGAGGCAAGGAAAAGTGATGACCAAGCAGCAGCTCCTCCCTCAGTGGACACTGCCCAAGAAGCGCCCTGGCATTGCAGTTCTCACCTAAGGATGAGAGGAGAACACACTGCGTGACAAAATCCATTTGCTTGTTAATCTCACATGGAAAAGAACCAACATCATTTACATCCTCAGCCACAACCGGTCTCTAACTCCCACTTAGAAACAGAGAGGAAGATCCAGAGAGAGAAGAAGTTTTGACTCGACTCAAACAACTGCTTTTGATGCAATCAAAAAGAGGAACAACACAAGATGATAAACTCAGTACACGGTCATGTTCCAGGGAAAAAAACCCTTGCACTTGGATGCCCAAGTGGGATTGTTCCATCCTAGACCAGGGTAGAAGCGGGATGCATCTGAGACAAAAGCCTTTTCCCTGCAATGCCTGCTGCCCCACAGCCAGGCTCTCGCAAACACTCTGCACATACTGCATTACAGAAAACACGTTTGGGAAGCCAGCAGGTGGTTCCAGGGCTGTTTTCCTGGAGCCTCCCAGCCACCCCACCGAGGGGGAGCAGACCTGAGCAGGGTGGCCTCACTCTGCTGTGCAGCCTCACAAGCCCTGTCAGCAGTGCGGGCAGGCTGTGGGGGGACTGCAGCAGCCGGCGACTGCATCTGTGCCAACACAAAAAGGTGTTTTCCCCACACGCCTGGCTCCTAACCACAGCTGCTGGTCTGCCTGCAAGGCCCACCAGCACTCCAGAGGCACGATGCCAGAGGTCTTGGGGAGTCCATGTTCCCCTCATTGATACCAGCCTGACAGTGCTCAGCACAGGTGGGCTGCTACTGCCACCCCTCACCGACTCCAAACCGCCACTGATTAGAGAACAAAAGCCCATGGCTTCCTTCAAGCAGGGAATACAACATCAAACCAGTTGTCCTTGGGGTTTTGGCTCCTTCATTATATGATACTTATCTCGAATTTCCTTTCAGCTGTAATTAAAAAAATAAGCAGCAAAACATAAAAATGTCAAGCCAAAGTGCAGCTCTGTAAATTAACTCCAAACGTTGATCTTTAAGCATTGTACTCTGGATGATCTGCTGTACAGGCAACAAAGACAGGCTTCTCCATAAAAAGGGAGGAGAAAGGATTAATAAAAATAAAGGAGAGCTAGAGGAAAACAGTGCTGCAGCGCAATGTGATGGCCTTTGGCCATCAGCTACTTGTTTGATACAGCCTCCTCTCCCTCGCCTCCAAAGTCACAGCCCTGCCAAGGCCATCACTAACCCATATCCCCAAGTGCCAAATCCACACATTTGTTAAATCCCCCCAAGGATGGTGACTCCACCACCACCTTGGGCAGCCTCTGACAGAGTTTTGATTTAGAAATAACCAGTGACCCAGGTCATGTGTGTGAATGAAGCCAAATCCACATGTACGAAACACACACACGGTTTGGTTTAAATGTTTGGGGTTTTTTCCTTAATATTTAATTATCTAGTATTAAAAGGTCCTGAGTGAAGTGAGAAGACAGCAAGTACCTACCGAGCTTGCTCTGAGACTGCAACCACAAACAAGACTCCTCTGTGACAGTGGGTGATAACTGCGCTATGAGAGGGGGCTTGGGTTTGTGCATTTCAGGAGCAGCTGTCCCACAGGCCACTGCAATACTGACACATGTCCATACCAGGACATTTCTCAGGCTCAAGGCTGGCAGGATCCTTGCAGCACCTTCCCTGGCAGCAGGCACAGGTGCAGTGGGATGGTGGGCACAGGTGGAGAAAGAGGTAAAGACTTCAAGAGGTAAAGACTCGCTTCTACTCAGTCACCTGTGCCAAACCCCTTTGTGATGGTGGCTCCTACTCAGCAGGTAATATAAACAAAAATTTAAAAATTGGAATTAAAGACACCTGTAATGTTTTTACTCTAGGATGAGCTAAGCTGGGCAGAAGTCTACATTGCACTTCTTCAAACCAAGGTGGGAGGAACCTTAGGACGTGTGACCAATATTGGGATTTTCCTGCTTGGCTGTCAGCAGGGACGAGGGGCCCAGGGAGCCTCAAGGAGCAGCTGCAGCACAGCACTGCCCCAAGCCCTGCAAGCTGACCTGGGGGTCTCTGGGGAATTCCCAGATGGATTTGGAAAAAAGCTTAAAGGACACAATTATATGGTGTAACAATAAAATACTCACCAGTGCAAGAGCCCCCAGGAGCACACTCAAGAGCGATGGCCAAAGTGATGCACATTTGAAGCACCTCCCTTACAGGCACTTCTAAAGCCCTGAGGAAGGAGCACTCTGGGCTCCAGCACCAATTTTCATGAGTGCCAGGACTCAGGGAAGTTACAGGGACCTGGAGGAAGCTGCTCTCACACTGGCTGCAATGGAGAGATCCTGCAGCCCCTGGCAGCACACGTCGAGCTCAGCTGCCAGCGGGACACTGAGGAGCTGAACAGGACTTGATTTATATCCTGTTGCCCTTTGAAGTTTTTATGAACTTCAGCATGTGGCTTGTCAAAACCTGAACCTGTCAAGCTATCAATCTTGTCTGATGCAATACTTTCAGTTGATAATATTACTGGTTGTAGCAGACACATTTAAGAGATCTGAGTCAGTCAGGTCCACATGAAAGAAAAGGACTTGAAGGATACAAGAGCAGACAGTATTGCTGAATGATTGCAAACCCCTTAGTGATACATCTCGAAGGCAATTATAAGTGTTGAAACAACATCAGACAGGTTTGTTTCTTATGAGGGTGGCTCATGGCCCTTTGCTAGTGAATGTTTACATTCACCCCAAAACCAGATTTAACCATTTTTACTCAACCAGCCTGTATGGCAATGTATGGATGGGAAAATAGGGATGAACAGTAATAATGATCACTGAACAGATAGACTGAGGTCTGCAGGCAAGGCCTGACAGGTGTTGGGAAACTGCACAAGCAATGAGGACACTAAAGACGACAACATGCCTTGGAGCAAGGAGGTAAGGAATGTCACCTGGGTGGCTGTGTAGGAGGCAAAAGGGCTATTGAGTGACAGGTGACAAACACCCAGTGTGGGAAAGAAAATCAATAAAAGTAGGGGTTTTAATCATGCAAACAAAGTTGTAATAAAGATCCAATTGCTGTAAGTCAGGGACAGACAAGATGAAAAATAAGGTACACCCAACACAACACTGGTCATAACTACTGCAATGGCTCTGCAAAAAATGTGTCAGATTGCCCCTGGCTGGAATTGCTCACATCAACACCCACTGTGTCTGTGAGACATGAGCTCTGCTCTGCCCCCAGCAGCTAAACCTGATTGAGGACTAAACACAGCTATGCCTCAAGCCTGGGCTTTCACAAGCTTTTGGCTATTATTGCAGGAGATTTCTAGCCCTACCATCAACAAAATGAAAGGAATTACAGGTGTTTGGAGCTTTTGCTCCAGCCAGGACCCACAAGGTTGCAGCAGCCAGGCTGGCGGTGCCCTGATATCCTGCAGCTCAGGTGGCTGCCAGCTCTGGCTGTGGGCACAGGAGCTTGGAGTTCCCCACAGAAACAGCCCCTGGCACCTCGCATGCTCCCTGGGCTCAAGGCTGGCAGGATCCCTGCAGCCGTGTCCATACCAGGACATTTCCCGGGCTCAGGGCTGGCAGGATCCCTGCAGCTGTGTCCATACCAGGACATTTCTCTGGCTCAAGGCTGGCAGGATCCTTGCAGCACCTTCCCTGGCAGCAGGCACAGGTGCAGTGGGATGGCGGGCACAGGCCAGCACAGCAGCAGGACCAAACAGACTAAAACAGCATTACCACCAGTTTTTTGGTCTTTTTCGTTTTTGTTTTCTTTGCCCTCTCTACAGTGTCTTTTCCCTCTCTACGAAGAGAAGATCCTGGTTAGTGGATACCAGCTTGCAGGTCACCGTGATCTCAATCAATAATGAAGTGCTTCAACACATTGCCATCCTGTTCCAGAGCAGAGCCTGCAGAAGGCATTCAGTGTGTCACCACCACCACCACCACCACCAGCACCACCACCTCCACCTCCTCCTTCTCCTCCCCCACAAGAGCCACAGGGCTGCCGGGATGTACCCCAGCAGTGACTGTAATTAACCACCAGTTAAAAACAACTGGCTGGAGTGATTTCAAATGCCCTTCCTCCACTGCGGGAGAAGTTACTGTGGGCAACCATGAGCTTGCCTGTTTGTAACAATTGCCTTTATACCGACATCCAAACCAAATGTAAAACAGACCTGGCAGAACAGGTCAGGGTGACCCAAAGAGCTGAAGAAAAAAGAAGGGAGCGGGGTATCCGTATTAGCATTAATTTTGTCAGTGTGTGCTGCAGAAGAGGGTTACACTGATGTATGTCTTCTCCTACTTAAGGAAACTTCAGCAGAAAAAAGCACTTTAATATAAGCTAAAAAAGGAGGGTTAGGACTGCACTGCCTTTCAGGACCTTTAGGGAGAAATAAAACTAAACCCTCTTCTCCTCGGTGAGCCACAATTCAGAACCACTTCAGTAACAAGTCCTTCAAGACACTGTTGTTGCAGCCCAGCAGCTCTGGAGGCTCAGCCCATCCCAGCAATGGGGTCAGGATTTAACCCAAAATTCTGGCACCCCCAACCAGTCTGGGCTGCTCCTGTCCCCATATGCAGCGCCTGCCACTGCCAGGGCTCCTCTCTGCAACCCCAGAAGCCTCCTGAATCCAGGGCTTCCCAGCAGGGGTAGGTTTGTCAGTCCCCTTTTCCAGGGTATTTTCCTCCTCACTGTAACATCACAGAATCCCAGGATAGTCTGGGTTGGAAGGGGCCTTAAAGATCATCCTGTTCCACCCCCTGCCATAGGCAGAGACACCTTCCACTAGCCCAGGCTGCTCCAAGCCCCGTCCAACCTGGCCTTGGAAACTTCCAGGGATGGGGCAGCCACAGCTTCTCTGGGCAACCTGTGGCAGGGCCTCCCCACCCTCACAGGGAAGGATTTCATCAAATGAACTCAACAAGCAGACACCCAGTGATCAGCACTGCAGCTCATAGACTTTGAGCAGAAAACCTCATATTTTGGATACGGGCACTCTGTCAGTTTTGGAAGGGCTACAAATTTGGGGACAGAGACAAACTGTGACAAGGACTCTCACCAGGGACACAGGAGCAGCTTCCAGCAAGCAAAGGAAAGCACTGAGGTTGTAATTTCACCAAGAAATTGTCCCTTTCTGCCTGGGAATAATTCCATCAAAAGAGGGGAGTGCTCTGCTCTGAGGCTCCAGGAGCCAGAACCAGCTCACCCTGCTGTTTATAGTTTTTTTAGATTAACAAGGTTTGAAATCAGGGAAAAGTATCTTTCCTGAAACACAAACAAAAGCTACTGAAATTCACAGTTCTGGTTTAAGAACCCTGCAAATGTTTCCTGAGCATTTTATCACCCTCCATCAGCCTCGTTTTCCAGCCACTTACTGACTGTTCATACACAAAGTGACATGCAGGGACCCGGGAGGGGACCCTGGCCGTACCTCCGAGAGTCATCCCAGCCTCGTAGCACTTCCGCAGGCGGCAGGACGGACAGTTTTTCCTTCGGAACTTGTCAATGGTGCAGTCATTCCGGCTGGCACAGAGGTACTTCTGTTTACCTAAAACACCAGAGAAATGGACCATGGGTGCTGGGTAACAATGAAGACACAGGCTGGGCTCTTTCGGTATCGCCAGGGACAGTGGCAAGAGAAGAAGAGAGGGGAGAGGAGGAGAGGGGAGGGGAGGATAATGGAGAAGGAGAAGGAGAAGGAGAAGGAGAAGGAGAAGGAGAAGGAGAAGGAGAAGGAGAAGGAGAAGGAGAAGGAGAGAAGGAGAAGGAGAGAAGGGGAGAAGGAGAGAAGGGGAGAAGGAGAAGGAGAAGGAGGAGGAGAAAAGGAGAAGGAGAGAAGGAGAAGGAGAAGGAGAAAAGGAGAAGGAGAGAAGGAGAGGAGAAAGGGAATGGGAAGGGGAAGGGGAAGGAGACGGAGGAGAAGAGGATGACTGGAGGAGAAGACTGTACCAGTGCTGGTTTTCCAGTGCACTCCCCAGGAGAAAACTTGTGTTGAAAATGGGCATTTCTCAAGAAAACAGCACAGTCCTGCCTCTGGTGCTGCAGGAGTGGTTCATGGCCAGATACACATGTGTTGCGTGAGCGCCGGCTCCCCCAAAACACAGCTGGGTCACTGCTGTTCCACCACACTCCAGCACTCCTGCTCTGTGCCCACACATGGCAGAGGCTTTTAGACCAAAATACCCAGGAAGAGAAGCCCTTGGAGACTGGAAACCCAGGCACTCTGCACTGTGCAGCACAGCAGAGGGAGACAATAAACAGCAATTAAAAAGTACTGAAATGTGGAGAGTTTGGTTCTCATTTTTTAAATGTCATCCATCTGTTGCATGGCTTTTGGTGGATTTCTCCCAGACCACCAAACCCCACAGTTTGATCTTTCTGCCACAATACTCACCTACCCTTTATAACCATGGCTCTGTACAGACCTTTTTGGGACTGAATTATTTTTTGTGCAACCCATTAATATCGGGCAGGTCTGTTGTCTCCAGGTTACAGACACTGGGGTGGGGGAGTGCTGCTCCACAGGTGGGTCTGATGCCACCCTGTCCCCTGGGCTGTACCTGCAGTCAGCCAGGAGGGAACTGGAACCAGCAACTCCCTGTACAGGGAATCTTGTGCAGTCATGGGTTTTGGAGATGTGCAGAAAATTCAGAAGTTATTTATGGTCAGAGTAACCCATACGCCCTCCACTTGCTCAGAGAGCAGCCCATGCAGCCCCAGGCCACAGCTCTTTTTTTCACTTCCCCATTTGCTAGACAAGCCAAGAACGAAATTTTCTTCCTGAAGGATCACTTTTCCTGTCAAGACTGAACACATTTACTGGATCAGGGTTTATCTGATGTTCTTCAGGCTGTTCCAAACCAAACTGGGCTCAGCACACAATAGAGAGGTGCTGCTTGTAGACCCATGGGCAGCCCACATGGGAAACCAGCCCATGGCCTTTATTTATCATCCTAGAAGGAGTTGCTTTCTGCATTCCTGTAGGAATAGGCCTTTGGAGTCATCAGAAATCTATTAACAGCATGAGGCTGAATCCAACCCTTTAATGTACCAGTTCTGACATGAGATGCACCAATTTTGGTGCACGGATTTAGCAACGCCCACACCTCCACCACTGCTGCCCTCGCTGCCACTGCCTGGTGCTTTCCTGGTGCCCTCCGGGGTGCCCCCCCTTGTGCCCGACTGCAGCTTTGGCAGGACCAGCCACCACTGTCACCCCCACAGACCTCCCTGGCAGGGCTCACACCCAGCCCGCTCCTCTCACAGCGCCCAGGCACTGCACAAATACCCCGTATCTGACCTTCTCAGAACTGGCCCCTTCAAAGTGGATCATCACCCACCCCTGTGCCTCAGGCATCACCTGCATTACCCACCACACCTCACACCTGTTGAATCATTTTAACACTGTCCTCAGAACAGCTGTCACCCCCTCCCTGGCTCATTTTCCATGAGAAGGATACTCAGGCAAGCCTTGATGACACCTAAATCTCTAAAGACCCTAAAGAGAGCACAAGCACCATCCTCCCTTTCAGTAGTTCATTGAGAAGGAGGATGAGTAATAAACAACTTCCGATGAAACTGGGTTACTTGGAATTATTTTTGTGCCAGGGGCACTGAGCACTGAGGCCACACTCCCTCCACCTTTGAGAAGGGCCTCAAAAATGGGTGCCCTACTTTCTGGTGAAAGGGGAGCTGGAAGGAGATTTGGCTGCCTGAGCCCCCCAAGGATGTTCCAGGATCAGGCACAGCTCTCCAAATTCCCCTGTGTCGAGAGCAGCACCCAGCAGCCCCAGTCCCCTCCTCATCCCTGGGATCTGGACAGATCCCAACATGTGGGCTCATTTCCCCCTCTGCTCTGTCTCTGCTAGGCACCCACGGGAGGGGAGCACTGGGACAGATGAGGTTTGGTAGGGGGTCCAAGCCTTGCTCAATGAGGCCACTGTGCTATTTCCCATCTGCTCCTCAGCAGCATCTCCCAGCTCCAGAACCGCTGAGAAGGGGCATGGAGAGGGAGCCTCTCCCACGAGCCGGGAGCAGGCAGAGTGCCCCAGAGGACAAACAGGGCATGTTGGAGGAGGCTGCAGCATGACCGTGCCACCCCAGAGCAGCATGGGCTGGGAGCTGCAGCCAGCAGCTGTCCCCACGGTCACGGTACAGTGACATTGATGAGGTGGCCAGGGCAGCTTCATGGTTCATGGACAGGCTCTTTGGGGCAGGAAGCTGTTCTCTGTTGCCTGGGCCTGCACAAGTGAGCCCTGTTCAGTAACAAAAAGAGAACCAAACAGCCACAGCTGGTCATGGTGCTGCTGCTGCTGCTCAGAGTGAGAATGAGCCAAGCTCACCTCGCCCTAATTCCTGGGGATGCAGAGATTTCCCTTTAACCACCAGAGAAGGAACCACCTGCTCTAAAAGGCAGGAGAGCAGGGAAGGGTGGCTGGAACATGGATGAGTTCCTTCCATCTGAAGTAACTTCTCACACACAGAGACCTGTTTCTAATTTCAGGGTAGTTCACTCTCTTCATTTCAGAGCCAGGTGAGATATTTGCAATCAGCTGCTCTTTATTGAAAGATAAATGCACTGGTTTTCCTTCTCTGGAGTTTAACACTGAAATTACTATTTTGTTCTCCTTTCCTCTGCTGCAGAGACTCTTGCTTTGCACATCTGTACATACAGATCCAAACCTTACACCCACTCTCTGGTGTTCCCCAGCAGTCCCACTCTTTGCAAGGCCCATCACCCCGCCTGTCCTTCTCCCAGGGTGTTGGCAAGGTGCCAACCCATAGACCACTGCCCAGCTGAGAACACTGCAGATGTCACCCAGAGAAGCCCCTGCTCCTCCCCTGCTGCCCAGGTCCTGTTTGACATGTGCACAGGTGAGGAGGGAAGTCACACCCAGCACCCTCTGCTTTCCCAGACCAGCAGAGGCACCCCAAGAGAGCAGCTGTGCACAGGCCTCACCATGAACACACTGCAGTGCCAGTGTCCCCTCTGCCAGGAATGCCTCTGTCACTTTGGGCCCCTCCTGGGCCACCTCACACCAGGCAGAAAGATGCTTCCGCCACCTCCGAGCTCTCCCACTCATCTCCTGGGACCACAGCACACACTGGGAGCCAAGGGGAAGAACAGCTCGCTAGTTCTTCTTGATTAAAAACAACGATTTATGGAGGTGAGTTGCTCAATCCAGAGGAATCATCTAACAGCCTGTTGCCACATGAGCTGTTGTGCCCAGCCTAACTTTCTCCTCCAGACAGCAAAGTAATCTGTGCAAACATCTGGAGCAAGATATACAACTGTAAATATGAAAAACCAGTAAATGCCTTTTGGAAGAGAAGATCCTTGTACTTCAGGGCATAAACTGAATTTTAACAGCTGGGGGATAAGGCCAAGCTTTCGGTGAAAGCGACTCCCCCGGGTCTTGTGTAACCATGGAGACTCCAGCACTCTCCTGGGAAGCCTCTGGGCCTTGGGGCTGTCACCAGCAGGGCCATGCCCCGAGCTGAGCCTGTGGGTTTGGTGCTGGCACCCTTCCCATGTGATGCTCCTATTAATAACTCAAGAGGGCTCAGCCACAAGGCTCCTGGGAGCCAGCACTGAGACACTGCTCATGAACTACCTTTGCAAAGTTGTTTTCTGAATAGTCCTCTGTACTGACCAGATGGCTACAGCGAGCATAGGGAAAGCACCCAGAGTTTTATCTATGATCTGGTCCTCCCACCTTTTGCTCTCCCCATGGCTTTTTAAGGCAAATAGCACCCAGTCGTGAGGAACCCACTACTGGAGCATCGTGGTGCTGCAGCACCACTGAATCCTCTGCAGACTCAATTTCTGTGCATGTCAGATCAACCTGGGAAGGAGGAGAAAGCATTTGATAACAGCAAGGATCTTTGCAAACGTTCACTTTAACTTGGTGTCACCTTGAAATCTGGCAAGAAACTGTTGAGTTGGCCCAGAGATACCACTCTGGTATAAGGCTAATCCTCAGCAGGTCAGAACATAGAACACTGATCCATGTGGAGAATGATTGAGGCAATCAGAGCAGCCTGCACAGCAGCCTGGCTGAGTGCCTGCTAGGAAAATTGCCAAATACTGTGTTATTTTTTTCATTTAGCTCTCTGCTATTTAAAGGCACCCCCATCAGGAACACAGCCCAAAGCATCCCAATCCTACGCTGCCAGGAATGCTGTGCAGAGGGAGCTCTGGGCTGGCCAAGGTGGCCACCAGATCTGAGCAACCTCAGAGGGACAAGGAAGGTCTGCTTCTCTCCAGGGATATATGCAGAGACACAATGATTCCCCTCCTGGATGGAATGGGACAGCAGGAACCCCTGGGCCACTAATTGAGACAGGAACTGCCTTGTTTGAAGCATTTTTCTGTTTCAGGGACAAGGGTGGCATCACAAGGACTGAACTCTCATGTCTTCATCCCACCCCAGCCATCCTAACCATGCCAAGAGGTGTCCTGCCTACTCATGTAGGGAAAGACAACACCTGTGCTGAGCAGGATGAGCTTTTTGCTCACCAAATGAGGAGGAGGAGCCCTCCTTTGTGAGCAGCGAAGGAGCAGCAGCCCTGCTCACAGGGCAGCCACCCAGCCCTCTGGACTCTCCCTGCTGGGACCCTGGGGCAGGTGACTGCAAGGGAGAGCCCAGTGCTGGGCTTGGTCATAAAACAGGGGTGGTGAGCCTACAGGCGAGGCGTGGGGAATCTGCAGGGTGTGCTTCAGTACTGGTCTGGACACAGCCTGCACATCTTGAGAGAGTCTGAGAGCTGGCAAAACGAGATCAGGACAACATTCCTGTCTTTTCTATTAACTCTTCCAGCATCTTTCTGGAAAAAGCAGTTGAACCTGAGCTTGTGAAACCCCTCAAATCTGTCAAATATTTCATCAAAGCAGGGGTGACTTGTTCCTGCCCATAAACCCCTCAGTGTGTCCAAAGGAAAGAAGAATCAGTGTCACTTTTTTTTCAATCTTTCCCTTTCTCACCCCTTAGAAGCCAGCGCATGTCTATAAAACCTCGTTAAATATCCCTGAATACCTGCCAGGTAAGTTCACTATTATCTCAGAAGAATATAATAAAAAGGAAATTATGTGCCCAGCTATTTCCTTCCCCTCCAAGGTGCTGTTTGTGCTGCTCCAGTCCCAGCTCTCTGCTGCTCCCTCCACCGAAGGCTGTGGCTTGACACCAGCACCAGGAAGGTAATACGTTTCTTTTCTCATGGGGAAGCATTTTGATCTACTGTGTATAGTCTCCAAGGGTGACCTAAGGTTTTCTGAGAGGCATTTTATGGACTTTAAAACATGAGAACATGCTGAAATATCAGCTTTCAGTAATGCTCCTCAGCTTTAAGAAGGAAGAGATCTGTCTGGAAACTCACCAAAAATTAGAACAGAAATCATGACCTGCCATCCCTGCATTCAGTACCTATAAAGGAGCACGATTTATTTTCACTTCCCCAAAATAAAGACTTATCCATGTACCTCGGGGTAACTTAACATGAAACCTCACACTTTGGCAGCGCTCCCTGCCCCTCCCTGGATACACATACGGCTCCTCAGGAAAGGCAAAGGGCTGCCACCCAATCCCAACATGATCAAACACTGCTGACCCTCTGCCACACTGCGAGGCTGAAGAGCCAGGAAGAGACATAAATACCATTTAAATTAATGATATAACATGATCAGGAGAGGGAACAACTCCACGCACATGCCTCAGAGCAGCGTGAGCAGCCCAGGCTGCCCCTCTGCCCGTGGGCACCTCCAGTGGCTGTCACCCCCAGGACAGAGCCCACACCGGTGCCAGGGGAGCACGGCTCCCACACCCACCCGCAGACACAGGCGTTCCAGCAGCAGTTTATCTGACTGAGAGCCAGGACACCACTTACTATAAATCAACAATAACTTGCTGACTTAAGCAAGCATCTGTTATTTACTCTGGCGGCACAAGCCAACCCACTTGGCTTGACACAGAGCTGGTGTGCAGCAGAGACAGATCTGCAAATTATTTAATTGGGAGAAATAGGCAACATTTATTAACTGTTATTTGACTGCCCTTTTTGGCAACAGGACACTGATGTCCCCTGTGGCATAGCCCCTATCCTTCCCTGAACCAGCTTGCCAGCTGGCTCCTGGCACAGAGGAACGAGGGAAACATGACTCCAAAAAGAGGCTGGATAATGATAACTGATCTAGAAGCAGCATTCTGACAATAGCAGGTGAGCACCCCTAGCCTGGGACCTCTGCTCATAGAAGGGAGAGGTTGGGCACAGGGGAAGGTCATGGTGAGACAGAAGCTCCATCCCCATCTCTGCTGCCAGCCCTCTCCCAGGGACACCATGGCCACTGCCACCAGCTGCCAACAACGTGCCTGTGCACCACATAAACTCTGTTAGCACTGAGGAAAAGCAATGGCTTGTGCTGGTTCATCTCTCCTGACAACAAGCCTGATGAGTGACTACAGGCACGTTACATTGCCAGACAGTTCATCTTCCACAACAGAGACTCTCACTGCTGCCCAAGACTCTGAAGTGCAGGTAGAAACCACACATTCCTGAGGCACAGCCTAAGGAAACAGCTGGGCTAGGTGCTTCTGCATGTTCATTCCCAAGGAAAGATGGTACAAAGACCTTGCTGCTGAGAGGGAACATTTAGGCTCACACTTATCCCTGGAGAGCCTGACACTACAGAGCTGGACATGAAGGAGAAGTTGCTTTCTCAAGGGCTGGGGAGGAGGATCATGGACTCCAAGCTCAGAGCATGGCTCCTGATGGACAGATGGTTGTGCTGTTTTGTGGGTAGTCACAGAAGTGACCCTCTGGAAGGGGTGCAGGAGAGGAAAAGCCTCCCCTGAACAGGGAGTTGTGCATCTGAGATCGCAGTCGGGCTGATGGGAGCTTAAAGCACTCTGGAGAGTCAAGAAGAGAAGCAGGAACTGACTGCTCCACGGTCACACCAGGTCACTAAGTGTCAGGCTTTTGTGTGCTAGCTCAAAGAGAGCCCGGAGGTGTAGCCACAACCCGACTGCACTCCGGCAGGCACAGACACACACAGAACTGCAGGCAGACGGGGTGCGCTCCTCACCTGAGGGAGCCGTCCCTGAACAGCGTGTGAAGGCACGCAGGCAGAGGCAAAGAAGGGAGAGAGAGGGGACTCTCCGTGTAATTTCTACGCAGAAGGTTTATTGAGGAGAGACAAGAGGGGGAGGAGATGGAGAGCCGAGGATCTGATAAGGGTCCAGGGATTTTATAGTGGGGATAGGAAAGGCGGGGATAAGGGATACAGCAAATGGGATACTTGACAGGAGGTGGGGTTGAGTGCAAGAGAACCAATGGAAATAACACAAAGGAGGGATTTAGGGAAGGAACCAATGGGACATCGAGGAACAAAGAACTTTCTAGAACTGATACATATTAAACTTGGGAAATGAATATACACAGCCTCATACATAAAGCAAGAAGGGAAATACATTAACCAATCAGGGGAAAACGGGCAAACAGCAGAACAAAGGAATCATGGGGTCTCACCATGACTGCAAATTACATGCTAAACTTGGGTGGCTGACCACGACAGCTGGTTGTCTGAGTTCTCCTCAGGAGACAGAGCAGCTGGAGCCACCTGCACCACCACAACTAAGATAATCATGGAATCAGAGAAAGGTTTGGGTTGGAAGGGTTGGGTTGAGAGACCATCTTGTTCCACATCCCTGCCACGGCAGGGACACCTTCCAAGAGACAAAGTTGCTCAATGCTACTGAAAAGAATTGTATTTTGGCAAACTGGTTTGGCTCCTTTTTGAGGGCAATCTGTAAAGTGAAATGACAAATGCAGGACAGAGAAATCAATTTATCCTTGATTTTTCTCCTTTCCAGGTTTAAGACATCTTAGATTACCACCACAGAGGGGCATTGACCTTCCCTCCTCTCTGTCCCCATTACCTTCAGCTGCCCGTTTGAAGAAAACTTTGCAGCTCCCACATGTGAGGGCTCCGTAATGGCACCCGGACGCTTCATCTCCACAGATCAGGCAGGTCTTCTGAGGCGGGAAGTAATAGTCAATGGGCAGGACATGCTCACGGCCAGTCTCCAACCTGCAGCATAAAACAGAGAGAACAAGGGAAGGGTCAGCAAACGTGGTCAGGACAAGCTGTGGGGAGCATGGTCATGGCAAACCCAGAACTGCAGTGATGGATCAGCCAAGCACCAAGCAGCAAGCAGGTGAGCATCAACTGAGCCAAACCTGGCCCTGACCATGCAGAGACCGTGCTGGGTGCCCCTCCTGACACTGCCCACTGCGTGCAGTGTATGACAAAGTGTGACAAAGTACAGTGACAGCACGGCCTAGGGAGAGAAGGTGACTGAGACTGGCTGTTGCAGTGCTCATGGAATTTTGGCTTCAATAATGAAGCTTGTGCAGCCAACAAGGCAGAGTGCAGTGCTGCCAACCAGCTGATGCCACATTAGCCACCATGCCAAGACATTCTGAGAGCCTGACTCCCCTTCTCCTCCCTTCCACACACCCAGATTCTCCCCTCCCAGATGGTACCGTCCCCTCCCCAACCTGATCTGATCTGTTTGATCAGATCCATGGAGAAATTGTTTTTCCAGAGGGCATGGCAGAAGGAGAGGGGCTTATCCAAATCAGGAGCCAACATGTCCAGGCAGTTTGGAGAACAACAGCACATTGAGTTAATTACTAGAACTCACTTTTCTGCAACCACTGGATGAGGCAATTAGCTTTTAACAGTCTGCAGGTCACCGCAACTTTTGGGTAAAAATTAGATCCCCTTTAATTTCTGGCATTGTTTGGTGTTTGCAGGTGAGCTCTGAGAAATCGGGTTACATCAACAGTGAGTGTGACAAAGATGGGACTTCTTAGAAAAAACCTTTATACACAGAAAAGCCCCACTGTCCTTGCCTGTCCCTCACCTGGGAGCTGTGCAGATCCCCACCTCAGTTTAAGGTCAGTAACTGGAGCAGCAATTTCATTTTGAGTGATTTCTCGTCTCTTTAGCAGGAGCAATCAGTGACTCATCTGTAGATGCAGCTCAACCACCCTTTCCCAACCATCTCCATGTCCAAGGCTTTTCTCAAATTACTGATTAAATGGAGGAGACCCAGTTGGCTGCACCATGCCTCCCATAGTCAAGTCCTGATGCAACCAACATGTTCCTTTCTTGGCTTTCGTGGCATCTTGCTTGTCCTCCTGGTGTGATCCCACTGCCCCATCTCAGGGCAGTCCTATATCCCCCCATGCCATGTGGCACAGAGCCCTAGCACTGGGTGTGAGGGGCTGCTGGAGAGCAGACCCTGCTGAGGAATACCAGCAGCACATAGAAAAGCTTGGCTAAAAATGTCTTATTTATCCAGCATGTTTTAGATTCACACAGAACAGGCCTTTCTGCTGATGACCCAACACCTCTTTCCTCCTCTCTGTGCTATCAGAAAAGCGACAGTGCTCATTTCCCTGTTTCCATAAGGCTTCCACTCTGTCTTCCCCATGCTCAGCACTGTGTGTGCCATGAGCAGCAGGGCCTCTCACAGCAGGTGTCATGACAACAGACACAGGACGCCCAGAGGACCCTGGGCTGGTTTTGAGGATTAATTATCTAAAACTGCAAAGCAGGTTCGCAACTGAG
The DNA here is from genome assembly GCF_000738735.6 of Corvus cornix cornix. Taxonomy (NCBI): domain Eukaryota; kingdom Metazoa; phylum Chordata; class Aves; order Passeriformes; family Corvidae; genus Corvus; species Corvus cornix. Next base: position 1,550,515 of record NC_047058.1, on the reverse strand, counting down.
TGGCTTCTGAAATAGCTTTTAAAGAGCTGTTCCTGTACGGGAAGAGTTGTGCAAGTACAGAAACACCTTCCAGCAGGTGAGTACTGAGAGTACCCCATACATGTGCCCCTGGGCAGGCCTCCCCACATGCCCCTCTGTGCTCAGCCACCCTTGGCCCCACTGCCACTGACAGATGGAGACTGGAGGACACTGGCTGACATGGAAGGTGATTCCTGGCCGTGGGACAGGCTTGGGGAAAGGCTTGGTGGGGTATGCACCGCCCCAGCACCCAGAGGGGCAGGAGATGGTGTTAAGGCAGGTGGGGAGCAGCTCGACCACAGGCCCCGCAACACCAATGTGGTTCTCTGCCAGCAGCCACTGCCCAGAGCTGAAGCATCTGCCCAGGAATGCCCTTGACTTTCAAACAATGCCAATTTGCCTTTTCTTTTTTATTTTTAGAGAGAGAATTGCAAGAAAAACATAATGTAAAATTTTCTAGCAACTCAGAGCAAGCTATGCTAATGGTTCCCCTAACGATCCATATTCCTGATTCCAAGGGACATTTACAGGGTGTTCTCAAAACATGCAGGTAATATATAACACTGGCCAATGAGCCAAAGAGGTGCCTGGAGAAGCTGCAGGGCTGTGGGACAGGCAGCACTCTGGGCAGAGCCCCAGGTGCCACCTGCCCCAGGGTGTCAGTGCGCAGCAGTGCCACAGCCCCTCGCCCCTGTTCAGGGCACAGGAGGGACACACACAGGAGGGACACGAGGGGTGGCTCAACGGCCAGCTCACCACTGGCAGCTCTGAACTTCCCTCTGGGTGTAAGTTTGTACTCCGTGGGGCTGTGCTGGTGCTCAGGTCAGACCAAAACAAGCCCCGTGCGCGCTGTGGGGGGCTCACAGTTGGTACAATCTATGGCAAGTGTCAGCCCCGCTGCAGAGCGCAAAGCAGGGCGATAGTGCACTGGGGCAGACACAACTGGGACGTGGTGACGGTGGCAGCGATGCCAGACCCAGCACAGGCCCTGAAGGCCAAGGTCGCAGCTGTCACAAAGGAGCTTGGTGGCTTTGAGGGGCAGGGACAAACAACCACAGTATCTCTCCTACAGCTCTAGGATGAGTTTTACTCTCATTTCAGAAAGGTTCTGTAATGAAATGGAGGGTTTACTGAGCTCCTGTCACATGCAACTATTTCTGGAGAGTAGAAACTATCATTTTGCAATGCAAGCAGTTGTTTGTCATTAGTTAAATTTCACTAAACAGCCACGTTCTACAATACCCCCAGAAAGCCAAGAGCAAGCACTGGTAAGAGAGGAACCAACCACTTCTCCTGATCCACAAAGGAAGTTTCCATCTCAGCAACAGCCAGCACAGGCTGCCCAAAAGGAGCCAGGGAACAATTGCCCTGTCACCCGTGACTTCCCACCCCTAAGCCAGACCAGGACAAAGTGATGGTGGCTGCCACACACCCCCAGCTCATCCCACATGGGAATGCCAGAGCAGAGCACCCTGGTCCCATATTCCCTGAGGAAAGGGGGTTTGCACCTTCACCATGCTGTGCCCAAAACCTGCACATCTGTGATGCTCAGGAGGATGCTGAGCCAGAACTGAGCCAGCACTCACACGTGAACTCAGGTGACACAGAACCCTATCCAGTCATTTCAAGTACTGTCATTTCTGAGACATTCTGATGTTTTCAGGAGGAATCTCTGCTTTTAAAACAGCATCACTTGTGCATGACATTCTCTAATGCAATATTAAATTTAATTGGCTTCCCCTCAGTGCAGCTGTGGGGCTCTTGCCTGGATGAAGTTCTGTGACTCTCACCAAGGGGCCAGACCCATGCTCAGCGAAGAGCATGACTGCTCACTTCAGGCACATCCTTGTGTCCCCTTGCACTGTTATTTGGCTGCCAGAGGCTCCAGCCGGAGCTGAGCCAAGCCTGCGCTCACAGCCACCACATCACACTCATCCAGATAACAAGGCCTGCACATAAACTTTAAGGCATTTATCTGTTAAAATGCTTTGAGCCATTTAATCTATAAACGTGCAGCCTTGTACACTGAATTCATGTCCTTTCTTCTAAATAGTCTTGAGGATGTTTCCAATGTGTCCATGCCTTGTTTTCATGTGCGATGGCAGCAGAGGCACGATAGCGTCTGAGAGCAGAGCAGGGTGCAGCATGAGCCCCAGGCCTGGTAAACACACATAGGAACTGGATTGTCACCAGATTTAAATAAATATTAGAAGATGACAATGTGTTTTCCAAGCATTCCAGCAGTGCAGGCTGGAAGGAAGAGCACACCTCAGAGAAAGCAAAGGTCCTCCCACCAGCAACTCCCATGAGCAGGCTCAGCTCTCCGGCCCTGGCACTGCCTCCCAGCCCCAGGGGCACAAACAGCTTCCACAGGCACAGCTGCACAAATCCCTTCTCAAATCTCCAAATTAAACTCTGGTTTTTGTTTTCAGACACTCTGTTTACTTATTTTGACAACTTATTTTTCACACAGCAGGTCTCCGCTGAAGCCCCCTCAACCCCAGCACCTGGCTCTTTTCTTTCCTGTGCTCCTCTGTGGTGCATGAAGGCTGCTCCAGGCTGCATGGACCCAGCCTCTGTTTGTCCCTGCACTCAGGAGACAGCCCCAACCTGCCACCTGACCAGCCAAGGCACTGCACACCCGTAAATGGGACAGGCGGCACAGCCACGGCATAACCAAGACTCCTGGGGAGTCCCCCCATTTAATGGCCATCCTGGGCTCTCACCTTCCAGTCATCCATAAGGAAGAAGCAGAAAAAAAGGTGAAAGGTGGCAGGTTTGCTACACCTGGAATACAAAGCCTGGGCAAAGCCACCCTGCAGCCTCTGCACCTCACCAGTGGCCACAGCGGAGGCTGCTGCCTGCATTTGGTACAGCTGACACCAAAACTTCTGCCTCAAAGCCTGATGTCCAGCCAGGGGCTCAGGGAGCAGCTTAAATGAATCAGCTCAGAAAAGATGGAACACTTGATTCCCCCAGCCGGAGCAGGTGCCTACAAAAAGAGACAGCACGAGCGCATCGCAAGGTCGCTTCAGATGGGAACTCACCTGACTACGAAGCACAAAGGGGACAAAAAGCAAAGGAGGAGCAGCAAGGCTGCAGGCAGGCCGCAGCCTTGAGGAGCACCCCCGAGGTCATCAGAGCCCTACACTGTATCCTCCTGATGACTGCAAAGTCACCTGCAGTTACCAAGGACAGGACCTTGGTATCCTTGTTGCATGGAGAACCCTACTTATTTCCCAAGGAAACACTCCGTCCTGACTGATATTTATGCAGTAGTTTAAGCCACACCATAATCTTCCATCTTCAAATCCATCTCCTCTGCTGAGAAAAAGAAAATGTGCCTGTAAAGAAAATCACAAATAATGAGACATACTTGATACATATATTTCATGCTCCAAGAGACACTACCATGATGCCAGATGTGGGTACAGGCTTACAGCTCCCAGGAAAGCATCCAGGGTACAGACTTGTAGTGCCACATACCAACATCTTCACCTGCAGGAGAACTTTTACCTTTCCCCTCTTCCAAAACCAAGTGATGCTTATGAAATGCTCTGGAAGAGGGGATGTGAGTTCTTGGTGGCTTTTCTCACAGCCGGTTTGCCAGGAGGATCTCCAGAGGAACAGAACACTGTGCCAGCATCCAGCCATGGGGCACAGCACCTTGGGTGAACCAGCCATGTGGCCCCCAAGACCACCATGGTCCCCCAGCTAACCACAGCATCTGGTACGGTGCTATCAAGAGAAACCCAAGGAAGAACAATTCCAATCAGTTTCATGTGGACTCCAAATGTATTTGGAATTTTACTGGGCAACAAGGATCAAGTTGTGCTGGTGGCCAGAGGCCAGTGGCTGGCTCCCAGCTGGGCTGCTGAGGGACGCCAGGATTCATTCCCAGACTCAGATATTTAAAACATGAAATATTTTCCCCACTTCCTTCAGAATTATTGCTAAGGAAACCAGTGCTGCAAATTCTGCGTTTTTATTTCTCCATTGGAGGAAGCACTAGGCAAAAACAGTCGGCAACAAGGGTGGGACCTGGTGTAGAAACATGAGGAGACCACAAATACCATGGATTTGGCACCTGACTGGGGAGGCACACGGCATGAGCCAGCACCCTCCCCCTGGCACAGCACGGAGCCCTGGGGATGGACGGGGACCGGAGCAAGAAGCAGAACCCCCCATCTCGGGTAGCAGCCCCCCTCCCGCCCCCTTGCAGTGGGGAACGCCAAGGATCACTGCAGTGGTGCTGCAGCGCTGGTCCCACAACTTACCAGCAGAACTGGGTTATTTTTAGGCACGTTTCTATCAAGACCAAACCTTTGCAGAGACAGGGCTGCAGGGGCATAAAAATCCTTTGCCTTATTATGCCTGGGAGTGGATACAAGCTCTATCTGCAGAATTTCCCTTCAGCTCTGCTGGCAAAGCACTGAGTTTCTAGAGGAGACTTCATGAGTTGTGCAATAGTATCGTATTCCCGCGTCCTCCAAGTGGATCATGCTGTGAGTCATCTCAGCCAGAAACACACTAATTGTAAGGAAGGTTTCACATATTTAGTGTCTGGTCTCCCTGCCACTCAGCCCCAGTCTCAGCAGAACAGGCAACACAGGAGCAAATCCCCCAGCAACCCACAGCCATTGGCTGACAACCACCAATCCCTCCTGCTCCCTGGCCCAGCCGTCCTGGTGTGCCTGCGGCTCACAGCTGCCTACACCTGCCAGCTGCACAGGGATTGGGGCAGGAGCAGGGCAGGACCAGCCCCTCAACAAGGCTTGGATGGTGGGGATGGATGGATGGATGGATGGATGGGCAGGCAGCTGCACCAGTACCAACCTCAATGACAACTGAGGGCAGCCCAGCCAGGCATGGACTAGGAAACAGTGCTTTGATGCCAGTTTGCTCTTTTAATGACATATGGCAGGGACAGCCAGACCTGTCGTTCTGGGGGCTAAGAGCATTCCCGGGAAAACAGAGAGCAGAGCCCCACAGCCCTGCAGCAGTGCAACCAGCTGACTCCAGGGACCTGTGGGCATGGGGGGTCCTCCTGTTATCACAGACCCACGCTGGAGTTTGGGCTGGCCCTGCTGGGCAGTGATGTCCAGAGAGAGCTGTGGCACGCTGGGGATCAAAGCCCTGCCCCCTACCCCTTGGCCATGCTTTTCCAAGCAGGAGAGGAATGAAAGCAGCCAGTAATCATTTTCTTTCAAGCCCACCTGCAAACTAAAACACAGATGCCACGTGTAATTTTAGGCCTCACAGCCTTGAGAGTGTTCTCCCGAGCCTCTTTGAGTGAGCAGTGAGAGAGTCACCTTAGGACACGCTGCAGCCACAGCGGCTGCGCACCCGCCTTGACCCCAACTCTGAAACAATAGGAGGGCAGGGGCATAGCAGGAGGGCACAGCATGGCCAGGAGTTAACAGATCCCCACTGGTCCCAGGGGATCCTGGAGGACACACTGAGCCCCCTCCATTAATTGCAATCACATGCAGAGGGACTGGCCAGCCACCCTGCTAACTCCAGGCTGCCACCTTCTCCCTGCTGGACATGACAACTGCTTCAACTCGGGCCATAATCCAAGGGTTTAAGCACCCACGTGGCAAAAGGGAGAGTGAACCTAACAAGAAGAGAAGAGCTGTGCCCCGGAACCTCAGCTCCCATCTCAGCTCAGCTCTGTCCAACCCTCAGCACAGCTCCAGTGGGATGTTCCATCCTGCAGGCTCCCCAGCACTGTGCTCTGCCCCCTCTTCAAACCACCCCCAACAAGGCCCAGAATCAAGGACCCGGCACTTGGCGCAGGCTGTGCTCTAAACAAGAAAGGGAAAAAGTCCCTGTGCTGCTACTGTTTTTCTAACCATTTAAAGAGGCTCCAGGGGACTGGGGAGCAGACTGGGAAGTAGTAGATTTCTTCATAAGGGGAAGATCCTATTATCAGACAAAAGACTTTTTGACCACAGGGGACATGTGAAAACAAAGCAAATTACGGAGAGCTAGAAAAACTAAATCCATGTGAACAGGCTGAGTTCACTGGGACGATGTCACATGTTCTGGAGCACAGGAGCATGCACAGGGACAAAGCCCAGAGCCAGCCAAGGGGGTCACGGTCCACACTGCACCCATGGCCCCAGACACGTGTCCCCCAGCCCTGCCCTGCTAACAGAGCTGGCACTGCCAGCCAGCAGGAAAGGGAGTGGGGGTGACGTGGGGGGCTGGTTCTCAGTGTCTGAGCGGGGAGAAGCAGCAGTGCCAATTCCACACCAAGCCCTGTGCCACCCACAGAGGCTCACAGAGCTCCAGCCACCTCTCCTCCTGCAGGTGGCACAGGGCACGGTGCCTGCCCTCCAGGGACATGTCTGCAGAGGAAATGCTGCAGGCCGCGGGGTGAGGGGTGGGGATATTCCTCATACAGAAGAGAACACACATACCATCTGGGTGTGGTGTTCACAGGAGGATGATGAACATCCACAAATGTGCACAGGCACACACTATTCAAGAGAAACAGTAAATCCGAGCTCTTTTCCAGTTAACACACCTCATTTATTCCCAGATGAAAGCTATTAACCCCATCAGCACAAAAACTCCTTCCCTGTGTTTCCCTTTCAAGAGGACTGGAAATAGGAATCCAGGCGTCCCAACAGCAGGTTGGGAGATGTGCAGACGCTGCTCTGATGGTTGGCACGAGGGGGAGGAGGCAGGAGCCTTCATGAGGAAATTTGTGATACAGAAACTTGTGCCTGGGCTCTGTTCTCAGCACACAAGCCAAGGTCAAAGCGGTTTTTTCTGCCATTTCTAACCAGCAAGGAAGCAAACACAGCTAAAATATGTAACAGGAGCCAAAATGCTGAGGGCTGGTAAAAACACCAGAGAAAGAAGTGTCATGTCATTTTGGGAGAGACAAGAAGCCTCCTCCATTCATCCCCAGGCAGAGAGAGCACAAGGGGAAGGAAGCAATCTCCAGGGTTTTCCCACCTCATCCCAGGGACTGAACACATCCTCTGTAAAATGTATTCTGGAGATCTGCAGCGTCCCCTCTGGCATTTGTATGGATTGCTCCTGCTGGCAGCAATTCCAGAAGCACTCAGCAGGATGGGGGTCCGGAAGATGAAGATGCTGCCGTAACACAAAAGGATTTGCCCCAAGGTTCTTCCCAAAGCCACTGTCTGCAGCCAACCCATGTCTAGTCCCTTCTGGAGCATATTGGTGTGGAGGGAGAGGGCACCCACCAGAATGCACCCATCCTAAGGCCACAAAGCCAGGCAGGACACGGCTTGGGGCAACATGGTCTAGTGGGAGGTGTCCCTGCCCGTAGAGGGGAGTGGAATGAAAGGGCCCTTCCAACCCAAACCATTTCCTGAGTCTATGACCAGACTCCTCAGGCTCCAGCAAGAGCTGGATCAGGCAGCCAGCACCCAGGACATCCCCCCAGCAGTGCCTGTCACAGACACCTGGCTGCAGACATGAAAGGCAAATCGTTACAACTGCTCCATGCCCAGCGCATGAGGGGTGGCTGGGACTCTGCATGGAGCTCTCGGGCAGCTCTCCTGTTCTGCACAGCCTGAGCAGGGCTCTGCCAGCCCAGGCACACCCCAAATGTGTCCCAGGAGCACCCAGATTTCAGGGCAGACACATCAAACGGTAAATATGCCTGTGCCTGACTGCTTGCCCCAGCTAAGGCTGCCCACAGTGCTCCATCCCCACACCAAGGGCATCCTGGGCCAGCACTGTCAGTGTCCCAGCATTGGTGGTTCTGCACTGACTCTCCTATCCTGACTTAAGTCGTATCTTTTGCCCCCAGAGGTTTTTGGGAAGTGACAGCTGCCTTGCCTGTCACGCGGTGCTCAGCATGGTCCACCAAGCCCCCAGCAGCCCCACGCACCAGGCAACATGATGGACCCCTCAGCAGAAACACAGGCTCATCCCATGAACCATTATTCATTCATATTCCTCATCCCAGGAATCATTATTAACTTATTAGGGTGGACTCCCTTTCCCTTTGGATGGCACAGGGAAGCCACCAGGACACCTGTGGAAAGCATGGGTGTAATCCACTGCTGTGGACACCTGAGCTGCTTGGAGTGGCCTGGGAAAAGGGCAGCAGCTATAAATACCTGGGGAACTGGCTTACACTTTTAAGAGTACTTCTACTACTGCAAATCACTTAATCTGAGGTCTGTGAAACCAATCCCACCACTTCTGAGGACGTGTCAGCACCTGTGTTCTCACTATTTGCAGAGGCGTCCCCGGGCGGGGGCTGGGGAGCTCCGAGCCAGAGCGCAGCGGGTGACCTTGCTCTTTCTGGCCTCTGTTCAGACTGCACTAACCAGGGAGCAAGCAGCACCATGACAGCAGCTGAGCCAAGCTGACCCAAGACGACCCAAGCCAAACCGAGCCTGCCCTCCTGTCCCGTGGCATCCTGCAGATGTCCCTGGGGAGAGCGGCGGCTCCAGCGCAATCCCGAGGCACGATGCTGCACTCCCGCAACCCCTCTCTGCAAACACTGCCGCGGGGGCTGGACAGGGGCACTGGGGCAGCGGAGGTGAACGAGCCAATGGATGGGGCGCAAAGTCCAGCACGCTGCTGCAGGACGGTCCCCAGCACCCGGCACAAAGCCAGCACAGCCCCCTGGGACCCCAGCGCTGAGCTGCCAGGGCTGCGGCCACTCACACGCACCAAGGGGCTGCTGACAAACCTCAGCCCCTGCCTGCAGAAGAGGGACAATTTCTTTCTCCTCAGTTGCCAGGAGGCTGAATGAATCGCTGCTCATGAGTGCTTCAGCAGTAAAGTACTACTACTGGGAGTATTTTTATTACTGTTAGAGGATACTTTGAATGTCACTTAAAAACACTGGCAGGAAGAATCAGGGTTGCGATGACTAGATTTAAAGCAGAAAAAAGCACAAGCACACACCTCAGTACGAGGCAGACAGCAGTGGTAACAGCAAGAGAGAATATGGATGGAGAACCCCCGTCACACATCTTTGCCATGACAACTGGGCCAGTTCCTTTTCATTACAATGAGCTCCCTCATTCCACTACTGCTGTTAACAAACAGGGCTGGTTCTGGTCCCCACAGTGCGCAGCCACGGTCAATACCAGGGCCACCAGCCACTGCCAAGGCCACCACTGGGCAAGCCTGCACTGGCCAGTGATGTGACCGTATCTGCCTCTTAATCGTTTACCAGGCATAAATGCTCTGCTACAACAGGAGATGGGACATCTGCCTCCTGTATGCTGGATCTCTGGAGGAAAAGAAAGAGCTAGAAAGGATCCAGTATCCCCACAGGAAGCGCTGCCGTTGCTGTTCTCCTATGAACATGGTGTAGAGCTGGGCTCATCCAAGGTGAGAGCAGATCATTCTGGTCAATGCTCACCTCTTACACAATGATGACCCCAAAGGGAGGTACCTGTGCCCCCTGTGCCACATCACTACATGCACGTGGTGTCACCAAGCTGCCCTCCCCAGCTGGCCCAGGCTGTCCATGATGGCATTGTGGCACTTGCTTTGCATCCGTCTGAGGTGCAGATGTGTCTTTTGCAGAAAATCTTCCAAAAAGAAAATTAACTTGCACAAAGTAATGAGGCTGAGCAGCTGTGCAAGGGGGAATCTTCACTTTTCCTATATATTTCCAAAGTTCCAGAGCCATCCACAGCTGCATGGATCTCTGGGATCTACCAGGGTGGCTCTCAGAAACAAACAGTTTTTACTAGAAGTCATAGAAAGCCTCCCACTGAACAGTTTTCTTTCAGTAAACACTCATTTGATAAATTTTATATGTTCCACAGGACAATAAAATAAATACAATTTCTTTCTTTTGTAATTTTAGTCCACAATCACTAGCAGAAAGTATCTACTGCAAACACCAACCCAGCAGCCTCCAGTGAGTGCTCCAAGTCTAGACAGCAACTGGCAATTGAGAACTGGCAAACTGGGACAGGCACCTTCAAACAAGCAATTTATAAAATATGAATGAACGTCCGTGCCAAGAGTGGAATTCATGGGAATGACAGAAAATCACAAAGAACTGAGCTACTGCTCTCTAGTACAACTTGTTCTTAACCCTGTGTAATTAAACTATTTTCATCACACCAAAACGACTGCAAAATATGACTACAAAATTTTCAATATTTTAGGAAATTTTGTGGTTTCTTCCTGCAATACATGGCACTGTTTCCAGCTTTCTTCCCGGCTGAGGAGCACGCCCCTCTCGCCATGCACAGACTCTGACTTCTGATCTGCTCCAGTTCCGCTGTGCCTGTTCCTCCCACTGCCCATCCGCAATCCTCCTTTAGCTCCCATTGGGACTCAGAGGTGACCCCTGGCACGGACACAGAGCAGGCTCTTGTCTCTGCTGGAGCCCAGCGCGGCCTTGGAGGGTCCTGGTGCAGGGAGCTGGCTTTGCCCCTGGGATGCCGCTCACATTCGCTGCCTCGCTACAGTGTTTCTGCTTTGATTCTTCCCAGGACCGTCCCACACCTTCCTCGCTCTGAGAAAGGGGCCAGAGGCAGCGACTTCCAGGAATCGTGGGCTCTGTGCCATGGGGACAAATCCCAACTCCAGCACCCACTGATGCCTGTCCCCACGGTGGGGATCCTGCCCCAGGGGCTGGAACCTGCACCCATGGTAGGGATCTTGTCACAGGGAGAAAACCTCATCTCTGCAGTGAGAATCCTGATCTGGGAGTGACTCTTGTCCCCTGGGCTACGAAACATACAAATCAGTATTTTGACACACTCTTCTGTCCTCAGAAGCAGCACCAAAGTACTTCCCATTGTTAACTGGCTCTCAGTCTGGAATTAAGTTCTCCTAGGAGGAAAACCAATGGTTATGCCAGAGACTGGCTGCAAGGAGTGGTGCAAAGCACAGCTCATCTGTGCAGTGGAAAATGAGGGAATCTGTAAACAGCAGGAAGAATGTAAAAGCTGCAGAAGCTGGAGAAGAGCTGCCATGAGTAGATCCTGTGCAGCTTCCAGCCCTGAAGCCTCGGGAGAACATACAAAATACTTGTGTGACTCTGACCCATTGACAGCTTTTTGTGGATTGTTTCTTTCGCAAAATTTTCTGATTTCTCAGCCATTGCTTCCAACCCCAAGTGCCACATAAAGCCTGTCCTTCCACTGCAACCAACACTTGAGAGGAACCAGGGTGGAATAATCACTGCCGATACCAAGCACAAGACTGTGGAATCAGCTTCCAGAGGGTGTAAGAGCTCAAAAATTCAAGACGTGTGGAGAAGAGGATGGGAAAGCCCAGAGGAGGATGGGGCAAAGTCTGCCTTTGAGCAGTGAAGAGGCAAAGAGACGCTGTGTACCCTTAGAGCAGCTGGATAGGTCCCACACAGACACCCTACATATCTGCCCTCCACAGCCCAACACCTGACAGGTGATCCATCTCCCTTTCCCAGTGGTAAGGGAGAGCTGGAGCACAGGAGAGCAGGGAAGAGAGGGAGAGACAGACAGAGGAGGGAGGGGAAAAGGAGGAGACCATTTTATGATATTTGATATATGCTCAGGAGCGAGGAAAAGGAGCCGCCAGTGCCGTGCTCCAGCACAGCGCTGAGCAGTGCCCACCTGGCTGCTCCCCCAGTCCTGAGGGGTTCTCCTTGCTGAGCACAGCTCCAACATCTCTGCAGCTCCAGTTACCCAGCCTCAGCGTATCACTCGTTTCACAACCTCAGCTCCAGCCGTGATAGACATGCACCCTGCCATGGTATCATGCCAGCTCACATTCAACCAACCCCTGAGTTCTCTAATCCAGCTCCAGATGGATTATCACAGCCATCCTGTGTCTCTGAGCAGGGAAAGGGTGAGAGGTGATGAGGAAGAAATTTGTTTATCTTTTCTCCATTTATCAGGAACCAACAACAAGCTTTAGCACATCCCCAATTCTCCTGGCCACCAGAGGTTCCCTGTCCATGTGTCCGTAGGGGCCAAAGAGACTGGCTGCCCACACAAGGTTCTGCCATGGTCCTCTCGTCTTCAAAGAAATATTTACATCCTATGGCCAATTGCCAGAGCAGAAAGGTCACGCTGACAACAGCAGATGGGAGGGTCAGCCCTTTCCCAAGGGCTTTGGAGTTCTGCTGGTGCAGCGCTGGGGGTCCCCAGAGCCCTTCTGGGACTGGGATGCCAGAGCAGCTGCTGCTGGGCACAGACTGGAGTGCGGGCAACCCTGAAAACGACCTCCTGCCTCTTGGCGTAACAGCTGCCCTTCATCTCTTTGTCAATCTTATCTCCTTCCACAGGCAGGAATTACTGCAGGTGTTATCTGTAAGCCTATCACAATTACAGAGCTGAAACGATTACAGAGCCGTCGAGCCAGGTGATGAATGAACACATGGCACTGGCCCAAAATGACCACAGCCAGACTGGGGAAAGGAACCAAAGGTAGATGTAACCAACAAACAACAGGATTGTAACCAGTATCGCACCAGGTAACAGCAGTGATCGCAAATGCCACTTAAAACCATCTGAAGCTACATGGACAGCAGGTTTTCCTGAGCCAAAAGCCCCTTATATCCTTTCCTCTCCCTTGATCCCATTGCTTTAGTAACAGCTCCTTCTCTAATTCCATTTCATTCTAAACCAGAGGCCAACCCCCTCCCACCTGCTGCTGGAATTTGTCTTCTGATGGCAGAACCTTGGATTTATTCTGACAGTGCTGCATCTTGCTCCTGAAACAGGTTATTTAGTCACCTCAAAGACTGCTGGTAGTAATGATGCAATAAGCGGAGCACAAAGAGAAACATCTCTAAATCCACAGGGTAACAAAGCCTGAGGTTAATTTGCTAATTACCTGTAAGCCTGACTGGTGCAGTCAGGGACGCTGTAGCAACAGCTTTAAATTAAACCAAATCGTGTTAATACCCATAATGTTTCTGAGATGTGCCAGCGCCCCTAAACCCTGGCACCCCCCCCAGATATTAAGAACTGCTCACGCTTTAGTGTTGTATGAAGGGTGTTTAACTCAAAAAATACTTACCCATACCTGGTCCCAACTGCAGCAGGATAGAGATGGGGCTTGGGAGAACTTCATCTGTGAGGGAAGAGCCATGATCCTGCTGGCAGACAGCAGGACCATTCAGAGAGGAAAGAAAGTAGGAGCAACACACCTTGAAACACTCCTTATTCTCCAAAGCAGAGGGGGCTGTCTGTGCCTCTTCCCCCAGCAGCACCCCCAAGCACAGGGCACTGAGGTGCCCATTGCCCCGGGCTTGTAAAGCCCCAGAAGTGTCCCTCACCATCCTCACAGAACACTGAGGCTGCATCCTCTGAGGCTACGAGGGGAAAGCTCTACGTGCAAGGTCAAGTAGGGCAGGAAATCAGACCTAGCACCAGACAGCAGAGGGGTGCAGGTCCAAAAGCCAATCATCCTTCTATCAGGGAATTTTACTACAGAGCCTCTCAGCTCCCACGAACCTTTCTTCCCACAGTCACTGCTGCCTGGGATGCTGGTACATGACCCGCTGTTCCAGCTCCAGCAGCAGCAGAGGCTGTTCCTGCGCTGGCACCCACAGATCCAGGAGAAAATGCAAAGCTGCAGGAAGGGGCCAGCAGCACGCTGTAAAGCTAATGGAGACTTTGCTAGGACGAAATGTAAGCCTGGCAGCGATTAACACATATGGTTGAGCCAGACCATGACAAGTGTTCCGCTTTCCTTACGGTGTTTGAAAATTACATCTGAACACAGAGACACGATGCCAGCCCATTACACCTCTGCAGCAGCAGGGTAGCACTGTACAAGCCTTGGAGCTCAAAGGACAAGATACTGGTGGTGTAAAGGTTGCTGTGCCAGCTCCGACCCTGCTGATCCCACAGAAGTCTGCCAGGGGAAACAGGCACAGCACATCAAACAGAGCTGCAAGGAAGAGGACTATACAGCACTTCCCACCAGGAATGAGGGAAATGTCGTTTATCTCTAAGGCAAGACCCGGGCAAAATGTACCTGCTGCTGCCTAGTCCAGCCCCCAAGACTGCCTGCAGACCTCCATGGGAGTCCACACCTGCTCTCCTCAGTGCAACATTCCCTGTCTGTGCAGGATCCCACTGTACAGGCTCTGCAGGCAGAACAGCCACACGGAATAAACCTGCACCACCACCACCAGCATCTGAACGCTGAAATTTTCCAACTCGATTCCTCCCTGCCCCCTCTGCACTGATTCCAGCAGAGATTTACCCAGACTCCAGAGGCACATTCGGAGCTTTGCCACGTACAAAGCTCACAGCTGGATGATGCTCACAGCTGCACTCTTTCCGACCTGTCACTACTTTTATTCTTTTTTCTTTTGCCAAGCCCTTGACATCTCTGTACAATCCCCCAGTAAATCACTGTGTGGGTGGAATTTGCCCCAATACCCAAATGAAGCTGTAAGCATTTAAAACACAAACAAGCCCAGAGGCAGTACACTCACCCAGTGCTAATTTAGAGGTAAAATCTAATTGTTCATTTCAGCCTTTGCTCCCAGCATCCCAAGCATCACGGAGTGAGTGTGTGGATGCAGGACTCCCACGATGCAAACCCCAGCTAAGGTCTCACATACTCTTGGATGGGGCTGCTTCTGAGCCAGCAGAAAATCCCTTGGACAGCCCATTCTCCCTCCCATTTCCATCAGCTTGGCCACGTTTTTCTGTGACAGGTGAGCATGCAGGTGCCCATTGGTTTAGATGCTGTACAGCTATTTTACAGAGATGGGTCATCTTCTTTGAGGTTAATCAAAATTATTTTTGATTGAATCCTACTTCTCAAACGAATCTCCCCTCCCCTGGTGCATTCCCAAAACCTGTTCTAGCTCTACTTTAAAACGCATTTTCTACCTGTACTTAAAATAGCCCTGAAGCACAGGTGATGTTTCTCTTCCACTACATTCGGGGTTCCCTGCTCTGCACAGTGCATTCCCAGGCAGTTCTCGGCGGGACAAGTTGCCAGGAGGATTTTAACTCGATGTCAAGATCCGTCCGTGCTTCGCGGCACAGCGTCCCGATCTCGCCCGCTCCCAGCGGCCGGGAAAGCGGGATAACAGATGCGTGAGGAAACGACATAAACACAACGACCTCACGGGACGGCGGGGACACCGGGCGTGCACCGCGGTATTCCTGGCACGATCTCGCCTAGTCAGTCCCAAATGTCAGCATCCCGGCAAAAGGGAAAGTTCTGCAGCGGAGAGGTACACCAAGGCGGGAACAGCCAGGACATAGCGGGGTTGGACCCGTGGTGAGCGCGGGGCAGCTGCGGCAGGCGGCGGGGGCGGCTGGGGGAGCGCGGAGTGCCGGTGGGCTGCGAGGTGCAGAAGGTGGCATGAGGGGTGCGGGCACAGGATGCCGGTGCTGGAGGGAGGTGGGATGCAGGATGCCGGCGGGAAGCACAGTGCAACGTGCGCATGCCGGTGGGCTGCGGGACGCGGGTACTCACCGGAGATCGCCGTAAGCGCCGGCGTAGCCCTCGACCCAGGGCTCCAGCTCGCTCTTGATGCCGGCGGCGGACGCGGCGAAAGGCGGCCGGCCCGGTGGGTACCAAGCATCGGCAGGGCAGTCGGCCGGCCCGGCGGGCGGCTCGGGGCACGGCCCGTAGAGCTGCCCCTCCTCGGCGAAGAAGGTGGGCCAAGGGGGCGCGGGGCCCGGTGGGACCAGCTCGGCTCCGAAGCGGCACGGGCCACCCCAGCCGCCGCCCGCCGCCGGCCCCGCCGCGCTCTCCAGCTTGACGCGGCCGAAGCCGCGGGGCAGCCCCGGCCCGGCGGGCGGCTCGGCGGCCAGAGCGGCCTCGAAGGCGGGCGAGGGGTCGCGGACGGGCGGGCGCGGGGCGCGGGGCGGCCCGGCGGGCACGGCGAACATGCAGTCCTCGCGGGGCAGCGGCTCGGCCGGCATCTCCAGCGCCTCCAGCGCCAGCCCCATGGAGGCGGACACGGCGCGGCACAGCTGCCGGGCACTGTCGCCCAGCGGGTCTTCCTTGTCCGCGGGCTCGGTCTCGGGCGGCGGCAGCAGCGGCGGCATCGCGCCCGCCTCGCCCAGCAGTTCCCTCAGCTCTCCGGCGCAGGGAAAAGACGAGCCCATGGCGGGGCCGGCGGCCGGCAGCGCCTTACCGGGGGCAACGGGGCTCAGGGGGCGGCAGGCAGCCGGGCGGGGATGGCAGGCAGGCGGGGGAGTCCGGCGGCGGCCGGGGGGGAGTCGGCGGGCAGGGCGCGCTTGGCGGCGGCTGCCCGGCGCCCGGTTCCTCCCGCGGCTGGAAAGCGTCGCAGACGCTCTGGAAGAAGCTCTGAAAAGCCCCGCGGAAGGTCCTGCCCGGCGGTCGCGGGTAGACGCGACCGACCCCCAGCTGCACCTCCATGCTCGCCGAGCGCGGGGCAGCGATCGCTGCAGCGGCGGCGGAGCGAGGCGAGGGCGGAGAGCCCTGGCAGCGCTCCCGGGCCGACCCCCGCGGGCCGCCTACGCGTGGCGCTGCCCCGCGGTGCCCATGGCAGTGGCCGCCGGGCACGAAGCTCGGTGCGCGCAACAGGCAGGGAAAGTTGTCGGCGGGGCTGCGGGCAGGTGCGGCGGCAGAGCGAGGGGCGGGCGGGGGAGGCCGCGGGGAGGGAGGCGCGGCGGGGAGACCGCCCCGCGCCGCGGCTCCGCCGAGATTAACCCTGTGACGGCCGCGGCGGCAGCGGCGCCCGCCTGGCCCCGGGTTCGGCGCGGCCCCACCGGCGGCCCTGGAGCAGCGCGGACGCGAAGCCGCAGCCCCGCCGCAGTGTCCGGGCTTTGGCGCCTCAGAGGGCGGATCGGAGAGGGATGAGGCTGCCCGGCCCGGCCCGCTGGGGACATCGCGTGTCACCGCGGCCCCCGGGCGAGCGTCCGACCCGGACCCCGCGCCCCGGCTGGGCAGGACGGGGCGGGATGGGGGCGCGGCGGCGGCTGTCCCGGTTCCCAACTGCTGCTGATGGAGCGGGTCCGTGCGGACCACCCGCCCCGGGCCGGCTCGGCTGCTCTCCCCCCCGCTGACAGCTGGCGCAGCCGGGCGGACTTGGTCAGAAAAATGCTCCTTTTCGCGTTGGCGTGTCGGCGCTCAGCAGCTCCCCACCCCCGGCCGGGCTCGAGCCGACCCCCGCACCTCTTCGTTCGCTTCTTTCCTGAAGACCGGCCGCCCTCTTCCACCTCCCACTGCCCCGCGTCGTGCCACAGCCCCCGCCCGCCAAAGCACGAACCATCCCGCGGGCATCCCGCGCGGGTCACGCACCGGGATGAAAAATACCTCGCTAGCAGAGAAATTAGTGCAGGACCTACCGTACACAAAGCTTGAGCTCCCCTTGCTGGTCCTGCGATAACAATCCTAAAGCAACTTCTGGGAGGCACCATCCCCAAGCAACCTAGGAATGGAATAATTTTCATTCGAGGGAGCTTAAACAAGCCCGTTACTTGGAGCCCCTTTGAAGACAAAGGGAAAAAAGCCATAAATAAGTGGAGCCCATGGGGAAAACAGAGAGACATATCCCATCTTTTAAAAGCCTTTTTACAAGCTGTAGAAGATAAAAATAAAAACCGAAGTCCAGCCAAGCAAAATTTGGCAATGTCCTCCATCCTGCCTGCGTGATCAGAGCAGCTGGAGGAGGGGGAGGAGGGTTGGTGCACAGGCAGGGACGGGGTCACTGCTGCTGGCTGCTGCAGCAAAGGACAGATGCTGGCAGGGGCTGCCACCCCCCAGGCCGTGGCGGGCTGAGGACTCTGCCCAGCTCTCCCTGGCCACCAGTGAGCATTTGTGGAGAAACTTCCTCAACCCTTGCATGTGGGTGAAACACCAAGATGGACTCTAATGCCAAGTCCCACAGCCCCTAAAGCACTGAAGGCAGCTCAGCTAACACCTGAGATGGTAAAAACCAAGGGAGACGCAATAAGATATGTTCTGCCAAGTGGATGTGGGTTCCAGCATCTTTGTTGTTCCAGCCTCTCAGAGTTGACAGGCCTCTGGAGTGAAATATACAGACGCTGGAAAACATCTAGAGGGTGATTCTCACAATCAGCCTCAAGAACTGTATTGAGAAGGGCTGAGGGCTAGAGCTGCAGGATGGTATCGCTGCGGGAACAAGGGCCTCTGCACCTCAAACAAGACATGGGTTCTGACCAGAGCTTTGTTTGATCCCACCATTCCCACAGGGAGGAAACATCCTAAGCCAGTACACCCTGAAACACCACAGCCTGCAAAGACCTTGGCACAATTCAGACTTTTGACTTTCAAACCACCTTTTCTGTCTGGGATGGGACCTGTTTGAGCCTCAGCTCCTATCTCTGGAGCTTTGGCTTTGGTCCTGTTTGTGTTCCCTTGCCCTTTCTCTCTCTGCAGTGTTGCAGTGGGGATTCTTGCAACACGTATATCAGACAATGAAGCCCGTGGAAATGGACTGATTCTGGTAGATATTTTCAGAGATGTTTGTTTTTCCAGCCGCCTGGCCGGCGACCTGCCCAAGAACTGAACAATCACGGGACCAGAGGGTCCTTCCCAGGCAGGGGAACACAAACAACCAGTGGGGAACGAGGTTGACCAGGGAACAGGGAAACCCCATAGGCCCTGCCTCTACCCCAGGGCCCCTCTCCCAGGACCACATGGCAGGCGGGAGGAACCCCAATGCTGCAGCATCTACAGGGCCCCAGATTTTCCCCTAGTCTGAATGTTGCTGTGGGGTTTTTGGAATGTCAATCACTGCAGAGGTGCAGAAAGTGAGACTGCAAAATGGTTTGTGTACTTCAGCCTGCAGAGCCAACACTTCAGTTCTGACTTATGATCTGTGGTAGATATTTTTAATTTATTTCTTGAACAGGCATCTTGCAAGAGTTTTTTTACTTGGTCCTCATGTCTCATTTAAAATTGATGGAATGTTAGTGGATTTTCTGGCTGTATATGTGCACGACAGCACATGCTCTGCTTAAAGGCTCTATGTATTTTAATCTTTATACTTGGTTGCCGAAGTCATCACGGAGTGTTCTAGAGATGTCCTTTTCTCAACTTGAATTTGATATGAATTTCAGTTATACTTTCCCATTCTCCCAGCAACACGTATTCAGGTAGTTTGTATCTGTTAATGGTTATTAAAGTGTGAATTTAACATCCCATACAGGTATTGATAAGACCTTCTCCATAGGCTGAGGTCTGAGCTGTGTGTGTCACCAACAGTTTGGTCTTTCAGTTCAAAGCCAATTTAAATGCACGAGGAAGTAAAAAAATGAGGATGATGGACTCAACTGTGAGTCATAGAACAGACACTTTTCCTGGCCTCATCGGAAGCAGAGTGAGCTCCAGTTTGGGCAGGGGGAGATGCTGAGGAAACCTAATCCAGCAAAACACATCAACACATCTTTGTCTTGAAGTGTATAAATAGTCCCACTGAAATCTAGGAAATACTCCTGTGCTTAAGGTTAAGGATTCCCTTAAGTGCTTTGCTGGATCAGTACCAAGACGATTATTTACAAAGTGCTGTCAAAAACATGGACACCAAGAAAAAACTTTTTCTAGTAAAATCCTTTGGCTCAGAATGTCCTGTGTGACTGCTCAGCAAACACCATTTGTCAGAGAGATAGGGGCCATTCCATTAAAAAATTTCCCTCTAGACCCAAGAGCAACAGGTGGTCCTTTGTTTTGTCGCCTGAAAAAATATTCAATGCCAGGTGATCTCAAAGAGCTCAAATCTACAGCCACAGAGAGCTCAAATGTTATCATCACAATCCTACAAAACTTGCCAGGAACAGAACCAATAATTTTTCACCATTAATCTTTAGTAAAATGAGGCCAGTAACACAGAGTCTGACAGTTCTGCTTCCATTCCTTGAAGATCGTTTCAGGCATTACCCATCAGCCAGTCGCTTACCGAATTACCCTGATTTCACTCCTCCTTTTGTACCATCCCAGCTGTGAGGAGATGTCAACAGCTGTGAACCTCTCCATGGTACACCTGCCCTGTCAGTGTCCCCTAAATGCTGAACTAATGGAGGTCTTTCCAGCTGCAGCAGCCTGCATGAGAAAAAGAGGAGTAGTTTGTTTCTGTGGAGCATTTCAAATAATGGCAGATATTCAGAAAGAATCACAAGCACAAGCGCAATATTCCACTCCCCGCTGAGGCAGAAGCAGCTGGATGAGCTAGAGGTGCTTTGAGCCTCAGTGTGCCTGTGCAGGGTGGACCATGTCTCTGCTCTCACCCAGTTGCCACTCGGCAAGGAAGACACGGTAATTTAGGGGAAAGCGACACGCACGCAGGCAAGAGAGGCTGGTTTGTACTCTCCTGGATGCTGGATCCAGGGTGTGAGCCCATTGGGGCTGGAGAAGCAGCCAGCCCAGCCCTCCCACCAGCCCCCACCTGTGGGAAGCAACCAGGCAGGAGCCTGTAGAACACCAGGCTCATTAATGCTGCCTCTGATAGCTTTTCCTCATTATTCTGTCCACTCTGTTATTCTTAGACTGCCTAGCACTACACAACAATACAGTTCTCTTGAGATTTTAAATATTTTAGCCATTTGTGTCAATTTGGGACTGCTAACTGCCTTGTCTCATCAGACAGATATGTGAGTTCACATGAGTGAGTTAAGAGGCTTTAAAATTTACCCTTGCAGGAAGGCGCAGACAATGTTTTCACTTTCATCTGTTTTAATTCTGAACATTAAGAATGTCTCCCATCTCCCATAGCTTGCACCTTTCTGATTTAGGGCCACAGGTTGCTTAACTCTTCCTTGCACCTCTCATTAGTGTCCAACACTGATGCTGCTTTTAGTTAAGAAAGCCCAAAGCTCAGGTGCCCCTGGGGCAGGAATCATCTGCCTCCTCACTGCTCCCCTCAGGGACAGATCAGTGGGAGGATCTTGCTCTGGTAATGTCACCCTGCAAGCCTTCTGTCAGCAAGGAGGGATTGATTGAGCATTGTCACCTCTCAAAAAGAAGGAGGAGTTTGACCAAGGCCTGGCTCGCAGCAGGATTCCTTGGCTGGACCCTGCCCAGGGGTGGCATCAGCCTGGCATCAGCCCAGAGGCATCAGAGAGAGGCAGACCTGCACAGTGCCTCTCAAATGGCTCTGTTCATGTCTTGGAACAAATCTTGCTTCAAATACAGGGCTAAGCGATGTCTTAGGTAACACTTCTGGAACAGTTACAATCACCTGAAGTGTTATTCTTCTCCTTGCCCAAATTCATCCCTGTCACCTGTCACCACAGAATCACCAGCATGTTTTTCTCTGACAGCTTGGAGGCCAATTTTCAGAACAGCCTGTTCATGCAACTTAGTGAGATGACTAAGGTGCTTGGTCCATTTGATCAATCCTTGCAGTGCTGAGAACATCACAAATCTTCACTCCTAATGAAACACACATTTGTACCACTTCCCATGTCTTACACAATTGCCTTTTGGGCAGAGTTTGAAGTTTCTCAGGAGCCAGGGAAGTGATACACAAGTTTGTGACTTCTGAGTTCCAATATGAAATCTTGTCCAAGGCAACAACACTGGAGATCCATTTTCCCAGCCTGCAGCTGGAAGAAGACTGGGATAAGCCCACTTCCATTGCTTGGCAGGTATGCCCACCTAAAGTGAGATGCCAGAGGCTGATGGAGGTTCAATGACTTCATTGAAGCCCGTGGGCACTTTGGGCTGCCTTCAGCAGGCCAGGACTCATTCAAGCTTCAATGTGGAGTTGATGTTTGGTTACTGCTGTGAATTTGAATACTGTGAGGATCTCAAGAAGCATCAGAATGTTTTCCTTTATCTGCAATTTCTAATGCTGCTGATCTTTGTTCCAGCTCAGCAGGCACAGCTCTTCCCCAGCACAGCTCAGAGGTCACTGTATGTTCCAATTTCCAACACTGCTGTTTAAAGGCCCTGTAACACATCTAAAGAATATCAGAGAGGGAAAGTGTCTCAGGGCTCAGCTGAGAGTGACTGAGAGGATGAGGTTGTGTTGATCAAATGTAAGAGCTGCTGTGGGAGGGAAATTGCCCATTGGAAACTTCAATAAAACAACACACCTCTTTCATGTTTTTACAGCACAGCTCACAAAAACTCTGATGCAATGTCCTAGAGGTGAAAGACTGCATCATTTACTTCATAGGTGTATTTTTACCGGTACTTAGATACTGAGGTGTCCATTCTTTCATCAGGAAAACCTCCCATGCCCTTTAAAGTCGTTATTCTTGTACCTTGAGTTCTGTCTACATTCTCCCCACCTACTGACTCTGAGCTTGTTGCCTCCCTTCATGAGGAAGGAAGAGCATGAGGGAGGAAGAGCATGGAGCTCTTCCTGCAGAGTGTGGCATGGGCTGGTGTGACAAGCACTTCTTGTTGCCTGTAGAGCCAAGCAAGCTTCTGAAAGGGAGAGTGTCCATCTCTCCTGTTCTTCTCTATATGCGGTCCTTTGCTGCATAACACACACCCTGGGGCACTCAGAGGCAAGTCCTGAGATGCTGCCATTGCATCCCACACTGCAGACTGCACAGCATCCTGGGATAACATGTAAGGTGGATCAGGGGTGTCCTTGGGCTCACCCCTGGAGAGGTAAATCCAGGCCTGGCTGGTGTTCACTGCTTCTTTCACTTTCTGAAGCACTTCCCTGCCCCTCTGGTATAAGGAGGAAGCGTGGTTGGTTAATAAATTAAAGGAAAATCTAGAATAGTGCATCCCCAAAAGAGACAGTAGAGATGCATGCCTCACTTAGATGACCTGGAAGAAAAGTCATAAATATGGGTAGTGTAGTGTCTCCAAAGTGCCTCCAGTGAATCAAAATAAAGAAACCCTCAAGCACAGGAGTCTGAAGTCACCAGGACAGCTGCAATACAGAGGTGAGAATAATTTACAGAGAACCCAGAGAGGCCATATGGGTTTGTGTTCCCCACGTGTTCTCCTGCAGCACACAAGTAACCTGCTGGTGGAACAGGTTTTCAGTGATTTATCTCCTGCTGCCTTTCAATTAGTGTTGAAAATTTTTGACTTATAGTATAAAGACCTGCTAGTGACATCATTCCAGGGCAGTAAATCTTGGCATAAAGAGGCCACAGAGACTCCCAGCTCTCTGCACCTTGGGCAGAGGTGTAATTTCTGTAATGCTGCTGCCAAGGGCAATGATATGGGGTGTTCATTCCTTAATAAGGCTTTGTCTTTGCTGCTCCAACTCCAGCCTCAGCAGCACACACTGGTGCACACACGAGGGTGTGCACACAGACACAGACACCTCAGTCTGCTCCCATACTGGGAACAGAGGCTACACCAGTGGTTGCAGCCCTTCTCTGACACTTCAGGGCACTGACCAGAGACCAGACCAAGCTACCAATCTGAGTGTTGGTCTGGGCCTTTCTCAGACAACAACCAACATTTATTGACTTTACAAATTTAAATTTGTAGCTGGAACCATATTGCCCAAAGCCTCCTTTGTAGAACTCATCATTGTTTCTCATGTGATGTTCTCTGGGTACTTTCATAAACTGTTGCACATTTCCTTGGGAAGTCTCTGCGGTTGTAAATCATCAGCAGATGTCTCATTTTTCTGAAACATCAAGAAACTGGCAGCTTTACTAACAGAAAAATAAGGGAGAACATTTTTCTTGTTGTTATGTAGCTCCCTATTAAGGTCTGCACTTCCTGTGCGTATTTGTATTTTGTTGTCCAGTCTTGCCCCCAAGGGTCCCATCCCTCTGATATCTAGCCCTATTTTGAAGCAGAGACTAGAAATGCCATTTCTGTGCCATCAGGTTTCGCAATCCTGACAGATCCCCAGGGCTAGCCTGGCATCCACCCTGCCCAGTGCCTCAATGCCTTTGTGGTTCTTATAAGACCAGTGAGTCCTGAAGAGCTCTCCCGGTGCCAGCAGCCCAGCTGCTGTCCCTGTGCTCACATGTGGCAGATACCTTTGTCCCCAGCCACAGACATCCATCATCTCATGCCCTGTCCAACGGGACTTGGAAGATCCTCCAGCACTGGAACTCAGTTGTCATAGAACAACAATGCAATGAGAAACTGATTTGAACAAACAAGAATGGGTCTGGTTTTTATGTAAATAATTCTGTTAGACACGGAACACAAACACATTGAGCATTGGGTCAATAAGCCACGAGACAAACAGCAAGGAAATGTGAATTGGCTGTTTCACACCCCAGGGTAACCAATATGCAGAAAGGCCACAGAGGCCAGGGAGGGGATCTGAGAGTGGGATTTCTGCATGTCCTTGAGCATCCACAATCTTTTAGGCCCTGATGTAAATGTAGAATCCAAACTATCTGTAGTTTTTGGTGGAATTTAACAAGGCGTGAGGAATCCCAGAAGAATCAGAGAGCTGATTCAAAGAAGGAGAGATCAGACTGTGTTGCACTGCTGCAGAGAAGGTTGGAGTCTTATTTGTAATCCTCTAGGAAAAAAGATTTAAGAATTCAGAAAAACAGAATCTGTTGTTTTTACCAGTAAAAGAGCAAATATTTAAAATTCCATTGAAAAGCTGCAGTGTGTCTCAGAGGTATGGAGTGGGCCAATTGATTGTATTTCCAATTTGTCTTTTTCTCTGCAGAGGAAGGGTCTTTTCAACGGATTAGCTGCTCTTGTCCCAGACCTCAATAATAAGTGCAAACCCATGTGAGCTGCCTGTTGGGTAACTGGGACATGCTGTCTCTGTGCTGCCTCATCTGCCTGTCTGTCTGCAAGAAGGTGCCAGGTCCTGCCTTGTGTTTACTGATTGCTGCCTTTGTTGTGTTGACTAATTTGGCAAAGTGAAATACAACTTCTTATCCAGCTCTGTCTTCTCCTCAGCCACGAAAGAAGGTTTTGCATGCAATCAGTTACATGGAATGCTTCCAGTCACTTTTAAGGGTGGGACCTGACTGCTTTTGGAAGAAATTGTAAATTTTGAGAGGAAAATGGAGTCCCAAGAGCTGCACAGGCTACTACATAATGGTAAATAAAGTAAAAGATGTTGAGGAAAGAATCACCTTTTATGTCATCTCTCCCTTTCCTTACGATGGTTAGTGGGCTGCTATATTGGAAAAGCTGTTTTTCAAGGAGAAAGAAAACTCCTTTTCCTCTGTGTAAGGCCCCTGGCATGAAAGACAGAATTCCTTCTGTGAATCTGTCCCTCTGAGTGGGCCAGCCCTTCTGCCTCTGTCCACAGCCCTTTCCCATGCCTCAGCTTTGTTCAGTGCTGCTTTATATGTTTGTTTATTCTTTCACTCATCGGATCACCTCTGCTTCTGCCACTGCTGGAACTGGAGGGCATTCCATGGCATTCCTTGCTCATCCATCTCCCAGTCCCCAGGGGTGGGAGCAGCTCACAGCCGCATGGTGAGGAAATAAGGTGAGATACATTTTTGCAGACTGTGTTCAATAGAAACACCCCTAAACTTGTCTGTTGGGTCTATTGGGTTCCTTGAAAGAGAGGGTTCAAAAAGTCACATTTGAACTGATCTCATAGGAAGGAAGTATTTGGAATGGCAAAGGGGCATATTAAGGTTAATCATAATTAGGAGTTGGGTATAAAGCAAGAATGATGCCTCTTAAGGCACACAGGTAGAGAGAAGGTCCAAGGTAAACCAGAATGGTCTCTGATTCCCTCTAGTGTTTTGCCATAATTACAACTCACCTGTGGGAGGTACAGAGTCTGCTGGACCCTCCTCTGCTGCTGCAGAGACCCAGTTCTTGGTGAGAAGGACTCTCAGCATGGTCCCAGGCAGGTGCACACTCTTTAAACCACTGCAGTCACCTTGCATTGATGGAGAATAGGAATCTGAGTATGAGGTACGTGGGAAAGGGAAAAGGACAGGACTCATATGTTTCCTCCACCCTCTGATCTCCATCAAGGATCACAACTTAGGAACCTGATAGGATCTGAGCAACCTCTTGTTTCAGAAGAATTCCAGGAAGCATTTGCATAAACCAGCCGAGGAGTTTCTCATTCTCTATGAGACTCTGTGACTCCAATATCCATCCTGTGCCACTATGTATAAAGTTACTTTCATTATCCAGTTTTTCTTCTCATCCAAACATCTATTCAGTGACTATTTCCGAGGACCACTAGACTGATGTCAATCTTATTTTCATTTTTCACTCCTCCCTGAGGCATAATTAAGGTCACTCCCTACTGCTCAGTTTCAATCCAGATCCCAGTATTGGGCAGTGGCTGCCCAGTGCCCCTGGGAGTCCATTTGGTAACTGCCAGTCACCTTTAGGAATTCTCGCTGTCTGTGGTGGAAGTGAGTCAAGGCTGTCACTCCTCGACAGCCTCATGGCCTGAGAGATGGTATTTAGTTGGTTTTCTACACCATTCCCATTCCTTTCTTGTATCTGAAACATTTCTGTTGCTCCCACTGAATTTGCAGCAAATATTTTAAAACTTTCTCAGTTTATCTGTGGCTGTTTGTAAATGTTATCAGGTGTATGTCCTGGCACCTTTCACATGCAGAGCACTAGGAAATACACCCTAATTAACCTGCCAAGCATCCTTGTAAGGTGGGTGAGCTTTCTGATCCTCCATCTATCCATGCTGAAGTTGTCTGGTTTCTCCAAACTCATAATTCAGCCAATGTCAGAATCGAGGTTAAACTCAGAAATCCTTAGCTCCTGTTGCTGGGATCTGACCTTGCTGCTCCCACAGAAACCTCCCCATTCGGTTTGCAACTGACACATTGCATATTGCACAGTGCAGTCCATCCCATCAGCGACCACCGGCAGGCTTTAACCCCTTCCTGTCCCCCCAATGTTGGGAAAGGCTGCAGGTATGTGCAGGGATAGGTACAGACAGGTCCTCCTGCCTAAGAACAGTTCAGGGAGTTTTCCCCAAATGTCAGAGGGAGCCTTTCAGCTTAGTGTGAGATGTCCATGTCCAATTTTACATGCCCTGGACTGGGCATCTCCTATTTGCACTAAAAGTCACAGTAATTACTTTCCCTGTAAACAATGAGTTTAATACGCTGAGGGGAAATCACTTAACTCAAGCCATGGCAGATTTATAGTTATTAAATGGAATGCCAGGAGGTTGTTAGCACTTTGGGAATCCTGGTCTGTTATTTCATAATCACATATTTATGGTTCCCACGGCACATTGTTTTTGTCTTGCCGTTCATTTATGGCAGGTCTATTAAACTGCCACTGCTAAGCTTCCAGGCCCTGGGCTGTAACTCTCTCCAGCACTAGTGTGATTGCATTTTCATTCTTCTGGGACTGCTGTGATGGAGATCGATGCCAGTACCTTGAAGAATATAGAGGGAGCATGTTCTACCCTGTGAAGCAGGCACAAAATGAAGCCTGTGAATGATCTATCATCTGGGGAACTCTCTCCTCGCTAGAAGGATTCATGATCTGTCAGCCCAGGTGTTGGCTCTTGGAGTGAGTGTGGATAGACTGAGACCACAATCTCCAGACTGAACGCTGGGTGTGCTGCTGGGCTGTGAGGGGAGGGAGCAGCCCCCTCACGCAGAAGCTTCACAGGCTGTCCTGCCCCAGCACTGCCAGCACACGTCCACACCCACACCTCTACCTTCTCCAGACCTTTTTAGGTTTTTCAGTAAACTTGAAAACCTCCATGGTTCTCATTTTTGTCTGCTGGTAATTTACCTCTCTCTGCCCTTCTCTTCTCTTCCCTCTTCATTTCCATGGAGGCCTGGGGTGTTTGTGAAGCTTTGCCAGAACACCCAACCCCATGACACCTGTCACATTTATGGAGGAGAAGGACTAGAGCCCAATAGTGCTACACAAAAGTTAGAAAATCAGGTGAATTTCAGCAAGAATTTCTTCACAGAAAGGGCTGTCAAGTATTGGAAAGGGCTTTCCAGGGAGATGGTGGAGTCCTCATCCCTGGAGGTATCCAAGGAATGCCTGGACATGGCACTCAGTGCTCTGGTCTGGTGCCAAGGTGGGGATCGGTCACAGGTTGGACTTGATGATCTTGGAAGTCTTTTCCAGCCTCAGCAATTCTGGGATTCTATGAAATGAGATGCATTTGTAAAGAGCTGGTATTTCCAGGCACCTTAGAGAGGGGGTCTTATGGCAAAGGCAATTCTAGTTCTAGAACTGTCTCAAATTCAGGCCACCAATGTGCAACTGCTCATCAGGGAGGGCAGTGTTTAGGGCAGAGCTACAGTACACTGCAACACAGAGAATTCATCCCTCCAACAAAGGTTTTTTTCTTCACTTTTTTTTCTTTTGTAGTAAGAAATTCAGATGATGCACTGAAAATCCTTGTCCAAATAGCAGTTTATTTCAGAAACTTTTTAAAGACAGGATCTTGTGCTATGCAATAGTTGGAGTTGATTCATTCTCACACAGGGAATAACTTGAGAGTGCTCTTTTGTTTTCCTCCTTCATACCTCTGCCTCTTCTTTAGAAAAACACAGATTTTAATTTAATAGATAATCAGAATGCTACAGCTTTTCAGTCAAGTTTAAAAAGCACATTCCAAAATAAACCCAAAGTTTCCACTTTGTACCCAAAACAGTAAAAAAAAAGCAAATCAGTGCATGAGGGTTTTAATTCAGCAGCCAAATCACTGACTGCATGTTCCCAAGGACAAGCAGGCATCACTGAGCCTGTGGGAGCTGTCAGAGCAGCTCCCAGAGACCCCTGAGCTCAGGGAATCTGTGGCAATAAGAGATTGTAACTGCAGCAAAGTAAAATAACAAAAGACATATAATGCAACTTAGGAGTCATTTGGACCATTTAAAAAATGGAGAATAGGCCAAAGCAGCAGGAAATAGATCAGGAGGAGTCTGAGGTTTATTCAGTTGTCACTGAAGAGAGTTCCTGAACAGCAGTGGAACCAGGGCCAGAATCCTGGGCCGCGTGAACTCAGCTGTGCTCCTGTCCTTGAGACTATCAACCCAGTTTGTTTTCTCTGCGAATTTTGCCTTCATTTCTAGGAAAAGAAATCAGCAGGAACAGTGGGAGCTGTTCTCTTTTACGTATAACCAGCAAGGTTAGTACCTAAGCAGTGATGTGGTCCTCTCTTCCAGGCTTGATGCCCCCAGGCCAGGAAATAATTGCAAGTATATCAGTCATAAAGCCAGTAATAGCGGAATAAGGCAAGTGCCATCACTGTCCTGCCTGGAGCACACACTTGCACTGAGGTGAGATGTCACTCAGCAGAACCAGCACCACTGGCAGCACTTCAGATATCGACACAGATGCTGTTTGATTTTCAATTCTGCAGTGCCTCAGCTCCTTGGGCTGCATCAGTTAGTCCTGCCCACAGCCAAACTCACACGTCCAAAGGAAGTTTCCAGTCAAATGAGGATTCGTCCTAGCCAGAAGGTAGCTGAGAGAGGTGGAACTTTCCCCTCGTTAGACTGCAGGATCTGCATTAAGCATCTATTGCCTGCCAGTATTTTGGCTGGGATTGGAGTGAGTGACCCTGGCGGACAGACAGAGGCAGAGCAGCGGGGGGAGCTCGGGTGCGCTCGGCCTCCCCAGCGCTGCTGCAGCAGCAGCAACAATTCTCATACCTCACAGTCTGCGGTGGGTGGCTTCAGCTTTTTGGCCGGCATCCAGCAGACAGCAAGGATATCAGCTCTTGTTATTCCAGCTCGTTTCCCTGTCTGCCTTCTGATTCCTTTGTGGTGTAAATGCAGAAACTGCTGCGTATGTGTGTAAACCACAACACTCCATTCAGACACTTAAAAAAGGTTTAAAACTATTTTTTATGCTTAAAAAACTAACAGATGCAACTGAAATTCTGCTCAAGGATCCAACTGAATAGAGGAAGCAATGAGTATTTGCATGGAGGGAGGGTAACGAATAACAGAGTGGTTAGCAATTACTGCTTTCCATTTTCAGTATTTTTAGTTTTTATCCACTCTGGACGTTTCTCAGTGAGACCTGGATTTTCTAAAGAGACTTTTTGGTGCAGCAAATCCGCATTACCAGAGCTGCCCACTGTACCTGTCCCTTACCATGCTGTGATTGGGATCTTTTCTGTCTGACACTAATGGATGGGAAGTTTTTCATTGGTATTTCTAGCATCAAACAAAGCATTTCTTACTGATGCTGGTCAGTTCTGAGCTCTCATTAGACAGGCATGGCCTTGCCCCAGTCCTCCCGTAGTGCCTAGGCCAGCCCCAGGCTCTGTCAGCGTGTGCTGGGATGGCTGCAGTGTTCCTGGCAGGTGACTCACTCTAGCCAGCCCCATCTCAGGCTGAATGTGCTTCAGCTCCTTCCTATCTCCAAACATCACCCTCACCTTGGCCTTTCACAAAGCTGCCCCTCATCAAACCCAAAGGGTGCCCCTGGGAGCTCCCACAACCCCTGTTCACCTCTGCATTCTTTTCAGTCAGCTAAAGCAGCCTGATTTCCCTGTGCCGAGGTCAGTGCTGGGTTGATGGATTTGGTACTTCAGCCAACTTGCACATTACTGGCACCCAAACAGCTCATCCCTGTCCCCAGCAGTCTCACCTACCACAGGGATGTGCCCAGTATGGTCCAGTCAGCACTGAAGAACAGAAGTAAGGAAAGCACCTGGAATGCAGAGATATGAGAGCACCTGGGATAGAGTGCTTCTCATTAGCAAGGAACATTCTCCAACCATCCTGCCAGGGCACAGGGGCTCCTTCTCTCCCTCCCTCCACACTTACAGGCTCACAGCTGTGCAGGCTGTTTGTACTGAATCCATCTGCATGGAATTTGCTGGACTTAACTGCCAACAAATTTATCAGGAATCATTTTTTGCATAGCTATCACCAAATGTAGTTCTAGATTTAGAAGAGCAATTTTCAGGTCCAGTAATCACAGTGTGTTTGGAAACAGGGCACACACACTGAAGTCAGTGTTGTTAGAACAGAGAATGGACAATCTCATGCTGAATCACAAAATCATGGAATTGTTCAGACTGGAAAAGATCTTTAAGACCATGAAGCCCAACCATCAATCCAGCATCACCACCATGTTCACCAGTAAACCCTGTCCTCAAGGGCCACACCCACAGGGATGAATCAGGATTCTGAAAGCAAGCTTCATCTTTCAGCAGAGCTTCCAGCCGCGTCTATGCAGTAGGATTGAACTGTTTCAATCGTTTAGACATTCAAATATTTCAAGTTTTCAAACAAGTCCAAGGTTCACTCTGAGTGGGGCTGGTTCTAGAGTAGAATAAAAGATAAGGAGACACTGAGTCATATCCCAAAGTCTAGTCAGCCCTCAGTAAATAATCACCCAGCATGTCACAAGCCTCAATTTAGGAGCATTTAAAAGCAAAGTCATGCACATAATCAGTCCAACCACTAAGTCACAGCAAAGCTAATGGTAAAAACAGCTCTTGTACCTCAACTTGTGCATGCAGTTGAGAAAACTATCTATTTCAGGGGAGTCCCAGCTCTGGGAGGTATTGTGACTGTACAGCTGTAACTTTGTCCCTCAGTGATGTGCACACTCACATTTATGGATTGCCTGGGATGAATTTGTGTCTCATAAATCACATCAGCATGGGAGGAAAGCTGATTCTGCCAGGGATATTCACAAATTCCACCTCAGCAAGGTGCAAGAGTACAGACATTTCACCAGGGAGTGGTGACGCAGCAGTTCTCATTCCCATTGTTCAGATCCTGCTCCAGAGTTAGGAATTGTCTATCGCAAAATATCTCTCTTGAGCACATAAAAATCTGAAATTGGCAGCATCATTGGCAACGCTTTTTAGGCTGATTTAAATCCTTTTCTGACCAAATCCATCTGCTATGTCTGAGTCTGCCATTTCCCACCTCCCTGAAAGGAAGACTTGGTGAACCAGAGGGGACTGTCACAGCACCCAAACAAGGCGCAATGCCTGATTTTCCCTGGTTGAGAGCCCATGAAATCTACTGTACTCTAAGTAGATGTTGACCTCTTTCACAGTAACTGGTATTTTTAAACATCCTGATTTGTCAGGACCTTTCTGAACTGATGAAATATTCATCCAAATCCCTCTGTGTGGGGAAAGGAACTCGATACCTGTGCTCAGACCCTTCTCCTGCCCAGGCTCATCAGTTTGCACAGCCCACACTGAGGGGCAGGATCACAATTCTGAGTTCTGTTTCCAGTTAAAATAAACAAGTGTTCTGTTATGTACACTTTGGTTCATATCTCAGATTCTTGTGCTAGGCTTGACACCCAGCATGAAAATGCTATCAATATGTACAGAGTTTTCTTATTTTGAACCCAGGTCAATATATTATGCCCAATTAATATAAATTTAGGAAAGGTTGTTAGTTTAACAGGAACCATAACTCTGTTCTGGGCTCTGTCACTGGCCTGGGAAAATCTGCTTTCTGTTGCTCCCTAATCTCCAGTTCGTGACCTTTCCCGTGCCTGAGTGCCAGCTCTTCTGGATAAATGCTGTCTGCAGGTACAGTGCCTGGGGAGGGCTGATCTGGGTGAGGCTCTCCTCGAACACTAACACAACACCCCACTCAATGCCACACTATCTGTGTTGCAGTCTGCTGTGTTCTGGTGCACCGTGAAGGGAGGAAAAACCCAACCCACAGTTTCTTTGCAAGTGCTCTGGGAAGGAGTGACTTGGGATTTCTGAGATAGCCACTGCCCTGACTATCTTGGTAGCAGGGATAGACATGTGGTAGACATGCTTATATTCAAAGCAGAAAAATCCTTATTGTCTACTACATTGCTCAATTATTCAGAAGTTCCTGCTTTCCCTGTAAAAAGCTGAGAGGAGATGCTAAACAAGGTAGGAATATCAAAGGTCTTTTCCCCCGAACACCACTTGTGGGGGGCAGCAGTTGCTTTATGATCCCTCCATTCCCACAAGAGAATTCAGAAAGCAGAAACCTTGTCTAAATAAAGACAACCTTGGCAAAGCACATCATTCCAGCCAGAGATTTCTGTCAAGGCAGCCCGCAGTCACTGCAAGGCCATGAGGCAGTAACAGGGAGCGAAGGAGCGAGAAAGACTATTTTATGGAAATAAACAAAAGAAGGAGCAGCTGATGGTGAGAGATGCATGTGAGTGCTGGGGATGCCTCCATGGATACTGTACAAGGGAACACTCCAAGAATGGTAATCTCCTGACAGGCTCTCTCCTGAGCAGGATTTCCAGCCTTTACACCCTTCCTTAATCCCTGGTCTAATTCCCAACAGCCAATGTAAGCAGGAGAAAGCAGCACATACTACACACACTACACACATCACAGACCTTAATATGTCACATGTATGTGTTAACCCTAACCCTTCTTAGATGTTCATTTTCTTATAGGATCTGAATTTCCCTTGAAAATTTGGTATTCCTTCAGGATCTCAAAAGAAGTTGGATTTCAGCTTCATGGACCTCAGGGAGAACAGAGAGTGACACAGACAGAGATTACCCCCAGGGATGGCTTGGTACAGCAGCAGCTTCGGTCAGCCCCAATGTAAGTTCTACCAAGGATGATGGACTCGGGCACACGAGCCTTCTCTCTGACCCAGCCAGGTGGTTGCACACAGACCTGAGACTAATTTACTTCTCTAAGTCAGGACCCTATGCAGAAATGTCACTGCTGTTTAAATATAGTCTTAGATCAACTCTAACTGCAGTTCAATCAACTGTGGAGCTCATAATAATTGGGATGAAAACAGGATTGGCAGGGAAATGTTCTGAGATGCCCTCAGCAGAAATTGGAAATAGGAGTGAAGAGCTGAGCAGCTCCTGTCATGCTTTGGCAGGAGCTGACGGTGCCAGGAGTAGGCAGAAAAGTTTATCAGATATTTGAATGCTCATTCTTCTCCAGACACATGGTTTCTTCTACCTACATCAAGGGAAGAGAACTGTAAGTGAGCTGGTCCCAACTGACCCCAGCAGCCTCTGCAGGAGACAGAACCCTGTGAGAACTCCTGTCCTCTCTCACAGCTCCCCAAACACCCAAAGGGCCTCCAGCCTGCTCCAGGAACTTGTTTCCCTCTCCAGTTATGCCCAAGCTTCTGCAAATGTAGTTGTCCACCTGCAAGAAACAAGAAAGTGCTAATATTGAATTAAGTAATGTGAAATATTGGGACTCTGAATATTCTGCTCTCATAATGATAAACCATAAAATCCTAATCTTTAAGGGATATTCTATATATCCTATTGAGCTCAACAAATCATATTTGAGGAAAGACCTTACATTGTCAAGTTCAACCCATGGTCCAGAAAGAAACCTAGTGAGAATGTGGCACCAAGAATGAAAGACTGGTTCTTTGTTGGGATGTCTGTTCCAGGGTTTAATCACTTTGCTGTTAAAAACGAGTCCATGTTTCCTATTTCATGTTGTCTGACTCCAGAGTGAATTCCAGCCAATGCCTTTTTTCCCCTGTCAAACCAGGCAGGAGTGGGCCACATATGCTACACAAATATGTGATTATGGATTTTTTTTCTCCTTCCTCTGTTGCCTTTTTGCTTAAGAAATTAAGTGAATGCAAGTTTAAGGCCATATTCCTTTGCAAAGGCAGTATGTTCCAAAATCCTCTTGACTTTGGAGCATTTCTAAAACTCTCTGCTGTCCAGCAGTTTTGCTAAGCTCAGAGCTGGTGACACACTCATGAATTCTTATAGAAGGCACATGTGACAAACCAACAGTAGGAAAGAGATGTTTGACAATACAGTGTCGGTCAAGCAGGCCTTCTACTCCCTCCACCAGTGCAGCATCATTACTTCTGTATCACATAGATGCTCTGAAGACAAAAGCCTCAGGTTTTTGATCCTCAGATGCCTGACCCAGCACTGGAATTCAAATGCTGACCAAAAAAGCAAGGTACCAAGGTCATGTACTCCACGCTCTCCTGTCAGGAGTCAGAACACAGTTCTCCAGGGTCCTGTGAGGTACATGCAATTACAGAGGCAAACAGAAGACCTTTCTGGTCAGACCCTTAATTGAAAAATACTAGTGTGGTCGGGGAAATGATGTATATGGAATCCAGATTCTAATTTTGTACTGGATTCCCACTTAAACTTCTGAAAGAAACAGCAGAAAATATCCATCCCAAGGTCAGGAATGAAATCAAGTAAATAAATATGTAAATACTGCAATTTGTCTGGGTTGCAGTCACTGCAAAATGGCCACTAAATTCAACAGGGTGAGTAAAACTTTAGAGTTTGGTTGTTATTTTGGAACACTGACAACAGATATAATCTTGCAAAGAAGAGTGATTCATCCAAGTGCTTAGAGGATGGGAGCCCTGGACAGGTTCTGAGGCTGATGACCAACATAAACAGGCTGTAAATTCAGTAGGTAATAGTGCAAGTCAAAGGAAAAGAGGGAGAGAAAGGAAAACAGATGGCCAGAGTTGGAGAAGTAGATCAAAGTTTGAACAGTGAAAACAAATCCAGAAATTCCGATAGGGAAATATTTGCTGCTGCCTAAGCACATACAGCAAATCCTGCTGAGGAGATTATGCGGGACATCGTTCACAGAGCCTCAAATGGAAACTGAACTCACACACCTCTGAACTAATCCATATTGAGAACCAAGGAAGCCCTTGACTTGAACTCCGGAGGAGTCCAATTGCAAATTCTGTGGCTCTGACCCTTTCTAAGAAACACCACCTCCGTGTGTTCTGCAGCAGCTGCGCTGTCTGGTGACAGCTGACACAGCTCAGAAATTACACATTGATTTTAAAATGTGAACTGAAGGATTTTTTTCAAGAGCTTCACCAACACTGAGACATAAAAGAGGTTGTGAAGCAATGTAGAAACATGAGTGATGTTCCCCTAGAGCTGACAGTGGCTGGTACCGTGTACAGGTGGCTTCATGGCTTCATCTCTCCCAGGTAGGCAGCAGGTTATAGAAACCATTTTATTGTTTGCATGTTACATGGTGAGCTGTGACTTCTCTGCAGAGGAGTTTGCACATCAACATAATTTATTTCTGGCCTTGACAACTTCTAACTTCTGTGGTGAGTGAGAGCATTTGTCAAAACCCACTCAGATGTAGGTAAAGACATCGCTCTTAATGGCTGAACATAGCCAGCACTGGTAACTAATCTCAGTTATCTTTGAGATCTCATGACAAAAATAATTATGTGTGAGTGTGTGTTATTGCCACAGACCTCAACAACACCGGGCAGGTTGTGCACAATGACACAGGTCCCTCTATGCAAAACGACACAGCATTATGAACTGTTTCCTCTCAGGGAAGGATTTAGTGAGGAAATTGAAGTGGACTGAGGTGGAGTATTGATCCTGCACAGTAAGGACATATCTTGTGCATCACCACACCTCTAGTTTGTGTCCCTTGCCTTTCAGGAGAGCTATACTGGACACTCTCTTCCTGTGCTCTCCAACCAAGCCATGCCCAGTTCTGAGCACTCTTTGCAAACAAGGAGGCAGTGGGGCTGCTGGGGCAGCTGTCACCAGAAACAAGAGTCATACTGTGTTCCTTCACATACTGTCCCAGCTCCGGCTCCTCAGGCAGCACAGTGAAAGCCCCCGGGGATGCTGAAAAGAAGGAACCAGTCTGGATCTGCAAACCCCATCTGGACTTGGAGGGAAAGAAGCGTTTAATGCACCACAGGGATGTACAAACAGCTAAACCCCAGGTAGGCAGAGCGGCAGTTGAGGTTGGAATTTGGGAGAGAACTGATGCTGGCAGAAGATAAGAAGGTATCAGAGTAGTGAATTTAGCTTGGAGTAAGTTTTTCTTGGGAAGAACTATCTGTGTTTGCCAGCACTGTGTGTATTGACAGTCTGCAGCTGTGGACAACAGCTGAGTGTAGATCTACCTCCTGCCTTGAGCAGAAATCATAGGATTGGAAAGTACTTGTTCTGGCAAGCAAGTATAGAGAGCTGGGTGACACAGGCACAAACACAACCCAGAACCCACAGTTAATTGTTGGTGAAGATTTACCCTTTGTCCTTATTAGCTTGCCTTTAAACAGACATGATAAATGCTGTTCATTACTCAAATGTATTCTAAGGAGTCTAAACTTCCCCAGCTCACTCTTTAATCATCCTCTGGCTTACATGTTTGTCTTTCCTTCCAAGATGCTGGTAATAAATAAAGCTGTTTAAATGATCACAGTGCTGTGGCAAGCCTGCAAGCCCATACATCTTGTCTTTGGGTTGTTGGTGTTTTTTAACTGCTTCTATATTTCCTAATTTCAAAGACTTGAGAAGTTCAGTACTCCTCTGCTTGTTTTCTGCCTCATGTCTGGTGAAATGTCTGCTGACATCTTGTCTCTAGGGTTAGTGGCAGTGGCAGGCTAATAGGCAGAATAAGAGAGCAGCTGCCTGGTGTCTGGGCCACAGCACAGGGATAAGGGATAAGGGAGAAGTGCTGCTCATTTGTCTCCATCTTGTCCTCCATGACTGGACATGGAGAGAAGGTGTAAGCTTGTATCTGATGTACATTTATACCTAAGTAAAAGCTCTTTTACTTTAAGGATAATCAAACACTGGAACAACTTGCCATGAGAGTCTGTGGAAGCTCCATCCTTGGAGATACTATGGCCTTTATAATATAAAGAAAATCAGCAAGACTGAATATTCACTCCGCTGCAAAGCAAGAAACAGTGCTGGCATCAAAACCATGTTGGAGTGAAACAGGAGCCGACGTCTCAGCAGCAACAGGAGATAACAACACCCATCTATCTCCAAGATTTTTGTCAGTTTGGAAAACTGGAGGCTGGAAAGATGGCTAAAATCACCTAGGATAATCTCAGGCAAAGTACAGAAAAAATTAATTAATAACCTCCTCCTTGAACCTCTGGAATGACAGATCCGTGGCTGATTAATTGTGGCAGTGAGTTGCCCAAGATGGATCATGTCAGCTGTACTGCTTTCCATGGAGGGAGTTCAATCATTGGCTTGGGAAAGTGTTGGTAGAGAAGTTCTATGATGAAAGGGAATTTGAGTTTTAAGATATTTGGACCATTAGGAAAAAGTTATTGTGTGTAGCTTTGATTCATCAACTTGTGCTTTTAAGTTAATGAACTCTGTTTGGCAATTGCAATCTCTCCTTTTTCTGGGCTGCAAGCAGTAATCAATCAAAACCCAGCACTGAAGTGACTGGAGAAGTACCAACAGCAAACTGTGCTCTTGGCGAGGATCTGGATATTCACTGGAACCTGCAAAGAGCTCCGGCTGTCTAAGGAAACTTCCCATCTTACACACTGCTGAATCACCACCTTGGGGTTGTTCCGAGATAGACAAGAAGAATGGGCAGAACATTACCTGTCAGAGAGCTGACAAGCACTGCAGAGAAAGGAATTCCTTTACTGGGATTTTTCTGGCAAAAATCTCAAAGCTCAAGGTGCTCACCAAGTATTGGACAAGTCTTCACACGAATAGCAAATCCAAAAGCCTGAGAACTGCAAGGTCCCAGCATATGCTCTAATTATTTTCCAAGCATTCACCAGAGTTAAAACTTCTCATGAAGTTTCTCCACAGTCTTCCTTGGTCAAGCTGTAAATCAGGGATAAAATTTACTGAATGACTCCTAAACACATTAATGGAAGTATCCCAGCTATGCCACATGACTGCAGTTCTCCAGGTCCTGGGCCTGGAGCTGAGTTCCAGTGGTCTGTTCCTGCCTGGCAGTATGTTTCCATGAGCACTCAAAGCTGCACTCAGACAATCCTTTATACAGTCAAGTTGGAAAAGATTTTAATTCTTGAAAGAAAAATACCAGAACCAGCACCACCCCGAGGTATCATAGGAGAGCTTCCTGGAATTCCTTATGGATGGAAAGAAGCCTCGACAACTAACTTTTATTGATTTCTTCTTAAGGCTGGGAAAAGAGAACATTAAGTGGAGGAAAATGTTAGTTTGACTGAAAACAAAAGCAAAACTTGTTCTAAAGCCAGGACTGAGCTGGCATTTCTTTCTGCTGTCTGCAAAGGATAATAAAACGAAGCACCAGGAAAATATCACATCTCACAATCATGAGTGTGATTACATCAGACTTTCTAAATACAGCTTGATGTGCAATAAATACGTGCAATAAATACAGAAATAAACACAGGAAAAAAAATCAAAAGTCATGTGAGTTTAGGTAGTACAACTCTAAAAACCATTTGTTTTGTGCATCAACTCTTCTGCAGAGATTTTCCAACCAGAATGACAAAGTACTTCACAAACTTGAACCAGCTCCTCATCCTCTGAATGATTTGATATTTCCCTTGGAATGTGGCAGATAATTGAGTCGTGGAAATGAGCAGAGGTGAAGGAGTGATCCGGTGGCACAGGTAGGGAAGGCCTCCTCTCCTTCCTACTCAGGATGAAGGTGCACTGGCATCGAACTGCAGCAAAGCAGGCATGAGCCAGTGCTTGGATCTGCTGCAGGCACTGACCAACCTGATAAACCAATTTTGGTTTTGCCTTAGTAAAATCCCTTATTCAGGTCAGCACCACTGTTTAGGAAAGATACATCAGTGCAGGTGTGGGAACCCGTGAACATGAATTCGAGATGGTTCACTGGAATGTTTTAGGATGCTGTGAACACTCTGCCTCTGGTGGAAGTGGTGCTGGGTCTTCCCCCAAAGCAGTAAGGGCTGAAATCCTGAGTTCAGAAAGAAATTCCTGGAAGCATCTCCATTTTGACTCACCTGGACTCCTGCAAATGCAAACATTCCTCAGTCTCAGGGAAGGACATAGAAATCACGTACACATTTAGATCTCGTGCTGAATTCACTCTGTCTTAACCCCTGTCATGGCTGAGGAAGTGCTTTCTAACACATTTTCCAGACAATGCTGTTACCAACTACATGGCACTCTTCAGTTTGATTTTACTCTGGTAATAAGCCATACAACAACATCAGAGACCCTCCCGATGCTGCTCATGGCTGACCTCCTCTCTGTGAGATCTGCAAATAACCATCCATATCACCCAAAACCAACATGGCCTGTTGATCCTGACTGCTGTACCTGTCCCAGGCTACCTGGTTTCTACTGCTTTTGGCTCTGTCTTCCTCTTCCCGTTGATCCCTGCAGCTGTTCCTGGAGCATTTTATCAAGAGACAGCTCAACTTCCAAGAACACAAAGTAAATAAACCATTAATGGCGCCTGTACCAAATTAAAACCTCTCTAATCTTTGTACTTCTATCTTTATTTATTCTACTAATTTCATGGCTGGAACAAGTCTAAATATAAACAAAACGTTCTCCACTGTCCATCCACACACCCCAGAGATGTGGCTCCAAGGAAATGTGCTGACACCATTAAAGGAAACCCACAAGAGCAAAATCCAGCAGTTTTCAACCTTTCCTAAATGACCACTCAAATGTTGTGAACTGGGATGGAATCATGAATCTTCAGCCCATTAAATAACATAGAAAATGGAGCATGTTCATCATTGTCTGACACCTCTTCCCACCTCTGAGGGCTTTCAGAGGGCTTCTCCTGAGCCTCTCTCAGGGCAAGAACACAGGCAATTGGTGTTTCCTGGCCACTGTGCACTGAAATTAACACAGTGGATGGAAGACTAATTTCTTCTCTTCTAGACAAGACTGTCAAGATGGAATATCTAGAAACTCTTCATAGCAATGTGTTTTTAAGACGGTGGAGTTATCTCTTATTGAAAGTGGTTGAAAAATCCATCCAGCAACCTTTCAGAAGTGAACATCACAATGTTATGTCTGGATAGGCAGATGGAAGAATGGATGATTTCAAAGGTTCTTTGTATTTCCAAATACTGTAACTCTGCTGCCTTCCCTGTCCCTGCTCAACATCAGCCAGCCCACACTCCAAGCGCAGCCACAGAGGAAATGCATCAAGGCAGGAGTTCTTAACAGTCACTGAAAAATGAGTTCTAAAAATGGACAAATGCTTGCAGTGATCTAGACAGTAAAATACTGGGAAATACTTTTTTTCTTCTTGTACAAACAGCTTTTGAGAATGACTAATACACTATTTCCACTGGCTCCAAAACATGCAGGTACAAATTGTTGCATGAGATAAGGGCAACATCTGTTCTTCCCCAGCCTATTGCCTTAAGACTGTGAGGTTTGAAATCCCCAATTTCTATATGTTAAGGACCCATGCATGTGGTTGGTTGACCAACCATGCCTGGCCACAGAGAGGAAAGTTTCTGTTGAGAAGTTTCTTTCTTCTAACACTGCATGAAGAAGTTTAAGTCACCTGGGTCATCATGGTCCTCTTGAGGCTCCTCAGACAATCATCAAATTCAGTCTCCTTAGCAAATAGTAAAACACAGAGTAAATGTCATCGAAGTGGCAGAGCTTGTACAAAAAGCATTGTGGGTAGGAATGTTTCAGTATCCTGCCATTGTAATTTTCTGTGTCTATGACACTGTAAGCTGCTTCCACACTGCTTAATTAACACAGTCATTAACATCCTGTTACAGGAACCAGAATATGTAGCAAGTGTTCCATGGGGTTTTGCTAACTGGCTTTATTTATTCACACAGTGATGGTGAATCCATGATCACATTCCCTGAACATGTCCCATAAGGGTGGTGAAAATCTGTCTGCGGTAAGAGGATGGACCTTGCCTAAACAAGCAGCCTTTTGCATCTTGCCTCTCCCACACCCCTCCTGTATCCTTCAAGGCTAAGGGAGGCCACTGCCAGGATCTAGTTTGATCCCTGAAATGCAAGCCATGGCAATTTGGCCCAGTAACACCTACACTGAATGATATTAGGATACAGGCTGCCTTGCGGTGCTAATAAACTCTCTTCAAGTTTGACAACTGCTCATGGAACTAGAAATCTTTCATAAAAGCTTCCCGTTCTAATTTACTTATCTGAAGTGCTGAAAAATTTACAGCCTTTCTCTTGAGAGCCCGTTGCATCGGCTGCTCATCCCACCTTTAAAAACCCGTGTTATGTTCCTTAATTGCAGTTTTGTAACTCGAGGTTTCAGCCCTGGCATTTCATTATGCCTCTGCTGGGCATCGGGGATGGAACAGGCTGTTCTCTCCAGGATTCTCTCTAGCGATGTAGCTCTGAGATAGGAGTTTTGGTTGCTTCAGGCCAAAGCTCTGGTGAACCACGGACCTGCACTGGATATGCAGATGTGAGCTGCAGCTTGGTATCAGTCCCCCTTTAGCAGGTGCCTGCTGCACACACACAGACACTCGTGGCTCCCACAGGCCTGCTGCTGTTGTACGCGAGTCTCCCGCTCCTAGCACTGCCTTGCTCAGAGTTATCCTGTAACAGATGTGCCTCTGTCCCAGGGCCAATCCACCCAAGCCCATCCACTCCCAGCTCTGGCTACTCAGGTAATGTATCCTCCAGCTTCTGCTCATTCTTGTGGGGGAAGCAATAATTGCCTGAAAAGTGAACTGAAAACACAAACCTGTTTATCTGGGGGATGGAGTGAGGTGTTGTGGCAGGACAGCAGGAGCTCCCTTCCCTTTGCAGTCCCCTTGCAGTGCATCTGTGTGACTCTGCCCCTCTGCCTGTGCTTTCATACCACTCTGTGGGGCAGAGCTGACAGGCTTGGTGACTGGGTACTTCCACTTCTTTTCCATTAGATGAGTTGGGCTTTGACCCTCTGACCTCATCAGGGATCAGGTGCTGCTCCCTAAACTCCTTGTACTGGAGAAAGCATTCCCTGTTGTCAGCCAGCAAGAGTATCTCTCAGGATAGTGTATGTCTCTTACACACACACACACACAGGTTCATTCCTCCACCTGCACAGTATTCCATACTTATTTTTTCCCTCTGTTTCCTCTCCCCATACTAAAAG
Source organism: Corvus cornix cornix (assembly GCF_000738735.6). Lineage (NCBI taxonomy): Eukaryota > Metazoa > Chordata > Aves > Passeriformes > Corvidae > Corvus > Corvus cornix. The sequence continues at coordinate 1,507,966 of NC_047058.1, read as the reverse complement.
ATAAAAAACCATCACCTCCCTTCTGGTTGTGAATACACTCAGAGATTAAAGCCAGCATGTCAGAGAGCTCAGTTTCCTGACATGCTCAGAGAGTCACAAGGCTATCTGAGAGCAAGAAGTATTATTTTCCCTGCCACGCTCACCCAGATATTCCCTTCCCACACACAATTCTCGCTAGCTTTTGCAGCTGTACGGGGTAAAATTTTTTCCAGTGGTACAAGGGTGGAAGGTGGTGACAATGAGGGACTACTGAATCTTTCAGACAAGTTGGCCTGATCTTACAGAGAATCCTATTAGCATGTTTTTTCTTGATAAAAAGCAAAACTACAAGTGAAAACTCCCAGGACACCAGTGTCAGAGTGAGATATTCATGTTTCTCTTCCTGCAGAGCCCCCATTCCTGCCCACCAGGTATATACTAGAACAGAAACTCCAGCATCATCACTGTCTTGTGGAACTGCCTCAATTACTTTATGCCTTTTAAAAGTGCACAGTCCTTGCTCCAAGGCTTTCCAGTCTAGAATAAAAGCACAGACTGCTTATTCAAACTCCCAGGAAGAGAAAATGCAAGAGATATCACAAGTCATTAGGAACAGTTCTTTGCAATTTCCACCACCATTTCATACAACCCCGATAAAAAATTCATCCAACACCACCACAGAAAAGGATTGGGTTGTTTTCTCCCCTCCTTTCTATTCCTACTGCAAGAGGCACAGGGCACATTTCTGCACAAAGAGGTTTCTTTCTTTTAGCCCTCAAACTACAGAGTTTAAAGATAACTCAGATACCTCTGGCCCCTATGGCAGCCTGCACTTTGGATGTAGCTCTGTTGTTTGACTTCCCTGACATGCCAAGATTCTTTTCCAACACCTTCCCTGGTTTGAATTTTAATTACTAAATCTACTTCTAAGATAAACATGTTGGAACAATGGCCCAAGACAGAGTTATGACACCATTTAATGCCATTTCTAATCTTGTTTCTTGTACAAATCAGTATTACCTAACACCCACTAAAAAGTTCTCATATGGGACATACGAAAGTCAAATCTCACAATTATAAGAAAAAGACACTGTGGGGAAAATACGCAAAAGCAGAAGCCAGATAGCCATCTACTTTTTTTCTCCTAGGCTTCTAGGGCTGCAAAGTTATCAGTTTCCATCAGATCTCACCAAACAAATCCATCCAGTCTGAGGCTGTAACATTGCTTTCTGCTGAGACCACAGGGGCAAAAAAAAGCTTTGATCAACTAACCACTGCAAACTTTTATTTATTTTTTATTTCCTTTTTACATAGCAGACATGGTTTGCAACAAAAGGTCATTTCAAAAAGCAATTTGGCCAGTGCACAGAGCAGCAATGATTTCCACAGCACACTCGGCTCGGCTGTGTCGGTGCTAGAAGGGCCTGTCCTAGGGCTACCAGGGGGGTTATGGTCATTATTGTCATTCAGATTTTTGGCTATGCTGATTTTTTCTTCAGCTTTTCAAATGGCATGGGATAGGATGGGTTGACATGGAATAAACCTCTGCCTGGGAAGTCTGGTAGGTGCCTTTCAGATGCTTTCTTGGTGCCTGCTTCACTGGCCACACTACAGAGTTCATTCTGTCCCATTTCTTACATAACTGGTAAATTTTCAATTTCAAATCCATGAGCAAACAAGTGAATTCCTAGGGACAGTGGAAGGCAACAGACCGAGTGGTGCAGCTGAGATTGGAGACAGGTCTGCCAAAGGTTTCTATCCAAGCCAGTACCATAGCACCTGGATTAACCTTGTGGCCTGACAGAAGAACAGAGTGAGTTTCTTTTCCTCTTCTCATTTTTTCTTGTTCTTCCACCTTTCAACAGTGATCTGTTATGCACTTCCATCCTTGTGCTACCGATCTGCCTCACTTGCTTCTTTGAAGGGAAATAAGAACGTGACTTTTCTCTGTCCTGGTCAGCAAATCAAAGGATTAGAGAATAAGGTGAGCTGTCCCTGGGTGTGCACATCACTCAGTATTGCAACCAAGTGACTGAGGCAAAACCATCTAATTATTTCCCCCAAAGCAGCTCCCATCTGTTGAGAATGAATATCACATCATCATCATCAAGAAGAAACCTGTACAGGGTCCAGCCAGTCTGTACTGACTGTACAGAACACACAACAGCCCCTGACAAAGTTAAGAAGGGTGCCCCTAAGAAATGTGTAACAACCAGGAAGATCACAGGAAGTACTCTGACAGCACTGCCCCACAGAGGGAGTGCGATTTAGGATGCGTCAGGATTTCAAAGGAGACAAAAAACCTGACAAGACCATTCAAGAAAATGAATAATGACATTTGCTAGCAATTGCAGAGAAAGGCAAAAACATGCATGATTTTGAGGTTTCATAGAAACATCTAAGGTAATCTATTTCTGTTGGGTCTGGAACATCTTATGCATGAGATCCTTGATGACTTCATTGGAAATTCCTCAGACTCCATTCTCAGAGAGTTTGTAAACAATGAAAATTCACCCTTGCAGCATTTGCTACACCACAGTGGTTGGAAGAGTGAGTTCGCACTCCTTGCTGAGCCTCCTGCAGCACACCAAGAGCATGGGACACAAGACTCCAGTCCTGGAAGAGAAACAACAGATTCACTGAAAGCAGAAGGAGCCTCAGAGAACGAATAATCCATCTTTTTACCACAAACCAAGTCTAATCAAAACCAAGCATGCCTGATTTCTCTTAAAGACATCCAGGAACAGACTTCACCACCTCCCCAGATAATCTATTCCAAGGCTTTCATTGTCCTTTACCAATACTTTTTTTTTTATGTCTTGCTTTAATCATTCTCATTGCAATTCACCCCCATTTTTTTATTTCTTTTCTTACCCAGTATGAGCCAAGAGAACAGAGTATTCCCTTCTGTGCAACAGCATTGCATGGATTTGCCACAGTTGTCTGTCTCTAGGTTATAAAGGCAAGTCAAAGGCTCTCTGATGATTTATGTTACTCTGTGTACAGGCTCTCCAGCCAGTTTGCAGTTCCTTTGAAGAGCAGCCCCCCTAAGTGATGTGATTTGAGCCTTTACCCAAACTTACTTGAGCTACAAGGACATCACTCTAACAAGACTCTCCATCCTGGGTTACAAAGGCCAACAAAATATAGTGATGCATCCAAGATGAAAATGATTAGCAAGTGGCTCAAGCCACTCAGTGACTCATTGGTAGACTAAAATGTGATGGAGTTCTGATTGATCCCATCCATGTATGTGCTAGAACCAAACTGTTCAGCTCTTCTGAATGTGAAATGGAATCTATAGCCCAATTCCCTTTGGCAAGAAAAAAGCAACTGGAAGTCTCTAGGAATCAGGAAATGAACTCCTGAATTGAATCGCATGACTACTCCATGCCATCTTTCACATGATGAAACAAATGTATCATGATTGCATTGTCCTAAACCAAGCTAATGTTCTTTCTTTCCCATGTCTTTTTTCAAAAAACCTGAACTGATACATGGCTTGGGATCACATGCTGCTCATACTGAACAGACAAAGGTTGTCAGACAGTTCAAAGACTTATTTGGAATTCCTGTTGCTGAAGTATCCAAAGTGTGTCGGGAAAACTTTTCCCTTAGGGTGTTATTGGGATCTCAGTTTCCATGACGACTTCCAGACTTGTTTAGTTTCAGCCAAGCTAATAATCTCCCCCTGTGGCATTTGATTCTTTTCCTTCTATTCCTTATCAGGAATTTTAAGATGCATGTGAGAACAGGGAAAGCAGAAAGTGACTAAATATAGTCCACAGCAGGCTGGACATGTCCAAAATCTTCAGCAAACAACTAATTTTGACTGGAGGATAATTTTCTGGCTGGGGACTCTTGTCTTTAGTTAGCAGCTGATTCAGGAAATCTGCAGCAAGAAAAGTTCTGTTCTTTCATTTGGGATTTAACTCAAAGATGGAATCAACCTGCCATGTCCAAACTGGTCAGGGAGTATCGGTGCCACTGAATCTAATGCTGCTGTGACTGAGCTTTAATTGCGCCTCTTGCTGAGGTATGCTGACCACCTAACTTACAAATCCTGTACACTAATAATTCTTCTCGAATACCTAAATCACTGATCCTGCCTGGGAAACAGGGGTGTTTTCCTTCTAGCCTAACCAACCAGTGAATTTTCTTTGGGCGAAGGTTAAAAGCAAAATAATGGGGAAAAGGAGAAAAAAAAAAGAAGTCACAGAATGCAACCAGTTCCCACCTCAGAGCACTGCTTTCTTACTTGCTGAACTACAGTGGACACCTTTGAGCATCTGCTGAAGAAAGAGATAGAAAAAGAAATCTGAAAAAACCACAACAATTTCCACTGTTAGGAATGCTTTTAGCAACCCTTCAGTGGTCTGAATTTTAGACCATTTCTCAGTTAAACTTAGCAAATTCTAAAGTTTAATTATAGACTTATTTCGTTCAGCCTGACAGCAAATTATTTCTTCAAGATTTCACCCCTCGGGGTGTACACTGGAGCATCTTTCTGGGAATGCTCCCCTTGATTTAAACATCCTACCGAGGGTGATGTGCATAGACTGCTGCAATAGGAAAAAAATCCACATCCAGCAGTCACATAAGTAGTGTGCTCCTAATTAGTATGACTAAAGCTAAAGATCAGAAATTTTCCAGATGAACATTATGGCTACACACTGTCTTGTCTTTTCCTTTTGGGAACAATCAAGGAAGCATTTAGCTAAAGCACTTGCATGGGTAATGTTGCCATCTTGCTTTCATTTTGAGTTGACAACTGTCTGCAACTTATGCACAAAATACGGAGCATAAATACTGCTCCATCGAGGGGTAACATGTTATGGTGATGTAGAATTCAAAAAAGAAGTAGGGATTAAAGGGCCATTAAGTTTTTATACTGGTTTTAATAGCACTACCTCACAAATATTCTGGTGTGCTGATGGACTGTCTCTCACCACAAACACTCAATGCAGACTCTAGGGCTCCCCAAGAGGGATAGAGCAGGATGCCAATACCTGGAAAGACTAGAGAAAATTGGACAGAAATGGAAGAAAAAGTTAAACTTTAGGACTGTTTGTTCCACTCTCAACAAACTGAGGCATCTCAGAGGAGGGCACAGGCCTAACTTCAAACTGCCATGAAGGACTTGAGAATCAGTGAAGATCTGGCATATGAGTAGTTCTGGTCACTTTGCTCACTGCTTCCTCTTGTTTCCATGAACATTCCACACAGATCACACAGGATTAACATAAAGCATGGGGTGATCACCTTAACTTCACTGAACTTCCATCTTCCCAGTCTCTCACCCTACTACTCCCACAGCTCTCATGTCCCCTGTGTGCACAACAGCAAACTCTTACACTGGTTAAATGAGCCCAAGCATGCCTGAGCTAGGGCAAAGGGGGAGCGTGGGGTAAACTTGTGGTTCTGGGAACAGTTCAGCACTTCTCAATGTATCTCACATTGCATGCTAGCTCAAAGAGAGCCCAGAGGTCCAGCAGCAACCTGCCTGGTCCTAGGCAGTCCACACAAAAAGAGAGCACGCAGGAGGGGACGAGCTCCTCACCCGAGCGAGTTTCCTCTGAGCTGGGTGTGAGGGCAGGCAGGTGGAGGTGAAGAAGTAAAGGGAAGGGACTCCTCGTGTAGGTTCCACGCAGAAAGCTTACTCACACCAAAGGGTAGGGATGAAGACCCGAGGATCTGCGAGTGTCCAGGGATTTTGTAGTGGAGATAGGGAAGGCGGGGATAAGGGATACAGCCAATGGGATATGGGATAGGAGGAGGGGTTGAGGGCAAGGGGACCAATGGGATTAACAGAAAGGAGGGACTAAGGGAAGGAGTCAATGGGGTGTCGAGTATTACAGAACTTTCGGGAACTTATACGTATTAAGGGAGCAAAATGTGCATAGATTTATACATAAAATAGGGAGGGGAAGACATGGACCAATCATACAAAAATATGTGAACTGTGGAACTGGGGGCTTATGGGCTCTCACCCTAACTACAGAGTGAGGCATTAAGCTTCGGTGCCTGACCACCACAGCTTGGTGTTGGTTGTATCCTCAGGGGTCAGCGTGGCTGCAGCCACTTGCACCACCACAAATATACTTTGCAGAAGTGTTTAAAATATCTTGAATTCTCCTTGAATTAAATCTTTCTTCAATTTTTTCTTTCTTTTGTTGTTGTTTTTCCTACCTTTGCTATTTCTGCAGCAAAGCAAAGAGTGGCAGAACCCCCCAGATTTCTTTGCTTCTACTTTTTGTGAGCCTTCTCACAAAGCCACATCACTGATCCTGTTTCCTGCATTCCCTTCACCATGGAAGTGCTGTACTTTCATTATTGTGACACTTTATTTTCCTGCTTTAAATCCTCAGTAACTCTGTGAAAGTTGAAGTGATAGTCAAAGCTAGACACACTACTTGAGGAAATGATGGCGTTTTGTGGTATCAGAAGATCATGGGCTTTGGGGACTCTAAGTTCCACAGGATTTTGCAGCCATACACACCATCTTCATCACCAGTGTCTCCCTGCCCATCCTGTTCCTAGGCTGGAACAATTCCTTACCTTCTGTTCAGTTCACAAACCCTCATCCTTCCAAGCTCCTCAGGCAGTCTTACATTCTCCCATCAGTTCTTCACTGCATAGATGTCATTCTAGAACAAAAAGATGCCTTTTTCCAAAGAGGCCAGGATGCCTTTTCCATGACACAAGCATCTGTCTGTCACTGTGCACATCCGGTCCCTCAGCTGGCCCACGCTTCTGAACTCTTCTCAGTGGTGATCAGGAATTCTCACAATCCTCTGGGTTTGCTTTAGCTTCCTTTCTTTGGTTTCCTTCTTAGATGCTGAGCGTTCCTGCCAATCCATGAGCCTGTCACGATGCCTTGGCACAGTGAATACTGCAGGCTCCTATGGCTGCCTCCCTGACGTGCCTGGCCCTGCACAGCGTAGCTGCACATGTCCTGGCACCCCCTGAGCAGAGCAGCCTGGGGTTTGTTTGGCCCACCTGAGCACCCCTCTGGGGAGCCTCAGCAGGAGTCTGCCAGTCCTCCAAAATCTCCTCTCTCGCCTTAGGCAGGATTTCACTGGCAATTTGTAGGATTCAGCACAGAAGGCAGGAATTGAGGAGGATTGGCACAGAAGTACTCACCACTGCTCCTTTCAGAACTTCCTCTGCCTCTGGTGGAGCTGAGCCACTTCCAGAGGAGTCAGGGGGTTCAATACAGCACATCCAACAGCCCCCACCCCACGCCAGCTCCAAGAGCTTTAGGCTTTTCCCATCCCTGCTACAAGTTCTGAAGTGAAGCAGCCAGCCCCAGACATAAATCCACAGTGATTTACGTGCTGCTGGCAGGTTGTTGGTTTAATCTGTACAGATTCAGGTGTATGAAATTGATATGAAGGCTTTAGCTACAAAAAGATGCAATTTTACATTCCGTGTCCCTGATTGCCTTGGCATATGCTGGAGTTTGCTTAGAACTTTGAGAAGGAAATCAGTCAGCAAGTCCTGCTCCTTCCAGCTCCTCAGATCTGGCTCTTCTCCTTCCTCCATGTCTGTAACATGACCCTCTGCTACCTTCCGTTACCTTCTGCTCTTCTGCCACTGACAGATGCTTGTCCCCTTTGGGTTTTAATCTCTATTGGGTTTAGATTTCAGCTTTATTTTATCATAAACTCTGCTCTAAAGTCAGGATATCTATTATCTGTGACTCGTGTGCATGTTCCAAAATGTAATTCAGCTACAGGGCATGGTAAAGATCCATTTTTGGAAAATAAGTCCTTTTCTCACTCCAGTGTTTCTCCAGCCATGCAACAGTGTGATGGGTGTCTCCCACTGAACAATGAACCCTCTTTCATGCAGCTCCTTAGCAATGGTAGAAATCAAAATTTAAGTCTGCCTCCACATGGAAAAGGAGCCATGTGACCAAACAAGAGTAATGATGGTTAATGATCACCAGTGGGGTGTTGGCAACCACAGATCCTACTCAGGCTAACAGGAGAGGTGGTGCCCCTCATCCTGACCAACCAAAGGCACCGCTGAACGCTTTCCTGTGACAACAGTATGAACAAAAGAGACTGTCACCTGAGGTGAAATGTTGCTTTACAAGAACTAAACAAGAAATAACTGTGCCAAACCCAGACAGTTTCCTAAGAAACTGGCTACCAGTGCTCATGGGGCATTGCAGTTTTATCTGAGTTCAGGGAAGAAGGCAGCTGGAAAGCCTCAAAACTCACTGGAGGAGAGAATAAAAAGGGCTTCAGGGCACAGAACTGGCTAGGAAAGTGTGCTTGAAAACTGCCAGCATGGAAACTGCTAGCTATTGCTGACCTTTCCCTTGTTTACAGAAACAGAACTTTCAACACCTCTAACTGGGAGGGAATTAACTGAAGAAAGTTCTGACTCATATCATCATTTTCACCTCCTAAGAAAAACAATTCTGTAAGGCTTCAAGCACTCACCATGCAAGCCACAAGGCAGCATCCCTGGAGAACAAGCTGTCTCTGAGCACTGCCACCTGATTTCATTGCTGGGGTTCATTCCACATCCCTCTTCATCGCTCCCAACAGCATCCTGACACTCACAAGTTGTCTATTCATTGCTGCTGCTCCATCCCCTGGACTCCCTCCCATGCTCCTGCCTGCCAGCCTGGCAGCAGCACACAGATAGATCCTGCCTGATTTCACAGTGGATCTTTGCTTTCCTTGAGGGCATTATGGATCTGTCTCATCTGTCACTGACAACACTGACTGTGCGAGGCTTGTACCGACCAGATTCCTGTCAGACCTTTGCTGCTGAGCCGCAGCCGAGTGATGCTCCCCCCAGGCTCAGGAGAGCATGAGGACACTGCTCACACATGGTTGTCAGGACAGAGCAGCACTGTGGGGAGTCAGGCCTCCCTCGCTTGGGACACAGGTGAGAAAAGGACACTGTTGATGCATGCACTGCTAGGATGTTCTTGCAGGGAAAATAAACAGTGAAGCTGTTGCCCAGCCTTTCAGAGTGCTGGGAGACAAGACAGGGCTTGAGTATCACTCATTATTCAGCTTTCTGAAAAGAGCTCAGTGGAGAAAAAACAATTCATTGGTGTTGATCTTTCGGATCATTTTTTTGGCTATCCTGTGCAACCAGGGGAGCTTTAAATTTCTGCTTTCCAAACAACAAACCAGTGAGACTGAGGTTTGGATGTGATCATCTGGCACCTAGAGATGAAACCAAAATCTGCACACTTAGTGATGAAATTCCGTGTGTTGGCAGTGTCAGTGACAATCCAGCTGCAGCACAACTGCTCATGCAGCTGTCTCCATGTGCTTCTCCTGTTTCTTGAAGAAACTCAGTATTTCATCTTCCTGCAAAATATTTAACCAATTCCCTTCTCTGTACAAGGCAATTTGTGATATGGGGTAAGGAGAAAGTTCACTGGAAATAACTTAGGGGGATTTTTATAAATATCTCACTGCTACCAGGATGGGGGTTTGGGTTCTTTCCCCTTCTTTAAAGTTTATTTTATACCAAGTCTGTAACTGCGACTGCAATATTTTTTCTGCCTATAAAATACAAAAAAAATAGAACTAAAATCTGTGGGATGATGATCATGTACTTTTTTTTTAATCTGAGATAGGTTTCTTTATCTCCATTAATGCTAGACAGGGATATTTTAGAGATTCATGGCTGGATCCATGTAAAGCCAGGCACGACAAGGAGAAATACGGGCACGGTATTTCTGTTAGTGTAGTTTAATGAGCAAATGAAAAGGAGCAATCTTTTTTGTGCCCTACTCCTGCAAGAGCAATTCCATGATTATTGATTTTTCCTAGAAATAACTGTTTAATATTGAAATAGCTGCTGAGGTACAGGATGCACAATGTTCATACTGCTTGGGCTTTTTATTTCAAAGTGTTATCAGCACTCACAAATCAGAGTTAAACCACTGCCTTCCATAGGATGAGATTTAATTACAAGATTCAATTATTTCTGTATTCAATATTGATTTCTGGAGAAAGAAGTGACAGAGAAGAGGGACACAGAAGGGTGATGCAGAACCAATCACAGTTACACAAGCATCCCCAGACCCAGAAGCCAAGACATTCCTGTTTCATCATTCACAGCAAAAATATCTCAGCAATGTGAAAGTTGCTGGTTTTTTTCTTGGGTATTTAAATGATGTTAACAAATATTAGCTTATTATCCAAGCTGTTGGTGTCCTCTTGTAGGGCTTAAAAACTGACCTGCCCCAACTCTTGGGGTCATGGTCCCAGTTCCCCCACACCATTCGTGTGGAGGTAATGGGACTGACCTGAGAACTGCAGCGGTGCCAAAGCTGGAAGAGGAATCTCTCATTTTCTCTCCCAGCTTTACAGCATGCCCAGACAGGCTCTTTTAAATTAAATGCACATAGATAGGTGTGAGAAATCTCTCCACTGATATTTTTAATGTTTTTTTCTTAATTATGTAGTGCCTAGGTGTCTTGGGGTGATTTTATGATAATACTGTATTTCCCTATCATCTGCTTTATGCCCAGAAATGGATCCCATAGCTTTAAGCTGGGTCCAGGAGAGGGGGGAGAGAAGCCAGGCGAATTCTTCAGAGTGGTTTGTGTTCAAGGACTCACACACTCCCCCACGTTCTCACCACTGCAGAGCTGAGGGAGCACCTTCCTGCTTTTAGCTGGCCTGTTAGCTGAGGCAAGAAATTTTCCGAGGACTGCATACTGAAATCCTCTGGAACTTCTTCTTCTTCTTCTGGAACTGTTTGGCCTAGCTGTGATCCGAGAACCAGATCATCAGACCCCGTGGACCAGCAGGGAGGCTGAGGGAATGCTGCATCCCAACCTCGGACTTCAGGAGGGGCCAAGCCAGCTACACAGGGAACTCTACAGAGGGAACTCTAAATCCACCAGCTTTCTCTGCAATGAGGAGGTTTATTATCTAACATTACTCTGTTTTTTTTCTTTGCCCTGCCGGCACTCTGCTTGTTAAATAAATAGGTTTTTTCTCTTTCATCTGAGAAATTCCTTCTGTATCGGTGGGGGAGGCGGAGCTGAAACCTGCCTTCTTATGAGGAGACATTCATTACAGGACGTTTCCTCCTAAACTTGTCTCAAAGTGAGGCACTAGGTTAATCCTTGTGGTACATAGCTACTGTCCTTAAGAAAAATAATTTCCTCAGCCAGGCTTTCTATACACTGCCCTTCTCTGCCCCGGTGCTGTCTTGTGTAACAAGGCTGAGGGAGGAGCCCTGCTGAAGGTGGAGGAGAGAGCAGAGGGAGGGAGACTCAGCCCCGCAGAGACGCCAGTGCCATGGATGATGCCGGTTTCCCTCTCCTTGGGAACATGGCCTCTCCCCCTGACTGTCTTCTCGGCACGACTTTCAGACCAAATTAGTTTTGCCTTTATGACCCCTGGAAGCTCTGAATGCTCAGTGTCTTGGCAGGGCTGGAATCCCAGCTCCAGGGGAGTCGCGGGGGCAAAGGTACAACCTCAGTCCCTTTGATCAGTCTGGCTGGCAGGAGCCCTGGCACAGGGCGTGCAATGGCATCCTGTGCTCAGTCTACTGTCAGCTCTGAGCGTGGCATTCCCCAAACACCTACGAGTTACCCTCCAGCTTTGATCATCTCAGTTTATTGGGAAACAGAGATTATGTGATACTGCTGTGCTGAGCTTCTTGGAATCACAGACATCCAGCAGTTCAATCAGCAAAGGTAATACACAAGGTTTGGGCAACAGAAAGTATCTTCTGTAGAATAATAATCACCGAAGTGTCTTTTACTGCTCTCAGTAAAATACACAGTTGCTTTGGTGTGCATCTTGAACAGAACCAGGAGAACCTTCTCACACTGCTCCTTTGCCCTCCTCTGCTCTGGAATATGCTCACTGCTGTGCCTGCAGCATAGGGGGAGCTGGCAGCATGCAATGCTGCCTTTTAAAAATGTTTCCTATTCCACTGGGACAGAGGTGCATTGCAAAAAGCACAGAAATTATTTTGTCATGGACCTGATTTACTGCATGTGTGTTTACCTGGGTCAGCTGCCAGGATGCAGGTCTAGTGCACAAGTTTTGGCAAAGTTTGGTAACAAAGAACGGCGGTCCCATGCCCAGCCTGCTCCAGGAGTACCAGTGATCCTGGGAGCACAGTCGCAGTAATTAACACGTTTCAACCTGGTGCTGACTGTGACAAGCTCTGCGCTGTGGGGACCTTTTGCTCACCACAGGCAGCTCTGCAGCATCTCCACATCTTCAGCAAATCATTCCTTCAGTGAGACAGTTATTTGCATGTTGTCTAACCATTTGCACAGGGAAAAAATGTCATAGAAGCATAGAAGGGAAGGGTTTGGGTTGGAAAGGGCCTGAAGGATCATCTCATTCCAACTCTCTGGCACAGGCAGGGGCACCTTCCACCAAACCTGGTTGCTCCAAGCCCCATCCAACCTGACCTTGGACACTTGAAGCCTAATCTTCTCACTGCACTGGTACAGTTCTGTCCCAAACACTCATCCTGACTCTTGGGTGGTGAGAGCACATGTCCCAGAGTGTGTGGGCTGGGAGGGTCTGTGATTTGCTTTACTGTATCTGTGCACACACAGAGATGAAGTGTACTAGTTTGAAAACAAACCAGTGGGAGGCACCAAGTCAAAATAACAATTTAATGGGGAAATTAAAGAAAAGGAAAAACCTAAAAGAAAACACGCATTCAAATTAACAGAGTCAAGATACAACCTGACACCCTGTTCGTCAGGGTGGTGGTAGCAGTCTGGTAGAATGGTGGCTGCAGTCCTCTGAAGCGGTGATCCTGTAGAAAGAGTCTGCTCTTCCTCAGGTCCAGTGGTGGCTGTGTAGCTCCTGTCCTCTGGAAATCCAGTGGAAGGGTTGTCTCTAGTGTTCAGCATCTCAGATTATATCCACGATGGGATGCTTGGTTCCTCCCCCTGGGTGGAGCATCTCACAATGGGGTAATGAGTCATGAGGCCAAGCGTTGATGAGGCTCATTAACAGAAGATAGTCCGGAGGGAGTTATCTGGGAGTCATGGGGCAGGGCATAGATGGGCCATTAACAGAAAGATAGTCTGGGGGGAGGAGGCAAGGAAACACTGCCCCACCTGGTTTCATGAGGATGGTAATAGAATACACTGCAACCCAGGACAATGAAGTTTCAGGGGGAGTCAGTTCTGGGGTTTTACTGGCACGAAGCACCTCCTCTGTTATGGTGTTTGCTTTGCAGATTTGTACCATCCCCATGTCACTGCCTTTGTCAGTGACTGCCACACGAACTGTTAGTACAGGTGTTAATTCATCCTGTAATGGGATGAGTGAAAATCCCTGCTACTTATCCCTCCCCTGGGCATATCCCTTTACAGGCCCTTCTGTTAGGCTGTTTGGATGCATCCCCCTTTCATAAGGAGCCTCCAAGAGCCCATTCCCAGAGGAGGAGAGGGAGCTGTGTGTGAGCACTCCCTGCTCCCAGCTGGGTCACAGATACATGCAGGCAAACTTCCTTGCAATGCTTTGGCACTTGTATTTCTTATTGGGCCAGACATACTGAGGAGGAAAAAAAGGATTTAACTATTACAGTTTGTAAAAGTTCCAGTTAAGCTTGAAGTTAGGCAAAAAGGAAAACAGCTAGGAAATAGATCCATTTTTTACTGCTGACTCGAGATAAAAGATTCAGTGAGAGGCAACCTCTGGAGTGCTAAACTGATGATGAGTTCTGAAGACATATGTCTCTGTTCTGACAGGACCTAATACTACATAAAAGATATTTTTCAAGAAGCAGTTCTTCAAACATTTATTGGTCAGAGAAGAGGGTCTTAATGTGTACATGCATGCAAATTATAAACCACAATATTAACCTTCACTGAGAGCAGATAAACATGCTGTGAATTGCTTGGAAGGCATTGGAAGTGTTGTTTCAAGCACCTTGATTTTCTTCTACCTCTTCTTTTTTATCACAGAGTGGGAATAGTGTGCAAGATCATTCCAGTTTGTGCAAGACTGCAGCTTGCACATGCTGCCTGTGGTACCGAGGCACACAGCTCCCATGGTTTGGCAGGGAGAGTCACAGCTCTGAACAAGCTTCAGGACACTCCAGAATTCTGCTGCTCTCATCATCCACACAGCACATGCAGCAATGTGGACATCAGGGTGCTGTGCCCAAGCTGCTGGGGCCTGGGCAGTGGGCTCACATTGGCCCTTATGCCATGGCTCAGGAGCAGTTCCGCCCCATCCTGCAGCGTTCTCCTGCAGCCACCTGCCTGCACTAGCTTGTCCTCTTGCTCCAAGCTAGGTTGGCATCTGTACCAGAAGAGAATGGGAATTGGCAACTGAGTGCTGTTCTGAGGAAGCTGATGGCATTTTCTGGAAACCAAGGGGTTTGTCAATTGCTTTAGTTACTGAGTAAGACACACCCAGTCCAGTCAGAATCCCAGTTCCACATTCTCTCAGCTGTTTGCTGATGTTGTTATCATTCTGCTATCAATGGTGTTATCAGCCCTTCTCCATGCTTGGTGAGTTTCCCTTTGTTGTCATCCAGGTTGCAAGGTGATCCCTCAGCTGTGGTCCCCGTGATGAGCTCCACTGAAGCCCGACTTTGTTTGCTTCCCTGGGATTTCACAGGCACAACCAGTCATGGAGTTCAGACACGCGTTCCTCTGAAGTGATAAAAACAATATATCTGATGAACCTAGAAATGTTGCTGTGAAACAATTTCTGTGAAAAATCAGGCAAATTAGGGAGGGAACGGGGAGAAAGACCACAGGTCTGATGGGGAGCAGCTGAGGGAGCTGGGGGCACTCAGCCTGGAGAAAAGGAGGCTCAGGAACTCCCTGACAGGAGGCTGTAGCCAAGTGGGAGTCAGTCTCTCTTCCCAGGTAACAGGTGTCAGGACAAGGGAAAACAGCCTCAAATTGCACCAGGGGAAGTTTAGGTTGGATATTAGAAAAATTTCTTTCCAGAAAGGACTGTCCAGCCCTGGCACAGCTGCCCAGGGCAGTGGTGGAGTCCTCATCCCTGGAGGGATTTAACAGGCATGTGCATGTGGCACTTGGGGACATGGGTTAGTGGTGGCCTTGTCAGTGCTGCAGGTGCAGTTGGACTTGATAATCTCAGAGTACTTTTCCGACTTTAATGCTGTTGTAATTCTGTGTGTAAGGAGGAAGTGGAGGAGAAGAAAAATGAATAGAAACCCGTGTTGAAGTTTGTTGGCTCAGTCCAACATGAGTGCATTCTGTGCCAGTCGCTCACATGAACATGCTGAGATATGATTAGCTTTGACTTCTCTGATACTTATCTTCACAATTTGTTCTATGTTTTCACTTGTCTTTTCTTTAATAAGGAAACATGCCAATAAACTGAATGAGTGGGTCAAGTTCTATTTGTCAATTTAATTTGTTTTGGCTACAATGTGAAGATTAAAACATGCAAGTGAGAGGGAAATAGGATGAATATGAAAGCAGGTGATCTGAACGCACAGCCAAAAACCTGGGCTTAGACCATGCACTGCAAACCCACCACCTGGGTCAGGAACATGTTCCTGTAAAAGGGAACTGATGTAATCAGGTTCAAACTTGCCTCTGGTGAGCCAGATGTGACCAAAAAGAATCTGCTCATTTAATACGAACCATAAGTATCTCAGACCACCCCCCCCCCGAATTATCAAAAACAGGACTGATTTTTTTTTTAATTGGCTAGTAAATGCAGCTGGAAATCACTTTTCTTTTTGTAACTGCTGGTATTGTACAGGTGTCACACAGCCAGAGAATTTTGGGAAGAGGATTCAAGGGCTTTCTGC
The DNA here is from genome assembly GCF_000738735.6 of Corvus cornix cornix. Classification (NCBI taxonomy): domain Eukaryota; kingdom Metazoa; phylum Chordata; class Aves; order Passeriformes; family Corvidae; genus Corvus; species Corvus cornix. The sequence continues at coordinate 1,492,213 of NC_047058.1, read as the reverse complement.
TCAGCTGAAGAACAGAAATGCAAAGGAGACGCAGATCATCCCTGGCATTCGCAACATCTCGCCCCTGAGTGAAAAGGGCAGTGGGTGTTGGACGCCACCGTGTGTGTCAGAGTAAGGGGACTTTACAGAGAGAGCAGTTCATCCTCCACGAGTTCATCCTGCAGACCATCCAGGTACGCCCCCCGAGCAAAGATATTTTTCCTACAAGAAAATCAGTAGTGGAAAGGGGATGTAAAAAAGAGTGATATTTAACATGATGTGAGAGAGATGATTATTCATGGCAGATGATGGTGACAGCTGGGGAATCACAGTGTCAAACTCTGCAGCGTGATGGAGAGGAATTACTGGTTGTACACACAGGGAATTGTTCCTTCTCCCTTGAATAAAACATACTTTGCTTTCACACGTACTCACTGATGTGACAGGCAGGACAGTGCAAAGGATGAAGGATACTTGCACTTAAAGGCTTCTAGGAAGGAAATCTTGTTTTGTTGGGTTTCTTATTTGGCAGAAGAATCTTGTATGAACCCAACCCTCCCTTCTCTCAGCAGAAGGCAGCTGGAACTGAACCCTCGCACAATCTAGGGTAATATCGTATGTGCGGGCCCTGGAGTAATGGTTAGACTTGATCATCTTAAAGGTCCTTTCCAACCTAAATGGTTCTGTGATTCAATGGAAATCCCAACTAGCTAGGGTAACAGCTAGGACTGACCTGAAAGGACTGTCTGTTTTTCCTTGACTCAAAAGACAGACTATGATACCGAGAAATGCTTCTCTCGTTAGACAGGAGCCTGATCAGGGCTGGCTCTTCTTGCTATGGAGTTTTACACAGAGGGCTGAGGTGTATCCACTGCCAGAGCAGGTGTCTCATAGTGATTCCTTGCTATGACTCCCTTGCTGCCCAGGCTCAAGCCAAGCTGCAAAATCTTGAGCTGAAGCTGAGCCAGACTCAAGGGACATTCACCAGCTGCCTGAGGGACCCTGCTGGCTCCTGGCTGGGTCGGTGCAGCCCAGCCCTCCTCCCCTCTGTGCTTCCAGTAGTGACACGATGAGGGATCTCTCACCAGACCAGAGGGGGTCACCCATCAGGAGAGCAATTCTATGTGTATTACGTGCTTCTAGGTTCTCCCTGGAGCCAAGAATGTTGCAAGTGAACAAGCAGCTACAAAAGAACCATCTAATTAAGACCTGAAGTCATAAATCCGTGGTAGTTTGTTTTCAGTGTGGCTTTATTTGATATTTGCCTCAAAGAGATGAAGAGAGTCAAGGGCAAAGCAGGCTGTAAGGAATGAAGTGATGGCTTTGTCCACTCTTCTCTCCTGCACCAGCAGGGCCCAGAGTGGTACAAGCAGCTGTGGACAGTCCTCCCCTCCACCCTGCTGAAACTTGCCAGGCACAAGGGGCTCTGTGGGCTCATCAGATATGCCTCACGCTCCTCACACTGCCCCCTGGGCTCTGCTGAGCTGGGCCTCACAAGTCTTCCTGTTCTGGGGAGTCTTTGGGCTTGTGCTTTTCCATGGACATACTTCACCCTCTGGAGAAAATGCGGGATTTGGAAAAGCTGAGGTCTGCAGCTGGGTGAGCAAAATAAGAACGCTTGTGTCCAAAGTGCAAGTGTGTCCAAGTTGTTGTCAGAGCAAAGTCAGACAGGGAAGATGCTGGAGGCAGGAGGAAAAAAGGTCATCTGGTTTGCTTTTGTCTTCCAAAAGAAAATGAACCTAGGAAGAAACATATCAAATGGTGACATTGCCTGGATTTCTGAGCAACTTTCCTGGGCCAAGAGCCTGGGCCAAGAAATATTTGAAGCTGTGAGTGCACTGGGTCCTTCAGAGCAGACTGACACAAGGACCACTTCCTCCATGATGTGTACCAAGAGAAATTATGGCCTGGGCCCATCTTTAAGCAGTTTCTGTTTTTGCAGCCCCACATCCCAACCTGTCAGTGCTGGAGCTGACTGCCCCACAGCACAGCAGCCCTGGCAGCAGCCTGCCCTGTGCCCGTGATCATCGTGCTGTGAAAATGACCTGGAACAGGCTCATGGACATACATGGCTGCTCATTTATAATATAGCAGAAAAGTCACTGTCACTGCCAAGAAAAGACAAAAGGCCACCAAACAATAACCCAGCCATAAATGAAGGCTATAAATATGGAGATGGGTGGGAAGTAACTGCAGGTTTCCTCTCATACGCATGGCACCCAGCTTGGAAAGTCAAGATGCTGTGTGTGCCATGGGCAGCCTTTTCTGATCAGAAATTTTTCAGTGAAAAAAAAAATTAATCTGCTTTTCTTAGTTTCCGTCTGTCAACATTAGGATGCAAGGTCAGAGCTCAACTTTGAGTGGAAAACAGGGATAAGTGAAGCCTGTGGTCCCTGGGCACCCTCTCATACAGAGGAAGCTCCTTGAAGGATTTGAAAGTAAGTTTGAAAAACCAATTCAAAAATATGATCAATTGCAGAGAATGAAGCTGTGGGGACAAGTGAGAGCAAAAGGTCACCCAAAGACCCTGGTACGTTTAAAAAATTGCACTGATTGCAGCTGCCTTCATGCTGTGACTGCCCTCCCAAAACAGTTCTCTGTGAGATTCATTGGGCAAAGGCTGAAATATTTAGTTGTACAGTAACACCATAACTGTGCCACAGCCATAGTTGTTGCCTGGTGGATAAGAACAGTCGATTTGCATTAAACCCTGAGGACATACTTTAGGCAGCAGTTTGCTCCTGCCACTGCTGAGTTTCAGCCCAATTCTTGATCCCAGATGCTGCTCCGGCAGAGGATGTATGCACACATTTAGGGCTGGATTCTGTTCAGCTGTGGATGGACTGTGTGCTGGCCACATCACAGGAGCTACATCTGTCCTAAGAGTCAGATGGACTCAGTGGCAGCAAGTGAAACCAGACAATCTTCCTTTTTACAGCATGGAAGGAGGAGAGGAGAGGAGAGGAGAGGAGAGGAGAGGAGAGGAGAGGAGAGGAGAGGAGAGGAGAGGAGAGGAGAGGAGAGGAGAGGAGAGGAGAGGAGAGGAGAGGAGAGGAGAGGAGAGGAGAGGAGAGGAGAGGAGAGGAGAGGAGAGGAGAGGAGAGGAGAGGAGAGGAGAGGAGAGGAGAGGAGAGGAGAGGAGAGGAGAGGAGAGGAGAGGAGAGGAGAGGAGAGGAGAGGAGAGGAGAGGAGAGGAGAGGAGAGGAGAGGAGAGGAGAGGAGAGGAGAGTGCAACAACAGAAAGAGAGAAAAGGACAAGGCGCAACTGAATCTGTGACCTTCGTACACGAATTTGGAAAGCTGCTGATGTTCCTCGGGTCGGGTGGGGGTGACGCGGCTCCCAGCGATCACCCAGTGCCCTCTGCTGACACCAGACTGGAGTAGCCTTGCAGAAGCCCGAGCGGTATCACCCGAGTTGCTCAACAGATATCCCGAGTTCTTAATTCCTCTGGCAGCACAAAACCACAACAATTCCCCTCTGGGAAAATGATGGAACCGCGCTGGCCTGCCCCTTCCCGCAGCTCCTGCGGGGATGCCCCGTGTCCTGCCCGTGCCTGCCTGCCCGAGTGCGCTCATGGAAACACCCGTGATTCAGCCTTGCAGGATGCTGTGGAAAAACACTCCGATGGTGACTGACTTCTGCACCACATCGTGTGTCAAGTGGATGATCCTGCCAATGGAGGATATTTCTACGTCCGTATGTCCACGTGTCCGTATGTCCATGCGTCCGTGTGCCCGCATGACTGTGTGCGGGGGGGTGCTCACAATCTGCTTCGCCTCCCCAGTTGATTCCTGCCTGGTCTCGGTGCCCTCTAGTGTTGTGAACACTCCAGTATGTAAAAAAACTGAAAAACTGATCCCCGCTTCAGAATTCCTGGCTTTGCTAACTCTTAATACATTAATCCGTTAATTATGCAGCACAGTTACAACTTAACGGAGACAACGTGACCCTGAGCATATCAGATGATCACAGCACAACACCAGACACCTGAGATCACGGTTCTGTAAGCTGAAGCTAATGTCCCCAGGCCTCAGCCTGCAAACCACACCCAAATCTGCTGGCTGTACAGCACTCTGCCTGACACAGCCATCCCTGCCTGCATCTGGTATCATCAGCTTTCCCCGATGTTCTCCTGGCTGTGGCTGCGAGGTGCTTATTGAGCTGCGAAATAATCCACCTCAGTAACAGCCGGCCCCACAGACAGGAACTGGGATTAGAGTAGGACTGCCCGGTTTGGTCTCAGACCCAGTGTTGGTGGGCTCAGGCTGGTCAGAGCAGCATGGCTTTCCAGAACCCTGGTGGGGACCACCACAAACCACCACTAACCACTACACCACCACTAACCGACCACTAACCACCATTAACTGACCACTGACCACTACACCACCACTAACCAACCACAAACCACCACTAACCGACCACTAGTCACTACACCACCACTAACCGACCGCTAACCACCATTAACTGACCACTGACCACTACACCACCACTAACTGACCACTAACCAACCACTACACCACCACTAACCAACCACAAACCAACCACTAACCAACCAATAACAACCACAAACCACCACTAACCAACCACTAACTGACCACTAGGGAACAGGGAGAGAGACCACAGGTCCCATGGGGAGCGGCTGAGGGAGCTGGGGGGGCTCATCCTGGAGAAAAGGAGGCTCAGAGGGGACCTTCTGGCTCTGCCTGTTTTTAAGCCTGTTTTTAAGGGTTCTTACCCTAACCACCACAAACCACCACTAACTAACCACTCACCACCACAAACCACCACTAACCACCCACAAGCCACCACAAACTATCACTAACCACCACTAACCAACCACAAACCACTACACCACAAACTATCACTAACCAACCACTAACCACCACTAACTAACCACAAACCACCAACCACCACCGCAAATAGCCACCAACAGTCTCAGTCTGGGGCAGCTCTGCCCATGCCCATCCAGCAGCTGGACGCGCTACCGGCAAATCCTTCACTCCGATGCAATCGGCCTTTTAGCAGCAATCAATTCTGCAGGTGACCTCTGCTGACGGGACTGTGCTCGGTGAAACCACTCTGGTGCCAGGCTCCCGCAGGGCAGCTGCTGGTGTTCCTGTCCCGCACGTCCCACCACAGGAGCCCCCCCGTCCCGTGGCCGTGGGTGATGCAATGAGGCGATTGCATCAGAGGCGGCCCCGCTGAGCCGCCTGCCTGTGTAAGCGGTGAAATCATCCTCACCGCCCAGAACGGCTCCTCCGAGCTCCCCTCGCCTGCGAGGTTGCGTCATTGACCGGCTGAAGCACTGGGCTGAGAAATCCCACCAGTTGGTGAGGGAACTGGGAGAGAGAGCACAGGTCCCATGGGGAGAGGCTGAGGGAGCTGGGGGGGGCTCAGCCTGGAGAAAAGGAGGCTCAGGGGGGACCTTCTGGCTCTGCACAACTCCCTGACAGGAGGGGGCAGCAGGGGGGGTCGGGCTCTGCTCCGAGGGAACAGGGACAGGATGAGGGGGAACGGCCCCAGGTTGCACCAGGGGAGGTTCAGGTTGGATACGAGAGAAAACTTCTTCCCTGAAAAGTGGTCAGGCACAGGCTGCCCAAGGCACTGATGGAATCACCATCCATGGAGGTGTTCAAAATGAGTGTGGTGTGGCACTTGGGGGCATTATTTAGTGATGAACATGGCAGGTGCCAGGTTAACATTTAGATTCAATGTTCTTAAAGGCCTTTTCCAACCAATAATAATTTTGTGAAGTTGACTGCTTAACAGAATTTCATTAAATCCTTCAAGTTATTCCAACCTGACAGTCTGGCTTCTGTTGAAGCTGCTACACAGTGACAGTGGGGAGCTGAGGAGAGTTCTCAAAAGCACTGCCTGGAATGAGAGTGCTTGAATTTTGAAAGGAAAGAGAGAGAAACGGGGACCATTCCCCAGAATAACAGGTTTAAACCCAAACATAGTTCAGGTACTCATCCTGGCACAGCAACCACTATGGGCCAGTGCACAGAAATGAGCAGCACTGACTGCCCATCCTGCCCCTCCCAGAGGTCAGGAAGGCAGCGGGAAGGCAGCAGGGCCCTGTCGTGGGCCTGAGTCAGGATTGAGGAGCAATAGTTCAGGGACAGCGCACTGAACGGGGAGCAGCACTGTCACTGGGAAAATCAACTCCCCCTGCACAAGGAGGTTCAGTTCCACACAGCAGTTTGGTTCACACTGTGGTAGTCAGTCATTGCACGGCAATCCTGGGATACCAAGATCCAGAGCCACCCAGAGACTGAGGGCGAGTCACGGCAAGGGCTGGGAGACGTTAACGCTAAGCCCAGGAGAGCCCTCTGTTCCGGGGCCGTCCATGGCCGGTGTGTGCTGCCCACACACACGATACCCACACTGCACACACAGTACACGGTGTACGCACACTGCACACACACTGCGGGGCACAGCCGCAGTCGGAACCGGTGACATTATTCTTTTCTGGTGTGTGTTCCCCCACGGCTGGCGAGGGCTGGCGGGGCTCCTTCAGCCTCCAGCCCACACCTGAGGTGCCGGACAACCCCAGGCCTTCGGGAACAAGGTCCCGCAAGCCCGGGGGTTCTGTAGTGTCACACCGCGGCCGCTGACAGCAGGACGGCCCGTCCTTATTGTGCCCAGACTCCGCTCGGCGCTGAGCCCCGCCGCCCCGCTGCCCCGGCCTCGCCGCTCCCCGCCGCCCCCGCCGGCGCCGCTCCCCGGCATCGCCCCGCCCCGGCGGCGCCGCCGCCAATGGGGGCTGCGGGGCGGGGCGCGGCGGCACTCCCGGTGCCCCGGACGGGACGGGCTTCCACCCGCTCCGCTCCACGCGGGGCCGCCGAGTCACTGGCGGTCTGGTCCCGGCCCCGGCCCGCGCCGTCTCTCCTGGTCCCGCCGCCCTGCCATCCCGATCCCGATCCCGGTCCCGGTCCCGGTCCCGACCCGCGCTGTGCTGCTAGCACCGGTACACAGGTAAGCCACGGGGTTCGCGCACCTGCCCGCCCGCCCACGGCGGTTGCGACCCTGCCCTGTGCCGGTGTCACCGTCGGAGGTGATTGCGGGGTCGGGGGGCCCGGCGGGACCTGCGGCGGGTCCCGCTCCCGGTAGCGCAGCGGCAGCGATACACGTGGGCTGTAGCTGGCTCCGTGATCACCTCCGAACACCGGCGGTACCGGGGCCGGGCGGCACCGGGCCGATGAGTGCGGGGGCCGGGAGATGCGGAGACCGAAGCCAGGGTCCCGGGGGATGCCGAGCGGGTGATGCGGGGTGGCGGAGCCCCTGGCCGGGACGTGCCCGGGCATATCCCGGCGCGCTGCCGCCTTCCCCCGAGCGGGCGGCGGGGGGCGCCGGCGGGGCCGCGGGGGTCTGGCCGGGCTGCGGGGGCGGTGGGCGAGCCGGGCCGGCGCTCGCCGGGGCGTGCCCACGGCCGGCACCCGCGTGGGCGCCGCGCTGCCCCCGCACCCGTCCCGCCGCCAGCCTCGCCTCGGCTTTTTTTCCAGAAACGAGCAGCTGCCGGATGCGGGGGTCGGTCGGTTCAGGTTGCCTATTAGGAACAATTTCTTCCCCGAAAGATTTCTTGCCCTGCCACAGGTAGTGGTGAAGTCACCATTTGGGGAGATTTAGTGGACGTGTGGATGTGGCACTCGGGGTCATGGGTTAGTGGTGGCCTGAGCAGTGCTGGGGGAACAGTTGGACTCCATGGTCTCAGAAGGCTTTTACGGCTTCAGTGATTCTCTGATTGTTGCAGGAAGATAGTGACAGTCACTAAGATTTAGATGTGGCTCAAAAAACAAATGGAAATCCAAAGTTTGATGCAAATTGATAGGAGCTTTGGAAGTGTTACTTGAGATACCTGGTAAGACAGAGTGTGGGTTTCCAAGGTGGGCAGCCCTAACTTGGCAAAAATCACTGGAAAGTGGGCATTGTGCCCTGGGGACTCCTGCCGTGTGCTAAAGCGGGGTGAGAGCAGTCCGGAGCACTTCCTCTGCCCCCCGAGCGCACGGTGCTTTCACTTAAAGCAAACACAAGTTCCCAGCCACTCCAGATAAAACAATTAATGGGCAATTGTGTGCATAGAATCTCCAGATTGGGAACCCTGCTGATTTCCAAGTCACGTGGAAAGCCTCAGATTCCACCTTTTTTCCTCTTTTTTGCTTCTGTGATAACCCCTTTGCCCACATGAGTCCCACTGCTGCAGAGGTTCTCCCAGCATGGTTTGTAGCACAAGGAGATGAGGAATACACTGCTCGGACCAGAGTGAGGGAATGGCTGAGCAGGAGACTGGAACTGAGTGTGGCCAGCCATGAGGCATGCACTCATATTTTCCAGATAGCATTTTTTCCCCCTGCTTTTCACTTGCAGTTCTTATTTAGGATTTCAGCTCTCTGTTCTTAGGTTCCAATGTATACAAGTGTCTCATCTGAGGCATAGTGCTGCCTGACTGTGCCAGTCAGTCCTGCAGCAGAGCAGAAATCTCCTGTAATGGTGTGCTGGCTCACATGGTGACATGGAAGAGCCACTGCCAGGGTGTGGGTATCTGAGTCCCTGAGGGTGGGTCTGGGCACCTCCTGTCCCAGGCAAGCAGAGACCCATAGCTTGAGGGAACAGGGTCCATGGCTGGGATAGGAAGCAGCCCACCCCATCTCCTCCTGTCCTGCCTGCATCCCTGCCAGCCCCCCCCCCGCCCCAGTACCTGCTGGGCAGATGGGGAGAATCAGCAGTGATAATGTTTTCACTGATTACTTTAATTTTGTACCTTTTCACTTACTATTTTCTTCACCCTTATTTTCCTACCAGAATCCATTAGCTGCACACAGAAGAAATAGATTGGATTCCAGTATAGTCTTTTTTTTTTTTTTAATTACACTTTCACAGAGAGAAGACAATGGCTGAGCTGTAGTGTTGTCACAGGGTGGATGAACTGCAGCTCACACTGTGGCACTGCTGGAACGATTTCTTCTCATGCAGTGAAACTCATTCAGGAGCTTGTGGTTTTGGTATCTTAAGGGCTGATGCAGTGGGGAGCCCATTCTGCTCTCCTGCTCAGGCAGGATGTCTCTTTAAGGCAATAAAAGAGTTCTTCAACAAATTAATAACATTTTTAAGTTACATCTCATGCATCTGGCACTGATGGCAGGAGGCTTTTCTTCCCGCCCAACCTCAAGTACATTGACACTGTGTCCCATGTATACTCATAGTTACTGTGTCACCTTTATATTCCCCTGTGGCAGATAAAATGTGCAGCCCTGGAAGTCGCAGGGAGACTCCATGTGTTCCCAAAGAGGTGGGAGTTCTTGGTTTTGGCTTTTCCTTTTGCCTCAGTAAGACCAGTTGTTTCAGTCACATATTAGGTGATATGCAGTTGCTGCCATACCAGGGCAGCACCAGGTGGTTTAGATGTGTCTTCCATGTACAAATCAAGTGTCTTGGGTCTGGTGGTGTTGAAATAAGAAGGACAAAGATCCCACAGCTTTGAATTTCATGCTGGCTATTCAACAAAGTGTTTGTTCCCTGTATTGTTACACTTGAGCAGCAGCAGACCTGCTCTGTGCCCAGTATCGTGCTGGCACATTGGGGATGGCTGTCTCCTCCATCTTGAGTGATTCCGTCATCCTGGCAAATGTCCTTGTGCGTGGAGTGGCTCTGACACAGGATTCCTTTGGCCTGTGTAACTTTCTGTATTTGGCAAACTGCTTTAAACCGGGTTCTTGTGGGGAGTGGGCTCTGAGGGCATTGTCTCAGCTGCAGGTCCTTCGGAAGGCTGGGAAATTCTGTAAATATATGAGAGAAAGTGGCCAAGATGTGTTCACAGGACAGTTTCACCGAAAACCCTGCTGGTTTGGGGTTTTATTGTTTTGGTGAGGTTTTTTTCACCAGTATTTTTTTTATTGTGTTACAGCACTTTGGAGAGAAGGTAAAAATCAGTCCCTTGCCCTCCATATTCTGGTATCTGGGCTCCTTTCCTGTTGCCTGCAATTGTTTCATTCATCTTTTGCTCTTATTAGGAGCAAAAGCCTGAACCAAGCCTCCAGACCAGAGCATCAGTGGTGCTGACCCACACATGAGGCAGAGGCACCTGCTGGCAGGGGCGAGCTGGGCTCTGGACACCAAACTCACCAAGAGGCTGGGCTCAGGCCACTGGCATGCTGGCCTCCCAGAGTGGTTGGGTGACACCTGCCCAGTGTGCCGGCCCCTCCAAAGTAGTTACCTGTCACCCATCTGGGACTATCTCCCTGCTTTTTATTTTCCCTCCTGCATTCAGCCTCTAGCTGAACCCTGACACCAAACCCTGTGTCTCCTGGGGCAGTGGCACTGAGCTCCCTCTTCACCACCTTCTGAGACGGTGACAAATCTTTTTTTATTCAATGGTGTCAGAAACCTTTATGCTGGTTATAAGCTCTGCCCATGCCCCTCCCGAGGTGCTTGCAAGACAGATTTAGTCCCTTCAGCTCCTCCTGGCCTGTCCCCATGGACTTGGCTGCTGATCCTTGTATCAGCCTATGTGCTTCGAGCAGGAGCTACGTGAGGGTGACTCATGCACTGTGCTCGTCTGGGCAGACCTCATCTCCCATGAATCTCGGCCCTCCAGAGCCAGGGGAGCCCAGCCAAGTGTCCGCTTCCAAAAGGCACCAGCAAGGGAGTGGTGGGATTAGGCAGAGGAGGCAGAAAAAGCCTGCAGAGGAATGCTGCTGTGGGAGGGGAAGGAGCTGTGGCAGGAGGGGCTGGGGGTGCTGGGGGTCCTGTAGCCCATCCTCCTCTGCTGCAAGAGCCTTGCAGGGGCCAGACATCTGGCCAAGCTTCCTTCCCAGAGGATGGCTCTAGTTAAAGTGCCAGGTTCCCCCAGTCAGTTCAGGCTGCTCAGGATGGTGCCCTCCAAAAGGTGTTCACTATTCCTGATGGGTGTTGAGAACTTGCTCCCAGGGCAGGTTGAACAGTTTCTTTCCTTATTTTCTGCACAAGGTAATGGGAAAAGCGAATTGGAGATTGGAGATTTTATTCCCTTTCTGTCATCAAGGGAAGAACTCATCTAGAATCTGCAGAAATAATCAGGCAGCCCCAAAACTCCAAACAAATTTCTCCATTTTGTAGCTCCAGTCTGCTTGCTCTGGTTGAGATGCAGGTCCTGTGCTGCCCTTTGAGCCACCCTTGCTGACAGTGTGGCCCCGTGGCTCCTGGGCTTGTTCTGTTGTTACCTTCAGCTGAGCCATTAATGCACCTCGAGAAGGCTCTGGAGGGTGTTTTGGAGGGAGGTGGGGGCTTGTTCTGCTGGTCCTGAGTTTGCTGTGACTGAGGCTGGGCAGAGCTGAAACATGCATGGAGCAAGAGCCTGAGCAACTGCACAGCTCCAGGGTGGAGCAGCAGGGCCACAGGTGTGTGTGTGTCCCCCATTCTGCTGGGGGTGCAGGGTGTGTGTGGGGAAGTGTGTCCTGTTCTGCCAAGGACACATCAGCCACCAGCATTTGGTGCTGTCACACCAGTGCAGCCTTGTTGGCCAGAGCTGGGCTGCTGGATCCTGAAGCTGGGGCTTTGCTGAGCCTGTGCTGGGGCTGAGCTCTCTACTGATTGTCTGTGGTACCCAGAGCCATGGCTGGGGCTGGCAGAATCCACTGGTGACCTGAGCAGTTAGTGGTCAATACTTCAATACTGTGACTGAAATTTCCTTTGCTGCATTATGATAGCAGCAGAATGGGGCAGCCCATCACCTGCCTTGCTGGGAAGCCTGGCACTGATGAAGCCATGTGGAGTGAGCCAGGAATTACCTCCTGCCCAAGTCCCACTCATGGTGCTCAGCAGTGTTGGCTGCCATCCTGGCCAGGTGGAAATGTCCACCCAGAGATGGTCACACTGCTCATCCCAAATGTGCTAAGGCTGGCTTTGATCCCTCTGCCTTCTGTTCCTCTCCTCCCCAAGCTCTCTTCTCCTCTTCAGCACAATGGCCTGCCAAGAGAGTGAGTACCTGGATGACCAGAAGAAATGTGTCCCCTGCAGAAAGTGCATGCCCGGGCAGGAGCTTTCCAAGGTAAATTGACTTCTCTTTAAGGAGCAGAAATCATCATGGGTGGCATCCAGATGGGTGAATCCTCTGCCAGCCTCCCTTCAGAAAGATGATCTTAGGTCCCAGCATGTTGGGAAGAGGTAAGACTTAGTAGGATGGAATGGTGGATTGTTTCACTTACCCTGGTAGAAGGGTGAGACAATGGAAGCAGGAGGTGGTGAGGAATTTAAGGCAGCACAAGGAGCAACCTGATTTCCTTTTTTGCTGATGGAAGTCTAAATTTCCTCTGGATTATAGCCCCAAGCAAGGTCACACTGCATGGCTTGGCTGCACATGGGTGGGTGCCAGCAGGACACTGCTGCAGGGCAGCAGCCTGGCCTCGCTGGTGGGAGTGCCAGCAGGGTTCCCCTGGCGGTGTCTCCTGGGGCTCAGTGCTGCTGGAGCTTTCCAACACCCAAAGCGCACCGCGGGCCCCAGCTGGGCAGCACACAGGGTCCCTGAGTGTCTCCTGGGAGCTGCACTGGTGGTGGCTGCTCTCAGCTGGGTTCTGAGGACCCCACACATGAGAGGTGACCCTGCCACCCTTTGCCCCCAAAGAAGGGACACTGTTCCCCTCAGTACCATTTGGAACCCATGGTGGCCCCTCACCACAGCCATGTCCCTACCCTTGTGCCTTGCAGGACTGTGGCGATGGCAGTGGCGGGGACGCGCAGTGCGTGGCCTGCCCTCCCAGGAAGTTCAAGGACCGCTGGGGACATCACGGCTGCAAGCCCTGCCTGTCCTGTGCCCTCATAAACCGCCTCCAGAAGTCCAACTGCACGGCGACGGCCGACGCGGTCTGCGGGGAGTGCCTGCCGGGGTGAGCGGGGCCGGCCCGAGCAGAGCCACACCTGGGGGCAGGCAGGGAGGGGCTGGGCAGAGGGGGCTTTACCTAAGGCTACCCATGGTCCCACATGGGACCTAAGAGGAGCCTGGTGACCCAGTGATGCCTCTGTGAGGACACTGCTAATGACATGGAAGTTAGGCTCGTCTGGTGGGTCCTGTTGTGGCTGCAGAGAAGGGAACCTGAAGGCTCCTGTAAATGAGCCATGAAAGAAAACTTCCAGATTCAAATTGTTCTGTAGACACTGGGGTGGCTGCGCCCTGGAAGATATGGGGTTGTAGACCACTATGGTTCGTAGTCCCCAAAGAGGGGGTTAAGGGGTTACTGAAATGAAACAGCTGCATACAGCCAGCCTGTGCCCAGCTCAGGGGTGGCCAGCAGTGGGTCTGGGACAGGAGCGAGTCAGGGTTCCAGTGTATGAGCCTCTTCTCAGACAGAGCTGTAGCTGGGGTGTTCCTGGCCCTTTGAGGAGCTATTAATCAGTATAATCCACTTCAGCAGACATGGGAGTGGGGGGCTATTGGAAAGATGTTGCTTCTTGACAAATGGCTGGACATGAACAAGTAGGTGTGATGTGGCTCCAGCCAGTGATGAGAGCCCTGTTGCTCCTGTTGCCAGCCAGGCAGGAGTGCGGGGTCAGCTGTCCCCCTCTGCTACGGGGTGGGTGGCACAGCTGGCTGCACAGCCAGGGTGGCGGGAGCTCGGTGGGCGCCAGGCTGTGCTGAGCCCGTCTGCTCTGTTGGCAGGTTTTACCGGAAGGCACGGATCAGCGGGCAGCTGGAGTGGGAGTGCATTCCCTGCACCAAGCAGACGCCATCCTCCGAGCCACAGTGTAGGTGCCCCCGCTCTGGTGGGGTCAGGGCAGGTGATGTGGGCACAGCGGAGCCACAGCCCCACTGGAGGCGGCACGGTCATGGCATGTGACGAGGGATGGCAGGGAAGTGCTGGTCCAAGCCTCGGAGTTTGGCTCCAGCGCTTTGTGGCTGTTTGCAGGTCGGTCCAGAACAAACCTGGTGAAGGTCGCTGTCCCTACTGTACCACCACAGGACACAGCCCTTCTTGCACTGACGAGCAGCGCCCTGGTCATCATTGTCCTGGTGCTTCTGGCACTCTCCATCATCTACTGCAAACGATTCTGGAAAAGCCAGTGCCAGAGAGGTGAGTTGGTGCTCTTCTTGCCGTGCCGTTCACCTGTGCCCATGGCCCCTTCTTGCTGTGTAGAGCATTGCCGCTTTCACAGCACAGTAGCCCAGCTGTTCCTCACCTCGTACAGAATAGACACCTCATCCTGCTTCTCATGCCTGCAGGACCTCTCATGTACTTTTCCTGCTCAGTGACACAGAGGAGCCTCCCTCCTTCTTAGGGCCATCAGGAGGAGGAGGAGGCCATTTCACAGTCAGAACTGGCGATCCTCCCTTCTGAGGTTTCTCAGTTGGGTGGCTCTTTTCTGCTGAAGGAAGAGGGCTGTAGGTTTGGTGGCCAGGGTTGGGGCAGGATGGCATCCAGCAGCGTGCTGGGGAGCTGCTGGCTCCCAACTCCTTGCTGGCAGACATACCACAGGGCTGAGGACATGCTAGGGAAGTGAGCCAAGCCTTTGCTCAGGCTGTTTCTCTTCTATCCTCCAAGTCTTCCTGAGGACTCAGAACTTCTCAGGCCAGCGAGCAACATTCCCAACTGCAGCAGTGCCCGGCAGGTTCCTGTGTGAGGAGCAGATGTCTGGACCCTGCTGCCTGGGTGTGAAGAACTTGAGCCCTTGCTACAGGCAGGCAGAAGGTACCTGCTCTTGCTGCCTTCCCTGGGGAGGGAGGGTGGTGCTGGGTTCCAGCTCACATGGTTCCAGGATGAGATGCCCTTAGGCAGGAAGGATGGAGCTGGATGGTGAGCTCCACTGATCCATGCTGGTTTCTGGTTCCAGGCCCTGTGGAAGCAGTGCAGTTCATTTCGGATGGGGAAGCTGTGGGTCTCCAGCTTCCCTCTCTCCAGCCAGAGATGGACTTGCCACCAGCCATTGCAATCAGCACTGCCTCCAAAGCCCAGCTGGGCAGGAGTCTCCTGGAAAGCCAGCCCCTCATCCGGGCCTCAGGCCACAGCGACTGCTTGGACGGGGTCCTGCCACCCCCCACCCCCAGACAGGACCGGCCGGGCCCAGTGGAGGCCCTGGCCCCCCTCTCCTCCTGTGCCTCTGAGATGCAGCACAAGTGGCCACATGCACCAGTGGAGTGCACTGAGCTGGACCTCCAAAAGTTCTCCACCCAGGCAGAGTTCATGGGTAGCGAGCGGCTGGAGGATGCAGCAAGCCAGGCAATGAAGAGGATTCCAGCAGAGAGCGGTGGTGTAGTGCAGGAGGGGGCTCATCACTTGCCCACAGCTGAAATCCCACAGGGGGAGCAGCCGGTAAGTTCCTCATCACTCCTCAGAACTACTGCCAGTTGCCCAAGGCTTGGGCACAGGGGCTGGGCTTAACATAGGGGTAGGAACATGGACTGAAGTATGTTAGTATGGGGTGATAAGGCTGGAGGAGAAACAGCATTCCCTGAGCCCCTGTGATGGCCCTGGTAACAGTGCCAGGCGTTGCTGTTCTCAGCAGACTGCCACCAACCTTGGGGTCTTTGTCTCGCCAGGTGGATGATGTCCAGAGCCTGGTGACTCAAATCAGCAGCACGGCCAAGGGTAAGTGGCCTTCCAGTCTCACCTTTGTACTCCAAGTACTGGCATATCAGAGAGGCAGGTTCTTGGAAGGGAGCTCCTCCAGAAGCCCACCATGTCCCCACCAGGGACTTACCTGACTTGTGGCCTTTTGTGCTGGTCCCCAGGGTACATTTTCTGTGATTCTGCCTTGAGTGGCCTGCAGGCAGGTGGCCCAGCTGTTACCAGCTTTCCAAGACTGAGCCAGCTCCATGTTGCTGTGCTCTAAAAGTGATGTTGGAGGAGATACTGTCCTGGCAGGGTGGTTTTCACCTGCTCGGCAGGGGCTAAGGCTGAAGACTGGCTGTTCCCTTGCCCTTACCCTGTCTGAGTAGGATGGGTACTAACCCAGCTTTGCTGTGTTGCTGCCCCCAGGTCTCCCAATAGCGGAGCTGCCCCATTCCTTGGTGCAGTCACTTGCATTCTTGTTGGACCCTTCCTTGAACGGTGTGAAGAACTTCAGCCACGTGGCACTGGAGCTGGGGCTCATGCCCCAGTTGCTGGGACGGATTTCGGGGTTTGAGCAGCTGGTGGCACACTTCACCTACGCGGGAGCCACGGTCACTGTCCCACTGCTGGCGCAGGCGCTGCAGCGGCTCCAGAGGTTTGACGCCTTGCTCCTGCTCTGCGACCACTTCGCACTCAGCCCCACGCCAGACCACCAGCGCTAGAGGACAGGGAGGGACGGAGGAAGCTCCATGCACTGTTGCTGGTGTGGAGAGGATCCAGTGGCCTGCAGTCACATAACATCCCTGGTGTGCATGGCAGGAGAACATAGAGATGGTCTTTGCATCATGGAATGGAAGGACACAATGGGGGCATCCCTGCACAGGGGTTCCAGGAAGCACAGCTGTGCCTTTTACCAGCTCTGTGGGGGAGGGCTTGCTCAGGCCCTTACAGAGGCTGTTTTTCTCTGGCTGGGACACCCTTGCCTGTCAGTCGCTGTGCTGCCTGTGCTGTGCTGCTCTGGCTGTGCAGTGAGCCCTGTCATGCCCCACTGTTGCTATGGGGTCCCTCAGCCATGGGACTCGGGCTCCACGGGCAGTGCCCTCCTATAAGCCCAGCCATTACCTCTCTTCCATTCCAGCTTTCCCATCCTTCCTCTGGCCCATGCTCTGTTTTCCCAGGTGTCAGTTGCCACTTTCCCAGTTTACTTTTCAGTTGCTTCTCTCCCTCTGTGCTGCAATTTCTGTGGCAGAGAACCTGGCCATGGCTGGTATGCCGGGCTCCAGCCTTTGTCCCCCTGTGCCACCCTGGCACATTCCTCTTGTGCCCATTTGTGGTGCGGTGCAATACCCTGGCAGGAGTTTTGGACTGATTGCCAGGATGATCTGATGTATGTCCTTGTTGTGGGGCTGTGGCTGCTGGCCATGGGCAGGTGCTGGCTCACCCCAGCCCTGTGGCTGTTCACTGCCCATCGCCTCCAAGGCTTCGCAAAATGGCACAGGGTGTCAGGGGCAGGGACGCTGCACCGCCGTACCCTGGGGAGCGGGAGGC
The DNA here is from genome assembly GCF_000738735.6 of Corvus cornix cornix. Lineage (NCBI taxonomy): Eukaryota > Metazoa > Chordata > Aves > Passeriformes > Corvidae > Corvus > Corvus cornix. Next base: position 1,475,167 of record NC_047058.1, on the reverse strand, counting down.
AGCTGAGGGCTGAAGCTGTAACTGGTCACAGGCAGCAGTGACGTTCCTGTGCCAGCCACAGCAGGAGCTCCAGGATCTCCTCCTCTTTTAAAATAATATTTTTCTTTTTTTTTTCCTGCCTAAAAATGGCCTGATTTCTCATTCCTAGGAGTTGCCTACTGGGAAGGGGGAGCACGCTTCTGCTTGGTATTTTCTCCTGGGGGATTTGTCAGAGCTTGCCATGGTCTTGCTGTCACTGGTCACCCTGATTTTGGTGTTGTGCCTGCAGCCTGGGGGCTGCGGGCAGCTGGGCTGTTCTCAGCCTGCCCTGGCCACTGGGGCTCTGCTGGCGGCCCTCGAGAGGAGCGGGGGCACGTTCCTGAGCGGGGCCCAGTGGCGCGGGGGCGGCCAGGCACGCGGGGCCTGCGGAGGCCGCTCCCGCTGGGGTCACGGGCAGAGCAGCTGCCGGCAGGGCTGGAGCGGTGGCTCAGCGCCCGGCAGCGCTGGCAGAGCGCGGTGCTAATGACACCACGGTGAGGGTTCGATCCCTGTGTGGGCCATTCACTTCAGAATCGGACTCCATGGTCTTTGTGGTCCCTTCCAACTCAGGATACTCTGTGATAAATGTCACCCTAGCTGGCCCGAGACTCCCAGACAGCATCCCTGGGGCTGAGCTGCTGACGTTTGTTCTGCCTCTGTTGCTTTGATCCTCACTGCCGTGGCTGGGTCTGCTGAGTGCTTTCTGCTGTCGTGCCTGTCACCGGGGTCTCAGGCCAAGCCAGTGGTGTGGCAGTCACCAGCAAGTGGCACTGTTACCCCACTGCCAGCTGCCCCTCCCCAGGCCCCCTCGGCTGAGCCCACAGAATTCTCCTTTATCTGACCACAGTACCTGAAAGAAGCAGGTACCCTTCTAGGAGGGCAGACGTCCTCCACACCCTGGGTATTAATAGCTGCTGGTGTTTCCCTTTCCTGTTTAATGATGTTGGGGCTTGAATGTGCCCAGGACATGCTCAGATAAGCAAAGGCATGGGCAGTTTCAGCTGGATCTGGCACTTTCTCTCACTGCTTGTTTCTTCCACAGTCAAGGCCGTTTTACTGCTCTTTGCTCCCCAAGACCCACAGCGTTGAACCTTGTGCCATGTGGGGCCAGGATTAGTCAGACTCTTGCTGCACTCTTGGGCTGTTAGGGAGCAGCCGGGAGTGTTGCTGCAGCACACGCAGCCTGGGGCCAGGGATTTCCTGTTTGAGGCTTTTCTGTGGCACGGAGAGTGCTGGTTTTAATCACCTCACAAAATCCAGTAAATATTTAATCCCTTTGTGGACATAGTCACTTCCTGTGGGAAGGAAAATAACTTCACCCGCTGCATCTGAGTAAGAGCCTCCCTGCAGCTCGGCTAGCCGGCCCTGGCTTTGAAGTTGGAACTGGCCTGGGCAGCTTGTCCTGTGTGTTCCTGTGTCACCAGTGCCACCAGTGTGTGATCACTTGGAGTGCACAGAGTTGCGGCAGCTGGGTAGGATGGCAGAGCCAGCCTGCTCCTGTCACAGGGCAGTGTCAGGAGTAAGAGATGGGCAGGAAGGGCTGGTAAATTAAAGCTGTGAATATCGGGGACATATTACAGGTGTGTGCTGCAAATCTTTTCACATGCTGGGCAGCTCCACTGGTGTGCTGGGGTGGGTCTCTGGGCCAAGCAAATGGAATGAGGCTTTAGTTCATTTGTTTGGGTTTTTTACTCACTTTTATAAAGAAATCAACCCCATTTCCTTCATAGCTTTTAAGGTAAACTATTATTTTTCAGTTGTTTGATGTCTGAGCAGTATTCCTTACAGTCAAAACTTAACCCCTGCCTTGAGGGTGCAGCACATTGGGTGGGTGTGTGCTGTGTATGGGTATGGGTATGGGCTGTGCCACACAGGGTGTGTAGGGTGGGTGTGTGCTATGCCACAACTCCTGCCTCACTGGTGCTGCCCATCAGGCCTGGCCATGCCACTGAGTGTGCTGCCTCAGCACTGGTTAGCAGGGGCTGGTTTTAGATGTGTTTGAACTGTTCCCCCACACAGCCTCACACATGGTATCAGTGCAAGTCACACTGGCTGGTGCTCCAGCAGGGCTGGACACTGCACAGGAGTGTTGCAGGATGTGGCTTTTCAGCAGTGAGGTTCCCCCAGCTCCCAGCCAAGGGCTGCTCCCCACTCTCACTGTGTCCATGGCAGGCACCTTCCTTCAGCTGTGGTGACAAAACCATCTGTGTTTACAAGGGCCAAAAGTTCAACAGGTAACCTTTAGCCCACCCTAAGACCCTTTGGCCAGGCTGCCTCGAGCCCAACCAGAGCCCTCAGGGAACCATGAGAGCCTTGGAAACAGTGATAACGCTGTGACTTGGACATCAGAACAACGGTGATCCCTGGGCAGGGAACTGCTTCAGTGGGGAACCAATGGACTTGATACTTGACTTTTGCTTTTTAATAGTATTTTCAACATAATACATGGAATGTAAGGGAGGGAAATTCCTGAAGTGCTGGATCTCACGTCACAGCCTCAGGAAGCCATTTGTGCCAAGCTGGCATGGCTCACAGAGAGGTGAAAGAAATCAAATAACTCTGCATCTGCAAACTTGAGCTGGGACTGAAGGGTGGAAACACTCCAGTGCAGTGGGGTTGTTTTTTTACAAGTGATTGGTTTCCACACCAGTCTTGCCTGGAAGTCTGATTTGCAGAGGAATTTGTATGATAAGTTTAAATCCAGCGCTGTTCTGGGAAGCTCTTAAGCATAGACTTAAAATAGGCACATACTTCAGTGTTGTTAAAGTGTTTATTCTGATGAACAATTGATGAACATCCCTCGGGTGCTGTTCCTGAACAGGGGGCTCATGAGAGCTGTCCCTCCAATGTGCTTTTACAGAAATAGGCAATACTGAAGAAAACTTGGTGTTACTGATCTGAGCACACTTCTTGGAAGAGTCTGCAAGTGTTGGGGGAGATACCCTCTCCATGTTGGATTATTTGATACTTCAGACTCTGGTGCTTTTCAAAAAAAGAAAATCACTACATTTCTGTAGCCATGGTTTACCCAAGGGAATACTTGTTGTTTTTTTATGGTAGATGTTATTTTTCTTTAAGGTTACGAATGGGTTATTTATATTTTTGTAAATTCTGCGCCGTTACTGTTGTAATTCTGCTGTAGTTGTTTCTGTTGGGTTTGGGGTGTTGTCTGTGTTCAAATGAAGCAGAAGCTGAAGCTCCTGCCCTCTGTTAATGGAAGGGGGATGGTCCCCCACATTCCTCCAGACCTGGTGCTCTCGAGTGATGTGTGTTTGTAGTTCAATAAATTTTGGAGCCAGACATGGTGATGTTTGGTGAGTTTTGATTCCTCTCCCCATCACCTGCTGGTGGGAGCTGATGCTGCAGGGGCCAGTGGGGGCTGGAGGGCCCTGTCTGGGAGGGGGCCCATCTGGCAGGGCAGGCAGCACTTCTCAGAGAGATGCTGCAGCAGCTGAGGCCATCGGCCTCATCCCCTGGTGTGGGAACAGGCGGGAGGGGCTGGAGTGGGTGCTGCTGGATGGGGTGCCCGTGGTCCTGGGCCCGTACCCTCAGGGTCCCCAGAGGGCACCTGCCCCAACCACAGGCATCAGCTTTTGGTTTTGGGTGGGTTTAACATTCCCCAGAGGGGCTAAGTCTCAGGTGTGGTTCACGGCATGGCCTGGGGACAGAGGGAGGCAGAGACCCCTAAGCAATGCCCAAGGAACTCCCATTCCTGAAGCTTCGCTGAGGAGCAGTTGCTGTTTAAGCTCGGTAATTACAGGTTCGTTAAGCCTGTTCATGCCCTTACACTGATCTGTTTAAAATAATTATTAGTATGAAGGATGTTTTTGGTCTAATTAAAGCTATGATACTTGTCCAAACTCTGGCAGGCTCTATGAGTGCTTGCAGTGCTGCAGCTCATCCTGTGTGTGAGGATCCCCATGCAGTGCTGTGTCTGCAGCCCTGGCTGCCTCTGTCATACCACAGGATAACAGCTATGGACAGCACAGCCTCCGGAGTCAGGGCCCAGAAGAATCAGCCATCCACCCCCAAACACAAAGCCATGCAGTGGTACAGGTACTCTGCACCCAGAGTTTCCAAAGAAGCCTTTTCTGTGGAGTATGTGGGTGCCTGGAGCCTGTTGTCCCAGACGCTCTACATGGTGCAGCCCAGGTGTTCTGAGAGCACCCAACCTCACCACAGTCTGCAAGGGGTGATGATCCCCGTGTCCATGCCTGCACCCCAAGGCAGAAGGTGTGGGCAGGGTGCTGTGGCCCTCCCATGGGCGACCTGAGCCCAGAGCTCTGCCTGTGCCTGTCACTTGGCCAAGGCCACTGTCACTGCAAGAGGAGAGGGCCAGAGGTGTCCATTGGGAGAGCAGCTTCCTGCATGCTTTTGGGGTGGGAATTCAAGGCATGCCATGCCTTACCTTCAAGTGATTCCTGGCTCTGGGGTTGTAACCATCCAGACTCTGCATTCTCAGGTGACTGGACACACTGCAGTAGGTAAAGGGTGGGTGGGTTTGGCCACACCTCAGGTCTGCTCCTCTGAAAGAACAGGGGCACCCCTCCCATGCAGAGCAGACGCTCCCACCCAAGGCAGGAACTCCCAGTGAACAAGAGGTTTACACCCACTCTGCTCCTCACCTCAGAGCGCTTGTGTTGTCTGGTCTTGCCTCGTTTTTGGCTGAAGCCCAAGGAGCAATGATAAATCAATCATGTTCCCCTCAAAGTACTTGGGATTCTCATACTCCACCCTGGGATAAGAGGTAGCTCCTGTGAAGCAGAGCTGGCAGATAAACACATGTGCTCCATGTGAGCAGAGAAGTGTGGGGTTGAGGACCCATTCCTTGGTGGCCACTACAAGGCTGGCTCCCACCCCCAGTCCTGGTGCCGCCTCAGCCACACTTCACAGAGAGGTTGGCAGCATGTCAGGGTGCTGGGGTACCCGGTCCTTACCTCAGCTGCCTCCAGCAGGAACATCTCCAGCTGGGATGCAGAGCTGTGCAAAGGCACTCAAAGCTTGGTGAGCCTCCAGCTACCAAGGGAATGCCAGGGAATGCTGTTTGGCCCAGACAAGGCACATGCACCAGGCCTTCTCCTGAGCTGTCTTTGGAGCAGGAAGGCAGACGTCTGTCCTGCTGCTCCCAGCAGCCACAGATCGCAGCCAGCAGTCCTACTGAGCCACGTGTTCCTGACCGATGGGGGTTTGCTTCAAGAGCTCTAGTGAAAAGTGTGGGGTGTGGATACCTCACCTGCACACCCTGAAATGTACCTGCAGAGGTAGGGACTGTGGCCCTGTCCTTGTGTGGACAGTGACCCCTCAGCAGAGCTTATCTCAGACCTGCTGAGGTGAGATTGCAAGTCTCGTGAGGTCTTTGTATCCTTGTCACAGGTGACCCCCGCTCTGAGGGCATGTCCTTCTCCCCATGAGCACTGAGTGGCAAAGGGGGAGCTGGTGGAGGGGGCTGGCCAGGGTGAAGAGGTGCTCTCACAAATGAAGTGTTCCAGGTGGGATCCTGCCTAGAACCAGATTAATTCATGAGTTCTGTGTTAACAAGGACAGCATGGTCTGTGGACAGTGAACTCGGAGGAGCTTTCTAAGATCTCCCTCATGCAGATTCTGAGGGCACAGAAGAAGAGCTTTCACAGTTGGACTTTTTACTAAAGCCCTATGTTTGCATTGGGCTGAGATGACCTGGATTAAGAACAACGTTTTGTTAAAGCACCTATTGAAATGCTGTCGTTAACAGGGAGGGGATGGCTGCCCTTTTCCATGCAGGAGAGGGGAAGCACACACTGCTCTGGGGAGCCTGAGCTGCAGTGTTTATTGAGAAAAGGGGCAGGAATGACACCGACAGCTCTGGAGCGCCCTGGCAAACAGCTTCCCTGCTTTCACACTTCATTCCTTGCCTAACCAGGGGGCTCACCAGTAAAGAAACCTTAAACACCTGCCCTCTGTGTGCCCCTGGGCCCTGCACAGGGGTGGGGGGAACAGGCAGATAAATTTCCATTGCTAAAATTGAAGACTGAAATCCATTAGAGAGACCTGAATTTCCATACCCAAGTTCCTTTCCTTCTCCACTTTCCTTCCCCACAGGTGGTGTTTTTACTGTTTCTTCTCTGATTTTCTCATTCTGTATTTTCCCCAGGCTTCCCCTGCACACTCAGTTCTCACCTCACCGAGTCTCTGTAGGACCAGAGGGCAATCACAAGCAAAGCAAAACACACATTTCGCAGCATATTGTTGAATTGGATGTGTTTGCCAGGAGGCAGAAATCTATTTTTCTTCTGTCTTCCACACTCACCTTCCCAACCTGTCAGATCACTCACAGGGACTTTCAAAAAGCAGCTGAAAACGTCACAGTGCACGTTTGGGGCACGGTGTCCAAGGCTGCTGGGTGCCCCTGCAGGAAGTGCCACCGTCACCCATGGTCTCAGTGGGCAAATGAGCCACCAGACTCTGAGGAGCTGGGCAGAATGCTTGGGGGAACATCAATGAGAGCAAAGCATCTCATCTAGGACCAAACTGTGAGCAGCAACATCCACCACAATCGAGAAAAAAAAAAAAAATCCTAATTCCTTTATTGGCAGCAGATGTTCATTTTTAAGGGGAAACAAATCCAGACATGAGCTGTGCTGGAGGCAAAAAAGCACTCTGTCTTTGGGGACAACCTGATGCCAATAATTATTATTATTTTTATCCTTCAAAAATACATTATTATCCCAAATGAAATTCCTATATTCCTGCCTCGAGCCCTGGTGGTAAATGAGGTTTTTGAGCCTGGCCAGCCTGTTTCTCTATGACAATTAGTGCTTTAATGAGAGCTGGTAGCCTGGGTACTGGGCTGGTTTGCCTTCCAATACAGCAGCATTAGGGATGGAATTTTAGCAAAAGAATAAAGTGTTTTTACAACCCATTAAATACCTCTTCACACTCCCCCTCATTCTCCCCTGAGCTGGTTTGAAGGAATTACAGGATTACAAATAAATACCCCAATCAAATACAACAGAGCCAATGTTCATCATTTCTTACCTCCTACAGTTAATGTTAACATGTCAGAGCAATGCCCCAGGTCTGTGCCCTGGCTACCTCCAAAGTCAGACAAGTCAGACGACCCCAAGCTGGAGCTCCCATCCTGCCCGGGCCCTTGTGCTATGGGACCCAGGGAACAGAGCAAGGACATTTCCATCGAGAGCAGGTGGGCTGTGAGCTGCTTTGCTCCTCACCATTGTCTTATCCTGGTCCTGTCCACAGGGTATTCCCAAAGCATGTGCCCCACGCCCTCTGCCCTGGGCACCTACAGGGTCATGCTCCTGCCCTGCAGCACCTGTGCCACAGAAAAGTGTTAGAAATGGCAGCCTGGTGTTGAGAGTGTGTGTGTGGACACAAACACATCAATACAGACAGAAATGAAATGGAGGAAAGGCTCCTGTCCCCAACTTTGTACGGGGAGGGGGAGCAGAGAATGTGTTAGCAATGCTCAACACTACAGAGAGGAAAATTGGACATTTGTCCTACCTTCCCCCTCAATCCCTCCTTCCTGCACAGTGACCAGGAGAAACAAAGGCAAAACAAATAAACTGACAGCTTGGCTTCACAAAGAAGCTGAGAACTACTCAAGTGGTGAAGATGTTCCCATTTATAGCTGACATGCCTGAATATATTGCTAAATATTCATGGTCTTTATTTGCTCTGTTAATCATAACAGTTCCCCTGGAGAGTGAATGTCCCTACATCCTGCCCTGCAAGCTGTGCAGGACAGCAGAATACTTATATTCTCCTAAATGAAAGGCAAAGTAAGGCAAGTCAGAGCAATTCTCTTAAATAGAACACAGGGTGTGTCAAATTTAATAACGGGGGAAAATCTATATCCTCCCATATACAAACGAAACACAAACGTAAAGAGGGAAAGGACACTGCATTAAAGACTTTATTTGGAGTGCAGCCATTGCCATCTCCATGCAGGAACAGTCGGCGTCAGTCACTGCTCATCAGCACGAGCAACTGGTGTGTTTAATTCCAGAACAGGGTGAGAAATGGAGATGAACAGTTAAATAACTGAACTGTGGAGTTCAGGAATGACAACGTACTGTGAAAGAAATACTGTAATGGTAAAAACTAAAACTCGATTCCTTTCCAGCCTTTAGGAGAGACTTGGTTTATTAACCTGAAGGTGAAAGGTCTGAGCAGTGCATTACAGTTCAAAAGCAGATGAAACTGTCCAAAACAGCCCAGAGCCACCCAGCCTACTGCAACTCCCCACTGGTGGAACTGTGGTAAATCCATCACTGAAGTGATCCAGGCACTCCTTGTATTCTGAGTTCTGCCATGTTTGGCATATAGCACCAGTAAAAGGTCAAAATAAGCTGTGGAAGATGAAGGAAGCTGCGAAAGGTTGAGACCATTGATTAATTGATTGCTTAATTCCTGTGGAAAACTGCCTGAGACAGGATGTGGCTGCAAACAAATATTGTCTGTCTCAAAAATAGAAACAAAATCTGCTGCTCTGAAACTTGCTGCCATCATTTTTGTTAGGTATCATAAATTATCTCCTATCGGTACCCACAGTCTGGCCACCCCGGAGTCACACTGATTGTGGTGTTCAGCTTGGCTCCAAGTGTGGGTTTGAAATGGAAATGTCTTCTGCAGTGCTGTAGGAACAGCAAGGAACGGTCAGAATGAGGCTTTGAAAATCCCTGTTGCTGCTGTCAGCTACAAACACAAACTGCAGGTCCCTACAGAGCAGAAATCCTGGAGACAGGAGACCACCAAGGTCCCACAGCCTGCAGGACACAGTATGGATCGGATACAGATGTATGCAATGAAAGCATGTGGGAATGATATAGAGAATATAAACCATCATGCTCTAAAGCCCCATTAATTGTGAAGTAATAAGCAGAAATTCCATTAATGGGGACACACCCTGTACTTGCCCCTTACAGTGTCCCATAAAGCAGTTGGGTTTGTCTCCAGCAGATGCATTAGATTGTCCATTCATCTGATTTTATAAAGCAATTAGTCTGTTCTCATCTGCCAAGGAGACTTTTATGGGCCTGTCATGGAGGAGTCTCTTCAAGTGACAGACTACTCTGTTGTACAATCAGACCCGGTTCCTGCAAAGACTGTGGCTTTTGGGGGGGTTTATTACTATTTTCTCCCTCTTGCCTCTGGTTAAGCGAGAGCTGCTCTCCACTGACAGTTCGCCGCAGTGTCCTTCTGCAATTTGGCACTACTGAACTGGGCAGCATCAGCCAGTGTGGGCTGCTGGGGGAGTGAAACATCAGTCAAGGGCCAAGTACATTAATCCAGCCCTTTATACCAGGGCAAAGAACAAAATACCAGGGCTGGGGAGCAGGGCAAGAGGTGCTTTTGATTTGCTGCCTGTGGGGACTCCATGTGACCTCCCGAGGGAGGGTTTGCTCCAGCACACCCCAGGCACAGCACCCACACCCCTGCCTGCTCTGGCCAGTCCCTCCTGGCTCTCTCCAGCACTGCTCAGAGCAGCCTTTGGTACCCCTGCCCCATCCCATCAGGGACCCCAAAGGACATTAGTCCTGCTCCAGTGCAGACACCCAACATCAACAGCCCATTTGGGGAGAGAGGGGCCTCCAATGTACCTGCTCTGCACATTGGGAAGAGCCAAGCACTGGGAGTACTCTGGTATCACCTCAGGAGAGCAATTTAGGAACAGACCCTGGAACTGGGGTGGGGATCACTGCTGAGCACTGGTAGGACAGGGCAGCTTGTGAAATGCCATTAGTCTTCAAACCAAGCACTGGCTGCACGCTGTGCCTGGTGCTAGACCTGCCCTCACTTGCCGGTATTCCTGCCTGGGCTCCATCCAAAGTCTGGGAGATCAGAAGCGTTCCTTTGCCCACCGCAGCGCAGAAGTAGTGGCGGGGGGAGGCGGCGGGAGAGAGCAGGTGGGTTCTGTGGGGGCAGGTGGGTTCTTCGGGGACAGGTGGGTTCTTTGGGGGGCAGGCAGGTTGTCTCCACAGTCGGTGAGAGGGCAGAGCTGTGTGCCCGGGCTCAAGGGACAGACTTTCCTGCTGCCTGGGGCACAGGGCAGCTGCACATCATCTCCCACGCAGGAATTCGGGGTGTGCCTTTCACATCCAGTCTCCCAGGTAAGGGTCAAGCTCCTTCCTCCCCTGATCTGTGAGTGACTGAAGATGCCGAGTTATTTCTCAGTGCAAGAAGATGGTCTGACACTGGCCCACCTACACCCCCACTTCCAGGGCTTAAAATGGATTAAACTGAAGACATTCCCCTTTATCCCTGCAGCGTGCTTTGGCCAGCCCCTCCGTACTGTTTTCCACTTGAAGAGCTAAGTGATGATGATTGTATTCTGTTTCTCCTTCCTGAGCTAGTTTTCTGACTCATTGTGGGGGTTTTTCTGCTAGCTTTTTGTTAATCTAGTTGGCATGCTGTGGTTTCTTTGTTCATTATGTGGTGGGGCTATATAAGAGGATTTGTCTCTGGAATTCAGGTATCCCCTGCACTGTGTTCCCTGTTATCGTCTTCATCAGCAACTCTGCTGAAGGCACTCTGCTGCATTTGGCATGAGCTAACCTTAATAAATTTGGGCTGTTAATCACTCAGACATGTCTCGTTGGATCTTTCACACTGATTTGTGTGTGCTTAAATAGTTTGCCGGGAGTAGACTTGTGGTGACTCAGTGTTTCAATAATCTGCCCTCCAAATTCTCCCTCGGGGTTCTGCCCCGCGGGGGCTTCGCCGGCCGAGGGAGCCGCGCCACAGCCACCGAAGGCACCGGGTGAGGGTTCGGTCCACAGATAGGAAGAGGGAGGGGTCTCCTCATGGCGGAGGATTCTCCTCCCACCCCACTCTCCTGTCCGGTTCCAGCTCCGGGTCTGCAGGACACAAAGAGCGCTGCTGCTGCCCCGGCCGGGGCAGGACCGTGCGCCCACCAGCACTGTCCGGCTGGGAGCGGGAGCACATCCTTGGTCCTGTTTCTGGGAGCTCTCCCTTGGATCCCGGCGCCGCTCAGGAAGCCATTTCCACAGGTGGGCGGCGGGACTGGAGACAGATTAAGGAATGTTTAAGCATCTATTTACATGCTGAGTTGACTCAGACCCAGCAGAAGCCGAATTTCACAGATTCCCTTTTCCAGAGCCTGGCTTGGAGTCCAGCAGGGATGCAGCCTCCTGCCTCAGGTGCTGTCAGTCAAACTGAGGTGTGCCCCAGTCAAACAACGCTCAGGTTATATTTTTTTATATATATTGTGCATTCTATGTTTGCCTGAGAGCTGCTGGGAGTTAGGGCATCCTAAAGTGATACAGGAGCCTTGGGGCATTGGGCGAAGCATGCAAGGCCCTGAATCTCACTCAGGCATTGATAATTATCAGTCCAGATAACTGAGCCGTTACGGAGATTCGATACAGTCAGCTCTTACATCCTGCCCATTTAGGGGAGAAAAATTCAGCAATGAGGAGATGCTGCAATTGACAGATCCAAGGAAAACCAGCCAGGTTATTTCTGACAGCAAGAGATCGCTAACTACAGGGATTAGCAGAAGATCAAGGGAGTGTGGAGAGACCCACTTCTCTGGAGTAAGGGCTTGGATTCCTCCAGAAAAAAAGGTTATTAAGCCATTTAAGGAAAGAAAAGAAGGAAAACAAACCTAAGAAATATAAAAGACAATACATGGCAGTTTGAGAGCTGCTATCAAAAGCTAATGAGGGGTGAGGAACAGTAGAAAAGCAAATGATAGCTTCTCTTAATAATTAAATGAAGTGATGCTCATTAATTAGACATGATTTTAACATTTTGAAAAACTTACAATTATGCTTTTTGACTGAAAACAAACCCTGCTGTACAGTGAGGGAAGAGAGCGCTGGCACCCAGCACAGACAGCTTTGAATTCCCATGTTCAATAATTGTGAGCTCCAAGCAAAGTGCCTCAGGGACCAAGCATTCACCCATTCCTTCTGCCACTCCTCATGTTCTGCTGTTTTCTTCTGGTGCAGGCATTGCAGTGCACACCCGAGGTACCCAACTGGGGTCAAGTGGCCTGAAGAAAGGACCCCCCTCCTTTCTGTCCTGTTCTTTCTCACTGCACAAATGGAAAATAACAAAAAAAAAAAAAAAAACAAACCAAAAACAGAACAAAAAACCAAACCAAACAGTCCTTAATTTTCCTTCTTTGGTCTGGCTTATCTTCCCCCAGGAAGGTGGTGGGAGTATGTCCTTATTCCCTCAAGTCACTCAGGCCCCCCCACTGCCTCTCTGGGCAGAAGCTCTGTCTGGGCTATCACCCGGGCAGACCAGGAGCCCCCCAGCAGATATGGCTGCCCTTGGGCTTCTGGAATCCATCACCTGGTTTGCACCAACTAGAAAGCCCCAGAGTCCTCGGTTGCTCCTCACAGGACATTCCTTACGGCCCTTTCTTGCCCTCCTGTTGTTTAAATGAGACTTTCACAGCAACTAGTAACAATGCAGAATGATTCCATTCTTCAGTGAGTCAATGCTACAGCCCTGATGAAATATTTTGTGGCCTTTTGTAAAGTGCCAGTGTAGCTCTCTTTACTGAGTTAATATGTTTATAATAAAAAGAACTTCTCAATGAACTACATTAGTCTGTCATCATGCCCTCTGAGCCTACGGCCATGGCTCCTAGGGTGCATCCCTGCTCCCCTTGTCTGAGGGTGGCTTCCAGCTGCTGTGGGTGGGACAGAGGGCAGGAGGGGCAGCAGAATCTGAGAGGAAAATGGCTGTTAACAATCCTTACCTCTGTTGGATACTTTGCTATACACTAACTGGTGAGACTCCCTACGGATGGAGTTCATCTGCATGTCCAAGATCTTCCTTCAAACACCTGTCATCATGGATCCTTTTCTACTGCTGTGCATAGCCCCACATTATGGCACATGTTACAGGCCAGTGAGTCAGCCCAGTGATGGAAACCCAGATCCACTCCCTCTGATAGCAAAAAATGAGAAAACCGGAAAGTAGATCACTCTGTCTGAGAAGCTCCATGCCCCCTGTACATATTCCTGCCCCCTGGGCCAGCTGCAGCATGGGTTCTACTGGTAGAGTGCTGGAGAGGCTGTGTGCCCACCACACCAAGCAGAGGAGGGGCTACAGTGAGACCAGCCAAAAGTCAGCAGTGAAAAGGCAGAGCAGCAACGCTGGCTCCTGAGGAGAGACTGGGAGATGCCCTTTGATGCCTCCCACAGCCAGGTAACTCCCCTCAGCCCCGTGGCTCACAGGTCCGTGTTGGCCATTGGGAGGTTCCCAGTGGAGCATCTGGCCTGGGAGGCAGGTCCCTTCCTGCACCTGGTCTGCTCCACCCATGCCTCACGGCAGGACATGGCCCTGGGTGGCAGCACCTGGTCCTGAGCCTGTGGCGCCTTCTGGCAGATGCAGAGCAGGGACCGGAGCTCTGCGCGGAAGTTCTCGTTCAGCCAGCAGTAGATGAAGGGGTTGTAGCAGGTGCTGCTCATCGCGAACCAGTGCAGGGCAAAATAGAGCGAGTTCTTTGTCTTGATGCCCAGACTGGAGATGAGCACCACGTAGCAGTTCAGGGGGAACCAGCAGATCGCAAAGACCACCACCACCAGCATCAGCATCTTGATGCTCTTCTTCTTGTTCCTGTGGTGGGTGACGTACTGCTGCGTGGTGATGTCCCCGATGGCATTGCGGAGCCACAGCTTCTTGGCCAGACGCATGTAGGTGACAGTGATAATCAGCAGAGGCAGGAGGTAAAGAAGGAGAAAGGTAGACAGGTCCAGATACTTCCAGACCAACTCTGCAGGCTCAGGGAAATCAGGAAGGCACAGACTCCGGACAGTGGCTTCCCTTGAAAATGAAGAAATATAGATAGAGCACATGGCCATTGCTGTCACATGGGTGCTGCTGGCTCAGCAAACCACAGTGGGGGTCTCACACTGCCCACAGCCAGCTGGTCAGAGGTGTAGTGTGGACAGAGGGAGGATACAGAGCCACAGCTCTGACATGTCTCTCTCAGGCTGGACCTGCAGCCTCTGCCCTCCACGGGAGCACCCACCCTTCTGTGCCCCTCAGCAGCCAGGACCCCTCACCCTGCCATACCCCCCAGCACAGGATCCCTCAGCGAGAGCAGCTGTAGCAGCTCTAAGCCAAAGCTGTTCTGGAGGGGAGGGAGGGGCTGGAGGCTGTGAGAAAGCCTCACAGGCATGACCAACCCACCTCCCTTCCCTTCCCTACCCACCATTCCCTTGCCATCAGCTCCTACAACCTTCCTGCTACCTCTTAAAACTGGTGTGATGATTGGTCACTTGGCTCCAGTTGAACCACTGACAATTAACTGACAGAAGAACTGAGTGTAATCATACACAACAGCTCATTTTAACAACTCCCATACACCTGTCCCATCCCATCCAGGAACCAGGTGTGTTCCCACTGCCTGGCCAGCAGTCGCTCAGGCCCAGCACCCTTTGCTGCACCACGTGTCCCCTCCACACCCTACAGCTGGTGACTGGAAGTGATGGAATTTATTTCCAGTGGATGTTTTCTCCTTTTGTTTCCCTTCCCCCCTCTCTTTTTCTTTCTTTCTCTTATTCCATTTTACTCTTCTCTCTTCATCCCTTGTCCTCTGTTCTCCTCTATTCAGCACAGATTTTAGCCCTCATCAAGCTGTACTGTTCATTGCAGTATTGATTAGTATCTTTAATATCCTGTTTTCAACCACTGGAGCTGCCTTTTGTGCCACAAATAGGAGACTGTTGAGAACAGGCAGCTGGAGCAGGGGATGAGGTCAGAGGAGTGACAATGGGTCCACCGAGCGCAGAGGACCTGGAGACGCCACTCAAGATGGGAACTGACGCAGAAGGGAAAATCATCCTTTCTGAACTGCAGTCTTGGCTTTTCCTCCCCTGGATCTGACTCACCCCTGGCACAGGGGACCTGCCAAAGGGGATGTGACAAGGCAATATTTTGGTGAATTCTGGTACGATCAGGGACTCAGATGTGCTGCTGTGTAGTACAGCCAGAGATGGATGTTGGTGGAGCTCCTGTTTCCCATCCCAGAACCCTAACCACTCCCTGGTAGGAATCTCAGGAGCCCTGGCCCTGCAGAGCTATTACAAGCAATATTACAACTGGGATTTTTTTTTTTCAATGGAAAGCAGGGACAGGAATAGCATGTCCTGGAAGTCCTTATATCGCTGAGCTGCCTCGTGCCAACACGGGGCTCAGTTTCCTCTGGCCATGCCAAAGGATGAGCAGAGACAGGTGCCCCGAAACAGATCATAGTGTTCGTTCATTCATGAGCAATTTGTTTCCTAATCCCCAAGCACAGCTGCGGAGCAATGCAAGCATGGAGTAACCCTGCCCTGTGTTTACAGTCTGGACAGTTGGAGGTATGATATCCCCTGAGTATCTCAGTCACATCAGGCACAAGCACAGGCAGGGGAGGACTGTGAAGCCCCAGTCACACTTCTAGCTGGTGCAGCCCCTCGTACACAAAAAGCAGTGACAGCCTGTGCAGACACTCACGCTCCCCTCCCTCACCAACAGGAGGGACTTGGCTGGGCTGCAGGAAATTAGATTTGTCCTTTATAGAGAAGGTCAATATCTACAATAGAAATCTCATTCCTACTGCCTGTCAGTGTCTCCTTGCCCCACTCCCTGGGATGCTGATCTCAGCCTGAAAATACAGGTCATGGTAAGATTATCCCCTTGGCCTCGAGGCTGGCATTCCTGCGAAGGGCAGCACCAGCAGCGTGACACCCGCCACAAAAATCCCACTTGGGTACTGTTACTCCTGTTTTCTAGACAGGAGAGGTCACAGCAATGCCACAGGCTGGTGGGGACAGGAGGGACAGAACAGGCTGGGTACCACAGAGGAAAGGACTGCAAGGGCAAAGCAACCCCAAAGTTTGGATTCTGTATTTCTCCCTGGCAGAGGGTTACAGCAGAGACAAGTGCCATTGCTGGGCCTTTTGTGGGGAGATATTAAAAGCAGAAGCTTATTTTTCTTTTTCTTTCTTTCCCTCTATATCAGAACCTTCTGTATTTTCTTATATTTCAGCAGTCCTCATGTGGATGTTAAATTCCACTTCATCTGCTGTCACTGTGCTCAGCCAAGCAAAGAGCTCCCTTTCCTGCAGGGAGGCACCATGGCATACCAGGACAGCTCTGGTTCCTGCCAAAGCACTGGACCCTCACCTGCCCCTCACTGGGTCCCCCCAACTCCACACTGGTTCCCCACAGCCCTGCTTCAGAAGAAGGGGGTGGGGGCTTCTCTTTGTTTTTCTCATTAGTGTAACATTGGGCAGAAGAACCTCAAGCTTCAGGGAAGGTTGGTCCTGCTTCATAAATCCACATGGATGAAATACAGGGAAGTCACAACCTGAGACTCAATGTATGAAGTCCTGGGGAAGAGGGATTGGTGGCTCTGCTGACAAACCAGGGTGGTCCCCTGCTCCTGCTCCCTGCAGAGCTTTGGAGATGTCAGCACAGGTATTCCCAACAGGAGGTTTATTTTCTTCCTTTTTGAAACTGCAGTTTGACTCTCTCTCTCCTCCCTGCCTGAGCAAGTTGGATGGGCTTGGTCTTGTTGGGTCTGAGGAACTGAGCAGGCAAAAGGAGGGAAGAGGAAAGTCCCTCAGGAGAAAATTATCTTCTCGGGACAGAGCCTCTCCTGGCAAGGCCATGGCACTGGAGGAGGTATGTGTCACTAATGTCTGTGCCCCAGCCAGGCTATGCCTGGGACTGCCCCAGCACGTGGCTGGGAGTGGGACCCAGACCCTCGTCTGGGCATGTGGGAAGTGGCAAGAGCAAACCCCGGGCAGCAGGCTCTTCCACAGCCCCAGCCTCTGCTGTGGGAAGTGGGATCTCACCCATACACCAACACCCTCTCATCCCACACCACTGTCCCCATGCCTGGGACACTCCAATGCCCTCCCTGCTGAGTGAGTGGCACTGCACAAGGGCTGCCAGACCTCCACACACTCACTGGGAAGGGGAGATCACTCACCTGTAGTTATACTGGAAAAGCTTTTGGTAGATGGCATGGGGCAGGGAGAAACAGGTTGCCATCAGCCAGATAACAGAGATGCTCAGAGCTCCCTTCGTCAGGGACATCCTCTGCTTCAGTGGGTTCAGGATGACCTGCAACAGAGACTCCGTCATGACTCTTCTCCCACGGGAAGCAAAGGCCCTCACAGCCCACAATGGGGGGTGGGCGGTTTGTGACATAACCTAACACAGCTAATGAGAGGAAAATGACAGCCATGATTAGGAAAATGTCCTGCTCGTTAGAGTGACCTGGAAAATGGGAAACATTGAACTTCTCAGTCTGCTCAGAAGAACTTTCAAACTTCATCCTCTACCTTGTTCTGTGAGAACCATTTTCCTTAAGCTGGGGGTTACATTAGGTCAAAAAAAGAAAAGATTCCCACACAATGGTCTTCACTCAGGGGTATGTTTGTTTATTCTGTATGAACTATATAGAAATGTCTCTTGTTCTAGCTGGGCCTGTGAAGCTGAGCTTTTCTCCCCTCTGCTGAGACAGAAACTCACCTTCCATGAAATTTTCTTTGTTAGATCTTTAAGCTGGTAAAATCTGATAGTCTGGAACTTACTATTTGACAATAGCACAGGGAAGGGGAGTGATTGCTAGGGATAAGCACATGGCCTGGGCTGTCCTTGCTGCCCTGCACTGGACACACAGCCAGCATTTGTCATGGCCACGGAGAGACATGGGTGAAAACTTCTCACAGCTCAAGTCTCCTCCCAGAGCCTTGGAAGGAAGAGGGTAGGGCAGTGTCACCTGGTGCCTGTCGAGAGCTATGGCTGTCAGGGTCAGTGTGGAGACATGGAGGGAGCAGTACTGCACAAAGCGGCTGATGTGGCACATGGCCTTTCCAAAAATCCACGTGCTGTTCACAAACCGGACCTGAGGAGAAACAACAGCTCATCAGCCAGAAAAACGTGCTGAAAACAAATACATGGGAAAGTCCCTTGGCTGGAACCTGAGCTGGCTCAGGGGTTCTGGCTGGTTGGGCAGCTTCACCTGAAACTTAAAGAAAGATCAGCTATCCTGGTCTCTGAAACACCTTTACAGAAGAGTTTATGGGGTCAAACCCTGCTGATTATGAAGTGGAGCTACCACAGCCCTCCTGGCCTGTTCTACAGACATTGCTTGTAAACAGTGGTAATAACTTTTTATTACACTAACAACTTTATTTGGAAAAAGTGGACCAAGGTTTGATATCAACCCCACTGTCAGATCTCGAGAGATTTCATTGAAGCCTTTATCCAGCTGGCATCTCTGAAAAGTGTGACTACTTTCTTCCACTCACCCAGTATGACTGGCATTCAGACTGTTCTGACCCACTAAGGGACTCTCTAGTGCACTCCTGCATGAGCATTAAAAACACATGTTCACCCAGGCACTTGTTCTCATCACCCAAAAAGCTCTTGCTGGGGTTTTATAGCACACATGGAGAGGCTTTAGAGTTTCTAGGAGTTACAGAGTCTTAACAGAGAAACAGAGAGCCCACAGGTTGCTGAACAGTGTTTTACTTGCCTGGGAGAGTTATCAGTTAGACTTGGTGGTGTTGGGTTCCCACCTCAGCCCTAGGAGAAAAGCCTGTGACCACCAGGCAGAGTTCTGGTGGGAGGGAGACTCCCGTCCTGGCTGAAGGGACAGCAAGACCAGCTACTTACCAAGGTGAAAGGTGTGTTGAGCAGTGTGATCATGATGTCTGACACTGCCAGGTTAGCGATAAACAGGCTGGTGGCAGAGTGCATCCTCTTGTTCTTCAGCACCACGTGACACACCAGCATGTTCCCAAAGAGAGACATGACAATAATGACCGAGTACGCCACGATTAGGAGCGCTTTCACTGTTGGTTTCTGGGATTCTGGCTCATATTTAGCCAGCTCAGCAAATTTCTCCCACTCAACAATGCGGCTCTCTGTCCAGTTGAAGATGGTCCTGTTAGTTGTGTGGTAGATGGACATGAGTTTGGCCAGTGAAGAGTAATGGTCAAACTCCCCAAGAAACCCCATCACCTGTGACCTGTATGGCTGAAGCAGTGAGCGAGACATGGTAGGTCAACCCCAGTCTTTCCTGCTGAGGAACAGTTCCAATGGTGTGTCCAAAAGGGGCTGGTTTGAGACCACACTTTCTCTCACATATCAAGAAGAGCAAGAACTTCACAGGTGAGCTCTGGGCTCAAGCAGGCTCCCTGACCATCCCGTGCTGCTGTCGCAGGAATTTCTTCCCAATGCAGAAACA
Source organism: Corvus cornix cornix (assembly GCF_000738735.6). Classification (NCBI taxonomy): domain Eukaryota; kingdom Metazoa; phylum Chordata; class Aves; order Passeriformes; family Corvidae; genus Corvus; species Corvus cornix. The sequence continues at coordinate 1,455,918 of NC_047058.1, read as the reverse complement.
TTCACCTTCCACTCTAAACAAATCCAAAGATGTCTTTCCAGCAACTGAAATCTGAATTCTGAATAGAAACCAACACTTCACTTCCTGGACCAGACAGGTCTATATGTGACAGTGCATACACTACAGCATGATTACATGCCAGTTCCCTGCACACTCCAACCACAAGGAGAAACCAAACTCCCCACCCTTATCCCCCTCCCTAACTCCTACCCTTACCCCCCGTCACTTACCTCGCACTGCCCGGCCGTTTTTGTCCCCTTCGGCCTCCGGTCCCAAGGGGCAGCAGCGGCTCTTCCGGCTCCGCGCGCAGGACACCCCACACCGCACACCCCACACACCTCGCACTGCACACACCCCAGTCACAACACACCCCGCAGCGCCCACTGCCCGCGCCGCGCCGCGCCCTCTGCGCTCACCGCCGCGCACTCTCCGCGCCGCACCGCGCCGCGCCCCGCGCACTTTCCGCACTGCACCGCGCACCTTGCGCACTCCCTCTCACCCCGCGCACTCTCCTCACAGCCCCGCGCACCCCCTCTCACCCCGTGCACTCTCCTCACAGCCCCGCGCACTCTTCACACTGCACCGCGCACCTTGCGCACTCCCTCTCACCCCGCGCACTCTCCTCACAGCCCCGCGCACCCCCTCTCACCCCGTGCACTCTCCTCACAGCCCCGCGCACTCTTCACACTGCACCGCGCACCTTGCGCAGCGCACCGCGCACCCCCTTCACGCCCCGCACGTGCGGCCGCTGGTAGCGGAGTCGCCGCTCGGGGCGGGGCTCGGGGAGCGGGGCTGCTCCATTCATAATACGGTGCGGGCGGGGCCCCACCGGCCCGGGAGTCGTTACCGAGGGTTAATTAGTGCCGCCGTTTCCTACGCGCACACGCCCCTGCAGGTGCCGAGTCTGCTCCCACGGTACCCGGAGGGGCTACTGCGGACTCGGGCTAAGCGGCGCTGTGGGGCCAGGGCGGAGGGCAGCGCCCACCACAGTGGCGAGCGGGCACGGAGCATCTGTGTTTGCAGACCCCCTGGCAGTGCCTTAACGGGAAAAGGGGAAAACCATCCTCACAAGCCTCTCCCGGGACGAATCTTTGCGGAAAGGCTTCTGGTGGAGTTTCAGCGCTTTTTTTTTGGTGTTTTTCCCACGGCTGGGTCCCTCTTGACAGATGCTGACACAGAAGAGAGTTTAAGTTTCAAAGACTTTAGACAACATATTTTTAAACTACGTATTACAATCCTTCACGTTTTGCATCCTGTATGTGTCGCTTATTCCTTATTTAAAAAAAAAAAAAAAAGGATTTTTCCTGTCCATATCCAGTCCCCTGCATGATCGCCTTCCCCTGTCCATGGCTCTGCTCCTCTTGTCCATGTCCATGCTGTGGCCAGGCCATGCAAGGACTAAAACAGGGGAGTAGCTACAGGATGGGGAACACATGAGAAGGACATGGGACATAGAGGACGTGCCTCTTGTCAGACTCCAAATTCTACTTCTAAGTGAAAAGGTCCCATGCTGACATGTGGAGCCAAGAATTCACTTTTATTGTCAGTCCAGGCCAGTTCAATAAACAGGTCCGGTCATCCTGTGTGTTCCAATGATAACAACAGTTCTATTTTCCAAATTATCTAATTTTTCCTAATTCCAATTAATAATGCATTTTTAAATGTCATTCACAAGCGCCCTGATGTCCATCCTGGTCCCTGGTATTTGTAACCTCTATCAGGGCAAATAAACCATCATGACAGGTTAAAGGTTAGGTTTTTCCTAGTTTGGGGTCTGTTTGCCATGGAGCAAACTGGGCATCCCAGTTTGCATCGTGTCAGCCATAGGCTCTTGGAGAAACTAATGAAGATCTTCCCGGCAAATAGTAGAAAAAGAGTCCAGATGGAGACAGGAATTCCTTCTGCAGGAGGAAATATCTGTATATTTGGTGTGTGTTTCCAAGGAACTGGCTCTTTGCTCAGAATTTTGTATTTATGGATTCCCAGGTCTAAGAGATGCTCCGGCTCAAGCCTGTGCCAGAACTCCAGTTGCTTTCAGCAGAAGCAGAATGAGCTTTGCATTTACTCTCTGGAGTTTCTTGCCTGAGGGCTACAGAAAAGACACACTGGATGTTTATTACCACTATAGCAAGATGATCTGGGAGGCTTCTGCTATTTTTCAGTCCCCCTGAAGCGGTTCTCACTATGGCTGTGAGATTATTGTGCATCCAAAGAGCCATTTCATTATCCTCCCATGCTGTTCTTGCTGGCATACATCATCGCTGGCTTTAGAGCTGCAAGCTCAGAAGAGGAGAGCTATGAGCTATGAGTTTAGTCTAATTGTATTTCCAGCAAAATCCCAGGCATGCTAGCTTTCTCCAGGTGCAAATTATCAACTACAGGTATGTGCTAGAACCTCCTGAAACACTCGGGCCCTCACTGGCTAAGGAGTTAAGACTTGATCCCTTACACAGCAATAATCCTGACCAGCCTCTCCTGCCCTCGGACCCCTGATGGAGCTGCCAGTCCCATGTGTTCCATGTCATTAGACAAGTCTCTGATTGATGCTTGTCTGGTTTTCATCTGTCAGAAAACACTTCAGGAGCAGGAATGGTTGTGTTGTGGGATAAAATTGTTAGAGTTTTCTGCCTGTCCTTCTTGAGTAAAATTCCTGTTATCTCTCTGAGGAGACTTTGCAGGCTGGAGGTATTAAAGGTACTCTGTGTCTTTCCTTCTGTGTCTTAAATGTCAGAAGGTCTTTTTGTTTTCTGGAGGGCTGGTTTCCCTCTGGACAGAAGAATCAATAAGAGTGCAGATACATAGGCACCAGAGGCTTTGGAACTGAGGAGCTGCAGAACTCCTCCTTTTGCTCTCAGACATTTGTGTCTGTCTGTTAGATTCTAGGGCACAGAAAGTATATCTGAGCCCCTGAAATATTAACTACCAAGCCTTCCATTGCATGTGCTACTAATGTGCACAGCCCAGACATGTGTTATAACCCAGCTCAGGTTTGCCTGATGTGGCGGCAGGGTGAGAGCTTCGGCACCAGGCGCTTCCACCCAAGCCCGGCTCTCTGAGTGCTTCTGGAACCTTCCTCCAGCCCAAGCCATGGAGGCTTTCAGGATCCTCTCGCCTGGCATGGACACACCACATTTCTAAACAATGGACATTGCATATCTAAAGCAGAAACTACAACTAAATTTTAAATTCATCGTCCAACTTAAATGAAAATTCAGGGGGCAGAAACTGGGGAGTGCAAATAGTCATCCTGATAACAAATCTCAATTTCCCCGGGGTCAGAGTATGATCTGGCATTAGTTGCCACTGACATGGGAACAGTGTTTTTGTGTGCATTATGTCAGGCCAGAGCCTGCTGTTATCATGTGCTCTGACTGGCTCTGAGATTCAGCACAGGCGAGTGGGTGGAGGGGCAAGTTGTACAAAATGGGCTTCAAAAGGAGAAATAAGAAAAGAGCAACAATGCCATAACAATTGTATTTGATATCCTGTGAACAGTTACAATTTAGACTTTATTATTCAAAATACAAATTACAAGTACATAATAGCTACTAATAGTGCAGTTTCAAGGTAGTTGGAAAAGAAAAGCTTTATAATGGATTTGATAGTCCTCAAGGTTCAGCTGTAAGGTTTGGGTGACAGAACAACCATTGTAACTATCTATTACAATCTACCATTGTAACTGTGGCCCCTCCCCACTCTGATGGGCTTTGTCTAGTGGCCCACTGGGGCTGGATCTTCAGGCTTTTTTTTTGTTTCTCCTTGGAAAAAAGTCATACAGAATGACTGACAGCACACCCAATTCCTGTCTGATTGCTGGTTCCCTGATTTTCAATGGGATGCAAAACCCTAACAGGTAACAGTAATAGGCAGCTCCTACCTGTGCTGTCCTACCAGCTCTGAGTGCTCCAGCCTGGCCATGGCTTAGGCCATCAAAGCCTGGCCTTTGGGTTGGTGCAGCCCATCCGTGTGGGAATTCAACCCATCAATGTGCATTGTCCTTTGATGGAGTGAACTATCAGCTTCAGAAGCCTCTGAGCCTTGAACATTCCTTATGGTGTATTTTCTTTTTGGAGGTTCTTCTTTGGTTCTTCTCCCCCTCTGCATGGTAATCAAGACAGAAAAACAAACAAACAAAACAAAACAAAACAATCCTGTTTTTCTTACCAGAAAACTCTGTGCTAATGAAAGGGACTTGGCAAAGAGTGGAAGGGGCAAGTCACTTTCTGTGTGTGGTTTGCATGGACACTCATGTCCCTCAGGGACGGGGGACATTCATTCCCTCATCCCTGCTTGCAGCTCACTCTTCGGGGGCACCAGCCAGAGCTTCTTTGAGTCCTCCTGCACAGGTACAGGCTAGTGAGCAGGGACACCCCCATGTCCAGGTGGGACCACGCACAACCCACACTCACACCCCCACTGCACTGAGCTCACAAGGAGCCCTCTCGCCTTTGATGAACAGTTCAAAGCTTGTCCACCTCTCACAGTGTCCAAACTCAGCCCTTCTGTGAGCACATCGCTGGTTTGAGGCCAGAAAACTGGAGCTCTGGAAGTAGGACTTTGTAAGAGCAGCTTCTCTTCAGAGGTATCTGGACTGGAGGCCAGCAGCCAATGGACACCACACAGACCCCATCACAAGCTCAGGAGAGATGTGGATTCATTTGACAAGGTGAGGAAGACTCAGGCAGCACCTTACCTTGTGCTGTACATTCCCTGGCTTTTAAGAAATGCCATCCAGGAATGGCTCATTATCTCTGTCCCCTTCCAAGGCCCAATTAATTTAAGGCATGACAGGTTTGCTGGGATGACTCACACGCCAAAGGAAGGGAAGAATGAAGATATGACTTGAAAAGTAGTGGTACAATATACATTTACTTCAAAACTCTGTCCGTTGTGCCACTCTGACCAAAGGAAGAGATGTGACAAAGGCAGCAAGGAACAGTTGTGCAGAGGCTGATGGCAGCTGCAGCATCCTGCTGAGTTCTATCTGGGGACAAGTCACCCACCACAGCCCTGATTCAGGGACCTCACTGTGTGGCAAATGTCTGTGTGTAGCTGTAGGGATGTGTCAGCTCAGAAAGCCTCTGAGCTGTGGAGCTCTGGTGAAAGCTCACTCACTCAGCTGGAAGGGTCCCTCAAGGATCTTGGGAAGGATCCCCCAGGATCTACATGTTTACCCAGTTTCTGCATTTGGGAGGAATGGTTCAGCCACCACCAGCATTGGTGACAGGTAGGTTCCTGCGTTACCCCTGGCAGCGACCCCTGGCCATGGGTGCCCCAGCCAGGGGTGCAGCTCTGCCACACAGCCCAGGGCAGCCAGGACTGTGGAGCAGCTCGGCCAGAGGACAGAGGGTGCTGAGGCTCTGCCAGATTCCTGATTAGCAGGACAGCCACAGGCGCCAGCGGCTGCTCGCGAGGGGCATTGGGGGCGGGGGCCTCAGCAAAGCTGAGCTGCAGCAGGTGCTGCAGGGTCCCAGCAGGGTCCCAAAAATCCATCTCTGGGTTTGCAAATGCATAGAAGCAGAAGCACAATCAACCAGGAAAAGAAAGGAGGGGCAGTTCTGACAGTCGCTTGTGCTGAAGCATTTATTACTTAATTTTCAACTCATTCAGTCAATAGAGGTTATGAAATTACAGCAATAAAATCTGGAGAGCATAATCCAAATGGCACTTTCCCAGGAGGTCTAAAGAGCTCAAACACAAAAGTACTGATTATTGTGCTTTTAAATTATAAGCTAAACTACCTTACCACCAAGGGAACAGAAAACAGTCAGTAGGGTGTCCTTTCTGAAAGGGGCTTCAGGGGCAATCTTAGTTATTTTACATCCAGATTCCCTTCCAAGCAGCCTGAAAAAAAGGATTAATACACACTGGAGAAATGTGATTTGCTGGAGCATGCAGACACATGCATCTTAGAGAAATTACCTCCTTGCTGGAAGGAGGCACCATGGATAAAGAGGACCTCTCCACACAACCCCTTTCAATCCCTAGGAGGATTTCCACTGGTTTTCCCAGCAAAGGCTCTTGAAGAGACTGATCTGGGTGGGATGGTGGGCATGGGGCAGCCTTGGGGACAGGCAGACCTGGCAGAGGGTGACTGGCTGCCACTCTGCCTGAGCGGGACAAACAGATGGCCACAGGATGACTTCAGGGAACTGCAACAAAGAGGAATGGCTGGGCAGGTTTAGAATGAAAGGGGCATTTGTCACTGCTGCGCAAAACTGGAGAGCGCTGGGACTGCTCAGGCACGTCCCTGTGCAGCCCCACGCTGCCCCTCTGCCCCTGGAGCAGCCAGGCAGCCCTGGAGTAACTCACCAAAATCTAGCGCTGGAGAAAATTGGAGCTTCAAAAGCTCAGTGTGAGGAGCTAAACAAGAGCACTGAGGAGTGAGCTTTGGCCCTAGGATCAAGCAGCACAAAGATTTCCAGGGCCACTTGAGGCCTTAAATTTCTGTAACAACTGCGGACAAGGCAGAAATTTTCCATTTCTTTACTTACTGGTGCAGAATTCTAAACAACCCAGGCAAGAAATCAACACACAAACCACCCAGCCAGCATATGGCTGCAGAACACAGCCAGCCAGCATCCTCCACTCCCAGCTGCAATTATCCAACAAAACACATTACCTGTGCCAGCTTTGGCTGCTTTATCTGCAGAATTTTGAACTACTTAAATGGAAACAGGCCCACAGGGTGAAGTCAAGGCCCATCAATGTGCATTTCCCTGCTGGATAAAGGCGAGGCAAGTTTTTTCCTCTTCACAATAGTGATACAATATTTCTATCAAAAACTTTTGTACTTAAATCCTCTGGAACTGTGATTGTGGAACAAGTTCAGGAATCAGCAAAACCAGAAAGGACATACCTGAAGGTGTGTGTCTTCCTCTTGTCAGTTTCCATGGTCTCCAGCCACCAGCATCACTTGGCCCTTGGCTACTGGAACCTCTCCTCCAGCAGAGACCAGGCAAGCAGTGATGGGTGGGCATCTGCAGGGAGCCAGCCCAGCTCAAGGGAAAAACATGCCATTTTATTAAACCAGGAGATTAAGTTTTCACAAAAACCATCCCCAAACAAACAAACACAAAAACAACCAACCTACTACTAGAGAGCTCAGCTAATAAAGCCTCCCAGGCTGTCACACCGACAGCAAGGTCACACCTCAGCCCCCCAGCTGGTGCTTGGCAGGAGCCTCTTGCTGCAGCCCAGTTACTGCCATTTGGGTTGTGAGGTTCTGCAGGGGCTGGGCCCCTCCCCAGCCATGGTGCAAAATATTCTCCTTACCAAAATGAAGCTTGGCTATATTTTGAAATTCCTGGGTTTCTCCTGGATGCAGGGAGCTCTGCTCAGGGTTCAGTACTTGTCAGAACGTTCCTCTGCTCCAGAGCTAAGGTACCTCAGGTACCAGGAGAGGTTTCAGGAATGCTGATTTGTTGCTTCTGCTCAGCTTTCTTGCTCCAGGGACTGATCTAAATCACAGTCTTGTGGGGTTCCTCCCTTTCCAGATGTAAGAGGAAAAATTATGAATCCTCTTCTTGTTTTTGAGATGTTCAGACAAGATGGGAGGCACAAAACTGCTGAGGCAGGGACCACTGGGCCAGGGCTGGAAGGAGCAGGGATGGGGAATGCCAGCAGGGGCTGCCCATGCTTCCTGCCTGCCCTCCCCAGCACCTGCACAGTCCCCAGCACATTCCCAAAACCCTGAAACCCTGACCATGAGGCTGCAGAACCTTTGGTAGCCCAGAGAGACCCATATGTGGCAGGGGGCTCCTGCTGGGGAAAATGCAGAGACCAAGGGAAATGCTGCTGCTGTTGGGGCTGCTGAGGCTTTTCCCAGAAGAAAACACAGAGCCTTTGGTCGGCTCAATGCCATCCCCCTTGATGCTGGGACCTCTGGCAAGCCTGCCCGGATCCTCCCTGGAAACCCATTTCTCCTATCCACAATGCTTAATCACCCTGGGTGATGGATTAATTTCTGTATTTGGGGCTTATCCAATCTGGGACTCAGGTCCTATCCTTTTTTCTTCTGGTTTTTTCCTGCCCTAGCTGGTATCTCAGTCAGGAAACTTCACCTCAAAGAAGCCCCTCCTGTTACTCTTTCCCAGCCGAGGCCCTCAGGGCTGTGGGCATCAGGTGTATCTGCCTAACATTTTTCTATTTTCTTGAGACTTTAGAGTGCCTGGGATTTCAATGCACTAATGTTCTGTATTTTCTGTTTCCTTGATTAGCCTGGCAAGCATAGAAGCCAAACCTTTCCCAGAGGCACATGAATGGCTGCAAAGAAGGAGCACCAGGAGTCTCTCTGTTCACTTAAGAATTTGTGAACAAAAAACTGAAAAGAAACTGAAGAGACAGGCATTTCCTTTTTGTATAAGAATTCAGTGCCAAGTGCTGGGCTCAAAGACCAATTTTCCACTTTCTATTCATCTCATTTATGCTAATCAGCAAGGGTATAATCTAAATGAAACAAGTGAGTGCAGGTCAGTGGCCCTGATATGGCTTGCTGGGATGGAGGGATGGCTGGCTTAGACCAGCCTAAACTGATTTGTAGACCTGAACCCTAAAACACTCCTGTGAAGAAAACAGCCTGTTGTCAGCAATGAAGACCTCATTTGAGAGCAGAGGTATACCACAGGTCTTGGGCTGACTCCTTGTTTTGGCAGTCTAAGCCCTCCCATTCTGATTCAGGAGAAAATCCTGTATTCCCTGGGAAGAGGGAAGGTACCGAACTCAGTGTTGCAGTTGTGTGATAGCTGTGAAAAAAGACGAGCTGATATGGTTCTGCTTTTCTTGCAGCTCAGGTGATAATAAAATGACAGATTCCCCAGGTACCAGAAGCTCATTGATGTGCTAAAACTCAGCGTGGCTTTGGAAGCAGCTACACCCCCACATCTCCTGATCACCATCCCATGTTTTGTACTCCAGTCAATCAGCACTGCAATGGAGCACTGGAAGGCCTGAGTGACTTTGTTGCTGTGGCAAAGAGGGACCTTCAGCAGTGAGGTTCTTTGCCAGGCTGCTCAGTGAGCAATCTTCTCTCTTCCCTCCTTAGTATGTAATTGAGCTCAAATACACCAACAGCTCAACAAAAGGCTTAAAACCAGATGAGTTTGTTGTGTGCATATGTGGGGAAATAGGAACAGCAAAATAATAGTACCCTGTAACATAAACCATGCCCCAGGTCTGGGGGGTTCCAGCTGTCACTGTTGCCAGGAGCAGGGGCAGCTTAGGCTCCTGCAGCACAGCAGACAGGTACCACAGGTTCAGAGCATCCTCTCCCAGCTCAGGACTGTTCCAGACTCATCTGCAATTGCAGCCATGGGCAGGTGCCTTGGCAGAGCCCTCACTAAGGCTCAGAGCCAGAGCAGCAATAATCCATATGACTAGAGAGAAAATCTCTTGAGCAACATGAATCCATCAAACATGTCTGTTTGATGACAGTCTGCTTTTACACAGTCAGTACTATTTCTCCATCAGGACTTCTATTTCTTCTCCAGAACTGGATAATTCTTATTCAATGAGCACTTCATCAATATGCAGCTACATTCTGAAGATGAGCTGCCAGGGCATGACAGACACTTTCTGCTGGATGATATTCAAATTTCTTACATAGGCATTTTGATTCAAATGAATCTAATTCTCTAATAAAAGCTTTGAATCAACCTGTAGCTCTCATACTTGAAACACTGGAGTGGTCTGGAGATAAACAATGAATATTCAGGACTTCAAATCTAGATTAAACAATGGTTTCTTCCATGCTTTAGCTCACACCTCCTTTCTAGGAGTCAGTGCATTAAAGGAAAAGATGTGAAGTGTAATTGTCCTCCTAGTGCCTCCTTCTGTACAGTCTATCACCTGCTGGTGCTGCTGGGAGTCACCAGTCAAGCCAGTTCATGTTCTCCAGTAAAACAATGGCCTTCAGCAATCTGCTCCCTCTCTCAAAAGCTGCCCGTTACACCAGGAGAGCACAATGTGGGCTTTGATGCTGTTATCTGCCTTTGCTCCCCTGTTTATCAAACACTTTGAAATATGTGACACTCCTTTTGCAGGCACTCCAAACCATCCAAGCCCTCCCTTTCCACGGGGTTTAGCAATTAATACTAATCTCTAGCAATAACAACATGAGAGGAACCAGAAGACAAGGGGCAGCCCTTCACAGGCTGGGAATGTGCCTTTGGAGTTGCTGCAAGAAAACTCTTCCTGGATACTCAGGCAGCTTATCCCTGGCTTAGGACAGAGATTTCCTATAACCTCTTCAGATAGCTTGTAGGATTTGCTTCATTAAGATGCCAGAAAAACAGGATTCCCACTCCTATGCCCTTTTGCACTGGGTTTCTTCCCCAGCCAGGAAAGACGGAGAAAACGTTTCTTGAGAAATTTATAAAGATGCAGAAGTTTGCAAGGATGGCCGGAGGGGACAGCTCCTGGTGCCGACCTCCTGAGCAGAGGGACACAGGGAGGGAGGAGGCACCTCTCTGGGGATGGCTGTGCTCCTCCTTCCATCCCCTCGGCCCAGCTCAACCTCATTCTCTTTGTGATCTTTAACACCCCCCGGCCTCCATGGGTTTGTTTTTGCGTATCTGAGGACATTCTTGGATTAATACTCCCCTAGCATGAAAAACTGCACACAGCCAGGGATGACCATGATCTCAGAAATAAAAAGTGAAGGTAACTGCAGCTGAGCTAATCCTTCACCAAGATGCTGTTTGAAGCACAAAAGGATTGGGAGGCAAACCCTGAGGTTCTGAATTTTCAGGAGTTCTGAACTGGCATTTTCAAGCATCACAAAATAACATCTTTCCTGCATTGCAGATCATTTATTGGGATTATGAGAGGCAAAAAGGGCAGAATAACCTGGTGCCACTGAATCCTCACAGGACCTTGGTGACACTCAGGGAAGCGAGAGCTGTGGAACAGCCTGACCAGCAGCAGAGGAGAGAGAGGTATAGAAGGATTCACTGGAGGGGAAAACCACTTCACAACTCTAAAAGCAGACAAGAATAAGCAATTATACTGCTATGGCAGCAAATTAGGCTTTTAGGTGCAAAGTGAAGCCTAAATTTCTCCTGAAACCCCTAAGTGCTTCAAGATCTAGGAACTGGAAATTCAGCTACATCCCTGAGAGGAGCAGAGCCCCTGTCCAGTGTGGGTACTAAGCTGGAGAAGGCCAGAAACACAGAGCAGACATAAGAAGACCCCGCCGTGCCCCCCAGCTCCCCGCAGCCCAGAGGAATTAGTTCTCGATGCAGACCCACCAGGGCCCTCCACTGGCAGAGGTGGGACCTTCCCAAACCTCCTGGGCCTGAGTGCCAAAACCACCACTCCAAGGGCAATTCCCCAGGTTTATTAAATACCCAACAGCTCATGCACAAACCCCAGCACAGCCAATGAAGCCAGGAGCACACAGGGATTCGATGCCCCTCAGATATCATTTTCCAGTGGTATAAATAAGACCACTGAGCTCCAGGCTTCTTCATTTATGTTCTTCCTGAAGCTGGAGCTTACTGAAAATGTGGATGACTCTCCAGTCTACACCATATCATGCAGCAAAAACCTGCTCACAGATTTTAAGGCTGTGAAGGAATTATCCATTACCTAGAAAATGCTGTATGATCTGTACTATCCTGTTTTCTTGCTCTTCCAGCAAATCACTCTGCAATTTCCTGCTGTACAGTGCTAAATTAGAAGGGAAATTGTTTCCTTATGAATCAGCACAAACAGCATTTTTTGCTTGTTTTATCTGGCAGAGTAATTTTTTCTTAGGAGAGAGAAAATAGTGCCCATGATCCTGTGAAACACCCATAGTCAAACACCCACATATCCAAGGGAAAGTGAGTGACTCCGGACTTGGGAGCCAAATATTGAAAGCCAATTTTATTTTTTCATCTGCCATTGATGGGACCCTGTGGGCTCTGCTGCGGTGCACAGGCAGCATCTTCCTGGTCCCAGGGCAGTGAAGCAGGGAGCATCACTGGGCCAGCACCATGCCAGTTTGCCACACACGCTATTCTGCATGCTCCCACTCTGGGAAGGGGGCCAGTGGGTGACACATCCAGGACAGCTCAGGAGTTCATGGACTGCAGACAGACCATCACTGCTCTGCTCCGTGTGTTTGGGAAGTCTAGAGTTGCCGTGGAGACACAGAACAGGATGTGACATGACAACTCCTCTGCCCATGACCTTAAAAAAGACTTATTTGTACTAACAAGGAATGCACGCAGACAAATATTCCTCCGCTGCTGGCAGCCGTCTGTGTGGCTTGGCAGGCATCACATCCCAGGGAGTGGGAGGGCAGGGGGATGGACAGACCTCAGCAGAGTCACAGCTTCACCCCTGATACAGGGCACAGACACTCTTTTGCTCCCTGTGCCAGCTGGAGGTTGGTGGAGCTGCCTTGGTGGAGCCCCAAGGGGACACTCCTTTGAGGGGCTGGGTGCCCTCCTGGTGTCAGATCCAGCAAGAGCCTTGGACAGAGCATGATGGAGGATCCCACGGATCCCTGCTCAGGACAAAGCTTTTCCTCTTGGTCTCTGCAGAGCCGCTCAGTGTTATAAAGCCCCTGTCATGGAGCATCCCCAGTCCTGATGAGTCTGTCCCTGCAGAGCCAGGTTTGGAGTTCTGTGGCCAGTCTCACAATGGGCACTTTATCTCTGAAACTGAGTCTCTTGCAGTTGCAGCAGTTCACAAGGAATTGTGAGTTCCATAGGAGCGATTGGTAACTCCATTTTCCTGAGCAAACGTGACTTGACACAAAGCTTAAAGGGCTTTTAAAACGCTGATCAAGAAGAAGCTGTAATTCATTACCAGAAGCTGGAATTAATTACTGTTGATAACCACATTAACCAGAGGATGCACATTCTTTGCAGGGAGTGATCAGGAGTGCTGACAGGTAAAACAGCTAAGATCAAGGGTGTGGGATTACCCTTTTCTTCAGGAAGACTAGAGCCAGAGAAGGAGAAACATTCATCTGAACCTCCCCATGCCCTTTAGTTTTCTGTCCCCCCTCCAGGACATCCCCAGTTTCTTCTGTCTATCCAAAGCTAGCCATGCTGACCCATCCTGTCACTCTCACCTGGATCCCTAGGATCCCATCCAAATGAGCTCAGGCTCTCTGCAGTGCTATTTGAAAGGTCAGGATCTGACTCATGACTCCAGTATGGTGATATTTTTGGCTCTGCTTTAATCATTTTCTCCTGTATGTCTCATGCGCCGCCTGCCAGAACCCCTTGTCCTCCCAATTATGGTGAAAATAGATAATTAGTAATAGCCTAATTCAGGAACTACTTGGAATTATTGACGAACAGAGTCTAGTCCAACAATATGAATTCTTCATTTATCTTTTCCACTCCAGTGCTGGCACAGAGACAAATGCTGGACCAGGCTTTGCAAGGGAGACGCTCGTCGGCTGCTGGGAATGTTTATGTTAGAATCCTGACATGTAATATTAACATGCTGGTGCTAAAAGGGAGACAAAGTCCATCATTAGGATTCCTGTTGTTCCCCTGGGGTCTCCTCTCAACTTCCAGTGACAGAACTCTTTTCTGTGCTTTGCAGAAAACCAGTACCCTGCTCCCCAAACCTTGTGCTCTCACCACTCCAGCCACAGGCATTCCAGATCACGTGAACTCCCAAATCTTTCTGACATTAATTTGTGTTCCTCAGTGTAGACTCATCCTGTCCAGGTATTTTACTCCTGAGATCCCAAAAATTTAAAAACTGCATTTCCTCTGCAGAAATTTTATTCCACATAAATATTGTTTAAAATGTCTCATATTATTTGACAAATATTAATTCATACTCAGCTCTCCTGTGAAGCAGAGAAATTGCTATTATTAACCTTACTTCTTGGAAAGGAAAGAGAGGAGAAATTATTTGCTGAGCGCAAATAGGGAGAATTTGTATTCATGTGGGACTGAGAGCTCAAAGGCCCCATCTCTGAGCCATCCCTCTCCTCAGCAGAGCAATGCCAGGCACCCTTTTTTGGGTGGCCCACAGAGACACTTCGCTCACATCTGCTCTTCTGTTCCATTCCACACAATCTGTTAAATAAACACCAGGGTTGCCCAGGCACTAGAACAACAAGGGAAGCCACCCTGCCTTTCCTCCATTGCCTGCCCTGCAGCAGCATCCCTTCAGAGTCCCTGCACTCAGTGCCCCTTTTCCTCAGCCTGAAGAAAACACCTAGACCCTGCACAGGGAGAACATCCCCTGGCCCTCATCTGGGACCAGTCACTGGGCTTTGTCGTTGCATTGGCTGCAACTGCAGGGGCAGCTGGAGCAGACTCGACAGCGTGGGCACCAACACATTTACTGCAGACACCAACGGCACTGCCAGAAGCACCATGGACACCACTGCTGTGTGCCATGGGCACTGCTGCACACTCCACGCGCATCACAGGGGCTCTGCCACATCTGTGGGAACACAAACCCTGCACATCACACCAGGGTGAAATGCTAACACTGCCCCTGGCAGCATCCTGGCTGTGACAGGAGAACAGACCTTGCTCTTCCCTGAAGGCAGGGCTTTCTCAGCTGGTTTTATTTTTACCAAGTGACACGTCTGACCCGCAGAGGGGTGACCTAGTCCCAGCTGTTGCAGGGCTGAGCAGCAGAGAGTGTGCCAACAGCACTTGACACTGGTACAAAACAGCCTTCCCCCTTTTTAATGGTACACGTACTGGGAACTTCTATCTCAACTAGCAGAAACCTAGACTGCCCAACACTCCATCTCAGCATGAGGAGGTGTCAGGAAAGATATTTCTGAAGTTCTGGACAAGCTCAGTCAGTGAAGTGCAACTACTACAAAAAGCTCTTTGTGTAGAAGATAAATTTTCCTGTGCACACAGGATCCTGCACTCCCCAAACAGAACCAAGATATAAAGCAGAGCACACATCCAGGGGACACACTTTCCTGATACTCATGCCCCCGATATCTATTGAGACTTGAGAGAAGGGACAGTTATCTGACTAACACTGAATTTTTCCTTTCTCTTTCTCTGCCCACCAAAATGCATGTGGGTTTTATGGAAGAATAGGAAATTGGCATTATCAGAAGTCATCATAGAGACACCTTTGATGGTCGGAGTTTTTTATTTTGGATGAGAGTATTTCTCTACTGCAATTTTCCTGGTCTTTTGGATATGTATTGAATTTTCCAATAAATGTGTCCATTAAAAGCATTATTTTGTCCATAGCCCAAAGTATGACTTTATCACCAGAAACTCCTCTGCCAAAAGCCCATGTCAGTTGCCTGAGTGATTGCTGAAGGCTAACCACAATTAATGAGACTGCCAAAATTCAGGACTCCTGCATGACCAGGGCAAGAGAAAATATTCAAGACATAAAATGCTTTTTCCACCCAGGAGGTGAAAGTTAAAATAGCATTAATAATAGCAGAATGGGGTTGCAGCAGCCTTCCATTCCCAGGCTACCAAGAAACCCAAACATATAATTAATAGCAGTTTTGGGGTCATTTTAAATCACTTTAATTTGTGTCAAGCAATTTGGAGAAAACTGGGTAAGACTCCAAGAAAGACAGGCTTTCCTGATCGTTCTTTGATTGTTTTATGACTTTTCCATGTTTGAAGAACAGCACACAGCAGCACTCAGGCTGTTGGTGATCCTGGGGACACCTGGCCAGAGCCAGGGACACTGGACAGGGTGCTAGCAGGAGCTGAAGAGCTTCGCCCTCCATGGGAACCCTGTTCTTCCACCTGTCTTCCCTGCAGGTGGCTCTGCCTGGAGACAGCAAAGGCTGAACACTGGATGCAGGGCACAGTCCAGGCTCCCATTTTACCAAACACAAATATTTATCACTTCCAAACCTGCAAGATGTCCCTCTCTCTCGATAGGTACCTATGAAGCTGGGACAAGTAGGAGAGGAACTCTGGAGCTGGGCTTATAAAAGTAAGTTTTGATCCTTGCCAAGGTCCCAGACATGTGGTATCATGTACATTCCTGTGAAAGACAGCATTTCTCAGTGCTTCCTGTGTCCCTTGGTGCCTCCTGTGAGGGTGTTTGTGGGGTTGTGAGTGCCTGCTCAGCCCCACTTGCAACTGATGCATCTCCCTCTACTTTGGTGATGGTGGTGAAGAGAGCTGAGCAGTTCCCTACTGAACTGCAGAGGAACCAATTATTGTTTTAGATGATTTTTAACTTCCACACACCATTGAAGTAGAATGGCTTCCAGAGGAAAGCCTGTGCTTCAGTCTTTCCATGTGGATGACTGCTGGAGGCAAGGCTATTCTTCGAGGAGGGAGGTACACTGGTCAAAGTCCCCCAGCTCAGGAAGAACTTTTCCCACCAAGGAGGAAGCCTTTTACTTGCTGGGCAAGGATTTAATTGCATGGTTTCAACACATGCACAACTGTGAGGATCACTCCAGTTCTGTATCTGGCATCCCCTGTGAGAGTCTGCCTGACCAAGTCCCTCAAACACACTGGTGGAAGAATCTCTTTTCTGTGTTCTACCCAATTACTGGCTTCCCAAGCACACTGCCTCTTTCCAAAGCACATGGCTTTTATGGGAAAACAGAGGGGGTTATTTGGAGCAATTGGAGAGGCAGCTTTGATGGCTGGAGCTTTTAGAGATTGCTCCTGTGGTTGTAATGTTCCCTCAAACTGGATGGTGACACATACCTAAGGGTGTCAGCCAGCCCTGCTCCTGGCCCTTTAAGCCCTGGTCTGAAACGCAACACTTTAGAAATATGATGGTTTAGACAATTTTAGTCAGTGAGTCAATTCCGGATTATCAGCCCACAGAGGGAGGATACTGACTCTCCCTCAAAAATTAGCAACCAGCAAGCTCTTTCCTTTGATGAATGTTATTTTAAAGAGTCATCTCACTTCTTTGCTCCAAGAACACTTGCCATTAATCACTGCACAGGAACATTGTGA
Source organism: Corvus cornix cornix (assembly GCF_000738735.6). Classification (NCBI taxonomy): domain Eukaryota; kingdom Metazoa; phylum Chordata; class Aves; order Passeriformes; family Corvidae; genus Corvus; species Corvus cornix. Next base: position 1,439,032 of record NC_047058.1, on the reverse strand, counting down.
CCTCCTCCCCCAATGGCTTTATGCCCGAGATGACTAGTTCAGCATCATTAGGAAAGAAGGAAGAGGGAGAAGGAGCTGGAGAAGATTTGGTCCCACCAAAGATGTGGGGAAGTAGGTGCCACTATGGGAAAGTCACTTCAAGTGATGGGATAGATGGGAAGAAGCACACAAGTGCTCACAAGACTCCCAGACCTAAAAGTATTAGAAAACAACTAAACCTTTGCCTGCCTCAGGCAAAAAAAAAAAAGAGTGAGAAAGGTCCTGTGCCAAGACATGAGCAGTTCAGAGCCTGGGCCGAGCATGCTCCCATTGCCTCATCTGACAGATCTCCCTGTCTGCCACACACCCTCCCAATTACCAATGAGCTGTGCTTATTGCTATGACCACTGCCGTCTCACCAGTACCTAACCCCTGCACTGCTGCAGCAAGTGCCTCAGTTCAGTGCCTCTGCTGTTCTCCACCAGCTGTGATTTACCCAGAAGGAACACCAGTTAAATAGATCATGACAGTAGGTAAAGCTACTGAGGAACAAGTTCCTTGCATATGGCTTGGACTTCACGTCTCAGTTTCTAGAAACTGAGAGAATCTGTGATTATCCCTAACATAAAGTTAGTGATACCAGAAAAGAGCCTCTGGGTATGACTGAGCAGGAAAAAATGCCCAGAAGCCTCAATTCAGCGAATATTTACTCTAATTCACAAGGCCCCATGAAAGGGTGGTACCTGCAAGCCCTGATCAGCCCAGAGCTGACTGCAATTTGTTACAATAGACTTTAAAATCATAGAACATATAATCAAGTAGTAAAAGGCCATGAGGATCCTCCCATTGAACTTCCAGACCTAGCAAAACCCCACCATTAGTTTTACAATTCTTTCTTCCCATTGTATCTATATCTCACATTCCAGATCTTTCTGTGGCTTGCACTGTATTACCAAGTGCTCCCTGAGGAATTAAGAGGAGACTCACTCACACTGTTACAGGTTGTCAGGCTCATTGGCAAAGGCATTAAAACCAAGCTTGAATGTCTTAAAACTACTAAAGCCCCATTGTGGTGTATCCAACACCTTTAACACTGTCCAGGCTATGGGAGGAGGATGGGGCAAGCACCAGCCGGGGTGCTCAGGCAGCCCTAGGAGAAGCAGCTTCCCAGGGGACAGCTCTGCCAAGCAGGAACACAGTCTGGTCAGAACCAGGCAGAGGAAAGGGTCTTTCTTCAGGGACTCACCAAGTTAATGAGGAAACCTTTAAACCAAGGTCAGTGACATTGGTGATGTGAGCCTACAGGTGTGTCCAAACCACAGAGCCCTGGGCAGCAGCCTGAGCACAGCTGGAAAGGAAACAAGACAGAAAATAATGGCTCATTTTTGTTCACCTGCTTTGCTGTCCATGTCGCAGTGACAGAAATGCACCAGCCAGCCCTGTGCCAGCAACAGCAGGAGATTCCCATACAAAAACATTGCAAACAGAAAGTTGTCTGCAGAAGGAGAATATTGTAAAAGATACATTTCTTAATTTGCTACTGGAAAACATTTTTCAACCAATTGATAGTGCTAGCTTGTATTTTAATCTAAAACATTTTGATTTTCCTATGGCAATTGGCAAATCCTCTTGCTGGCTGGATCACCTGTGAAACTGGCTTTTTCTATAAAACACTTTGGAAGTCTTGTGTGACTGACAGCTGTCATACCGGCATCACAGAGTCTCTTCTTTTATCCCTGTGATCTCCTTCCTTGCTTCTGAACTATCTCAGGGATTTTGGGAAACCAGTTAAAAGCTCCCAGCAGAGGAGCAGTAGAACCCCTGGGATCCCTTCCTTCACCCCATGCGGTGGTTATAGATCATGATCATCTCCAGCAGACAATGCTGAAATAACAGCCTGCTGAAAGAAACAGGTTCTCCTTTTCAACCAGTGCCTCTGGGGGCTCTTCTCTGTTGTGTGTTTGCTTGGGTTTCAGGCAGGTAAAGAATTCACAAAGATTTATAGTTAGAATCTTCCTTTATCCAGAGGCAGAAGTTTATGTTTTTCACTTAATATGTCTAGAAATAGCAAGAATAAACACTGAAGAAAACTGCCTGTTTTCAGAAAAAGAGAGGAAAGTCTTCATTTCAGATTTGAGTGATTTCTGCTTTCTTTAAACACACCTGCCAAGTTCTAGCTTTTCTTTCTTTTCAACTTCATAAAAAAAAAATTGTCATTGTCTTGGGGTGACTTGGGGTGAAATCAAGACGGTCATACAGGGAACAAAAACCAGAGCTCCTTGCATTTTGAATGCCAGGCTTTTGAAGTGTCCAGCAGTTCAGGGTGAAAATTACCAAGGGAATGAGAGCAAAAAATGTTTTAAGAGACAGATAGACATTTGTTATCAGAGGAAAGAATGAGGTAATTTAGTTCATCTGAAACACCCAGATCACCAAGAAAATTGAGCTGACATTTATACACACATACACTAATTACCGGAGACATGAGGACATCAGAGGAGTTCCCTAGGCTGAAGAGATCACAAACTGCATGTCCTGGGTACCCGGCTCTGGGCACTGCTGCCCAACAGGTCCAGTAAAGAAAAATCGTGTTTCAGTATAAGGGTGACTGTGGGCACAGCTAGGACTCAAAGAGCAAAGGCTAAAACAGGCTGAAAATAACTTGCAGGTAACAAACATTCTGGGTCAAGACTGAAGGGGGATTCTGCTCAAAAGAAGAATGACAATTTGACAACTGAAGCAAAATTATCAGGTTACCTTCCAGCCCCAGCAGCGAGCCCTGGGATGGCAGCCAGCTCTCCTCGGCTGGGAGCAAAACACCAAAGCACATCCCTAATCCCAGGAAGAGGCCCCCAGAACATGGCCAAGCGGTTCTTGAGTACATGGGGAAAGGCAAATGGTCCTTGAATTTCACTTAGCCAATTGTACCTTGGATTCACACTTCAGAGTGTCTGGGTATCAGGCTGTAGGCAGAACACAGCCAATAAATAAGCTTTAGTTCATGGCCATGGGTACTCAGTGCATGGATTAGGTTAAAACTGCCTCAGACTGAGTGATACCTGCTGGTCTGTCTGCATCCTCATGTGCCTGATCCCACCAGGCTGACCTGCTGTGTGGGGCTCTGGAGAGAAAATCTGTGCTTGGCTGCAGTACCACCGGATCTATTGATGCCTTAGGTTTTAACTTTTATATTTTTCATATCCTGTACTGCTTAGTGTGTAACTCTGAAGTTTCTTGTAGCCTGTTAACTTCTGCTCTCTTGTGCTAGGTAGACATAACAAAGCCTCTCTGGGCCTGCTTTTCAAGGACATCCAGACCATCCTAGGCCCAAAATGTATAAACCAAAAGCCTCTGAGAGGAGGGCAAGCTGAGGGGAATTACATCATTAACCTGAAGCTTTAATTGGAGAATTAACCCTGCTATGCAAATGAACAAAACCTATAAAAGTGTGAAGAACTCATGACCTGTCGTCCATCTTGGGGTCCATCTTGGCAGTGGCCTCTGGCTCCCAGGGTGTACCTTTGAAGGCCTGTCAAATACATACCTACCTTATTCCTTTACTGCTGTATAGTCTCTGTTTCTAGGTAGCCTCTCAAGGCATCACTGTGAACTCAGTTACACAGCCAAGGAAAGGTTTTAGTGCTTCCCTGAAAGCCATGGAAACAACTAATGATTGATAGCGCTTTATTGATGGTCTGATTCTGCTACCTCAGGAGACTCAGGAGAAGAGTGGACAAAAGATAGGATGCTGACTCATGAGCAGAAATGGAAAAAAAAGATGACACGTTGTTCAAACCAGCCTTCAGAGCAGTGATGATTCTAGGAGACATTAATGACTGGGAGAAGTATCTGTGGGATTCATCTGCTTCATTTAACTTTCCCAGGGCAAGTGTTTTTCAGCTGTGGGCTTTCACGTATATTAGATGCAATATTATTACTCACAAATTATCAGCTGGAAAGGAGAGACATTATGTCAGAGGATGAAAACTGACACCCCCAGCATTTCGTTCAGCTTCACCGGAAACCTGTCACCTCCCTGGTCTTTTTTGGAAGTCTGAAGATTTAAGTTCTGCGTATCAGAGGTATGTGGCTACTCTGCTCTGGCTGACCACTGCAATCCATCAAGACCTATTTTTAGACACATGAATAACGAAGGATTTTGGATTGGATCCTGAAATGTCCTGAGCCTCAACAGGAATGTGGCAGTGGCACTCACAGGGCCTAGCTCACAAGTGCTTGATTCGTTCATTTGCTCAGAGCTCTCCATCCCAGTGTGTGCTGTGAGTCACATCTCCCCTGCCCACGGCCTCCCCGTGGAAGTGGTTCCAGCTGGGGGGGTCTGTGCTTACTTGGGGTTCAGCCAGGGTCCGGGCAGTTCCACCTTCTACTGATGTTTGTGTGGCTGTGAGTGCCACAGCCCTGGCACAGTCTCCCTGTAGCCCCCCCAGCCCCCTGCCAGGCTGGCAGCTCGGGTCGGTCAGGGAGATGTTGGGGACGCAACTGCTGCTCTTCCTTGGCCGGTCTGTGCTGCCACTCTCGGGAGCCCAGGGCTCGGGGCAGTGACTGGAGCTTGAGCTCAGGCTGCCTTGTCTCGTTTGTTTGACTGTGTTCTGTCGGCTGAGACACCAAACTCCTCGGCCGTTGCTGTGTCCGAGGCTCAAGGGGTCCCTGACAAGGCACCAGCACAGCTCCACACCTCCGGCACCAGCATCGGGACGAGCAGTGTCACTGTGCCCGAGCGTGGAGGCTGCGGTGTCACTGTGTCACATCCCGAGCGAGCAGGGTGCCTGGTTTATCGGCACCTGGGGCCTCTGGAATTGCAGGTGGACCTCCAGGGACAGGCGGGCACATGCGTACACTTCTTACGACATGTCACATTCTTTTCTCCTGTTGCAGATGACTCAGAAGCTCAGATCGGTGCCCACGTCTGTACAGTGTTTCTCAAACCTTGAATTATATTTTGATACGATTTTTCAAATTCTCCGAGAAACCCCTGTTCACTCGGAGCACGCCAGCACTCCGAGCTCGGCAGTCAGTGAGGGCTGGGTACGACAGCCTCACCCCCCGCCACTGCCGGGGTGAGCGGCTGGGGACAAACCCGGTGGCCCACCCCGGGTCACGGGAACCCGTCTCGAGCCCTCCCCGCCTCGGCAGCCCTCGGGGCCTCTTCCCCCGGGGGGCCCTCGGGGCCTCTTCCCCCGGGGGGCCCTCGGGGCCTCTTCCCCCGGGGGGCCCTCGGGGCCTTTTCCCCCGGGGGGCCCTCGGGGCCTCTTCCCCCGGGGGGCCCTCGGGGCCTTTTCCCCCGGGGGGCCCTCGGGGCGCCGCGTCCGGGCAGGGCGGGAGCCCCGGGCCAGCAGGAGGCGCTGCGGGGCCGTGTGACCGCCCTGACGGCGGGACGGTGCCACAGCGCCCTCTGGTGGCACCCGGTGCCTTTCCCGCTCCCCCCGTGCCCTTTCCCGGCTCCCGGTGCCCTTCCCGATCCCCCCGTGCCCTCTCCCGGCTCCCGGTGCCCTTCCCGATCCCCCCGTGCCCTCTCCCGGCTGCCGGTGCCGTTCCCGCTCCCCCCATGGCCTCTCCCGGGTCACTTTCTCCATTTAACGACGCTGTTGTGGCGTTTCCCAGTGGCTCTGGACTGGCACTGCTCATTAGATATCGGCACCTCGGCTCTGGACCCCCCGGGACCGCTTGCGTATTTTCCTGCTTACTGAACTCAAAACTTCTTTTGGCACAGGAGCAGCCGAGTGAGCCGGGATCTGCAGGGCAAAACCCACAGGATGCATCGCAATTACGGCGGGGGGTCAGGCGTGTTTGAGTGGGCAGAGGTGGGGGCACTTTCTCGTGTGAGAAGTCGGTTCCACACCTCACATTCTGTAACATAGCAAAGCAAACCACCAGGAATAAATGAACCACTGGAGACATCAATCCCTGCATTTCACAGACAGGCAGATGTGAAACAGCTGAGGCAGTGCAGGCATGTAAAGTACCTGTAAAAAGCCCTGATGGCAATGCGGATCTTATAAAGAATCACAAGACCTTCAGCAATGACAGGACCTCAGTGTGACACATTCCAGCTGAAAAACAGACTGCTACATTTACAGTGGGTGAGAGATGGGACGGGACGCAGCCTGTGTCATGTGCCACCCTCCGGGTCCTCAGCCTTCCCAAAAGCCGCCAGCAGCCCGGTCCCCTCCGGGCTCCATTCTGCTCCTGCAGTGTCCCTGTGCTTGAAGCCTCTCTCCCACCTCTTTGAGGCAGCCACCCACACCCAGCCCCTTGCCGATGCACATCCTGGGGGGACACTTTACACCAGGTCTCTGTGAGGTGAATGTCAATAAAAACCCCATTTACTCTTGTCCACATAGTGACAGAGGAATACTAAAAATGAAAATGAATTCAGGATCGTTTAAGGGTCAGTGCAGATGCCAGAGATGAGGACTTTCCTCCTGAGAAAGCTAAATTTTGTCCTCCTATGAAAAAAAAGAGTGGCTTCTTGTTTTGGTGTGTAGGTGAGAAGGCCCATTCTTTCTCACCTGAGGGATCAGTCTCTGTGCAAACAATAGTACTGTGTGAGTTAACACTTCTCTTGTATGGAAAAATCATCAAGAAGAAGCAATTCCTGTACCTGAGTCAGGGATCAAATTTTTTTTTAAATGGCCAAAGTCCACAATAGCAGTAAAGTGCCAAACCAAGTAATTTGGTTTTACAAGCTTAATAGTTACTCAATTAGCTAATAACTACTTCACCGGCAAGCTTATCTCCTGCACGAGCACTGGACTCTTTGACAATAACAAAAATCCCAAACTGAGTATCAGTTCAGGTGACCCCTCTGGCGTGCTCAATGCCATGTGTTGAGGGGCAGAGCACCCTATGAGCAAACCTCAGGTGTCATCTTACCACAATTAAAGCCAAAACAAGAGGAACCCTCCATGGAGGGAAACGTGTCATCTTTTCCGTCCCTCTAACTTATACATTCCTCTTCCTACATCTCCCCATCTTTCAAACTAAAGCCATTTGGTTTGGATTTGGAGGGTGCCACAGCGGTTTGGGCGATGTTAAAGTGAACCCAGTTAACAGCTTCCCTTTCAATCACTCAGAAGTGACTCAAAAAGCCTGTGAGCCCTCTGTGGAGCTGCACAAAGTTCATATGGTCTGGTTAAAGGATTCGCAGCAGCAGCTTCATTATTCTGCTTGGAAAGTTTGTTCAAAAGGAGAGGTAAGAAATAGCTCTTCAGAGAGAACAATAAAGTATTTTCTTTTGGTGTAGTCACCTAGTTTTAACACCTTAGATGCTAAGGGATTATATTAATGTAGCTGCAGTGCTTGCTGTGCATGGTTCCTGCCCTGTCTGCTCGCAGTCAGGTGAGGGAGAGCGTGAGTTCCCCAGCAAGGGGAAGGGAGCCAGGGGATGGCTGAGGATCCCAGCAGGAGCACTGGGGAGAAATGCACAAGGAATCCATCAGGCTGTGCTTCTGTTCATGGAAGTGTTTATTGGAGAATAACAATTAAATTCAAGGAAACCTCAAAATATCCCATACTCCTGCCTGGACGAGGCGCCAGGCAAAAAGTGCTGCTGGGACCACCCATTAATTGCACAAACTGCATGGCAATGAAGCAGCATTTGCAGTTGGGGCACATCCACAGCTGACTCCCCACCTGGGTAACCACAGCACTTCTTTGTGCAAAGGGCTTTTCATGCTGAAAGAAGTCAAAACACATGGAGACAAAAGTTTTGGTCATGGATTTGTGTCTGCCAGGAGCAGCAGTCTATGCTTTCTTGCTAACCCTCTTGTAAGAGGGAATATCATCTCCTTTTCATAACTCAAAAGTTACACAAAACCCAGAGGAGAGTGAGGGTGCTGAACCAGTATTTTATTTGACTGTTAGCCCCCAAAAAATGTTGGTGGATCAAATCTTACTGTATTACAACCACATAGATATTTTAACAGAGCATGTATCAAAGCAAGAGCATCCAGGAGGTTGTGCGTAATCAGGGGGAAGTTTGCCAGACTTTTACAAAAACAATCACCTCAAAGAAACAATGTTTTCTAAGGCAGCTCAACATTGCCAGACTGCAGACTCCTACTGAGGAAAGCACTGCTGTGTAATGATCAGCATAGGATGTGCTACGAGGAAACAACGTCAGCTTTTCAACTGGGAGCAAACTGTCCCTTGGAGAACTGTTGCCACATGAGGGACATCTGCCTATTGCCATGGTCAGACAAGCAGCCTGTGGGTTTGACCTTGGCCTGCACAAGGCTGAGGGATGCTTACCCAGCATACTCTCCTGCTGAAGGATGAGGGGCAAGAACAGACTCTGTTGGATTTATTTAGCCCAGAGTAAGGAGTTTGACAGTTCTCTGAGAGTGGGTTGGGATACACATGCAAACTGCATTATTTAATCTCACTGGCTTTTTCCAGTGTAAAGAGAAGAGCATTTGAATGAGAGTAAGTTTTTAAGTTACTGTAACAATGTTTATTTGCATTTGTAATTGGTTTGACTTTTTAAGAAGAAACATCTTGTTTATTGAAACCTCCAGACAGTAATATTAGGAAAATGCCATTTGCAGTGTCATAGACTCCCAGTTTTCCAGACAGTAAAACACCCAACTTAGTAGTAATGTCTGGCTTATGCTGTAATTTACTTGTAAGACAAAATTAAAGGTTCCAGTACTGCCTCTGTGGTGCCAGTTTCAGGCAGGACTCCACTCCAGTGGAACCAAATCGAAGGCTCATATGGTCAGAGCCAATACCTGAGCCTCGGATATTTGCTCTCTGAAGAGATTTTTCTAATTCCATTTCCTCCCCATAGCATATCCTCTGCAGAGTAATTCCTGCAGATGTGAAGGAAAAGAGATCACTGCCTCAGACAGGAGCACTGACCTGAAGCCTTTGTACTGTCAATGTCACTGGAATTTGCAGTGTCCCAAGCCATGCCAGGTCCCTGTCCCTGCCTCAGCTGCTCTTGTCCTCCTCCTTCCCACAATAAGTTTAGGAAAAAGCAAGATTCATGTTGCTCTTACTCTTTCCTCCCCTTCACAGTTTCATTTTGAAATACAAATACATTCCCATCAAAGCATCTTGATTTCCAGATTTAAGAAGCCTTTCACCCAGGTCTGCGGCTGTGACACACTGCCGGTACAGGTGGAAATGCTCAGCTGTAGAAGTGTAGTTTAGAGTATTTTGCATGGGGAGACTGAAGCTCATTTCCTTTTCACTGTCTTTTGAAGCTCAACACTTTACCATCACAAAGGCTGAGCCAGTGCAGAATGGACACAAAGAAACTGGTTATTCTTTCTGAGAAAGAGGAAAACACAGCTTTGGTGGATTTTCATAGCCATAGGCTGAAGTTGGCCATGTGCTCCCACTGGGTATCTCTCACTAGTGACCCAAACCCAGCTCTGAAACACGGTGGCTGGCTCTGCCGTGAGTCCCCAGAGCAGCAGCTGCTGGCGCCGGCTGTCAGGCACCCACATCCCCAGGAATACCAGCTATCTCTTGCATTCCAGAGGCACCATTTGGACCAGGACCAGCACTCCTGGTGCACCCTGCCACCAGTGATGTAGCTGGAACACAAGGATCAGTGCTTGAGGCGAATGCTGTGGCACATTGTCAGATGCTCAGTTTAACTGAGCAGGGAATACATGAAGGTTCACATATAAAGGTTTACATCTCATAGGTCAAACTTCTTCTATTTCCTGATTTTGGGTTGAAAACCTGCAGGTCTGGTTTGTTTCATTGTGATGGAACCAACACAATGCTGGTTCCATCTCAGAAAAAGCCAGAACCCCCAGTTCCACAGCTGCTGAGTCATTGCTGCTGCTGCTGCTGCCCACAGGATAACTACAGGACAGAGACAGGCTGACCCAATGGGGAAGGGCTGCCAGGCTGGCAGGGAAGCCACAAAGGACACAGTTCTTGAGGACTGGTAAAAAAAAAATATTATTGAAAGTGAAAATAATTTAGATTTTATGCTAAAGAAATGTCAATTCACAAAGTTAGAGCCCAAACAGCTTTACATCAAGCCACAGTGGGCACAGCTGGTGTGTGTATAACCAATGTAGCTTCCCTGTGTTTCCTTAGACCATGAAAGGCTTCGTGTGCTGTTAAATAATTCTCTTCGTTTTTGCTGACTATTCCAGTGAAAAATTCACTCAACACACCTCATTCTGGAGCCCACAGGTGGCAGTTCATCCCTAGAGAATTCTGACACCTGAGAGAACAAGGTCCTGAATGACCCAGTCAAAGATTGAAGCTCACGTGCTCTGGGCAGAAGGTTGACTTGACAATCTCCAGAGGCCTTTCCAAACCCATTTTCCCCATGATTTTGCAATCCCAATGTGATGCTGCCCAGCTGTCAGATGAAGGGTTTAGCTTTCTGCCACAATTGGATGCACGCTGGATATGTCTGTCTTTGCAGAGTTCCTCTGGGAGGGTGTCTGTGCCTTCTGGCATGTGCTGCTTCTTTTGTGCCAGCAGTTCTCAGCCTTGGCATCCTGGAACGGTGGGGAGATGGGCTGCAGAGCGTGGCCCTGGGCCATGCTCCTGGGCCGGCACACGCAGAGCAGGGACCGGAGCTCCGCGCGGAAGCTCCCATTCAGCCAGCAGTAGATGAAGGGGTTGTAGCAGGTGCTGCTCATGGCAAACCAGTGAAAAGCAAAGTACAGAGCATTGCTGCTGTGGATGGCCCTGCAGGAGATCAGCACCACGTAGCAGTTCAGGGGAAACCAGCACACGGCAAACACAACCACCACCACCATCAGCATCTTCAGTGTCATCTTCTTCTTCCGCTGATGGGCATAGTATTGCTCCATGGTGAGGTCCCCGATGGCATTCCTCAGCCAGAGCTTCTTGGCCACCATGGTGTAAGTGATGGAGATCACAAGCAAGGGCAGAACATACAAGAGAACAAACGTAGTCAGGTCCAAATACTTCCAGAAAAGATCAGCAGGAGGAGGGAAGCTGGGGAGGCAGACCATTCGGATGGTGCTGTTTCTGAAGATTAAAGAGAAAGAGCTCTCAATTCCCCTACCAGCTGCACACATCTGAGGACGAACACCTCAGACATTCAGACGGGTTTCAGTACAGGTACAGGTAGCAGAACTCATTCAGTATCATGGGCAGGTGCCACTTCCAATGGAGAATTTTGCTCTAGGTTTGACCTTTGGCTCCAATGAAGGCATCTTAAACACATCCCCAGGAAAAGAAAGAAATCATTCATATTGACATCTGTGTCCTCTGCTGATGAGGAGGCCCTCTCCCCTGTGCCTGCCCCAAACTACATGGCTGAATCTCTGAGCCCAAAACAACTAATGAACCAGCCTGGAAGCAATTCCATCGATTGTCATTGTCCCTTTGTGACAGACACAGAACCCGTGCAAAGGGAAGGAAACTTCTGTTTCACCACCCTTTCTGCTCTAATAACATGGATGGAAAGGTGTGCCCTTGGTTTCTGTGGGGCTTTGTAAACGTCATACAACAAAAAATATGTAAATGTCTTACCCAATATAAAACCTTGTCAGAGTCTGATAAATGGCGTGAGGCAGCGAGAAGCAGCTGGCCATAACCCAGATGACAATGATGCAAATCCCTCCTGTCACCATGGACATGCGTGGCTTGAGAGGGTGCATGATTACCTGCAGAGAACAATGACTCCTGAGGATTTACAGCATCTTTGTCACTCTTTGAGCCCCATGTTGCATGTCAGCAGCAGCTCCACATCTCTTCAGTGTTAAAAGGCAGAGACAGTCACTTTACAGGACTTCAGGGAGTACAAGGGTCGGGAAATGCATGGAGTTGTGCACGTATTGAGTGTTGCTGCTGGCTCAGAGCCTGAGCAGAGAAATACATTCTGTGTGACCCATCAGCATGACTGCAGAGACCACGGTGGTGAGATCTCTGTTGAGCTATATGGACTATGGAGGATTATCTTAGGCAATGAAACAATAATTAAAAATAGATCTATCATGTCATCCAGATGATTTCTTGGCTGATGAAGTCTTTGGTATTTTATGCATGTCGTTTGTAGTCCCATTATAAATATCTACTTAATCAAGTTGTACAACTCCCCTGGAGTATCTGTCTGCCATGGCACTTCTCAGGACTAGCAATATTTTTAGAGGCAAGTGTTGGTTTCCCTTTTGTCAGGGACATCTCACTTCTATCTTTGTGATAAAAAAGACAGAAGTGGCTCATCTATGCTCCGGCAGTCCCTGTGATTCTCTGACAGCAGGTGGAGCCTACTCCTGTTTTGAACTTCATCCAGCCACAGCATTTACCATGTGAAGTTGCTTTTTGGTAGCAACCGTTTCAGTGGCTCCAGCACTATGAGAAATCCACTCTACCTGAGAGCTCACTCTGCTGGATCTGGCCTCCCAGCACTCGGCACTCATCAGCTAAAGCACAAATTAGAAACTCTGTTTCACTTAAGGAAACCCTTCAGTCTATGCATTACTTGACCTGAAAGGTTTTCATGGCTGGGAAGTATAGGGGCTAGAGGAGAAGGAGAGAATTTCTCACCTTGAACTGGATGAGTTAACATAGTTCTTACTGTTTCCAGCCTTAGGCATCCCAAAGGAATGGGGCAAGCGTCAGAACTGACAGACTCCCATAAATCTGTGTGGAGAGAACGTGTGGGCTGGCTGGTGCTTGAATTCAGCACTTAGCCCCACCCTTCTGGTGGAACTGTGCTTCGAGGCAGGGCTGATGAGGGCAAGGAGCCTACGAGCCCAATGGCCCAGGCAGCGCAGGGCTGGAGCAGGCTGCCTGGCACTGAACTCCTGAGGTTTTCAGAGTCTCCAAGGACAGAGACTCCACAACCTCTCTGTGCAGCCTGTTGCAGTATTTCATCACCCTCACTGTAAAAATCACAGGTATTTTGTCCTCTGCCATGAAAGATGGGGTTCTCTCCTCTGTTCCCTGAGTCTCAAGACAGTGCAGGTTTCCAGGTACTGGGATTTGAGGAGGAAACAACTATTTTCTAGCAATCATAGGGGTGGCGTCTTTGACATACCTGGTGCCGGTCCAGTGCAATGGCAGCAAGGGTCAGCACAGACACGTGGACAGAGCAGTACTGAACAAACCGGCTGATGTGACACATCAGCTTTCCAAAAACCCAGGTGCTGCTCACAAACCGCACCTGAAGAACAGACAGCATTGGATTAACAGGAGCAGTACCTGAAGAGAAGCAAATTGGCTTCCCAGGTGCACAATATGGAAGAAATGCTTTAATACAGCTTTCTGAGGCTTTGGAGGTGCTTTATCCTCAGTTTTTCCTGGGGAAACTGCGATTGCCCAAGACCTTCTCAAACTGAGGTGAGATTTACAGCACTGTGCAAACACTGCTTGAGCAGTGCTCTGTCTGTGTTGTGTACATGTGTACATTTGTACATTTACCATGGCCGTTCTGGAACACATAAAGAAACCTTAGCTCCACTCCTCAACGAATCTCTGCAGGGCACACTAGGTGCCTCCCAGAAAACGTTATATACCTTTGAACATTTGGATGCTGAAAGCTGCATGGTCTCCAAACTTAGTGAGAGAAATACATGGAAAAATTTCTCACCTGTTCCCAGAGAGGCTTTACTGATGGTGGCTTCTCTGCAGAGGAGAGTGTGCCAAACTGCCTCATTCCCTCATTATTCCTGGCTGTGCAATATTAATTACAAATGAATATAACTCATTTTGCTGCAGATTAAGCTAATTTGAAGTAAAGTACATTTACTACAAAGCATCTGTTCACACAGAAAATTAGTCAAGACTAGCTAATTTGTTTTCAATTAATCTAATTAATTTCCCTGTAGGGGCGACTCTTGCAGTACTGACTGAACTGGAGCAGTGTGCTGGATCTCTGGAGCTGGTGTAAAGCTCGTTCCTGAGAGAGCTGGCAGAAATTTTAATTACACGTGCCTACTGTGTGTCTGTTGGTGTGCAAACACACAAGAGGGCACCAAGCTCTCCCTGAACAAATTACAGGATGCAAATCCCATCAGAGCAAGGCAGGGAAATCCCACCAAAGAAACAGCACCAGTTTAAGAAAGGGTGAATTCAAATAGCTAATTCAAGACCTGCTTTTGGAAGGCAGAAGAACACTCTGGGCAGGGATGAAGCAGGAGGATTTTGAACAGGAGTGCTGGGTCAAATATAGGTACAAAGTCCTGTTTACATGGCATTTACCGTCTATGACAGTAGGGCAAGAAATGAATCTTTAATTCTTCCCACCTCATTCATTTAATGTTCTTTTATATCATATATTATTTAGTCACTGAAAATAAAAAAGGACGATTAGCCCCAGGAAGCACCGTCTGTAGTGGCTGAGGGAGGGACATGCCACTGACACTGCTCAGTGGCAGCCTAAGTACTTCCCTAAGATGTTGCACAGGGACTGACCTGGTTCACGTTGTTTCAATAGGAACCCAGCCATTAATTGGATTTTCTTGTGTCAAACTTGTCCCCACTTCCTTCCCCATCAACAGGCAAAAGGGGCTCCCAGATCTGTGCCTTGCCTGGGCAGAGGGGGAAAGCTGCAGCAGAGTGACCCCTGCAATGGACTGCAAGGTGGGGGCATTGGCCCTCAGCTCCACTTGCTCAGGGGGTGTTGGGGATGGGGGCCATGACTTGCACCCTCGCTAAAAGGTAAAAGGGGAAGGGGGGCAAAAGAAAGTCTGGGTACCAGTCTGGTCCCAGCCTGTTCAATCCTAGTGCACACAGCTGACAGGCACACACAGACACCAGCAGGCACGGCCGGACGGGGCTCACCAGTGTGAAGGGGGTGTTCAGGGTGGTGATCATCACGTCAGCAACAGCCAGGTTGACAATGAAGAGGTTGGTGGCAGAGTGCATCATCTTGTTCTTGATGACCACGTGGCACACCAGGATGTTGCCGAACAGTGAGATGCAGATGATCACGGAGTAGGCGACGATCAGCAGCGCCTTCACTGTCCGGCTCTGGGACTCGCCCTCATACTTGGCTCCGCTACCAAAGTCCCCCAGGTCCTCCAGGTTCAAGTCACTGTGGAAGAAGGACTGGTTAGGGAAGCCATACAGTGCAGAGAAGAAGTTGGTTGTGTTGTGGTTCTCTGCTCTCCAGAAGGGCTTGGGCATGTACGGCAAGGGGAACCAGGTGTGCTGTCTCATGGCTGGGGCAGCAGAGCCCTGGTCCAGCCGCACACTAGCCAGTGCCTTCTGCCAGCTCAGCTGCGAGAGCCAGTGGTTGCAGGAGGGAACACACACAGTTGCATTTTAAAAATCTGCCGCACGGATACAAACTAGAGAAAAGAGTTGATAAATGGGTCCTTCTGCCTGTGCTGGGCACACGTCACCTTTGCTTCAGGGGCTCCCCATCAGCTTTCCTTCTTAAGTCCCGTATGTGCCCCACAGAGAAGCTAATTTAGAGGCTGAAATATCAGAGATCCCCAAACACTCTCTCTGCACCAAGAAAGAAATCTTAGTGAATATTTCCTGTCGGGCACTGTTCTTCTTCAATCTGCAACTTATCCTTGGAAATCCGCTTTACTGGTTCTCCACACAGTCCTTAATCCATCAGGTTTCTGTTTCCCAAGAGTTTTCAGAGCTTGGCAGAAACGAAAAAGCAACGGCTGCCTTTCACTTTGCTTTTCCCCCTCCAAGTATCTCTGACTACTCAGTGAAGCAGCTTTGCTCAGCAGCAGACTGGTCCCTGTGTTCCCTGTGATATACACGGCTGCCAGATGACACACTGCACAGGAAGGAGCCAATGGCAGATCTCTTCCCCGTTTTTCCTGAGGTGTATCACAACCCACACGTGGGCAACGGCACAGCTTGACATGTGCAGATCTAGAGAGCAGCAAAACACAGGGAGGCTGGATGTGCTGTGATCTCCTCCGTCTGCTCTCTGCTCTTCTCTGGACACCCAACACAACAGCTACATGGGGGTGAAGCATCTTCACTACTTTGTGGCATCTCTCTTTCTCTTTATCCCAGAGTTTTAGCAGAGAATATCTGAGGGCTTTGTGCTTGGCCCCAGCCCCTTCCTGCTCTCATGTGGTGCAGAGGATAGAGTGAAAAGTGAAACACAATCAGACAATAAGAGCAGCAGCCCAGCATGCATGGGGGTCACCCAGGATGGTCAGCTGCACTCTGCATCCTGGCTGGGCTGGGGCCTGCACTGAGCCCCAGGGTGTTCAGGCACCTGCTGGCATCTCTGCAGCAGCCTGGCAGAGGCTGCAGGAACACACAGGGCTCCATCCCTGGGCTCCTTTGCCGTATGGCCCCGATAGGTCCCTTTGCCATAGTCCCTGCCGTTTCCTTGCTGTGCGTCAGGAGGATGAGGAGGCAGAGCAGCACCGGCTGCACATGCACAGACCCAAAGTGGTGAGATGTCCCAAGTGCCAGAGGTGGGCGACTCTCATCACGTATTCCTGCAGAACAGATTTATTCTGTCCCAAGTGCAAACACTTCAGCAATCACATGCTGATTTGCTGCAGTTATTATTCACTTGCAAACATTCTGAGCTGCTTCAAGCAGGCTTTGGGGTTCATCATGCATTGGTGCTAGCTCCGCCCAGTCAGACAGAAAGTGAGGGAGAAATGTACTTTTGCCAACTCATCCGGGTGAATTGTGCCACCCGTTGTTTCTAAAGAAGATTTTTGGCTTTCACAATTGACACTACTTGAGACACAAATTTTTGGAACTTTCAGTTTTGTGAGATTATTTAGCATTTTCCTTTTTAGTGCTCTTTTGAAAAGAAATGCCAGATTGCTGAAATGTCAGTTGAGATGCATATCCATCTTCCGAACAGATCTAATGTGATCTAATGTAATCTCATAAACAGATCAATGTTGATGAGAAATCGGAGCTATACTATAAAAATTCAGATCCTTGGGAACATTAAAACAGCAGATTTCAGGCATTTTCACACGTCATTACCATGGTTTATTACCTTTGCTCATGGAGGCCAAGGGGGCTGTTGGGAACAAGTCCCTGAATTCACTGGGTTCATGGAATCTTTCCTGTACTTCTCTGCAGGGACTTTTTCCTGCCTGACAGAGGCAGGTGAGATAACTCAACTGTCACGCTCATTGTACAGCATGTAAAATCATCCAGGGTCAAGGCTACTTGCACTTGCACCTGAATTTAAGCTAATTTTAAGGAAATTATTTCTAAAGACATGATTCATCTCCATTACTGGACTGAATTTAATGATGAAGCAGATCATAATAGCACTGGAGATTTTCTCCCCCAGGCTATTACCATGGGCTCACTGAGTATACACATTCAAATGCTTGTCCCTGTCTGCTCCCACAAAGATGTACAGAAAATGCTTTTATGACTGGATTATTGAGCTCAAAAAGCGAATAAAATTGTCCCCACAGGTCCCTGCAGATAATTATATTTCATATTTATGAGGTACGTAAAGACCTCACAAGAGGGCAGATGAGAAATCCTGGGAACCCAAGACCACTGCGCTAAAACTTTTCCTAATGCAGATGTTCCCATCATGCTCCAAATGTGCATTTTCTAGCTTATTGTCTTTGTCTCCACCCATTCTTCCCCGAGCTCCACTCCTGGTGCTGAGTACAGACTTCCCACGTCATCAGGAAAGGAGGTGAGAGCTGCTGGACTTAAAGTGCTACTCCAGGTCTGCAGTCAGGACACACAGAGAGTTGATGCCCAGAACACCCACCAAGAAAGCATCCAGCCTGCAAGAGAATCCCCTGTCCTACCGGCTGGGAGCTGTGCCACAGGAAGCAGGGAGCACACAGATCCTGGCAAAGCCTAAACCAAGGTCTGCTGGTGCAAACATGAGATTTCTGCCTTGAAAAAGAAAAGTGTCTCTGCTCTGCCATTCAGAGCTGAAAGCAGCTGGAAGCAGACAGGAAGTTTCAGTGCCTGAGCCTTGTCCAAAGGGAGAAAATTCAACAGCTGAAATTGTCAAGTCCAAACAAGGAAAATTTAATTTGATGTGTCTGTTGCACCATGCAGCTTCTTGCAAGATTTCTCTTCCCTAGAGAGGTTCATAGTTTACCCTTTTCTACTTAAAATACAAGTTTGATAAATAACAGAAACAACAAGAGCTATAGACCAATCCCTGCAGTTTTATTTCACTCAAAAGGTGTGTTAGAAATAAGAGTCTGGACAATCCTCATAAACCATGAATCTGCAACTCTTTCTTTTTTCATATTTGCTTTAGAGCACTTAGGACACCGTACTCCTCTTCATTTGCAATGACTAGTCCTGCTTTTGTGACTCAGAAAATGTGGGACGAACAGGCAGAGGCATTTTCCAGGACATTTCAGGGACTTGATAGTAAGACTTAATAAATGAACGGTGATTACAGAGTCCAGTAATACATTAAGTAAATATAGTAATGTTGCAGTGGGGATACTGCAACACGCATATATCAAACCAGGAGTCCCGTGGAAAGGAAATATATATGGACAGACAGATTCTTGCTAGATGTTTCAGAGATGTTTATTTCTCCAGCCGCATGGCCGGGGCTCTGCTCAGGAACTGTTCCAGTCACGGGACCAAGGGTCCTTCTGCCCGCGCAGGGAACACAAACCAACCAATGGGAACGAGGCTGAGCAGGGACAGGGAAACCCCGTGTCTGTGCCCTCAGGGCCCCTCTCCCAGGGCTACACGGCAGGGGAGGGACCCCAACACCTCACCCGTTTTATTTTAATAAAAGGAGAATAAAAACAACTGGATAAACATAACAAGAACAGTTTCAAAACAAAACAAGCCACCCTCCTGAGTCTTTAAATGTCCAATCAGATTCTGTGGAACATCTTAGGGCTGACAGAAGGGAGACAGGACTCTCTGAGCATGCTTTGTGGGGAAACTGAGGCAGCAGAGGGTTTAACTTCTTCCCTCCCCCTTTTCATCCCCTACTCAGCATTGGAAAGGGATTTTTGGGGAAACAATTGGCAAAAGCGTGGTTTTGTGAGGGAAACCATGGGTGAAAAAACGGATTGGGAATACACTGGGGGTAATAGGACATAGGGTAAAAGGGAAAAGTGGGATTAGGAAAGGGAGACTGTAGGGGGGGCCTACAATGGAGATATTGTCTAACATGACTACGATTTTTTGCATATATACTGCCTTTTACAGGAACACCATCAGGCCCAGTGACCTGCGATGCTTGTAACCCTTTTCTACCTCGTATAATTTTGAATTCCACGACTTCTCCATCTCCCAAGCTTGGGATGCATTTTTCAGGGTTATTCTTTTTAATAGCAGTTCTATGCATGAATATGTCTTGCTGGTTGTCACACCTTGTTATAAAACCATAATTTTGCTTAACATTATACCATTTTACTATCCCTAAGGTCTTAGTTACTATGATCTTTTCCTTTTTCCGAGTGGCTGCTGTTTTCTGTCTCGCTGCGTCTTTGCTCTCTCCTTCGGTCGCTCCCGTGTTGGAACTGTCGGGGCTGCTGGTGCCTGCGCGCTCTTCCCGGGGTTGCGTTCGGGGCTGCGCGGGCCGGGCCGGGCCGCGCCGCTCAGTTCTCCGTGCGTCGCCTCCTCTGGTCGCAGCTTCGCTGCCGCTGCCAGGCGCTGTACCCACGTCTCGGCCGGGCCCCCGAGCGACGACCCCCCCGTGCCCTGCTCCAGCGTGCGTCTCGGCTGGGCGCGGCTCCGCTCCACCGCCACCCGCCGCCAGCCGCCGCCCGCGCACCGCCTCTCTCGGCCGGGCGTTCACGGGGCTCGCTCCACCACGTGCTGCGCGCGGCCGGGCGGGCACCGCCGGGTCCCGCCGCGCCTCGCTCCGCCACCGACACTGCGGCTCGCGTGGCTCCGCCCGCACGCGGGAACTGCCTCGCTGCTGCTCGCAGAGCGCTCGGTGCACGTGGCCTGGGCCGCACGGTCCCTGCGCCAGGCTTCCCTTCGCCAGGACACAGCTGACATTGCTCAACAGTCTCGGTAACTAAATAATATTCACGAAAATATTCTTCCATCGGCATATATTTTGACTCCAGTATTAACTGTGTCCAAACGGTTTTCCAAAAGCCCTTGGTAAGAATTAAATCCCAAGAAACATAGAAAAAGTTCTTAAACACCCATGCCAGGAAGTGTTTCAGTTCTTTTTGAGCTTGAATCAAGCTAAAATTTACAAATCGTTGTTCAAGAATCATTTTAAGTTTAAGATAAATGTCCATATGCGGCTCTGAGAGCCAAGAGTCTTCCCACGGTTCCTCCATAGTTTAGATACGGAATAGCAAAGCAAAACCAAGAAGAGGAATCCAAAGTTTCCAGGATTTACTCACACAAATCAGTCGCTTAGGGATCGGGGATCGTTCTGCTCACAATTCTCCACCATTATGTTGCAGTGGGGATACTGCAACACGCATATATCAAACCAGGAGTCCCGTGGAAAGGAAATATATATGGACAGACAGATTCTTGCTAGATGTTTCAGAGATGTTTATTTCTCCAGCCGCATGGCCGGAGCTCTGCTCAGGAACTGTCCCAGTCACGGGACCAAGGGTCCTTCTGCCCGCGCAGGGAACACAAACCAACCCATGGGAACGAGGCTGAGCAGGGGCAGGGAAACCCCGTGTCTGTGCCCTCAGGGCCCCTCTCCCAGGGCTACACGGCGGGGGAGGGACCCCAACATAGTAATACATTAAATAAAGCAGTTCTGTAATTCAGACAGGTGCTAACCATTCAAAACCATGCTATACACGATGCCTTTCTGTGCAGGTGAGCCAAGGTTTGCCTCCTGGGGAGGGAAAGATTCGCTCAGCCCACAGCAACATGAGGGTCACCTGCGTGTTCCGCCATCCCACTCACATCATTGACTACGTGCTCCTTCTTGATACATGAGAGCCATTGCAGCTATAATCCAGCTTTTACAAAATATTTTCACTTACTGAGGGCAGACTTTTAGGCAAAAACATAAAATTTACCACTCTCAATGTGGTAAATTTACCAGTCTCAATGCCTTTTGTTTTTTCCCTGAGACAAAGCCTTCTTTGTGGGGAAAAATGTGGAAGGAAGGTGCTGAGCACAGACTATCTCTACCAGATACTCAATTATGTCCCCTTGAAAGAGTATTTTAGCTTTTATTCTCAGAGCTTTCTCGGAGGCAGTGTAATTGGATTCTCATGCTGCAGACAGACGGAAGGAACAATGGAGGACATGTGTGGGAGACCAGGGTCCTGAGGCTTGACTTAGGAGCTGGAAATTACTTCTTCAAATACGCTAGACCAGCCTTTCTGCAGTGAAGCCTGACATATAAATTACAGTGAACTGGAACGTAGGGGAGGAGCTGCATGACCTTGGATCCAACTGCTGTACTGTAATGGACCATGTCCTGTCCTAGAGAGCAGTCTGGGTTAGCTGAGTGTCCCTCACCTAGGGAGGAAGAACTCCCCAGAGCCAGAGGAAGAGTCAACTCCAGGCCATTGCCTTTATGAAGCTCAATACAATGTATCTGAGAGGTTTACCATGACTTCTCTACTGTACCTGCAATTATTTCTAATTCCATGTGCCAGATACACAGCGAGGACCAGCTGTAGCACACACAGCAAAGCGCTCGAGGAGGGTAGCGGCATGTTGTTCTCAGCTGAAAGCACAAAGTTATGTTCTAAAATTTCAAGTTATTCCCTATGACTATCAAATGACTGTAAAGTAAAGCCAAGGGAGTCTCTATTGGCTCAGGAGATGGAATTTGACATGCCCTAATCCAAAGATTGTTTCTTGGCAAAGAAGGCTCAGCAGATACCAAGGAGACAGGATGTACACGGGAGATGACGTGGCAACTGTCACTCATGGTCCATCAGGAGATGGAAGCAAGCACTGCCTGGTTCAGGCAATGTTGGGGATTTTTCACTTTCTAGAGGATTCAATACCAGGAGAAAAAGCCAGATGGGCTGCTCCAGAGCCAGCTGATGCTGGCAAAGGCTGGGGAGTTGCTGTGGAAGCCTCTGTCAAGCCTTTTTTCCTTAGTTTGAAGAAAACTCCTCTGGAAGGATGGAGTAGACTAAAAACTACTTTGAAGTTTCTGAAAAATAAAAAAAAACAAAAAAAAACAGTCTGACTTTGCTAGCAGCTACAAATGTTCAAACAGGAATCAAGAGCCATGGTCCTTGAATAAGTGATGCAGAAGATAAAATATGATTTGAAAGGAAACACTTCTGAAGACAGGGATGCCACAAGCCCTGAACACACAGTCCCAAAACTCACCCATGAACAGCAGCAGCTTTCTTTTGCAGAGAGTAACTGGAGGATAGGTGGTGTTCTGCAGGTTGTATTCTGAAAATGCTGGTTTCTCACCGAAAGTCTGAATGAAAGCCAGGACATAAATGTCATCAGCAACAATCTGAAGTTTTAGCTATGGACAATCCATTTTAACCCATTCAATTTAAAAAAAATTAAAAATACCTTTCTCCTTCAGAAGCAAGTGCTGCTCTAAAATAACAAAATTTCCAACTTCAGTCTCTCAACCCAGACTTCAGTTGCTGAGTTTGGGGTCTTGGTACAGAGCCCAAGGAGGTAAATGCTTCCAGGGCAGGTGGCCCTGGGCAGGGGTCCCTCAGGGAGGAGAGTGGTGGTAGATTGACAGTGAGAAGCAGAAATGGCCTTGTCTCAGGTGTGGGGAGGTCTGCTCTGGAAGCAGCTCAGCCAAGAGATCACTCCTCACCTCCACCTGCCAGCACTCATCTACTGCACAGCGCCCTTCACATCCTTGCCAACCTGGGCATCTCCCAGTGGGATTCTTTTGCCCTTAAAGCACTCACAGCCTTTTTCAGTGCCTCTTATCATTCTTGGATTTTGTTTTTTCTTTTTCATTTCTTCAAATATTTCAGGGGCTAAGTTTTGGAAACACTGATGACTATTCCAGCTTGGATTAGTTTGCATTCATAGTATGAGAAAACATTTCATGCATTCATTCCCTTCTCTCTTTTCAACTGTCCTTTATCTGACTGCTCCAGGAAAATCAGAATTAGCCACTGCTTTGTTTTCTCTCCTTACAGCCCAGCTGCACTCACTACAATTCCTGGATTGCAAGAGAAAAAAAAAAATTACTTGCACTATTTCCTTTAGATGCCAGATGCCACATTTTCAGATGAAATACGAATCCCCACATCTCTTTTCAACATCCGAAATTTCAGGTACAGAGGCACCACACACCCCAAAGGAAAACCTCTCTCTGGCACACCGACACATTGGTGCTCCTCCTGAGAGCCCTCCTGACTCTATGGGCTCCAAAAGGCTTCTTGGCAAGCTGCAAGAGTGATGTCAGTGCTCAGGAGTTCCAAACAAGGGCTGTAGCTGGAGAAAAACTTGGCAGGATGTCTGCCAACTGCTGCACTGCCCGCCCTGCAGCAGGGGCACAGCTGGTTTCAAAGGGTTTTTGACCATTTCCCAGCTAAACCCTACTACCCATTTCTGAGCACAGACCAACTACATCAGGCTCCATCAGGTGTACAAAACCAGCTGTTACCAGGGTACAGCTGAAACCTCCCAAAATTGTGCTGTTATGTAAAATTACACAGCTGCTACCCTCTGTCCATAACATCCCAGCCTTTCTTCTCTTTGCCTGTTTCCTGGCACTGGGGGAAGCCAGGTGGGTGGTATCAGCAGTCAGTTCAGGGAAACAGAGAGCCTTGGGAGGAGCAAAAATCAGAGCCCAAACAGCTGCTCCTTGGGCTTGGCTTTGGGTTAGGGTTAGGGTTAGGGTTAGCAGGAGGTGGACTCAGAGCAATTCTTCCCAGCTGAGAGCAGAGGCTGGGGACAGGTGCCAGAAAACACCCCCCCACACACTCCCTCTGCGGCACCAGGTGTTCCCACAGCTCCCACCAGGCAGCTCCATCCCAAACTGCATGGGCTGCCCTGGAGCTGCTGCTCCAGCACAGTGCAGGTGGCAGCAGCTTGGTCTTGAGGGACTCCATGAGACACTTGGATTAGAAAGAAAGCTGGGAAGAAAAGAAGCAGAATGTGTGTCCAGAAACAGATGTTTGTTTGAGCTGGTCCTAAAGATCGAGATGTTAGAAAAACCACAAAATCCTTTGGAAGTGTCCTTTTTCCTGTTCAGTCTCAGGTTTCTGGTCTCAGTGTGTCTCCTGCTGTAGAGGACCGATGCTGGCACCAGGATACAGGACTGTGGCACTACACCCTGCCCTGGGGCAGGCCCCTGCTAGCTGAAATGGGGGGACTGCAGTTTTTTCATAGTACCACCAGTAATTTGATGAGGTGACTTGACAAAGGTATGATTACAGGGGGGGTTTATAAAAATTACTGTATAGAAGTATTTTCAAGACAGAAGAGTGAACAGCCAGGTCAAACCCTGGTCTCTGCCCACCACATGCTCAGGGCAGCCAGGGCAGCTTGGGACACCACAGCCTTAACTCCCCCCTCACCACCTGGGCCTCTGGGAGCCGTGGCCACCAGGATACTTCCATGGAATGGGGTGCACTGACCCCTCCTGCAGCCCAGCCTGAGCACATGGCCAGCACCTGTCCTCCCTGCTGCTGTCCCCAGCATCAAGCCCAGCACTGCTCTGCCAGTGGCTGCTGACCCTCGGATCAGTGATGACACCAGGCACCTCTGCAGTCCCAACCCCATCACCCCATCAATCTCAAACTTTTCCCCAGTAAATTGCTTTCTCCTTTAAAACTTTTCCTGAAACTTTTTGAACTCCAAGTGACTGGTATTTTAAAGTTCTTGTCATACTGTAAATTGCCAGTGATCAGCAGACCAGAAATTATTTGGTCTTGTTTTCTCCCCAGCACACAACATTCCACATTCCAGAAACACAAACACACTCCAGAAGAGTTACTTGGCAGTGAAAGTGTAATGAGACAGCCTTTGTTCTTCTTTATTTCTCTGCAACATAAGCAACAAGAGTGAGTAAAAAAAAAAAAAAGTCAACCTCACCCAGCTAAAATAAGCAAGAGACAAGAACATCTTCATGTGTTCCCTGTTAAGCAGAAGGAACACAGCTCAGCCAGACCCACTGGCAAGTGCTGAACCATTCACTGTCCTGGAAGTAAAAAAAAAAGAAAACAATGTTCTGAAAGATAAAGCCATTCCAAAGGACTGAATCACTGAGAATGGGAGTTCCTTAGTGCAGGGAAGCATGTGTTAGGGAAAGAAAAAAGTGCCTGAGTCAAACTACCCTAAAGGCTTTGCTTGATGAAGCAGCCTGATGAGACCTCACCTGCTTCCAGAACACATTTTTTAGGGTAATGTCATTCATTTCTTTTAATACGGGTGAATCTCAAGGAGGAATGATGCCACCAGGGCTGCAGTCATCATCATAACTGTTTTCCTCCAAAGACTGCCATTGTATCTGGGCTGTCAGCTTGGAAGAAATGTCTGAAAGGATATAACTGAAAAAGAGAAAGAAATAAAGTTTAAAACTGTATTACCTCTTTTCTAACAGTCAGAATTTGAAAAGAAATACAAAAGTCAGTGAGAGGTTTCCTATGTGAGAGGTTTTCAACACAGACTACAAATTCCTACATTTTTTTTATTTTCTGCTGCTGGTTACTTAAATTAAGGACCTTCTCCTTAGGCTGGACAGACTCAGGCATTAATCGAATGCAGGCAGCTTCTCTGAGGACTTACATCTTCTCTTCTGGTCATCAATAGATCACGGCTGCAATTGCATCTGTCCTGAAATCACCTGTGGGGGAAGAGAAGGAAGATGGAATTTAGGAGTCAAATAATCTATTTTAGACATGTTTCTTTCCAATCACTTCTTAGTGTTTTGGTTTGGGTCATTACACTTCACTCTGGAATGGGTACACTGGGTAACAAGGGAGAAATACAGGAGGGAAAAAAAAAAGAAACAAGGGAGAAAAAAAAACCCCAACATCCCAGCAGCTCCAAAGGTGCTGAGGACTGACCCAAAACACAGAGAAATGCACCTAATTTTATAAAAGTAGCTTAGAAGTTGACACTGCTAGTCCTGTCTTTAGCTCCAATCCTGATCCCTTTGAAATAAATGGTATTGTTTGTGTTTTCCTTAAATTTCCCAGAACATAGCCCCATGAAAGATCAAAAATAATCTATTTGGGAACAGGCTGTCTCCTTTCATACACTCAAAACAACAGCACCTCTAACACTGGCCAAAAAGGCTTTACGCGCCTGTGTACCTGATTTGCACATAAATCTCACCTCCAGAAGGTATTATGAAATTCTAATTATAGTCCATCCGAAGCAAAGTGGCCCTGGATTACATCCAAACTTCTCCCAAGCTGGGCAGAGGGTTTTGTGCCTGGCAGTTTTACAAACCTCTTCTGCTGCCAACTTAACAGGATAATATTCAAAAACCTTGAGAACTCTGAGTGGAAGTGGCTATTAGTTGCAAAGGTTCAATTATCAACAACAGTACCTGAATTGCTGAACCTCAGACCTAGCACAGAATGTCTCCATAACCAAATATTGCCTCTTTCTGAATCACTGGAACATTTGTGTGAGTCAACCTGAAGCAAAACAACCAGCCCTGCACACAAAGGATGCCTTTCTGTCCCCTGATCCATAGTGCTGCTTTGACCCATGCTGGGCAGGGACTTCTGGAGCCAGTGCTGAGCAGCTGGAGCTGCTGGAGGGCGAAGCAGTTGTAAGCATAAGCAGCCAGCCAAATTTGCAAGAACACAGAAAAGGTCCCCATGTGTGTGAAACAAAAGTCAAGGAAACTACTTCTGTCTTTTTGCCACAGAAAAGCGAGCCAAGTAGAGGGAAAAGCAGCCCTGAATCTCTGGCCACCACCTTGCTCCATCTGTTACTAGTCAGCATCTTGTCCAATATGATTTTTTTCCTGTTTTCTGTGCAGCCAAATTCCCAGAGCTTACACAGAGGACGTGGAAGGTGTGCTAATATCTGTGCTAAATGCTCTGACAGCATTGAAAACATCTCAGGTGTTGGTGAGGAGCATCAGCACAAACATAGGTGTTTTCAGAGTGCATTGGTAAGGGCTGGGAGTGGTGACCCAGCCTGGAACCCACAGCACTGGGCTGGGGCAACCAGCCACAAACACCAGATAAACAGAGGAGGTTGATGCTGCTGGGGCAGCAGCCACGCACATAAACTGCAATTCACATTTCTGACTGAGGCTCTTTCGCAACCCTCCTTCCTTCCAAAGCCCTGCAGACTTTCCCTCAATCAATTCTCACATTCTGTCTCTCCGCTGTGCTCCACAGCTTCAGCTGATCACGTTTGCCACAGCCAATATCACTGTGACACACACCCAGGAGCCAGCAAGGGGCTCGCTCAGCAGGAACAGAACAAATTACTTCTGTCTTCACAGAGGTTTGGCATCAAAATGTCAAATGGAACAGGTAGACAACCTGCTGAAAGATTCTTTTTTATCACACAAAGCAAACCAGAACCTCAGAGAGGCCCAGCTGAGCTCTGTCATGTGTGGGATCATGCCCTGCAGTCAGGAATTTGTTGTGCTAGGTATGAATCCAGTCAAGGTTTGTTGCCCTTTCAGTCCACAGTGTGACATTTATTTGCCATCACCTTGAGATAAGATATCCAGGGAACCACTGACCCTCCTCCATTCAGTTTAGTAATTTATGTATCTTTAGCCTACAGAAAGCTGGGTCATGACTGTCAGCTGGCAGGCCAGAGACAGACCCAGAAAAGTGCTGGAATTCAGAAAGTGCTTTATGACTTATTGCCCTGTTCCATCAAAATCATCATCTGCTCTCTGATTCCAGATTCTTGGTTACAGGAAGGTGTCCGGGTACAAACAGGCACAAGACCCAGATGTGGCATTGCCATGGCAACACACTTATAAAACGAATTTTGCTGTTTTTCTGAGATTCACCATTTAGAGAGAAGCAGCAGTAAAGCTGGATGTTGCAGGTGACTCAAAAAAACTGTTCAATGGAGGGTGTAGAGCAGCACCAGCTGGGAGAGGTGGTCAGTGGGATAAATCCTGGTGGATAGGCAGGGATGGAACCCATAAAGCAGCCGCTGTCATGAAGCACTACCGAGGCAGTGAGGTTATAGAAGGGCAGAAAAACAAAGCAGCACAAAGCAGCCTAAGGAAAAGGATTCACAGGAAAGCCCTAACAGAGCGTGACTGTGTAGCTAAAGAGCTGTCAGAGGTCACAGATCAAGTGCAGGAGCCATGTGGCTCAGGACACAAGAATTTGATGATTACTGATTGAATATGGGCAAAGTCTGAGGAGGTGTTTGGTTTGACTAGGTAATATTAGGGAAACTGGAATGAGAAGAAATTAAAATCTTGTTTCCATTTCATTTGGCTATTCAAAATCCCCCAAATTAGGATATAGTTTGTGTTTCAGGAATACTGATGTCCCCCGGGTAAGAATGAAAATGCTGTCTGAAATGTGGGGTAAAATGTCAGTGTCACCTATTGCTATTTAAATTCCTAGAAAATAAAGAAGCAGCAGCAATTTATTCCCAAAGCCTTGTATAACCTTTTGAGTTGCCAGCTGCTTCCTTACATGTAGCCCCTGAGGTCACAGCATGCAGGCATCAACCATTATGTTAAGTGGTGCCCCTGGGCATTTAAAGTGCTGTGTTACTGTGGCTCACCTTGATGATTCCAGACCCTTCCCCACAGCCTCTCCACTTGCAACAGTCTTCAGGCTCTCAGCATGACTGAAGATGATGACTTACCCTGACAGTGATTTATCTGAGTTTCCCAAAGCATGAAAAGCTGTGGCCTAGTCTCCCATCCCATATCACTGCAGACAGTAATTTGATGCTCTGCTGGATGATCAGCCTTTGGCTAATGAGACACTGCAATCAGTTTTATCAAATCTTTGTAGAGCTTCACCCAAGGGAAATCATATAACTCAGCCACAGCACTAGCAATCGATTTCCCAGAAGGTTCCTCATAAAGCAGCTGTGAAACCTGGTATTTTTACACCTAAAATCTGCAGTTCTGCCATAAGTCTACAGGTTCCACTCACTGAGGACCAGAACAGGACCCATGAGGATCCATTTCTGAACTGTGCATCTGGAATACTAAAAAAGGCATAAAAGTCATGACAACACCACCCAGAGGTGGTTCCTCACCCACTGGGCTTCTCAGACTGGCAATTAGCAGTGCCAAGGGATCCTGGCCAGTTTTTCCAGACTATATATCTATATATCTAAAGGCTGTAGAGAGAAAACCATGAGCCACAATCTGTTTTGACACAGATCTTCAGAGGGAGTGAGGACGGGCAGGGAGGTGTGTTGGAACTCTGGGTTCCAACAGAGGTGGATGGAGGAGCTCACATGGAGAGGGCAGCGTGCACTTGGGCAGCAGCTTCACTTAAGGACATTCTTCGGCACTTCCCAGGCAGCTGCCTTGGGTCTGTGCCAATGACTGGAGAAAGGGACAAACTCAAACTTCAATTACTGTAGGCTCTAGTCCCAGCCTAAAAGGTTGATTTTTTTTTTTTAATAGTTTCAGTCACACCTTGTGAAAATCAAATTAATCATTCTGGTCAAAACAGCTTTGTGAACTGAAAGGATAATTTCTATTTTCCATTCTGAAGACCTTTTGAAAGAAAGGGGGTAGTTTTGACATAAATCCCCTCAGATACTCAGAAAGTAAAGCTGGAATGCCTGTTTCAGCTTTATTGAAGAAAAATCTTTCAGTCAGGAAACGTGCATTTACTTTTTTTGTGAAACAAGAGATTACAACTTAAAGGCACGACATGCCTTGAGCAGCAGGAAATAGTTTTAACTGCTCAGCTTTACACGAGCTACCTGTGTAAGAGTGTGGCCAGACCTTGGGGCAGGACAGGAGCCAGCCGCCAGCTCCAGGGCTGGCAGCAGGCAACAAGGCCCCTCCTGCACAGCTTACAAACTATGAGGCCCCTCCCATGTGGTTGTAAAGCCCTTGGAATAAGGTATTGTACACTGGGCTGGTACAAATACGTGCATGTATCCATGAATATCTGCACACAGGTTTATAGCAGCACAATCTCGAACATTTGGGCCATAGAGCAGATAAATCAAACAGCAGCTCTTCCCAAGAAAAATTATTTCTTTTGCATTGAGAAAATGAAGCAGAAAGGACATTTTCTGGGGTCACATGCCAGCTGTAACCTTCTGAGTTGTACTGTATATTCACAGAGTATTGATGAAAGGAGGTTGAAGATTGTTTTAGCTCAGTGCAGTACTAACAAGTTCTTCCAGCCCTTCCGGAGCACTGCAGTGCTCACCAGCTGACCAGCCACCTCCTCACACCCACACTGCTCTCACTCTTTGGGGTTTTTTGATGTTTAACAAAACAAGAGTGTGCAAATTGGACTAATCACAATCCTCATGCTCAGCCTTGTACAAGAGGATCAGTTTTGATAAGCCCGTCCAAATCTGGCTGTATGTCCCTCGCCCCACTGACTCCAAAGCACAATGACCTGGAGGTTTTCAAAAGGACTGGAGAGAAACACCAAACCTGGAGAAACTGAAGCTACCAGAGCACCCACACCAGTGGCCTCTTCCACATGTTACGTTTGGCTTAGGACCTTCCTGCATTTGGCAGTGACATGGGGAATAGAAGCGTCTCACTGCCGACCTGACCCCATCCCTCACAGCCACGGCCATCCCAGCACAGCCTCCAGCAGCAGGAGCCCATGGCCAGGCAGGGACACAGTGTGCTCACTACCATCCTCAGCTTTACTTTGTGCTTGTTTGCTTCTCACAAAGCAAGTCAGCCTGACCCAAAGAAGATGACTGCTCTTCACTTGCCTCTAAAAGGGAAAGCTTTCCTTTGAAGAAAATAATCCCTAAATATGAAAAATTAGGATCCAGTAGGAAGGTCCTATAGGCAGGGTTTTCTGTCAGCTCCTTACAGAGACAAACTGCAAAGCTTCCCAGATCAACATACACAAAGAAAGATGTAATTTCTTTGCTACGCTTGATGACACTGAATAAGAGAGTATTTCTCTCTCCTGTGCCTATTAGACATGCACAGCCCGCATTGAACTGTCTCTTACACAGCAAGTCCTTGGCCCACACCTTTTCCAACAGACTGAACTCCTCCTTTACTGTTTCCCTGTGTCTCTTCAGAGATAGGTGACTGTTTCAACTTGCCCATCCTTCCCACAGTTAAAGAATGCAGAATGAAGCCTGTCTCTCAAGAACACCATTAGGTTTATAGACATTAGGTTTATAAAGCACCTGGTGAGCAACTGATTTACTTTCCCCAAAATAAGAGCAAATTAACAAACAAACAGATTTCCAAGACAGGCTGTCTTTGATTTTTAACACCATAAATGCTAATTTCAGCAATAGCTGTTTGATCAATCACATGCCCAGTCCTGCTCTTCTCACATCCCAGAACAGTCCGTGACTGAATTCATTGATTGTTTCCAAGATGAGTGCTGCAGTAGGTCTGGTACCTCATGTGTGCACATTGCCTTATTTGTACATCCCATATCCCAGACTCCATATATGAATAAGCCAGAGGCAGCTTTCCCTCTGCTCAGATCCATTCTCTGATTTTACCTTGCAGATCCCCTTGTTTTAGCAGCTGTTGTGCAAGAATTTCTCTCCCCAGGCAGCCTATGAGCACATCACTCCAGACTTTGCCATCGCTCCTGTAATTTGCTGTGCCAACAAAATTGCAAACAGGCTGCATGGACAGTCTGGATCACCAAGCAATTTAGTTCAGAATTAGAGGCTGCACTACAGCTAGAGCCCAGCAAACCCTTTCACTGACAATTACTGTGTCAGTTGTTTTATGGAGTGCCACATTAACTTTTGTGTTTTGAGAAAAAAATGTAAAGACAGCACTTTATATTTCCCTGTGCACAACCAAACAGCTTTTGACTCACATGTCTCCCATGCACAGTCGGAGTGGGAGTCAGCAGGAGCGTGAGCCACACGCCAGCGTGGCAATGGCTGAGGGCACAACTGCCTGCCCATCACTGAGTGGGGTGACACTACAGGGACCCCATCCCAGACCTGCTGCAAACAGCCAGCTGCTGCCATGTAACGAGTAACTCTGCTTTGCAGTCACCTGAGATAGCCTAGAAGGCTTCAAACAGGTGGGTGATCATCTGGGTCAAGTTTTTAAAATGTCATCACAGCTAATGGGGGTCTAGGAAGAGCAATGTTAAAACTGCAGGTAGAAAGTACTACCTAAAGTGACTACAACCAGCAGTATTAGCTGCTTCGTACATTTATCCCATACAAAACCGGCAAGACCAGCTCTTCCATGATGTTCTGAACTCATAGTGGCAGTGCGGGGTAAAGCGGGCTGGGTTTATGGCAGAGGGTTATTGGACTAGCTCAGCTGGTTAGAGCATGGTGCTAGTAATGCAGGGTTTGAGGGTTCAATCCCTGTGTGGGCTATTCACCTAAGAGCTGGACTCTATGATCCTTGTGGGTCCCTTCCAACTCAGAATATTCTATGATTCTGTGATCTCTCCTTCTCTTCCTCACATGCACAGTGACTGGGAGAGCCAACTCCCGCTTAGAAGCAGTTGTGAACTTGCTGATAAATTGCTTTGTCAGTTTGCGGCAACAGAAGGTTCTAGCAAAATGATCTGTTTCTGTTTTGTCCAAAGCTTTCCCTTGAGTTTTCTCAGTTTGGGGAGGTTCTCACAGGACACAGCCCTCACACCACAGGCTTCTCCCGAGCCTGCCCCCAGAGTTCCTCACAACCCCTGCTGGAGAGACCTCTGCCACTGATGCTCCACTTGGCCCAAAAAACATTACATTTGAGGAATTTTGGCAGCCTGCTGTTTATGGAATGTGTGAAATCCAGCTCCCAGCTCTCTGCTGCCCTGCTTGGGGCCAGAATCCAAAGTGCAGGCTGGGCCCAGGCCGCAGAGCTGCAGAAAGGGCGATTTCCCTGTTCTGCTGCCCTGAAGCAAGGGAATACATTTATACTCACTCCTTCGTCTCAGTGCAGACCCCAAACATTTTTTATCTAGTTTTTAACAAGCCAAGGGGGAAAAAATAAAATAAAGACTTCCTTCTTCATTCTTATTTCTCATAACATAGCTTCTAAAATTCCCTGCAAATGATGGGTTTGGAAACCTGTGGTTTGCATTAGCAGCTGAACCAGGCTTAAATCTGAGCAAAGATCATCCATATTCAGAGTATTCAACAGCCCTCCGCCCCTCACCAGGCCTAATGAAGTGAAATGAAAGAAAAATAATGAGCTTTGTCCTTGCTGCCAAAGGAAAAGGCAGCTGGAAATGTGTAGGGGCTTGATATGAATTGAACATGATTAAGTATGTGATAACCACTGCTCTGAAGAAAATGGTACTGTTATACCTAAGGAGCCCCCAGCAGTCCCTTGTCATTAGAGCCATTTAGCTGCTTTAATTGCCTCTGAAAGCCACCCAGAACAGATCGCTTTTATGCTCTTTTCATTTTAAAACCAGGCACAGAAATACACAAGCACTAACCTGCATCCATTTGAGTAATGGGGATTCAGGGGAGGGAGCTGGACAGGTATTTCATAGGGAAAGGCTCAGTACTTGACCGACAGGGTGATGGGACTGTGGGATGTGTGGGCACACAAAGGGTGATGTTACAGTGATACGTGTGAGCACAGCTGATCC
This sequence comes from Corvus cornix cornix, assembly GCF_000738735.6. Taxonomy (NCBI): domain Eukaryota; kingdom Metazoa; phylum Chordata; class Aves; order Passeriformes; family Corvidae; genus Corvus; species Corvus cornix. The sequence continues at coordinate 1,405,577 of NC_047058.1, read as the reverse complement.
TGGAAGACGGCCACCACAGCCCACAGGTGGGCTACAGAACTCTGGTCCCACCACCCAATCCCAGTTTGGCTCCCAGCAAAGAGCAAAAGGATGCGTCACAGCAAGGCTGACAGTGAGGCACAGCTCATCATGGTCCTTGATGGGGTTCTCAGTGACATGCAGTGCCCTGAATTTGTGTCTGCCCACTTAATCATCAAAAAACTGCAATCCAACTCTAAATTAACAATTTTTTTTCTGTATTCTTCATTGATTCACAAAACTGAAAATATTATCTTCCTCTCCTTCACATTAATTACATTAATGGCTCACAGTTTCTTAGGAGACAATTCCCAACTCAGCTCTGGCAATGGAGCAAGACTGGAATCTGGCCTAAGCTATTCTGCTAGAAAAGACCAACTGGAGCTGTTCTGGAGAGAATAAAATGTCTCCTCTCTTCCTTGGGGAAGGAGAGTATTTCAGAAGGACCTTTTTTAATCATTACTTGTCTTCAGTCAGTTCAAAGGGTCCTTGGATCTCTCCTGGATAGATATTTTCTTTACAGAGGGCTGAGGAGAATACATGAAGAGGTCAGGGCTCCAGCTTTCCCTCCTCAGCTTCTAGAAGTACAGTGCACATTTGAAATGATGCCCCAAAATCTTTGCTGTGGACAAGGATCCAGCCCCTGCTCCAAGTACACAGCCCAATGTTTGTACATGGCTTTCAGAGACCAGAATTCTTTTGAGACATGAGTTTGAATCCATCATCCAGGATGGATCTCCGATTGCGTCGTAACCTCTTTTGCTTCTCAAGATGGATGACTGCTCCCAGGAGGACACCAGCAGCCAGGAGCAGCAGGACTCCTACAACAGCCAGAGAGATGACTGTGGCCTCTATCTGCTCTTGGGTCACCTTAGATCCAAAAAGCATCATCTTCTGGGACTCATCGTCATGCGACAACCCTGAGAGACAACCAGAAAGGTATTTTCAACAAGAGCCAGCAATACCACAACTGAAACATTACAAGAAATACAACAAAGGAGCAAAAGAAAAACCTGATGCAATCAAAGTGGAAGTGTTCAAAAGATGTGTAGATATGGAGCTTAGAGACATGTTTCAGTGGTAGACATGACAGTGCTGAGTTATTGGTTGGACTCAATGATCTTAGAGGTCTTTTCCAACCTCAGTGATTCAATGACTCAAAGGAGGCCCCAGTGCCATCCATCTGTCAGACCCTCATCCCTGAGCCCACACAGAGATTTGAGATGGATGGTTCCTTCCCTAACCTGCTCCACCCCAGAACCTGACAGCTAGCTACTTCTGTCCCCAGCCCAGAGATGAGAACAAGTGTCCAGGCTGGGGCTGCTGCAAGTTCCCCCAGTCCACACTCCCTGTTACGGTGGCTGCTGTCCTACACACCACCGAGCGCTCAGCCATGCCCATGGTGAGTCACCAAGATCCTGAGCTTGCTTGTGCCTCCACACAGAGGCAGCAGCCACCTCCTGAGAAAAGGGGCTGTTTGCTCAGGCAACAACTATTGGCCAAGGTTTCTGCCTGGTGAGCATACACAAACTGATACCTCCATATGGTATAAAACCAAATTATTTAATATTGCCACTACTGCTCTCCCACATTTCCTACTCCTCTTCTGGTATGGCCATGTTGAGTGAGGAAAATGTTGGGGTGAAAATGACTGAAATAACAGTGGAGAAAGCCTGCTGAGCTGTAGTTAGGTGGCTGCATTTGCAGCTGGCCTGAACTGGCTCTCAAATCAGCTCAGCTGAATTTCTTCACAGCAGCTGGAAAATGGGAATTGTGAAAAAAGATGAGAAATCAGGAAAACAAACCACCAATGTACGTTACTCAGACTTCTACCACAGAAAATTTCAAAGGGATCATATCTACTACTCCCCTTCTCCCTGTGCTGCTCAACCAAATGTCTTCTCACATCTGTTCTTTACAACGCCCAAAAAACTCCGGGCACACACTTGGGCTCTTTTCTCAGGGAAACATGAGAGCAGAAGGCAGATGTGCGTGTTTGCATGCTGACTTCATCCCTTCAGCTTGTAGAGATGATTGTGAAACTTCCCTAAACCACAGAGTCACTGACAGTCCAGAGATGGAGGACAATCCATTCCAGACACTGTCCTCTGCCTATGCTCACACTCCAAATCTGAATCCATTCATAGCAGGCACAACAGGGTGCGAGGTCACTTACCTTTTCCACCTAACACAGGCAAACAAGCCTAACCAGCCCAACTTCCTTATTTCTATCACCAGAGGACAGACTGGTGCCCTCCCTGTTATCTACTGAAGCAAGGCCTCACACTGAGGCACTGCCAGGCTGGCAGAGTAGAGGCTGCGGGCGCTGCCTTTCCCTCCCCTTGCACAGATCCAAACCTCTGTGTTGCTCAGGGATCTGCCCCCTCCCCTTCCCACAGACAGGGTTTGGCAGTGCTGTACACACCATACCTGGGGTGACACTCACGACTTCCAGCTCTGACTCTGAAAGGAAACAAAAGGAAGGTAAGAAGGTGTTGGGCTGAGCAGGCAAAGCCCAGAACAGGGCAAGGATCAGATCCAGAGGCAGCATGCTTTTCCAGGACTAGGAGGCTGTCCTTTGTCCTGTCAATGTTTTCCCTCTCTACATAAGACAAGAGAATTTTTGTATCACCTGCTTCAGAGCCAGCCCCAGTCCCAGTGCACAATCCTTTCCAGCCTTCAAAAGAAAAGTGCTGAGGGAGAAACAGAGATGGCCCTGACACTGGGCAGACACTGGTCACCCACAGCTGAACTACTGGGACATTCGCTGTTTTGATAATAAATCTAAAACCACATCAGCTCCATTGCAGCCAAACCCAGTACTGAGCGTCACTCGGCTCTGAGCACCTTCCAGTTCTTAGTAAGAGCAATTACTGGGTGAGAGCTGAACATCGCAATTCAGACACAAGCCAGAAACCAAACTCAGAATGACAACACAGGTAATGTAAACTCCAGAAAACAATTTGTTATTGACTTCAGCTCCACGTATTACCATATTTAAAGAGAACATCATAATTTAATAACACTTAAGTAATTATCTGCTCCATTAACTGGCTTTTTATAGTATGTAAGAGAGGTGAGCTACAAACACTCAGAATTTCACAGCAGTAGCAGGAAGTGCTGCTGGATGTTTTATGGTGACAGCTCCCTACCTGTTCTAGGCAGGACAGTGAAGAGGATCTCCATCCCAGCATGGATATGGTCAGACACATGACAGTGAAGCAGCCATGTCCCAGGGTTCCCAACCAGCATCTCCACCATTTCAAAGGTCCCAGGGAACAGATCCACAACATCTGCTCTGTAGCTTTTGCCATTCTGTCAGAGGAGGGAGACCATTAGCTGCAGTGCTCACTGCATCTTCTCAGGAAGAAAATTCTGCCAGTGTAGCTGGGGACCACTTCAGCTTTTTAAAGCTCAAAAAAAAAAAAAAAAGCTTTCAAAAAGCAGCTCCAGGGCTGCAGCTTGGAAAGCAAACAATCTGGTAAGGCCTAACCCTAACAAGGATTAAGCTGGAATCTCAGCACAACACAGAGGCTCAGGGAGTCAGACTGGGATGTGTAAAACCACATCCTTTTCCTAGCTGGGTGAAGCTGCTGTGGAGTCATTAAAAAACATTCAAATACAAAGTCAAGTTAAAAGTGTTGGTATCAGTAGGCAGTACCTGCTTTACCATCAGCAGATATTTTTACCTTGTATATGAAGGTCTCAGCATGAAAATGGACTGTGTGCACATCAATCTCGTGACCCATTCCCAGCAGGTACCAGCTCACCCACTCTCCCTGGTACATGATCAGCCCAGGCAAGTTGGCATAGAGCCTGCCATTGATTGCTGTGCAGGGGATAACACGGAAGGGAAAAGGCTGTTAGTGAAATTGTATGGGTGCTGCACCTCCTCAGAGGAAGGTGGCAGATTAGAGGTTATAAAGCTCATACAGCAGCCAGTGTATCAGCAGTTAGTGTCCCCCATAGGACAGTCCCCCCAGCTCAGCTACTTATCCACTATGCTCACAGCCAGGAAAAGTGACTTGAACTCAAGGCCATGCTGTAGCTCAGCTCAAATAAATCTCAAAAACTACCTTTGCTGAAAACCTGCAGTCAGCCAGCAGAAGTGGTTGCTTCTAGAAGTCAAAATGCATAAAAATGGCCTTTTCAACCCAATGATGGAGAAACATGTATATACCTACATACACATAAATGTCTGAGCAATTTCCTTGATAAACATTGAAAAGGGGTAAATCCTGCCAGTGGGCAGCCCTGTGGTCCTGTGCCTCAGGCTGGCCACACACATCACATTCCAACCACTTGTAAAATCGCTGCATGGCAGGACTTTATCTCTCAAGTAGCACAGCTGGAAGGAATCCTGCTGTGACTGCACATGCAGGAAAGGGGTTGAAACAGGGGGTGAGCTGACTGCCATGACACACACAACAGAGACTTTCATGCTCAGATGACAACAGAGGGAATAAGATGGAAAGAGGCTGGGTCTGAGGGCAGAGCATCAGGGTTTTACTCCCAGCTCTGCCCTGGGCAGTTTGTGTAGCCTAAAACAAGTATCCAACTTCACCATGCTGGTTCTGCTAGCTGTAATACTGGGTTAACAACTACACCTTCATGGACGCGTATTTGGAGAGTCTTTATCTCACTCATACAAAACCAATAGTAATGACAGTACACAAAATGCAACTCCTCACTATCCTTATCTCCACAACTGTCAAGGGACCTGTTTTGCTGAGGGTATTTTAGACAGATCCAGATATAATACGAACAGAAACTAACATAAAAAACACACTAATTCAAACAAATGTGTTCATCCTTCTATGATAGAAATAGCTTTTTGATAATGAGCTAAAACAACGGAGCCACATCTTGCAGCCACATAGCTAAGAAAATTAATTTAAAGGCTAACATACTCTGATGGTCTCTGAGACAAACAGAATTAAGTCTGTCTGACAAGTTAATTTCATGTTCGATTTTATTTCCTTTTCTGAGTCACTCAGACACATCAGAGATTAACCTCTCTGGTCTGGATATTGCTATTCCTCCTTTACAGGGACAGCCACAATGATCAGCCTTCACTGCAGATCAAAGATTTGGGCTGTAGGTGTGCTGCAATATTGAGAACAGACAGTTTAATTCTGCTTGTGCCACTGATAATGGAAAAGGATGAGGCTATTCACCACAAGTCAGGCTCCTCACTTAGAGAAGTGGCAGAATCAACACCAACATTACCGTGCATTTTGTTGCTTTCCACAAATTTCTCATCCAGCAGGTTGATCTCGTGATTTCCCTTACTGAAACGTTCCACATTCTCCTCCAAGTACCAGGACTGATTTTCATCAAAAACCAGGAAGAGCAGAGCAAATTCCCTCTTTATATCCTTCCTGGTCCCACCGGATCGCAGGGTCCCTCTCCGGCAGACCTTCAGGGGCCCGATCAGACCACTGTACATATCCTAATCAGAAGGAAGGAGAGATCTGAGGCAAGGACCTTCTCACCCTCCTTAACTCACAGTTTTTTGCCTTTCAGACATCATTTTCTATTCCCGTATCACCCCACTTAAAACAACCAGTTCTGCCACACAAGTATTCTTGCTGGAGAGCACCAGCCACTGAAGCACAGGAACAGGAATTATACGTGCTGTTCTAAATGCAAATCCAAAAGTCATAAATATGAATGGTATCAAAATATTCTCCACTCTGTGACTGCAAAAACATCTGCAACTTGAGATAAAAAGGCCATTATTTCTGGGTTGAATGTGATGGTTTATTGCAGGATCCTCCAGGTTGTTGCCCTGTGAAATCGGTGCTATGACAATTCTAGCAATGGTCAAATCTTCCTGCTTTATTCATGAGGTTTATTTTGGACAATTTCTGCCTTTCTAGATTAGCCCTATGGCTCTCACCAGTAGAGACCATGACCAACTGGGAGATGTTCTAATATCCTACAAATAACTGGAGCAAGGTTACTAGCAAGGAAAGACGGTGGAATTGTTTTACAAAGGTTTGTTAGGATAAAATAAGGACAAACAACAGGAAAAATTCAGAAGACTTCCTCTCCAAGGAGAAGACTGGATATGTTACCAGATGATTGTTCCACCTCTTGGCTGGGCCAATCTCCAAATTGTACCCCACTCGCATTGTTTTCTAAACGGGGTAAAAAATTGGTCTAATTAGGCTTTCCTGGTTATAACTTCTGTTTTACCTTTACTGGGTCCACCGTGGAATAGTAGATCCAAGGAACACAGGCTGAATCATTTGGTCCTGGACCAGATCTCTCGGGAATTTCCCACCGGTATGTCACAATGTCACCTGAGGGACCAAGCAGCACCATACATCAGGTGATACAGCCACTCACTAAGCAGCAGCAAAACCAAATGGAAAAAGAAAATCCTGTCTCCAAAGCCCGAATTCAATTCTCTATTTGTCAGATACTGCATCTGCCTTCCCCAAACACAAAGCAGCTCCCCTCTCAGAGCAAGACAGAGGGGTCACAGGATGAACACACTGTCTGGTACCAGCACAATGCAGCTTTATCTGCCGCTTTCGAGACTGGGCCTGACCATGGAGATGATCATGGAACGACCATGGAAGCTCATTCAGATGATTGTCTCTTCTCTTTGAAGTGAATTTATGATGCTGATTCAAACTGGGTTTTAAAATCACCCTTTTTCATATTAGCAGCCATTCCACAAAGACAGGATCTGGCTGACAGCCTGACTGTGGCTTGGACAGTCTGGGCGAGTTGGAGGGGACCAAAAATTAAATACATTGGCATCTGGATCATGAGACAAAGGGGTCATTTCAGCCAGATCCCAGCAAGCAATTGTGTGTTTCTCCTATTTCATACTATTTTCATACTATTGTGCTCATGCATCCCAAAGAAGAGGCTTCCCCATCCCAGGACTGGCTGAGCTGTGACCTGCCATCACCTTCCCCTTCTCACACAGCGACCACACTCAGTGTGGGGGGATAAGGCTGCACACAAAAGAATGTCCTACACATGTCCCAGATGGCTGCCATTCCCACACAAATATTATCACTAAAACCATGCTGGACCTGAAAGATGAGCCACTGTTCAGTTCCAGCACTCTACTGTAACAAAACCAGGACATCTGAGGCTGCTTAAGGAAACCAGTCTGGCTCTGGGCTAAAATCAGCTGTGCAAGCCCACGCAGGAATGCAGCTAGAGACAGAAACCTACCAGGGTTTGCTGCTTGGGGATGTCCAGTCTGCTGCTCCAGCACCCCGTGTGCATGGATGGAGTAGGGCCGTGAGGCGTTGTTCTTGAACACAACATTGAGAATATCGCCCACTTCCGCCCACAGAAAAGGGCCTTGAGACAGGAAGAATGTACTCTGAGATCAGCAAAATCCATCAGCTCATCTTCTGGGATATTCCCACCCCTCTCTCAACATCTTCTCCCCAGAAATATTACCTTATAGTATTTATGATGTTCCTCTTCTCTACCTCCCAAAAAGAGAATTCAATGTCAGTCCCAATCCAAGTCTTAGAAAACTGGACTGATTTTCACAATGAGGACAATGAAGGTGATTACACATTTCAGCTGGGCCCAGCACAGCTAACGCTTGATTTCTGAATACTGCTATGCTAAATGTCACATGTTGATCACCCCTTACTATTGATTTTAAACCATGTGGTAATATTCAACTGAGCCTGACAGTGTCACAAACCAGAGCTGCAGCCTATTCTGAGTGGCAGATTCTGCCTCAGCCTGGCTACCCTGACACCACTTACAGCCTTGGGTTCATAACAGAGAGTTTTGTCTCCACAGATCTCCACTAGTCACTGCAAAATGCTCCTCCACTTCCCAAGGCTGCCTGCTTTCACCCCAGCAGCATTTCTCACAGCTACAGATTTTCCCATCCATTTCTCAGACCCCTCTCCAGAAGTCAGTGCTTGTTTCTGTCCCATAGTCAGAGAAATGCAGCTGTGAAACATGCTTTGCCCAAGCTACAACAGAACACTGGTGCAAAGGCAAGTGGGAAAGCCCAGGCTTTCCTGCAAGCTGGGCACAGGACCCTTCTAACTTCTGTCTCCAAAGCTGGCAGATGTGAGTTGGAGACAGTCCCAATTTCTCTGCACTCAGACACACAGCAGATGCCTAAATATCCAGTGAGCCTTTAGATTACAGCTGTGAGCCACTGCAGCTTTAGAGCCCCAGTCCCATTGCTGTGTGAGAGGAAGGTGAACCCTCTGCACACATCCTTACCCAGTATCCCCAGGTGTTCATCACCATTTATCCTGGCCTTGGGGGTTTGGAAAGTGCCATCCGTGTACTCCCTGTAAACTGCTTTCTTGTACCTGGAGCCGAGCAGTCCATTCTCGTTGTTCAGAAACACGTCAGCATAGCTGAGAAATGCAGAACGAGTGCTGAGATAACCAAAACCTCATGGGGAACAAACAATTAACTTGTGTCAGGGGGTTCACAAGCTGAAGGGGCTTCCCAGAGCTGGCGTGGGCTGCAAAGGAGAGCGTAATGACGTGGAGGGCTGTGCTCCCACCAGCAGCACCACCAACATGTGCACCAGGTTACGGGGTGGCCAAGACACCCAACAGGCTCCACCAGGGTCTGCTAGGACACTGCCACAGGCTTCCCCAGAAGATGGGCTCTACCTCTGTGCAGAGTGGTTATGCCGTTCCCTCTCCCAGGTGCGGTCAGGCGCGTAGTCCCACACCACCTCCTCCGCCGCAATGTAGAACGTCCGCACTCCCGTGTACCGATGGGCAGAGGCAGTGCCCGCCTTGCCACACTTGGAAACGATGTACTGTTCCCTCATCCCAGACTGGTAGTGATTGCTCGTCTGGCAGTAGATCTCAAAAGACCCTGAGGGAGGCAGGATGAACAAGGAAATCAGTTGCTTTTGAAGATTCCAGGAAACAGCTGCTTCCCTGGCTGGTGTCAGTATGTGCTGGGTGTTATCTCTGTGGTGTTTAGGGAGCTTGGCTGCCACAGGCCAAGGTTAAAAGGAGTGATTGGAGAAACCAAGCAGGAATGGCACAACAAAGTTCTATACACAGATCATCTCAGGAAGCTTTCTTACACAATAAGCACCTGAAGTGCAGCACACCCTGTAAGAGTTCATACCATGCTAGAGAATCAGCCACAGGAGCAAATACCACAATGGGAGACTCTTCCATCTACCCAGTCAGCTGTGCAGGCACTCACCACTGTTATCAGGCTGCATGAAAGCAGTGGCAAAGGTGTGGGGGAACAGATTGGCTGAATCTCTCCGCATCCCGTTCATCTGTATGGTGTTCCCCTGAAACACAGCTCCATGCACGTCTGCTTCACTGCCCAAGCCCAGGAGGTGCCAGGACACCTTGTCTCCTTCACACACGTTCAGCCCAGGCAAGTTACCAAACATAAGTCCATTGATGGCTGGAAAGGAGAAAGGAATTAACTCTCTGCAGGCAGGTGTCAGCCAGGAGATTCATTTTGAGCATACACCTCATAGGACAGGCCTCCCAGTCAGAAGAAGGGTAACTTGTTTGTAATTGACCCCTGAATACACTCAGAGCACACTTCTCCAGACAGCTGTGCTGCTTGTCCATGTCTCACCCGGTGCCTCCAGCCTGGTTTGATTCCAGGCCAACACCACACAGCCCTTTGTCCAGCCCCCAGCTCAGCCTTTAGGTGAACATCAGCCCGTGCTTTGCAGGTTCATCCCTGCTGTCATAGAGCAGCATCTGACCATACCATGCATCCTGTTGGATTCTTCAAAGGCATCATCCTTTTTCACAGATGTCTCTTCCATCCTCAAGTAGTACTTTATGTTGGCATTTAAATACCAGCTGAGGTTCTCGTCAAACACGTTGAAGAGAAGATAAAATTCTTTGTCGATCCCTTTCTATAATTACAATGATGGCTGTTAACTTCTAAAATGCACCAACTAACTATCCTTAGAGTTAGAACTGTTTTGTTTGGCTCTCATATTTCCCTTTATTTTAAAACGTGGCTCATTGAGGGACAGGACTCTGTCCCTTTACTCATGTTGAACATTCCTCTTTTATTTCATAAAAAGCACCACTTGTGCATTTTCCACGATCTTTCATGTGAATAAAGTGAACAAAACTCAGCCAAGGCCATGAAGTCAGTGCCCCCTTCCTCCCCCACACCTGCATGTAGGTGTCTGTCCAAACCAGACCCAAGACCAGAGCCCAGACATAAGGCAGGCTGATGACGACACTATCACAGGCCTAGATTGGGGATTTTTTAATTACCCTAAATCTTCGAGAGTGCTAATTCTCCTAAGAAATGCACTCCAAAGCGTGGTGTTTCCCCGCTAAAAGAACACTGTGATGGCGACCAGACTCTCCCACTGGTGTCATTGTCCCCAGCAGCACACAAGCAGCCAGCCTGCTGAGAAGGAGAGCAATTTCCAGGCTGCAGCACAGGGGTACAGGAGAGTGGCCATGCACCTTCCACAGTTAAGCATTCATTAAAGGTTTGCCTAAGATTGTGGAGCCAGAATTGCCACCTCAGGTGATTTTTCCCCATCCTACACTTACAAAGGTCTGTCTCTTTTGCTTACACCCTTCCAATACCTGCCCATGTTTATCATTATCACAGCTCCTTCACCTCGAGGGCTGTGTGTATTCCCAATCCTCTTTGCTGAGCAGATCCACATTTCTACCCTGGGTAGCATGTTGATTTCTTCAGCATTCCTAATTCAGTCAAATGGTGCCCCCACAGAATGTAAACTCCCCCCAGAAGGCTCTGGGGACAGCAGTCCCCAGATCTGTCACTGCTCCACGAGCCACGCTGCAGGATGGAAGCAGGGGTTTGATTTGCCATCTGCTGTCTTTCACAGCAAGGCTCTGCTCCTCTGTCTGGTACCTCCCCAGGGATACCAATATACTGGCTTCCCTAGACTTACTGCCAGGAATAGACTACCCCTGAGTGAAATTCCAAGAGGAAATTCTGGCTGCCCTTCAGGTTTCACCTCTTCAGCAAAAGCATAAGACTGACATGGATTTTCACATGGTTTTTTGTAGTCAGCTCTGCTTGAAAATTAACTTCTCTTGCAGAATAAATGAGGCTCACCCAAACCTCAAAGCATTGTATCAGCCAAGCAGAACACCTGTAAGCAAAAATGTCTTTTCACTGTTTCTGGGACTGCAATGACTACTCCACGTGCCTCTCTGAAAGCAGCCTGCTACACAAGCCTCAGGAAAAGAGTTACCTATATTCCTATATATACACCTATTCCAAGGTACAGTTGTCCAGCTAAGTTTCTCTAGGAATTAAAAGCAGAGCTCAGGAACTGTTTTGAGGGCAACTCTTGAGAGCCCAGAATACTACTGGCCTTTCTCAGGCAAGACCTGGGCACCAGCTGTCCCAGCATTAACTTGCCCAACAACAAGGCTTTGATTTAACTCTCCTGGACTTACACTACTGCACATTTGTTTTCATTATGCTCATTAATGTTTTGCTGATGCTGCCTCTCTCTACATGAAAGCAAAAATCTGGTAGGAACGGGGCAGGAAAACCCCTTTACCTGCTTGTTGTTGTCATCCAAAGTGCCTGACTTGCAGATGAGCAGAGGCCCCACTAAGCCCGAGCTGGAGTCTTTGATAGGATTCACAGCCGAGCTGTACATCCAGGTGAGGCAGGGAGGGTCGCTGGATGTGGGCCCCACATGCCTTGGCACAGTCCAGCGGTACGTGAAGTTGTGCAGCGGCGCCACAGAAACCCCACTCTGGGACAGGCCTTTAAAACAGGGATTACAGGGTTATTCCTGAGTCCCTGCACAAACTCGGCTACACCTCTGAAGGGTGATGGGGGTGTACTCAAGAAAAGAGATCTACCAACCATCATGGTACCACGTCCCTTCTGACGCCTTCCCATAGAACACTCCATGTGGCTGGATGCTGAAGGGCCAGGAGGCTTTGTTAAAAAATGTCACCAGGATGGTGTCTCCAACTTCAGCTTTGATCACTGGACCTAGAATATAGCAGAGAGAGCACATCAGCAACAGAGCATCTCTGCAGGCCATCAGGCAAACCAAGGCAGACAGGGCACCTTCCCCCAAGCTGCGGGGCCAAAGATGAGAGGCAGCAGGTGGCCTGGCCTTGTTGCTGCTGAAGGGAGCTCAGTGGGAGCAGGGGCTGACAACGATTGTCTGAAAGCAGCTTGGGTCTACAGGAGCACTCAGAGAGGCATCACGCCCTCACAAGGGGAAGCAACAGAACAGCCAGATGTGCTGGAGTGCCCTCAGGAAAGGCCCATGTCTCTCCTCCACTTAACACAAGGCCCCCTCAGCCTCCCAAAACATGTACCTCAGAGGTGTGAAATGTTCCAAGCCCACCAGAGTCTATAAGGCCATGACCCAGCCAGCCAGAGAGGACCTATGAGCCTTTACCATGCCTGTCCCCAAGCACCCATTCAGGAGAGAAAGCTCTCTGTGAGAACATGGGGTTTGCAGCATGCCTTGAAGGGGCTCAGTCAAAAACACATAACCAGAAGCTATCGCTGTGCCCTTTTTAGCTCTAGTCACACATACTATACCTCAGCCCTTACCTCTAGAACACCTTCAGAATGACTCCTGAAGTCATTCTGTCCATTCTACCACCCCGCACCTCAGCCTGCTCCCTTTGCTCTCACATGTGACTGTTGTGAAGCACCTCTTGTGCCCCTCCCTGCCCCTCAAAATGAGCCGGCAGGTACAGCCACCTGGCACTCCCAGCATCCTTCTCACAGACACTGACAGAGGATTTGTGTTCCTGGATGATTCTCACCAAGTATTCCAAGGTGTTTCTCTTCTTCTGATTGCTGCTTTTCCTCACGGAAGCTCTCATCAGTATATTCCACATACTTTGCCTTCCAATAGACACCCCCAATTCGGTAGAGGCTACGCTTGAAATACTGCTCAGCAGGACTAAATGCAAAAAGCATATGTCAAGTCATTTCATAGAAAAATCAGTCCTGTTCCCCTGCTTCCTCTGGCAAGGCCATCAGCATCTCCAAATCAAGCAGTATTTCAGACAAGGACAGCACCTCTAGTTTGGAACAAGTACAACTTTGACTCTGCAAAGCTTTTTTCCCCTTACAGACTCATCTACCCAGGTGTTCAGGGAGCACCTGTGGCACACAGCCCTTTCCCAGGCTGTGATCAGCATCACTACACAAGATGTGCGAAGGACTGAACAAAACTGCAGTGCAGTCAGTGGGAAGACAGAGCTAAAACTCCAACCTCTTCAGAAGCTGGGGACAGCCCAGGGGACAGCCACAATCACAACTAAACTAAACAGCTGTAAAAGTATTTATTTCCTTCACTACCACCCTCACCAAATATAAGTAACAAGCTTTGCAGGAGAGACAGTGCAGTTACAAGGCCAGCTCACAGGTCTAAGGTCTACAAGACTTGCTGTATGGCATTGGGTAAATAATTAACCACTTTGCATTTCCTCTTCTCCATCTGAATAAGGTATATCCTCTCCAACAGATTGCTAGGGAAGGGAAGTAACCTCTGTGGAAGGAGAATAATCTCTCTTTCAGTTAGCCAAAGCCTGAATGGGAAGCCTCTCAACTGCTACCACAGTCATCTAACCATGGGATGGAGGGCTGCCATCCAAGTCCTCGCATCTGATTTCCTCGAAATTGCTTCCTGCAGCAACACCAACCTGAGGCCCATCTGCAGGCCAGCTGTGCCACCCTGTGTCTGCTGCACCAGGGGCTTTTTGAATCATTTCTCAAATAGATCAGTCTGTTCCTAGGTCAGGCACAGCAAGCAGAAATGAAGACCAGAGACAAACACAGCAGCTCACGCTGTACATCTGCTGGGACTCCTGCTGCCTGTGGGTACAGCTGTGCCACACAGCACTCTCACGGGAGGGCCCCACGGTACCTATACTGCTCTCAGTGCAGTCTAGCTACAGCAGCCTCCCTTTCTAGATGGGGTGGTCAGCCTTCCCAGAAAATGGACTCCATGTGAGTAGCAAGCATGTATTTTGAAAAGAAATTCCACATTTTCCTGAGCAGCCTTCCTGATCCAGGCCAGACTCCCCAAACACTGCCCAAGCCCATCAGCCTCTCACTTACCTGCCTGCATCGCTGAGCTGCTCCCCGCTGATCTGGTCAAGCCCCGAGGGTCCGTAGTCCCACTGCACTTCCTTAGCAGCTATGTAGTATTTCCGAACTCTCCCTTTCAGGGTGGGTGCCGGAGCTTGCCGAGAACACGGCCGGACTTCATAGAGTGCCCCCATCCCAGCTGTCCATGACATGAAGGAGGACACTCGCATTAGCCCCTCCAGCCAGCCTAACGGGCAGTCCCACCTTCCCTCTGCTGTCCCAAAAGGCACATGGATGGGAGAAGGCAAGTAATTCCACAGCAAGGAGTTTTTTGTCAGTGAGCAGAACTTTCAACCTTAGATATTGGATGCTATGGAAGTATGGAGAGAGAGTGACTTGAGCCTTCTGCTGTTTTCAGATCTATCATGCAAGTGCCTCTTACAGGGACCAGAACTCCTAAGGCACTGCCTCATCTCAGCTTTCAGCTGTACCAAACATGGAACATCACACCGTGGTACAAGTCACCCCCACCAAAGCTGCCCTGCACATTAGTAACCAGCCCACTTCAATTTTTACAAGTAAAGGAATCACCCACTCATCTGGGGACATTTTTCATGCCCAAGGCACTGTTCCCTACCACAGTGTACATCACATACATCAAAAACAGAGGACATAGAGTCCAGGATATATTCCACCCTCTGCCTTACCTTGTAGGTGATCATTGACCTGGCAGCTCAGCAGCCATCTCCCAGGGTTACTGGGGATCATATCTGCTGTAACAAAAGTGGCTGGGAAGAGGCTGGCCACATCTGTCCTGTGGCCTCGGATATTGAGTGCCTCTCCATGGAAGTAGGCCGTGTGAACATCAATTTCATTGCCCATCCCAAAGAGGTGCCATGAAACATCATCCCCAGCACACATCGTCAGTTCAGGGAGGTTGCCAAACACATAACCGTTAATAGCTGCAAAACCAAGCAAGGCAAAATTAGAGAGCAGAAAAGGGGCCTTCAGAGCTCCTGCCAGCAGGTGACAGCACAGACACGATAGGAGGATGGACCTAACCAGAACTCCTCCTCCTCCTCTTCTGCTTTGGAGAGCCCAGTACCACAGCTCATTCCTAAAACAAAGGGTATAAAAGCTCATTCAAGGCAAAGATAAAATCAAAGCAATACTTCTGTTTCCTGGAGCCATTGCCCTGTCCCTGAGATATCATTTGCTCAGCACGTGATCTCAGAGCAGATCCTGGAGCACTGATACTCCCGAGTGTCTCAGCAGAGAGACAGTGGCCTCACAGAGGTGACACTGACCATGCATTTTGTTGCTCTCCTGAAATTCCTCATCTTCTTTGTCTACAGAGCCAGGATCTGTGCAGAATGATGCTATGTTCTCATCCAGGTACCAGCTTAGGTTCTCATCCACCACACTGAACATCAGAAAGAAATCAACATCCACATCCTTGCGTCTTTGAGAGCTGCCAGTCAGTATTCCTGAAGTGAAAGGAGAAAGGAACGAATGCAGAAAATCACTCATGCAGGAAATCATAAATCAGGCAAGAGATTAAAACAGCAGTAGCAGAGTAAGTCTTGTCACATGAGTTGGAGAAAACAGATGCTTTCCCACCATCCTCACAGCTCACTCCAGAGGGCGAGCTCACCCTTTTCCAGTATATCCCTGCCAATACAGTTCTCTCCCAAGCAGCTCTGCCACTGCATGGCTCAACCACAACACCTTCAGTCTTCTCACTCCAGCTGAAACCAACCAGTCACCATGTTTTGCATACACAAACTAGATCTTTGACAAGGGTCTTGCTTTTGACATGGATTCAAGCAGCTCTCTCGGATCAAGAGGCCAGCAAGCACACCTGCCCAACCACTAAGGAATAAAGACAATGCAGTGACCAGAATCCAGCTAGAACCCAGGTCCTCTCTGTCCCCTCTAACCAAGCTTCCCCCTGAAGCTGGGAACTGCACACCAGAGTATCTTCACATCCTATCCTTATTCATGTCACCACAAAACCTTTACATTATGGAACTGCAGTCCTCAGCTGCTTTCTCTTGGTGTTTTTACCTTTTTTACATGTAAGTAATGGCCCAATTAATCCCGATGCAATATCCCTTGGTGCATCAATATGAGAGTGGTAGATCCAGGTCAAGCAGTTTGGGTCATCAGCAGTTGGACTGTGATCTTCAGGGACAGTCCAAGTATAAGTGTAATTCCTTCCTGGGAAAACAGCATCATCCTTCTTCTGATCCTGGGGGGACATATCAGGATACAGGGATCCTAGAACAATTGAGCAATCACAACATCCATTCAAGAAGAGCCAAGATGCCCACACATGTAACCTTATACTGAGCTGAGACTCTCCATCCCAACGTTGAAATAGTGTTGAATCATCACTTCCTCAAAGATGCACTGAGGCAATTTGCCCAGTAAACAGGTCAGCACAGAGTCAGCAGGATTATTTCCATTCTGCCTAGTGCTGCTTTGCCTTCAATTCTGCACTGTGCCCCCACAGTCTCTCTACAACCTCTAGCTGATCAGTGTTTTGGAGGTTCTAAAATCAAGAAACCTGGGCCAAGGTCAAGACTCCAGCCCCATGACCCTACTAACCCAACACCCAAACGCAGTTGCTTTCCAGCTGGGGCTTTATGGACAGTTCTCGTCCATGCATACTTCTAAGTTCCCAGTGAGAAAAATCTGTCTCCATGATGGCAGTAGCTCATTTACCTTCAGAGTCCTTTTCGTAGAAAACACCGTGAGGATGGATTGTATACGGTCGAGTAGCAAAATTTTTTAGGTGTACTTTAATGGTATCCCCCACTTCTGCTCGGATGACAGGTCCAAGGAACCCCAGCCAGCCAGGTTTGGGGATCTCAGTGGTGTACGTGGAGTCCGTGTATTGCTTATAGACAGATTTCTTGTACATGCTTCCCACCCTATCTTTCCCAGACTGCAGGAATGCTGAGGCCTGGCTGTTGAATTCAAAGGGAAAGGCACTATGAGTCATCATTATATACAGCAGCTGGTCAATACTGCAGCAGAGTGATGGTGGCACTCCACTCTCCCGGGTACAGCCAAAAGCCTTTGCATTAGAGAACCCTGGGATGCTCTAAGTCACCCATGTATGGGCACGACCTCAACCCCAGCTCTTCACCAGCAGACAAAAAATTCACCCCTGAACTGCGCCCTGCAAACAAGAAATGGGAAGGACAGTACTTCCCAGACAATCCCATGTGGGTGTCACAGGAAGGACACGTCTCATGCCTCCTTCAGCCTTCACTGGGCTCTTCAAAACTCACTTCAATTCCTTTGTGCCATTTCCAGCTAAGTCACAAGGCAGGTGGAGTGGGGTGAGGAAGTCTCTTAAGCTCTCTGGCCAAAATTTGAAGTCTGAAAGATGATTTTCTACTTGAGTTTCCAAATTCCTTCCAGAGTGACAGATGAGTCAGGCAGGTACGTGCCCAGCAGGTAACCAGCTTCCAGAGTTAAAACCTCATACAGGTACTAAAGTTTAACTCTCAAGCGTATTTGCTCTTTATGGGTAATTCTTAATAGATAAGAGATGAATCACAGTCCAGGTATTAGTGGAACCAGCCTAAACGAGAGCCAAGGTCACTCCCCTCACTTCCCCCTTTGGATCAAACACCTGCAGCAATAGAGCAGCCCTGAAGGGAGGTAAACTCTAATGCCCATCTCAGAGAATGAACAGTTGAGACCCAAATATTAAGCATTGACCTCATCATTCAAAAACAGGCAGGGTTTGGCTCTGGTTATACAATCCAGAGTTCAGCCCTTTGCCAAGTCAGCCCCACAGCCATTATCACCAAAGTGTTAAGGACAATTCACACTTTGTTTTACAGATGTGCCTCTTTTTCCCCACACAGTCCACTTCTTCCCAACAAAAAAAACTCCTTGAGATATTTTGATAGAGGTACTATCAATCAACCAACATCAAATCCCTTTCTAATTGCCAGCAATTTCATTTCTACAATCATTGTACAAATAGGTCCCATTAGCTAATTGTTTGCCATGACAACAGTTTTTAAATTGCTTTTAAGTTCAATGGCCCTAAATTTCATTTCCTTCTCTTCACATATTATGAGAGAAACCAAACAAATTCCACTTCGTTATCATCACTTCAGGAGTCAGTGGTAACATATTTATTAATCCTGAATTTTGGGGGGTTTCCTGTGAACTAATTCACATCTATACAGCATCTCCAGAGAACAGAGACTTTTCCATGCTAAAATGGCAGACCTTGATGTTTCTGCACACCCTGCCTGTTCCCACTGTGCTGTTTCTGGAAGAGGTGTCTGAACCTGAGTGTTAGCTATTACGGAGGGATAAAGGACTGAGAGCAGGTCAAGAAATACCAGCTATTTGCCGCAGGAAATGAGGGCAGGGAAAAAAAGCACAAATGCCTTTAAAATGCTATGGAAAGCTACTGAAAAACAAAACAAACCACACACAGAAAAAAACACCGACCAAAAAAAAAGGTTTGATGTTTTTAAAGCTAAACCCAAAACACTGTTTATGTAGTGACTCGAAACAATTATTGCTGTTTCCAGATTTACTTTAGCAAGAAAAACAAAAATGTTTTTCAAACAGCCCCTAAAATCCCATGCAGGAAGGTCCCATTAAGTCTAAGGCTTGAAATTCCACTGAAACAAAAACAGGCTGGCTCTGTGAAGCCATTTATACAAAGATGAAAAGTCATCATGCTTCAAGATAAACAAGCTGATCACCAGCTGGAACTAAGCAAAATGAAACTCCGGGGTAGAGCATTGCAAAATCTGGACTATATTAGAACAATCTGTTCTGTATCTGCTGTATTTTCTGTTCCATGTTTGTTTTCCATACACTTCTCTCCAGTGTACGGGCTCTGGACACTCCAGACTAACCATCCCTTTTACCACTGACACAGGTTTTATCACAGGAGCATAAAACAAGTTAAACATTAAGCTCATAAAGATCAGAATCTATGGGACTGTGTCTCTTGCTTGCTCAGATGCCCCAAAATACCTGCATGAAATTACTCATCAAATGACAGCTTAAAGCCCTTCCCAGAATAAATTCTGTTAGAAGCAAACGTACCGGTCATGTGCAATACTCTGGTTAGCGAGCACATTCCTCCCCACTGGAGCATAGTTCCAGTTCACCTCATGGATCCCCAGGTAATAGACTCGGGTGACACCCCCAGCAAACGTGGGTGACAGCATGGGGATGCAGAGTAGCAAGCACCAGACTGATCCCATTGCAGCCTGAAGGCAAGGTGTTTTTGGAGGCTACACCTATTTGGGAAAAACAAAAACAATGAAACAGAATATGACCATTTGGTTTGAAGGTGCTGGACATTTTGAGAAAGTATGAAGAAATCAGGTGTAAGTCCTATTGGGATCATTATTCAAATATTCAAGAAGGAAATCACTCTGTAACAAAATTAACACACAAGGTGGATGGGGATCATGCCTTGGTAATGAGTCCCCAACACCAAATGTGGTGCTCTCATAATAGTTTAATTAACCATTTTTTTGCTACCGCTCAAATTCCAAATCATCTTACAGGTCCACATACAAAGCTCAAGGAAATAGTCCTGAGCAATGATCTGTATATTTTAAACTGCCACCAAGATCTCTCTATTCTAAGTTACCTGAGGAAGTACAATTTAGTCACCATTAAAAAATTCTAAATTGTAACTTCTTTAAAGATGGCTCTTAGGGAGCAGCTATCTGTAACCCAGGGGTACATCTCAAATGAGCTGCACAAAGTTTTTCCTTTCTGTTCCATTATTTTCCCCATAATTTTGATCACTAAGTAGCTTACTTATAAAACTTCCAATTGACACCAAGCTTGTTGGGAATAAGCATCAGAAATACTCTAAAGAGAGTTGGGAAAAAGTTAGGAAAACTGTCCGAAATCATCAAATACAGTTCTGTAAACACAGGCTCAAAGAACCATTTGTATGAAGGAGAAGCTGATGCAATGTGGGGCAGTAGAATTACACCAAAAGATAAGGAAGGATTAAACTGAATTGAAAAATCACGTGAAAATGACTATGAAAGGTCTCACCCAATGATACCCTTAACAAAGCTGAATGTAGCCAACAAACAAACTGCACCTAAACCAGATGTTGAAATATAGCTCTTGAGACATATAACAGCAACTCAGAATAGCAGAGAGAAACAGAAAGCAAGAGAATGAGAAACACGACCTAGCAAGAAAACTCAAAAGAATCAGTCTTCCTTTTCATACAGAAAGGGGTGGTGACACAACACCATGGAAAAGGTTTTCCATAAAGAGACTGTCATTATTTATTTTTACTGTCTTTATAACAGCAACATGAATGGATAAGGTTTGTCTGCAGCAAAGCTGGATATTCTGTAAGCTTTCAATCAGCACAGTGTCACACAGAGCTACTTTGAAACCTCTAATAGCGTCTGATACCCAACAGACATGATTCAACCCCGGTACATGGCAATGGACTAGGCACCTTCCAAAGCTTCACTTCTTGATTTCCAAACACACTGTGCTATTCTCAGAAGCTAATGATAATCAAGTATTGCTGTTTCCAAGTAGTCATTAAATTGGACAAAGCTTGGAGACACCTTCTTCCCCTCCTTTCTCAGAAGGGAGCTGTAGGGATCTCTAAATCTGAGATGTTTTGGATCCATCAACACAGCATAGATCTGCTCCACTGGCTCCACCAGCCAGTCCCCTTCAGAAGCTCCTGGTCATACACCTGATGAAACTGAGATACAGAACAGCCCCTTCCCTGCAGCTTCAGCAGTGCGGGAAAAACAGCAGCACGCTGGCTCGTGCCCACCTCTATACACCACTCCGTCACCAACCTTATTCCCTGCTGCTGCTGCTCCAGGACCTGCTCCTGTTCACAGGGAGCTAAAATACCTTTTTTGACTCACTCTGTGCCAAAAAGGACTCAAAGGAAAGAGTTTGGAAAGCCGTACCTGTGCTGTTTCACACAGCAGAGCAGCAAAAGGCAGTGGTGACAGCAATGTAGAAAGAAACACCAGCACCAGTCCTCAGCCTGAAACCTGCCACCCTGCCAACACACACCTCGAGGGAAGGGCAGCGGGATGCTCCTGACTCAGCCCAAGCTATGGCCTTCGTGTCAACTCAGGGCAAAGTACGCGGGAGCTTCCGGCGCACAGGGTGGCCTCCTCAAGGCCCGGGAGCCGCCGAGCCCCGGCAGCCAGAGCAGGCTGGTCTTTGTGTGCTCTCATATCTCGATGGCTTGTGCAAGCAGTACCACACCACGGGAGAACAGCAGCTCTCAAAGCTGGTTCTGAAAACTGCCCGTGGAGACAAGCCCCCCCATGCCAGCCCACTATGCCTGCGTGAGGATCCCTGCTCAGCGCCCAGAACCTCCGCACGGCAGCATCCCCGCACCCCTCAGGGGAGGGACACACAGCCACGAGTCGTGGCATTCCAAGCGCTCTGTGGTTTGCTCAGCGGTTCGCTCTGCCATTGAAGAATCAAGGACAAGCCTTTGGGACAGCCTTGCTAAAGCTTTACTAGAGTCCCACCTGGACTCTGCCTTGAGTTTGACCACAACATCGCACACATCTCTGGGGTAATTGTAGGGAACAGCAAAAACTATCCCTGAATGCAGATGTAGCAGATGACACAAAGTCGGTGCTCACATTCCCTTCAGAGGAACTAATCACCATTTAGTTACTCGACTAGTGCAAGGTGAAGGTAGCTAAATTCGTTTCAAAATTTGGGGCTTTTTCAGTTTTTCTTTGATATTAACAATTGCCTTGATTAAGAAAAAAAAAAAAGACAAAACAAGGAAGAAAACCAAAACCAACCCGAATTTTATATTACATCCATCCCTGAACCTTGCACTTTACAGCAGAATCCTCCCCCAGGACTGCCCTTTACCGGGTCCCCGACAGCACAGGAATCACGAATGAACGGAAATCAGTTTTCAGGCAGGTTGGTGGGATCCAACTCCCATTTGATCCAAGCGGACGATGCAGGGATGTTCCCCGACACCCGACTGCAGAGAAACCGCAGCCCGAGAGCGAGAGGAAAGCACCGAAGGAAGGCAGGAGAACGGACGGCTCATCCCTTACGTGCGGAGCGGGAGGCGGCGCGGCGGGGCTGCAGAGCGGGACGGGGAAGCGCCGGCGGGAACCAGCCCGGCTGGGACAAAGGGGCGCTGCCTTCGAGGACTAACCAAGCCCGAGCCCAGCCCGGTCCGGCCCCGCAGCGCCGACCGCTCCCGCTCCCGCCCACAGGGTGGGCCGGGCTGCTCCGCCCCGCACCTGCGGGAGCGCCCCGGCCCAGCCGCGCCTCATCCGGGCCGCGCCCCGGCCGCGCACGCGGAGCCCAATCCGCGGCGTGCACCTGCCCGCCCCACCCAGGGCTCAGCCCCCGGTGCGGGGAGCGCCGGGAAGGGGGGAGGAGGCGCACGCAGGGCTGCGGCACGTGGCCAGCGGCACCCACCTGCTGGGCGGGACCGACGACGGCACCGGGCGCGTACTCCCCGGGGACCTGCGGCGGCGGTTGCGGCCCCTTTAAATGCGTTCGGTGACGTCACGCGGCCGCTCGCTCCCCCGGGAGCACAACAAGAGTCACGCTCGCGGCCGCCGGGGCGAGGGGCGGGGCTTGGTGGTTCCTGCCAATCAGCGGCTGCTCCGCGCGCCGGCCCCGCCCCTCGCTGCGTCGCGCGGCCCCGCGCGGCCCGTCCCCGCTCGCGCGGCCCGTCGCGGTCTGAGGATGCGGGAGGCGCCCGCGCTGCCCCGCGGCCCCGCCGCCCCCGCCGCGCCCGCCCCCGGCCCCGTGCCCGTCCCCGGCTTCCTCGCCAAGCTCTGGGCCTTGCTGGAGGACCCGGACAGCGACGACGTCATCTGCTGGAGCAGGGTGAGGTAGCCGCCCGGGCCTGGCCCGGGGAGGCCCGCGCGGACGGCTGGAGGGTGGTGGGGACGCCGGGCCGGGGCTGCGGAGCCCTGCGGGCAGGGGGCGGCGGAGGGTCCCCGGCTGCCCGGAGCGTCCCGACCCTGCCTCCCCGCCTCGCTTGCGGTGGTGCTGGCGGGGCAGCCCCGCGGCGCGGACCGGCGTGCGCAGGACCGTGCCCGGGCTTCTGCTTTGCCCCCGCAACCCCCCGCGTGCGGCGGGGCTGGTGCAGCGGGGCATCCCCGGGGGGCAGTCGCGAGTTCCCGGTCAGCGGCTCCGGGTGATGAAAGGACGCTGTCAGGAGCCATTAACTGTCCATTTACCTTTCGGAGCGGAGACAGATGTATCCCGCGGGCACAGGGCACGGACACAACTACCAGACACCCCAGACACGCACTGTGTTTATTTTTGTTCCCTGTCATTTTTAAAACCGTAGGATTTTTCTCCACCTTTTCCCAGCCGTTTTCCCTTTACAAAGGCAAAGACGAAAAGAAACACAGTATCTTTGTTCTCCTCATGAACAACATAAAAGTGATGCAGAAAGCTCGCTGGTTTCCAGGAAGTTTGATCTTGAACATGTAATAAATCTGGCACTGCTGGTGTCACACTTACCCCTGGTCACCGCTGGGTTGTGTTGTCTGAACTTTCGGTAACTCGGCAACGTTATGTGGTTATTTTTAGTGATGACATAGCACATACAATGGAAGAATCTTGTCAGGAGCTGGGCAGACTGATGAAGGGAGATGAAATCTCTTTAGTGGCATGAATTCCACTGGGCTTGTGCAATGCATATGTTTCCTGGGAGCAAAGAGAGCAGGTTTTTTAGAACAATTTTGCTTTGGGTTAAGATAAATGTGTCAGGGCTTAAAGAAAATTCCCTGTTCAATGGAAGTGTTCCATGTAATTGTGTCTTTGAATTCAAACTTTTTAGACCAGTCCCAAGTACTCAGAAGTGTCCCCACAGACAGTTGACTTGGCAATGTCTTTCACCCTTTTCTGCTATCAGAACAGTCTCTGCTGATTTATGGTCTTCACTTAAGAGCAACACCTTAGAAAAGCTGTGCTTATTAACTAACTGTTACTCCTGCTTATTTCCTAGAATGGCGAGAATTTCTGCATTCTGGATGAGCAGAGGTTTGCCAAGGAGCTGCTCCCCAAGTACTTCAAACACAACAATATCTCCAGCTTCATACGGCAGCTCAACATGTGTAAGCATCAGTGGTTCCTACACATTCTGTCTGCCAAGTTCATAGCTACTTGGCTTCAGTTTGGATTTCTTTAAACAAGCAAATGGACTTGGCAAGTCTTTCATCCCTGAAAACCTGAGCTCTGCCCTTGAGTTTGCTTTGCAAAAGAAAAGACTGATGGAAGAACTTGGTTTAGTGTGTGGTTTTTGTGTTTTAGCTCCAAGTCCTTTTGAGTAACAGCTGTAAGAATATGTGCTGGTGCCTAAAGGTAGTGTGAGGTTGCCTGAGCTCCAGTGTTGCTCTTGCAGCAAACATATGTGTACCCAGGGGGGTAGAGGCTGTGTGTATACCCATACACCTAGAATCTGAAAAAAAATTGCCTGGATTTTGGGGCTGCCACTGCTCTTGCCTGTTTTGCTGTGTTGGAACTAGATCAGTCCCAGTGATGGGCCGAGCTGGACTATGTTTCTCATTATGTTTTCTCTGCTCAACTTGTGAGCATCATGTAGGCAGCATAGCGTAGCGTATGTACAGCGTGGCCAGGCAGAGGGGTGCAGTGAGGGTGGCTCAGGGGCACAGTGCTGCATGCAGAGCTTCAGCAACCAGCAGGAATAACTGCTGAAGCTTCTGGGACCAGTGGAGGGATCAACAGCACAGGAGGTGCTGCCTTAATTAGAATTTCATTCAGACTGACTGGGAGGAGCTTTCTGTCCTTGCCCAGTAGGTTTGCCTGATCTCTGTAGCTGATGCCTGTATAGGATTTATGTAGACATGAGAGAAAGCACATCTGTTTAGTCTCTGGACAGAGGGTAGGTGCTGCTGTTTGTGTCATGTGCTTGTGTTTATGAGACCCATCACTTGAGTGACTGAGGATAATCCAAAGAAACAATTGTCTCTTCCCTTGTAGCTAGGATAAATGGAAAAAATACAAATATTCCTATGAAGGTGTACAATGTAGTGGCAGCCTCCTTTTACTGCTGGACCTATTCTGGCTTTCTAATAATAGTTGGAGTGCATTAATTGTGTTAGAACCTTGACTGAGGAGAGGTGGATTGGCCTGTCAGCTGAATCATGCATCCACCCTGTGGCCTTTGAGCAGTGATGGAAATAGAACTGGCAATATCTTACTTTGTGCAGACAGTCTAGTATGAAGAAGGTGCTCTGCTGCAAGTGTTTGCATAGGCAGGCAGGGAGCTAACTTCTCTGCCTTGCTTTATTCTGTAGACCATGGTAGTACATGACAGCATTTGTTTTGATGTGTAGTTGTCAGGGGTAAAAGGGAAACTTTAGCATTCCTCTGCATCCACTGGGACATGATTCTATTCAAGATGTCATAGTAAATCTCATTTCTAACTAACTGTTGTGAAGGTTTGTACGTGGCTGGGATGGTTTGGCCATGGCTGTCTTGCCCACGGACACACAGTGGCCTCTGCTGTGCAGCTGCGTGTGCAGCCTGCAGGCAGTGGTACTCTGGACATATTCTCTAGCTGTGAAGATCAGAGAAGTGAAATCGTTGAGCACCAGGAAAGGCTACTTTGGCTGTTTTTCATAGTTTCTGCTCCCAGTAACTGTAGTGCAGTGGGTGTTTTGGTAGCATTGGACTTTTCTTTAACTGTATTTATTCAGAAGCAGCTCTCAACTGAAAGAAATGCCTTTGTTGATTTCTCTCCACAGATGGTTTCAGGAAGGTGATTGCTCTGGAGAATGGTATCATCACAGCAGAGAAAAGTTCAGTCATTGAGTTCCAGCACCCTTTCTTCAAGCAAGGGAAGGCACATTTACTGGAAAACATCAAGCGCAAGGTATAGTCCAGACACATATTTACTTCACTTGGTTACGAAAGTGGCTTATCAGGAGCACGTATGGGTGTTTCAAACACAGCCAGCAAATACCATGGGAACCAAGGAAACTCCCTCACAATGCTTGGCTGGGCCTCCTTGTGCCAGTGCTTAGACAAAAACTGCTCTGCTGTTGGTCGTGAACTGGGGTAGGACCATGTTCTGCATCGTCATCAAACCGCAGCCCTTCTCCACAGAGTTCCTATTCCTGATTGCAGCTTAGCATGGTCTGCAGTTCTGTCAGCATCTTTAACTCAGAGAAGGGCACAAAGTGAAAGAAGCAAAAGAAAATACATTCCCATTTGGCACTCACTGAAAATCACCAAGGTCATCACTAACTGGTTCATTTGGATGAGTTTGCATAAATCATATTGCTCCTCCAAAACTGTGTTGCCACTAAACTACATCCTTATGAGCACTTTCTGCTTTTCTTTTGTACGTTCAGGCCTTGTCTGACCTGTTTCTGCACAGATACTTATCCTCTATTGGCACATTACAGCCCATAATATCCTGAGGAAGAGAGTATTGTGATACATCATGCTGACATTTGAACAGCAGAATCTTTTCTTTAGGCTGTTGTCAGGTGTGGCTGCATTGCCTAGGGTAATAAAAGCCCAGGGTAGGCTGGAGAGCCACAATTCTGTTTGGATTGATTGTTCAGTGAGCTGCCCCTGCTTGGAGCCAGAATCGATGCAGGGGCACTGGCTCAGGCTGTGCTCCCCCCGCTGCTGTGACCAGCGTGTCCCAGCGTGCACGCCTGGCCGGGCAGGTGCACGGTGACGTAAGGTGTGGCACCATGTGTCCCAGGGGTGGTGCACTGGGTGGAGTGTTCTAGATGGAAAGACAAAAAGCTCTGCTCAGTGCCAAGGACATTCATATGAAATGTTGAATAGGCTGATGAAAGATACTCTTTGTTGCACAGGAAATGTTGTGATTTTTTTGCAAAACAGTCATTCATTTTTTTGCTCTTTTACTGCCTGGAATGGGGCCATATTCCAGTATTGGCTGTAAACTGTATTTCAGGCCTCTGTCAGGACTGCAGGTTGGAATGCAGGACTTGCTTTACTGCTGGTATGCAGATACCCTGTGTGTCTCCACAGAATACCAGAATGGTTTGGGTTGGAAGGTACCTTAGAGTTCATCTCATCCCACCCACTGCCATGGGCAGAGACACCTCCCACTAGACCAGGATGCTCCAAGCCCCATCCAACCAGCGATGGGACAGCCAAGTTTCTGTGGGCAACCTGTGCCAGTGCCTCAGCACCTAAGGACTGGACACCCTGATTAGCCAGTTGGGGACTCTGAAGAGCTTGTATTTGAGCTTCTCCTTGTACTTGGGCAGAATTTAGATCAGCCCTTTTTTTTTTGGAGGCTAGCTGGCTGCATTCAAAATTTCCACCCACTTCCTGCAACTTTTGGTTGTCTTCCCGCAGAGAGGTGGTGTGCTGAAGAGAAATCAGACAGCCAAGAATTCCATTTGGGATGCACCCTGTGTACATTAGCATAAATTATTAACTGCAACAAACAGCAAAGCATCTAGACTGCAGACAGGGAGGACAACTGTCAGACCGTTCAATCCATCCTTTGCACCATGGGATCATGTCAAGAAAGTAGTTAGTCATGTCTGAGAAGTGATTGCACAACAGCTGTGGTCAGTTCCAGCACAAAGGGATGGGATGTTGGTTCGTACCACCATAGGTTCGTTTCTGACTATCTGACTATCCCATTCCCCTTTGGATGACAACCTGCACAGAAGTTATCTCAGACCTCAGCAGGCCAATCCCACGTTGGTGCTTTCACCTCCCCCTTGGAATCCAAGAGATGCTTTCACATTCCCCTGGAATTTACCAGAGTAACAAGAAAACTCCCAGCAGGCTGTAGGTTGGGAGGGATACCTGGTACAACTCCATGTGGCTCCATTATAGTCAGTACTTAGCAAAATGATGTTCAAAATTATGCCCACAAAACCTGGATGTGTCATTCAGACAAGTGCATGTGATGCACTGTAGACCTGTCTTTTTCAAAACCCTGAATTGTGTTGCAGCCAGCAGTGCTCCTGCTGCAGAGAGAGTTGCTGAAGGAAATGGAAAATGTTTAATACAGAAGTGCAGGAAGGAGATGGTGAGCTTTTTGCTCTCAGATGGCTTTTCCACCATCGTTTGAAGTAGCAGCATTCACAGATTCTGCTGTGAGTAGAAGAGCAGTTTGGACTCGTCTTTCTGCAGACAAGTCTCCATAACTTTGGAATGTCACTGAGCAGAGAGATAGTAGAGGAAACACCAGCAGGGGAATCTGCAATTCAGCTGGTGTGGGATAAATTTTCTGACTGAGTAGGATGCATCTAACTAGACACCTTAATCTACCGGTAACTTAATGGAAATTTGTTAGTCCTTTGCTGGCAGATTTACCCACATCTAGAAGGAATATGATCACCTTGTTCTTCCACTATCGGCTGTGGCGTTTTTTTGGCTGGTGTTTGCTTTGTGACACTAGAGGGCAAGCTGTCACCAGGCCTGACTGAGAACCCCCAGGGAAAGCCCTTTGCAGTCAGTGGTTTTTATTGTGAATTATGGTCATGAATCTACTGTCTCCAGGTACAAAGTGCTAGTGTCATGTTTTCATTGGCATCTTGTTTTTTTTACACAGTGCAGCCTGTCCTAAGGATTGTCAACTGCAGCAGTTGTGGTGTTTTGTGCCATGTAAGAATTGCAGTCTTACCTGGTCTTTTAATGGGGCTCGGTCCTGCTCTGCAGACTGACTGCGCTCTCCCTGCAGCAAGGAGTATGCACTGTTTGTAGTAAAGCATGTGTACTCATTCTAGGTGTCTGCAGTGAGAACTGAGGATCTCAAGGTCTGCACAGAGGATTTGCACAAAGTCCTGTCTGAAGTGCAGGAGATGAGAGAGCAGCAGAACAACATGGATGTCAGGCTGGCTAACATGAAGAGGTAGACTCGGCTGTTTGGGGGTGCTTATACATTGAATGTTGCTTATATCTGATGGACATTGGCTAAATATGGGTTTCATGTGAACTGGAAACAGGTGAAGCTATATTTTTTCCTAAGAATGCCCATTCCACCTCACACAACATTCTGAATCTTGTTTGTTTTTGTAATTCAGTTACAGACTGGAAATTTAGACTGGGAGTTTGTTGACTGTCTTGAGATTTCACTCTGGTTGCCAGCACCTGTAGTAGTTCTTTAGGTCAATAAAAGCATTTCATTTTTTGAGTACAATCAGGGTTAGATGCAGTGAGGGACAACTGGTGTTTTGTTTTCTTCCTTATTGGAAGTGGACTTTACACATCCTCATCTCTGTTCTCTCAGATCCCCTTCATATAGGCACTGGTAATTCATTCAGGTCATTGGTATACCAGCAGATATCAAACAGAGTTCAGGAGATACCTTTCTCTCTGTGTTCTCTAAAAAAAAAAAAACCGACCAATCCCCTTGAACACTACTTTTAGATCTGTCCCAAGGCTGTCAGTGTTTGGAAACAGGCTGAGTGTAACACAAAGTCCTTATTCAACAGCTTTGAGGCTTTGAAGGAATATCTCAGGTCAAGATTATTGGTGGAGCAGCAGAGGATGAGGGTGTCCTTACTGAGTGTTTGATGCTGCCTGATTGAAAATGGAGTTAAGTTAACCCAGAGTTTATACTAGTGGATCGGATTAACTGAGGGTTAGTTATCCACAGAGGGAATGTTGCCATTGGTTCTGCAAGGTACTCTAAAGGTTTGAAAGCTGTAAAACTAGAGCATATAAAGTAAACTCTGTTCATCCTCTGTCTTCTGATTTATTCTGCATTGCAGAGAAAATAAGGCCCTGTGGAAAGAAGTGGCAGTTCTAAGGCAGAAGCACAGTCAACAACAGAAGCTGCTGTCTAAGGTACCATTGCAGCATCTTCAGTGCTACCATCCTTATTCCTGCCTCTGTGATACTTCATGGCATTCTTTGCTTATGTAGAATGACAAATGACACAGAGCTGAACAGGCTGTATTAATACAGCATAAAGAAAATGTTCTCAGTTCCTGAGTGTCCCAGAAGTAGCACAGTAAAAAACCACAAGCAAAGCACTAAGGAAAAGTCATAGTAGGATGTCAGTGTGTGGAGACAGTGCATGGTAACAGGAGCCCAGACCTTGAGAGATTGCAGGCACGTGGAATGGAGTCTGTGAAAGATCTTGGACCAGGATACACTTAGACCACTTGAGAAGTGAACTTGGAACCCAGAAATTGTAGGAGCTTGCACGCTGGAAAAAATTTTCTCTGGTTTATTCCTCAGCTGTTTCTGGTCTGGAATCCTCCAGTGACTTGTGCTGTTATATTGCATTTCAAAAAAAAAGCCAACTGTGCAAGTGGGATAATTTTTCTATGCAGTTTGTAACTCTTGCTTTGTTCTTTAAGATATAACTGCAAATGGATTTTTAAAATACCTGTTAATTTCTGTCACATAACTGTATAATTTTATAGTAAAATCTGAATTAAGAATTTAATGTTAGGATTGCTATGCTGACCACTTGGTTTTGGTTTTCTTTTGTTTTTCCTTTTTAGATTCTTCAATTTATACTCAGTTTGATGCGAGGAAATTATATTGTTGGGGTCAAAAGAAAAAGGTAATTACTTGATAGGTCCCAGATCAGTCAGATGTAAATTATAGGGATAAATCAGTTTTTGTTGTGTGACAGGTATTTTTATCATTTGTATATTCAAACTTGAAAAAGCTGATGGAAGTTCAGTCAAGCACAAAATAAGTATTTCCTCCTATCACTAAAATGGGTGGGAAGAGAATATTCTATACATTTTCAATTCCAAAGGGCACAGTTATCAGAAGTGGTAAATCTCCAAATGTGCATGCATAACTGACTTCTTCCAAACCACAGTGTGTGTGTGTGTGTAGTGCAGGCTGCCTGCAGTACCCTTCCTGACACACATTCCCAAAAGCCAGGCGTCTTGGAGGGAAAGAATGATAACCGTTACTGCCTGTATCTGGCACTGCTGCAGCTCTTCTTTCTGGAAGTCAGGATGTACTAAAGCTGTGCTTTGTCTCAGGTCTCTCACAGATGCTGCGGGTGCTTCACCCTCCAAGTACAGTCGTCAGTATGTCCGCATCCCTGTGGAGAGTGGCCAAGCTGTAAGTCTCCCCAGGGATAGAGGCAGTGGGTTGGACAGGATGATACACAGTGATATCAGTCTTCCTTATGGCTACAAACACCCTAACCTCATAATCAATGCACTCCCTTTTGTAATGGGCAATGAGCAGCTTTAGAGCATCACTCTGGCTGTAAAATCATGCAAATCAGTGCAACTGGTCACAGGTGAAATGTGAACAGGAAAGAGAAGCTGCAAGGAGAATGGGGCTTCAGTATGAAAAAAGAAAAGTTCAGAGCCTGTGGTTTACTCATTCTGTGCTGTATCTGCAGATGGCTTTTTCTGAACATAGTGCAGATGAAGAGGATGGAAATGGTACAGGTCTGATAATCCGAGATATCACTGACACCCTGGAAAATGCCACCAATGGCCTCCTTGCTGTGGCACACACAAGTGGCAGAGCCAGGTATGTCCAAAGTATATGAAATACTTAGGCCTGGGTTAATTGGGTAGTTACAGTAATGTTGGTGATCCATATGGATTCTGGGAAACAACGTCTCTCTGAATGTCCATTTGTGCATGACAGGCCTGTTGCACGCTGTCCTTCTACAGCAGGTAGCATTGGCTATTGTCAGAGCTCATGTCTCTTCAGGAGTCCTTGGAGGCCTGTCAGTCTGATGGACATTTCAGGTTTAATTTGCTGAGGCTTTTCTGTGTGTTCAAAAAATAAGCACATACTTGACTTTTTGACTGAACAGGGACGTGAGCGCATATATCAGTTTCTGATAATCCAAAATGTATATAGATTGCTAACAAACAAATTAAGATGTATAGTTTTATCTCCAGTTTCAATACTGCTCTCACTAAGCGTATCCTAGGGAAGACATCCTCTGTGTGGCAACAGATTTTAGTGAAAACCCATTTCGTTGTTAATAGCCAGAATGAAATATGGACTGATTTGGAGTATTTTCCTTCCAGAGTCTGTCTTTTAGGAGTTTCCCTCCTGCCTAAATCCCATATACTATATTGCTGCTTTTTGCCTGGGAATAAGAGGTGTTTTGCTCTCATACATGGTCTCTGTGTAAGCTGTAGTAAGAGATTCTTAATCTGCCACTTTGCTGCTTTTTCTAAAGACCAGTTTGTTACTTGAACCCTTGACTGGCCTAATCTTATTAAGATTTGGGATACTAAACCTGAAATGAATAGTAATGCAGTTGATAAATTCTCCTGTGTGTTGTTTCTCTTTGGGTCACGTTTTAGAGAGCCACAGGCAGCTCTGGATCCTGGCTTACCTCTTTGTCAAGTATCACAGCCAAGTGAGTTAAACTGTGCAGAACCTGTCCCATCAGTTCCTATAAACGATGTCAGCAAATCTGGTGAAACAGGCACGGCTGCTGTGGAGCTCCACACTGCACAGCCAAATGCTCCAGAGGACCCCGTGTCAGTAATTGACTCCATCTTGAATGAGAACAACTCTGGAAACCAAAATGATCCTTTGCTGGACAGGTATTAACTTGTTTCTGAAAAGCATTAGGCTGTTGTCACCTTGTGGGATCCTGTTGGAGTTCTGGAGGGTGTATTGTTTGACAGAACGTAGGGAATTAGCTTTTGAGTTATCATTGATGAAGTGAATTCGCTGCACCTTTGTTACCAGGGCTTGAAAAAGCCACATTTTGGTATCACACATTGAAAAAGGGTAAGTGTCCCTGTCACCTTTATGGTAACAGGTGTGCCTGAGTGCTGGTGCGTCCGTCAGTGTGTCCCATCAGCCCTCTGCTGGCACTGCTAGGTGCTGCCAAGCAGCAGGTGAAGAGCACTAATCTCGGGCAGGCATTGTGGGCACTTTATTCCTGGGACCTGGATGTGGATTGTCCTGGTGGTCATCTCACTGTTCCTTTCCTTCTCTGCCCCTCATTTGTGCAAAGCTGTTTCCCGTGTGCCCTGTCAGATCACACAGCCCTGGATCAGGGGTGCAGGCCGCGGGTTCCCACTCCGCGGTGGCTGCGTGAGCAGTTCCCAGCTCCACTCCAGTCCCTGAGCTTTGCCAGTGCCATCACTGTGGCTGCAGGAGAGCTGTATTGAGGACAAAGCTTTAACCCTTGCTCCTACAGCTCTTCTGCTGTGGTCAGTGGCGGGTAGGAGGGCCTGGGGTGGTGTCCCAGCACTCGTATGGTCTGAAGGCCCTGCTGTATCTTCCCTCCTGGGCACAGGATGTGGGGGCAGTGCCTTGGAACTGCCCATTCCTCAGCGCTGGGAATTCAGTACAGGAGCACCTCATGGCATAGCAAGACATGCAGTGTGGCCACTGTGCCTGCTGCTGCCTTTCCAGGTTCTTCACTGTCCCTCATGTCTTGCCCACTGTCCTTGGAAACATGTCCAATTTGGCAACAAGCCAGTGTTTCAAAGTAGGTAGAGTTCCTTCAGGCCTAGATTATTTCCAGCCCTTTGCTTATCATTTATTGTCCCAGGGGAAAGCCATCGGACCTTTGTTTAAACAGGTACTGGTGTACAGGCTGGGGTCTGAGAACATTGACCAGATACTAAAATGAGGGAGGGAGTAGGTATGGAAGGAGGAACTGCTTTTTGACCTGATAGCTGTAGTTGTGCTTGCTGTTCAGGTAGTGTTCCTTGTACCTGTACCTCAGAGTGAAAAGTGGAGTGAAAGGTGATACAGGAATGCAGTTTCATCCATTTGGCTATTCTGGATTGTAGGCAACCTGCCTTGTGGGGCAAGAGGAGGCCCTGCCTGCCACCTGTGCCTTACAGTACTATGTAATTTTGTCTTTTTAGAGAAGAAATTCAGGATTTTCTGAACTGCATCGATGCCAGCCTTGAAGAGCTCCAAGCAATGCTGTCAGGGAAGCAGTACAACTTCGGTGCTGAAGCATTCAGTGATGTGAGTGTCTTCTCGCTATTTCTGATTTCTGAGAAATACTGCTCAGGTTGCATCATGAAATGTCACTAGTTTATTCCATGTTGTAATGGGTAGGAGGGGGCAACATCTTGAAAAGCAAATAGTTAGAAATAGAATGATTCATAGGTATTCACAGTGTACAAAGTAATACTGGGAGCCTTTCCCAGGTCATAAAGGATTTCTGTTCTACAGAACCGAAGGGGGAGAAAAAGAAGGAAAAATACTGCCTCAATTCTCCTTCTCAAACCTCAATCACATATCATCACATCCTGTGTGCTTGATTCAACTGGATGATATGGAGTGAAATTTAGCTGTAT
This sequence comes from Corvus cornix cornix, assembly GCF_000738735.6. Taxonomy (NCBI): domain Eukaryota; kingdom Metazoa; phylum Chordata; class Aves; order Passeriformes; family Corvidae; genus Corvus; species Corvus cornix. Next base: position 1,371,267 of record NC_047058.1, on the reverse strand, counting down.
TCCTGGAATCACTGGGAAACAGGGTAACCTTTTCTCTTCTTGTGACCTCAGTTTACTGCCACAGGTTGAAGCTCCCAGCTGAAGGCCCATGGAGGAGCCACTGTCCCCGTGCTTCAGTGGAAGGAGCAGCACACTGGGTCCTGCAGTTCTTTGAGGAGCCCTCTGCATTTTATTTCATGAACTTTATTAGTTGACATGTGGTCTGGTTTTATTTTCAGACATTTAATCCTGAGCTGCCAGCCCTGGATATGAGCTTGATGGAAACTCCCCCTGGTATGGAAAATGTAAGAGTAAGATTTACTTCTGTGGTGGGGAGGGTGAATGTGATGCTGGGAGTTGAATCTTGCTTGATGTACCTCAAGGGTGGGAATGGGGTTGGTGGCACAGGGTGACACTGGTGGTTCATCGCATCCAGCTGACTTCAGGGTTTCAGTTATCAGTGTTGGCATGTCAGAATTTAAGAGGGATCTCAAGATAATTTCCAGTCCTACATTCCTAGTGCAGTCATACACTTGGAATGCCTGTGTGAAGACTGGAGGAAGAGTACTAAATGAAAATTGTAATGCAATACACTGTAGTTGTTCTGAACGTGGTTGTATGGGATTTCCTCAGAAGATATACAGAAATTCAGCACAAACTTACTTCTCTTGGTCCAGTTCCTAAAATTGATTCATACTATTAAAAAAAACCCTTGCAAGTGTTATTTTTGTTGTAGTCCTGAAAAAATATTTACACTAGGATTTCTCAGTCAGAAGAGCTTAGACTACAACTGGTGTAAAATGCAGCTGCATTTAAGCAGTGCCTGCAAAATTTAATTACATGATGAAATCATGTTTAACTGTTACCCCAACAAGACCGATTGTAGTAAAGCTTCTGGTTTGGAAGGTAAAACAAATATTTGTTAGCCAGAAGCTTGTTTTGTTTAGTAAGTACAGTTTGTACTTCACTGTGCCTCCTTCTGAGAGCTCCTGTGTGCAGGCCTTCATATGCAACAACAGGCTCATTGCTCAGTTGCTCCATCTCTCTTCCCTTCTCCTTTCACATCTAATTCTGTTAACCAGTCAGTAAAGACTTCCATTTTGTTGTTGTTAAACATTCTGTCTTAACTCTCTGTCTGCCTTGTTTCAGATGGCAAACTTGGCAGAGAGCACTGAAGGTCTGGGAGCAAGTGAGAGGGAAACTTCAGGAAGCAAAGGTGGGCAGGAAGGAACGCTGAGCACTGTGGCAGCTCCACACTCTTTGAAAACTGTATATTGAAGTGGAATTGTTGTAGACTGTCATATCTCCTTCTTTGGTCTGGGCTTAAGCTTTTTGTGAAGACTCTGACATTTCACTGATCTTGAAGCTGTGCCTCAGTCTTAACAGGCCCATCCTGTTTTTCAGATAGAAAAAACCCATCCTGGTTTTTCACACAGAAAACATGGGTCCCATCCTGTGTCCTTTTTCACATGGAAACGTGACATGAGTGCCACAGTGGGGAGCAGAACTGCAAATGTCCTTGTGGCAGTATCTCCTACACAGGCTGTGATCCCCCCCAAAGGCAGTGCTGCTCAGGTTACCACTGCAGTGCTGCCATTGCATGCTGTGAGAGTCAGGGGCTTGCAGTGGGCTTCAGGCACTGATGTTTCCAGGTACAGGGGCTTTCGCTTCACTCTGACAGCCATGGGTGTAGGGTTTGTCCCAGCCCAGCCTGGGCTTTCCTGTAGTACACCAAGTTTGAAGCAACCTTTCCAGACTTCCTTGCCTTGAATAAGAGCCTTCAGTTGGTGAAACAGTTTTAACTGTTTGTTTTTCCCTCAGATATGCAGCTGATCCAGTACAGGGCCAACCCTCTGCTTTCCTTATTTGAAGAGCTGCCTTCGGGTGAAGCTGCAGGGAAGGTGGACGATCAGAAAGACTTTCTGCTGCCTTCCCTGGAGGAGAAACCTGCTCTCCAGCCTCCATCAGCCAGTGAAACCGTTGTGCCACTTGCAGCTCCAGCAAGCCAGGCCGAGCCTCTGGACGCTCTGGGAATGGGTGATCCGCCTCTCCTCCCAGAAGATGGGAATGGAGAATATAAACTGTTTCCACTCCTGCTTCTCAGTCCTGTTGCTAACTTCATAGATGAGGCTTCTGAAATAGAAATTTCTTGAACTCATAGAATGTTTGTAACTGGCTTACTGCTGTGGAATAACCACCAAAGGAGTGGAGCAGTAAAAAGTGTGAGCTTGGTCCTCACCTGCTTCCTGGGGACCCTGTTCTGCGCAGACAAAGGGAAGTTCTCTTGCTGCAAGCAGGGAGCACATCTGGGAGAACTGAGCACAAGCTCAACAACAGCAAGAGCTGGTGGAGTGAGGGCACCAGACAGAGGGGAAGAACAACAACCCTGTAAACATAACACAGTGTATTCCATAACTTTTTATCCAATATTCTTATTGCAAGAGGAAATCTGTTTGTATCCTGTTTGTAAAGTTTGGCTGGGTTTTTTTGTTGGGGGGTAGTGTTTGTTTTTATTAGCTGGATAGTAATGTGGTGTGTAATATTTGGAACCTGGGTTTTACTCTTTGGAGAGCCTGCTTCAATAGGTGGCTTGCCTACTGTTTGGAATTAAGTTGTTTTTAAATTTTGTTTTTCATTTGAGATTTCTTTTTTGATAGTTACTGGCTACAGTTGTTTGCATCTGCTTAGATCACTTTCGTACTCCTAGATTTGCTCCTAGGTATAGGGGACATTTTTCCTATGGAAAATGACATTTTAACTGTGGAGTATTATTTTTTAACATGCTAGCACACATCCATTGCCCCGGATTGTAGGAGTTGTGGTAGGAAGTGCTTGCCCCCCTGTGTAGCGCTGATTTCTCATGCACATTGCATGGCAGTTCCGGGGTAACCTGCCCCCAGTTCACAGGTCATGTGTCCTTGGAGATGGTCAGTAGGACTGATTCATGTTTAGCAAAGGCCAGCAGCTGCCCCTAAAATGAGAAGGGGAGCCCTGGGGTGCCTTGCACTGACACAGGGTGTTGCATTAAGGTATCTCTGTGCTGGTAGCAGCTATTGTTCCCTGCCCCTGGATGGACACTGGGCTTCACGCTGCAATTTCTGCCCGTGGAATTTTAAAGCCAAATTAACCAGATGCATCTGAGTCTTTTGACAACGAACTACATATGCTAGTGTCTGCTTCGTCAAAAAGTCTTTTCCCAAAGTTTCTTTTGGCACTGTTTCCCAAGTTTTCTCTGAGTAGCTGTACTGTGGAGCCCAGCCTCTGTGTCAATAGAGCAGCAAGTTCTGTGCTAGTACCAAGCATGCCATAGCTTTGCCAGCCCACACAAACCTGCCACGTGCTGAAGTGACAGCGAAGTGCTGGGGCTGCAGGAGGCCTGGATGCAGGTAGAAACCCCCTTGGATAGTATCACCTGATACTCCTACCAGCACAGTTACTTTAAATTTTTTCCAGTTTTAGGAATTCAGGCTACCTACAAGCTTTGTTCTCTCTAACGTTCCTGAACTAGTAAGTGCTGAGCTCTTTTATACTCAAGAATCCAAGGTAGATATTCTGAAGCCTGCTAGATAATGCATGTTACCTGTGCTGGCCTGACTTTGTTGGATTTGTGCTTCATTGTCAAATCACTTGAGTTACAAAGGAAGGTCCTGCTCCTGAGCGTGTAACACCTTCAGTGTCATTTTATTTCTGTGCCTCTGTACCTGTTCTTACCTCGTGACCCTTCTCATTTCCATCTTTTGAATTGCCTTTTGTCAAGTTTGTCTTATTCAAGCCTTCACAGTCTTTCTTTTGCTGACTTCTTGAGGCCAAGGGCTGAATAGTCTCAAGTTTTCATGAGCTGAAGGGAGAGGGGGAGGGGTGAGCATGTTGCATCTGTCCCAGGTCAGGTTTAGTTTAATTCCTTCCCAAAGGCCACAGTTTTGCTGAGAGACAGTGAAAACCAGACTTTCCTGGTGTGCTGTTTGACAGCACCATGCAGACAACAGAGTTCTTTGGGAGGTTGACCTGCACCTCTGACTCCCTGCGCAGGTTGGACTGTAATTGCTGTTATGGATTAGTGTCATGTTCCTCTGTCAGAGAGTCCTCTCCCCTCAGTGCAGCTCACTGTCAGATACTGGGTCTGAGTGCATCATGGGTTTTTAATACACTTCCTCTCTTAAGAAGTTAAGAAACCAAGGCTTAAAAAAATTGCAAGAAAAAAAAGTTTGTGCATCTGTGTGTCTGGTGTATGTACTGGTCTGGGAAAAGTATTTATGCAACTTTCTTAAGAAAGATTGCAATGGAAAGACTGAATAGCAAGAAAAACCCACATGCTGAAGTAATTAAACTCAAGAATTGCAAAAGCATTACTGTGTTTCTTGTACATTCTTTGTGTGTGTTCCTGTATGTGCCAATGTTTCCCAACCCTGTTTACTGATTTTTTTTTCAGAATTAAGAGTTTTCTTGCTCCTGGGGTGTGGTCTCATGACGCAGCTGCTGCTGGTTCAGGAATAACTAGGAGGATGAGGAAAGCCTAGTGTCTGTTTCCAGAGCCCAAGAGAAGAGCACCTGGGACTGGTTTTTCAAAAGGGATGATGTGAAAGTTCAAAATGCCATGTGTGCTGAAAAATACACCAGATGTTGTGCACCTTTGCATGTTCTCCATAGCCTTCAGTAGGCAAGGCCCTCAGCTCCATCAGTTATGAAGTACTTACTGGAGATAATAGAAGGAAACAGGGAACAGCCCAGACTATCTGTAGCATCAGGCAGACCCCAGATCCAGACATGGCACCCTGTGCAGACCCTACCTGGGGTAACTGACACTGTGGGCATTACAGTTTGTGTGGGATTTTCCTAGAAGTAAGGAAGTGTGCATTATTTCCACTGCCAAGAAAAAGGATCTTTATACAGAACATGCTGCTCTGCTTCAGGATGAGGACAAGGACACAGCAGTGGGATTGGCACGTGGAGCTGTGGACAGACTCCTCTGCTATGACAAGCTGGCTGAATCTGTCTGCAGTGCAGTGCACTTCCAACGCGGCGCAGCTGCTGCCCAGCCTGTGCCCAAGGGCCAGCAGCCAGGCAGTGGTCACCAGCCCCCATGTGCCAGGCTGGGTGGGGGCACTGCTGCAGCCTGATGCGTCACCAGTTTGTCACCCGTGACCGCAGGGGCCTCACTGTAGCAGCAGCTTCCTTCCTTCTCCACGTGGCTGCTGCACTGGCTCCTTGCCTTTGTCGTTCTGTGTCTGGGGAGGAAAGATTGCTCTTCCTTATCGTTCACGTGCTGGGAATTCACAGAACACTCCCAGGCGTGGTGAGTGCAGACTGAGAAAGTGTCAAGTGCCCTTCTCAGATCCACTTTTGCACTGTTCCAACCCAGTCCTCCCCACACCAACCATGGGATCCCTGCCACCAGTTCGTATCTCCTGTGTGCTTGCTAACAGAGCTTTCCAGAATATGAGAAAAACTGATTTTGCTCTGTCTCTCCTGGGCTGTGTGATGGCACCTTATCCATCCATGCTCAGAATGTTTTGCTGTCTCCTAAAACAAGATTGTTGTTTTGAAAAGTTGTATTATGATATTACAGATACCCAAAGCAGAAGTAAGGGGCTGCTGCCGCATTCACCTTAGGTACAGATGCCTGGTCCTGCATTGTATGAAGGACAAGACTTTTCCTGCCACTGTTCCAAATCAAATGGGTAAATGTAAATACGTGAATAAAAATCTACGCATCTTTTTTAGTCACACAGTTTGAGTTTCAGCTTCCTGGTTGGTCCAGATCCTACTAGTGATACATTCCTGTTGTGTTTTCAACCCAGCCAGCAATCAAGTCCCACGCAGCCACTTGTTCACTCTCCCACCAGTGGGATTGTGGAGACAATTGGAAGGGTAAAAGCTGGAAAACTTGTGGGTTGAGATAAAGACAGATCAATAGTGAAAGCAAAAGCTGGCACGTAAGTAAGGGAAAAACAAAGGATTCATTCACTGCTTCCCATGGGCAGACAGGTGTTCAGCCACCTCCAGGAGAGCAGGGCCCCATCACATGTAATGGTGACCTGGAAAGACAAACACCATCACTCCACATCACCCCCCACTTCCTCCTTCTCCCCCCCCCCCCCAGCTTTATATACTGAGCACAATGTCATGTGGTATGGTCAGTTGGGGTCACCTGTCCTGGCTGTGTCTCCTCCCAATCTCCCCTGTACTCCCAGCCCTGTCACCACCGTGGCCATGAGAAAAGCAGAAAAGGCCTTGGCTTTATGTAAACACTGATTAGCAATAACAAAATCATCTCTATATTGTCAACCTTGTGTTCAGCACAAATCCAAAACAAAACCCCATATTAGCCACTGTGAAGACAATTAATTCTACCCCAGCCAAAACCAGCACAGTTTCCTTTTGACTTAGTTCAAGACAATGTAGGCTTCTGCCCTCCTCCAGCAAGCTCTGTTCCCTGAGAAGGAGTTTCAATGACTCAACCTTACCATGGTCTTTTCCTCCCTTGAGCCAAGAAGTACGTGAACACTTCAGCCCCCACAGCAGCTTTTCCTGCTTCTCCCTATCCCAGTGGCTGCAGGCTGGAGTGGCATCTCATGGGAAATGTCTGATGAAGGAATACAGGGCCACAAGGGAGGATTCCACTGTACCACTGCAGACCCAAACCATGTCTCACTATCACTACAGCACAGCTGTGTCCAGACCAGGGACTGGGATTTGGTTGGCTGCATTGAATTAGTCAGATTACTTGTATTTGAGGACAGGATGTTGAATTTGAGTGTAACAACAGCAAAGGCTCATTTCAATTCAGCTGAATGCAAGTAAGCAGAAGAGATTCTTTCATTGGAGCGGAAGAAAAATTGAGAGCTGTAGAAGACAGCAAAAGGCAGTAAAATACCTTGAAAGGGATATTTCAATAGAAAACAGATACTTCTCTTAGACAGGACAAGTGCTCAATTACTGAATTATAGAGATTAACTAAAACATTTAATTAATAATACATCATTTCAGTTAAGAAACCATGATTTTATGGTCTCAAAGATTTTCTACATGGACAAGTTCCTCTTTTTGTCTCGGGGCATCTCCATGTTCACCTGTTTCCAAAGCAGTCGAAAGACGCTGCAAGTATGTATGGCCCCAATCAGGGCTTGTAATTGAAAGCAATTAACCAATTAAACCAAGCAGCTCAATTGCTCTGTGAGAAGGGAAGATCCATCTGTGAGATGCAGTAGGAGTGGTGGTCTAGGTGTTTGCAGCTCTTGGGAAATTTTGGGGTTTAGATTTGTATACCTGAATTCCTCATATCTTAAATGTGGTACAGTGATATAGAATATTTCAGTTGGAAAGGGCCTACAACAGTCATCTGTCCCACACTAGTAATGTAAAAATTTAAGGTGTTTCATGAACTTAAAACGTAGTGATGGGTGTTAGAGAAGCTGGTGAGAAAGTGAATTGTGAGGACCAAGATGGTTCAGCTCCTTATGAGTTCTCTCTCAGACCTGCGTGTGTGTAATTGTGTGTTAAAGCTTATTCATCAGAAAACAACACAAGGAGGAAAAAAGAAATGGTTGCTTAGGAATCAAAAGAAATAAAGGAAAAAATTTAAAAAACAGAAGGGGGGGAAGCATACTCAGCAGAAAATACGAAATAGAGTAGAAGTAATTTTTTAACTTTCCTCTTCACACCAGGGTTTCCGCTCTGCCACACCTCTGACAGTGGTCACTGAGACACTTGTTTTCTGATAAAGAGGAAGGAAAAACCACCAGCTGTTGCCCTGGATGCTCAGAGACACTCAGTGACAGAGTGAGCACAGGCAGGGAAGTCTTCCTGATTTACCACAGCTTGGGGAAAGCGGGTCAGTCTGGCTGGAGCGGGAGCAGCTGTGCCGCTGGCAAGGATGGAAACGCTGCTGCGAGTAGCTGTGCTCGTGAGTTCCCTTCTCCACTGCAGCGGTGAGTCTGGTCTGGGCATGGGCCCCTCCCTGGGGTGGCCCTGCCCTGCGCTGGGGTGTGCTTGGCAGGGGTGGCTCTGTTTTGGGAAGAGAGATATGGCAAAAAGGCCAAGTCTGTGTGCTGCTGCCTTGGGGCTCCAGGTGTTTCAGATCCAGAGGCCACAGAGTGCAACAGTACATGAGGCCATGGAAACGCTGCCCACACACGTGGTGACAGTTATTTCATGGAACACAAAGGGTCTGATTAGTGCTTGTGTTTCCAGGAAAAGGCAGGTTTGAAACCCACCAGAAGAGGTAAAGCAATGTCTGTGGAAGCTAAGAGTCAATCCTCAGAGTGAGAGAAATGTACTGGACAACAGCAATGGTCCTAATTTTTACAGGAAAGTGTGAAGAGTTTTAGGCTTCTTTACCCCATGGTTTAAGCTTCTCATGTTTGGCTTAGGCTGAGAAAATGGTGTGTGTCAGAAAAACAAATAGGCAATGGAGAAGTTTTTGCTGTTCCTCAGAAGCCCCAAGGGTGATGTCTGGAGCAGACACTGGCTGAGACCAGGGAGCTGCCACTTGGACTTTAGACCAACTCTTTCCCTCAGGCCTAAATTATCCAATAACTCTGACCCTGTGCTCTACTCAGTGTTGGTGGTGTCAGGAAAGCACCAGGCAGAGCAGGAGAGCCAGGCTGCACACATGGCAAGAGTCGGTGCCCCTGGCCATCAGCTGCCTCCCATCCATCTGCCTCACGCCACACGGATTTTTGGTTAACCCACCCCTGAGCAGCCCATCCCTCATCATCCCCACTGACTGCCTGTGCTTCTCATCTGGTGGGTTCTCCTTGCCAATGCTCTTGCCATGGCTTTATCACCTGGGAGCTGCCTTCACCCTGGCTGCTTTGTGGCTTAATTTTCATCCTCCTTTATTCCTGCAGCTTTTCTGGACCTGAGTGGCCCCAGTGAGGTCAGAGGTGTCTGGAGGGGGTCTATCACTCTGCCTTGTGCCTATGTGCCTGTGGAGTACCTTGTGCAGCAAACCCTCACCTGGACTGTGGTACATGACAAGGGATCAGGCACCATCATTCGGAGGGATGGCTCTGATGACCACATTCTCCTGTCAGAGTACAGGGACAGAGTCAGCATCCCAAAGGATGCTCCAGGAAATGTGTCTCTCCTCATCCTGAACCTGGAGGTCTCTGACAGGGGAACCTACACTTGCCAGGTCACCTGGAAAGACAGCAACAACAGCCTGATAGCAAAGGAGATCACCACCAAATTGGAGGTTGTTAAAGGTAAATCCAAAAAGGAGGCTGTTCAGGAGGGGAAGGCTTGGCTCAGGAAGGCTTCTGGGAATTGGAGAGAGCAGGGGGGAAGTGACCACATGTTGCCATGCAGAAGCATTTTGCTGATCAGTGTCAGCCTCCAGCAAGAAGCAGCAAATATATCAGAGAGAAATTCTGCCCAGGACATAGCACCCTGCAGCTGGGGGAGGACCTCTGGTTCCTCAATTTCCAGTTTATCCCTGGCTCTATCTGTAGCCAATGGCTCAATGTTTCTCAGGGGCATGCCGCAGTAGGCAAGTCCCAGGGATACTGCATGGCTGTTTTTTGACTAAATTTCACCAGCATGTGCTTGCCCTCCCTCTGCCCAGTGTGGGGGGTTTATAGAGGCACAGAGACATCATCAGCCCAGACAGCAGGACACCAGTGCCACGGGCAGCACAGCTGAGCTCATGCTGTGCAGGGAGGTGATGTGAGAGCCAAGCTGCTTCCTCCTGGGAAGGCACCGACAGCAAGAGTGAGAACTGCTGTGGCAGGGAACCATCCCCACCACAGCCAGGGCTCTGTGACCTGGGCCCCTCTGCTTTGTCTTCCAGTGGCAGCCACCAAGCCCATCATCAGAGCCGGACAGCTGGGGCTGACGGTCCCGGCCGGAGCCAGCACCAGCCTGACCTGCGAGGCCAGCGGGTCCCCTCCCATCAGCTACCGCTGGTTCCGCAGCGTCCCGGCGGGGAAAGCCGTGCTCCTGAGCAGCGGGGCTGAGCTGGCGTGGCACAGCCTGCGGCCCTCTGACAGCGGGACGTACTTCTGCGAGGCAGAGAACAGGGCTGGGGCCGGAGCCGTGCAGCGCAGCGATGCTGTGCAGCTGACGGTGACAGGTGAGTGCCCACAACCGCAGCTCGGAAGAGAACATCCTTCTGCAGTGCAAAGGAACAGCATCCTACTTCTCTGCCCTCAGAGAAAGAAGGAAGTGCCAAACGCCTTCAGCACTCTGACACACTCCTCCCCGCTGGCTCCAGTCGGTGTCCTCCTTTATTTCCTGTATTCAGTTTCCTCCTCTTTGAGGAACTGCTCTTTTCTGAGGCAAAAGAGAGTTGCTACTTCAAACATTTATTTATTTATTCCTCTGCGGGTTTTTTGAAGTTCTCCCTGGCTCTGTAATGCTGCCCACTGCAGTTCAGCAAGTTTAGACAAGGAGTCGTGGCTTTATTTTGAGAACAAGGAACAAGTGAGTGGTAATGCAGTGGGGGAACAAACCAAACTGGCCTTTGCTCCCCGTGACCAGCTGCGTGTCTCAGGGAGACGCACTGCACTTCACACGCACCAGGCTCTGACACCTCCAGGCTCTGCAGGATGATGTGTGACAGGTTGGACTCAATGGCCTCAGAGCCCTTTTTCAATCTAAATGGTTCCATGATGGGTGTCTGGTGGAAAACTTGCAGCTCTCCTTGGCTGGTTACTTGATCAGCAAAGCTGTGAAGTCCCTGATGGCAGAGCCAAGCACAGGTACCACACAGTGGCCTGTGAAAGAGGCAGAGCCTGCTGAGCTCCCAGGGCACGAAGCTTTGGCTGAAGCCCTGTGGTGTTTTTCGCAGCACTCACACGCTGCAGGGAACAGCCCGGGAACAGGGGTCAGTGCTGCAGACGCTGGCTAACGCTGCTGGCACAGCATCCCCCTCCTGTCAGCCGGGTGGGGGCTGCTTCCTCCTGTGCCTATCCCACCTGTGGAGAATTCTGTATCACACCAGCATCACCAACATGGTCAAACCCCTGTGTGAGCCTCTTCCTCCCCCTTACCTTGCAGATCTGCCCACAACAACAGTGGCCTTGCAGAGGAATGTGGCAACCACGGGGGGACACCACTCAACCACAGGTCGGGGTGAGAGCAGTGACAGCTACGGCGAGGATGGGGTGTTGGGGCACTGTGGCACCAGCGCTTGGCAGTGGTTTTATTGCTGGGGAACAGAGTCTTGACAGTATTGATTTTCAGTCCATATGCCTCAGTTTTTAACCCAGATGTTTCTGAAAGCAGAGCTTCCTTCCCCCAGTTTCCATTCCACCGATGGCTTTTTGCTTGCTAATAGGTTGTGCCTCTGTAGGAGAGACTGTATGTGTCTTAGGACTGCTGATAATGCCATTTCCTAAGTTTCAGAGCATATGGGATGGAATGTTCTGGGGTTGGCTCTTTTCTAAAGAGCTTTTTTGCTTGTTATCTGATCCTGAATGGAAGCTGCTGAGGGGAGGTAGATCTGGTGTCTCCAGTGGCAGACAGGAGGGATGCAAAAGCTGCTTCAGACCTGACTGAAAACATGAGCCTGACCAGGGACAGCAGTTTTGAGGGAGGGCTTGTGATTTCCCATTTATTTTTGTGGGATGTGGGAATTTAGGCCTGGACTAGAGCAGGTCTGCTTGTGGTAACCTTCTGTGTTTGGATTATGTTTCATTTGGATCGATGGTGCCCCAGCAATCACGTGGGGATTGTAGAAGCTGGTGTCAGTCACCAAAAGCTGAGGAAAGATGTTGACAGGTGTTGATTGTTCTTGCAGGAAAAACACAAACAGAGCTGGTGTCCCAAGGTACCCCAGGAATCTTCTGGACTCCATGGGGCTCCACCACTACTGCAGGTGTGTGTGTACGGACATACAAATACACATCAGTATCTGGTGTGTGTATATGTAGTTTGTGTATACTTGTATAGTGTGTATATATACTGTATGTAGTATCCATCCAGTGAATGTATGGTACTACATGTATTCTCTCTATAGTATAGGGTATAGACAGTGTTCATTTCTGCAGTTTGCCTATTTTCATTGCCTTGTAAAGGGGCTGGAGGCATTCTCTTCTGATCCTACAGCTCTAATCCCAGATCTCCGGGTGCTAAAGTGAGGGCTGGAAATGCACTGTCAGCCTTTCACTCAGGTTTGTTTTGCAGATCTGTCCATAACAGCAACAACTTCCGAGAGTGGTGTGGGATATCCAGGGAAGAATGATACAATTCATGGTAAGTAAGAACAAAACCAAGCTGAGAAGAAGATTAAGGACCCAAGCCAGATGCTCTGTAGTCAAGAACTTTAGCTTCAAAATTAGTATTCTGCCTTTTTAGCTGCAAATAGCATTAATGGCTGTTCTCAAAGGACCCAGATGATTCATGGTAACTCTTTAAAAAGCTCTGGATGTTTTTATGGAAGAGTGAAAAAAAAAAAAAAAAAAGTTGATATGTGGGGCACACAGAGTTGCTGCTGTGTTCCTGAGCAGCTGGTCCATTTTTTATCTCAGACTGTCAAAGCTGGAACAGCAGCAAAACCTCAGTGTGTGCCTCGAGCAGATCTACACATCCTCCAGCTTTACAGCATTGTGACAGGTTTAGGCGCTTTCCAAAGAGAACTGAGCAGCACCCTTGAATGGAAAGCTTTATTTCATGATATGCAGTGCAGTTATCCTGCCCAGCTCACATCCCTGTTACCTCAGCATTATGAGATAGACGCTGTCTGTACGGCTGTGGCCTCTTGGTGAGGTGTACACAGAGTTCTGGGTCACACAACACAGAGCTGCCGGACCAAGGGTCTCTGGGGACACGGCTCTGCAGGGACACAGCCCTGGGTGCTCAGGCAGGGCTGGCTGTTGCTATCCTCAGGGACATGGTAAATGTCATGTAACTGCTGCTGCTGTCACCCAGGAGGGCTCCTCTGTCTTAAAGTCCTCTATTGTATTGCTTTAGATTTCCAGAGGACTGGCTTGTCCCTGTACCTGGTCATCCTGATTGCTGTGGTGTGTGGTGCTGTGGTTTTCCTTGTCATCTCTCTTATTATTTGTGTTACAAAGCCCAAAGAAGGTGAGTAGAATGTTCTGGAAAACCTGAATGTTTTATGCATGCCCAGCATGGTTTTACCTTTGATGGGTTTTGGGGCCCGGAGCACTGCTTGCAGCCACTAGCTGCAGCTCTGGCACCTGCATCATACAGGCAGTAGATGAGATGCACGAGTTGACACGGATGGTGGGAGATCCAAAGAGGCAGAGAAGTCCTCGCAGTCAGGAGGGTCTTCCGGGCACCAGACATGGGGTTGGGGCAGCAGTGGCCCTGGTGCTCCTGAGCTGCACCCTCCCATCCCTGTACTGGCTCTGAGGCAGCTCAGTCCTTGCCCTGCAGCCCATCCCAAGGTGTGTGGCTTGCTCTGCCACAGAGCCTTGGGATGGTTGTTTCTCACTGTTCCTCACAGACATCCCAGGGCTCAGGGTCACCTGCTTGGCCAGGTTCATAGCACCAAACCTTTAAAGTCTCTGGCAGAAGGTTCATCCCGTCCTGCTGCTGGGGAATGCCTTTGGCACCAGTTGCTGCTCAATAGTTCCCATAGTTGGCACCCAGAGGGAAGTGCCAAGAACCTGTGAAGAACTGTCAATTCTCCCTATTTCATATAAATTTGTTTCCTCTCTGGTGTTTAGTCACAGGATGTATTCACTGAATGCCTCTGTTTCTCCTGCACTGCCACCAGAAATCCCCCTGACCAAATGTTCCTAGGAGCCCCCTCCTCACCAGCTGTGCTTGGCTGTGGGCACACAGGTGTACTTTGGGGTTTGAGATCCCACAGACTTAATTTTCTCCTCTGTTTCTCTAATGACCTTCCTATGACTCCATGCTACCAATTAATAATAATAATAATTTTCAGATATTTCTTTTGCCATTTTTCTTATTTTTATCTTTTCCTTTTTAAAGGAATCCAGAATAACCACTTTCAAAACTGTTCTTTATTGAACTTCTAATGAATAGGGAAACTGGGGAAACTGTGAGCTTCTAGTTTCTAACCTCAACTTTATCTTTGACATTGGGCTGGTTTTTTTGATCCAGTTGTGTGACAGCCAGGTTGCTTTCATTTTCTTGGACTGAATCCTGGGAAACTGAGTCATCACCCGCCTGACATGATATCCAAGGTTGTTATTTTTGCTCTGTCTTCAGAGGTCATTCTCTTATACCAAGAACATAAGCAAAGAAATTCTTTTCTTAAGAAGGTAAATGCAAATTATTGACACAAATTCTGATTTTTCTTTTCCAGCTCAAGTCTATGACGTAAAATCGTGAGTATAACCCTTTATCTGGCGCATTGATGAGTCCTGGGGGGCTGTATCAAAGCAAAAATAAAAAGCACTGCTATTAGCTGTCATGATGAAAAACCCCTTAAGCAGTTTGGTTGAAGAGGTTCACAGTTAGCTCAAGAGCTTGTGGGCTTTCCACAGCAACACAGAATGTGGGAAGAAAGCATATGTATTTTTTTCATAGCAATATCAGAACTGCAAAAGTGAGCAAGAGCTGCTTATTAATTTCTAAGCCCGGGGAAGGGCTACTGAAGACAATTGCCAAGGCTAAATTCTCTGTGTTTTTCCAAGGCTAAATTCCCAGTGTTTCTTCAAATGCAAAGAAAAGGAACTCCCCTTCTAGAGACCACTGGTTATATTCTGATTTATCCTCAAAACATCCCTGGCTGAATTTGCTTCTTCTAACCATAGCTGTGGCAGGAAGTTATAGCTGTTTCTAAACTTGGGTTTCACATCCTGATCTACTTGTAGCCTGTGGAAGTTTTACTGAAAAGCCTGATAATCCAGTCAAAACATACAACTAGAACCACTTCTGTAGGTATAAATTAGAGTGCTGCTGAGTTGAGTATTACAGTAGGATGTGCCAGCATCCCAGTGCTAGGCTTCCCCAGCAGTGTGCAAGGCAGCAGTTTTAAGTTACAGTTGAACCCTGAGCAACAGGACAAATGCTGTGATGACATTTCTCCTCAGAGGATCTATCTTCATTAAAAAATATTAGATACCATAAGCTAGACAGTGGATGTGGGCTGCTTTTAGTTCTCAATTTACCCTTCCTCCGATATTTTAAATAAATATTTATTTATTCATCTTCAATAATTATCTGATCGCACCAGTGCAAGAAATGGCGGTAATCCTTTCATTACTTGCACATACTTTGCTGCCTTTCCCTGGAAACCTTCTCTGGGTTGGAAGCAATGCTTCTACAATGCCCAAGGTTTTTCAGCCACTGGAAAGCAAAGGACAAAATTCTCTCCTTCAGAATATTGCTATAGTCCAATGGCTCAGGTTTACACAGGTTTGAGTCAGACCACTATATTAGCCAAAACCTGATGGTTGGGAGATGCTTTGTTTACTCTGATTGATACTCTTCTTGCATTTTGATTTCAGCCGTAACTTGAGAGCAGCAACTTCTTCAAGCCGTGATAGCACAGGTTACTATGAGGAACCCATCTCTTCCACTGAAAACAACTATGTGATGGAGCCCAGGGAAAACAAAATCTCTGAAGAAGTAAATAAGAATGTATCTGACTGTGCTGGAAACCCCCAGGAATCTGAGTATGAAGTAGGGGACACTTCCTGAGAACTAACAGCGCTCTGCAGATACCAGTCCTCAGGAGTACCTTCACCCAGACAAAATACTTATCTTTCTTCTCACTTTTGCCCCTGACAGATAGGTTGGACAAGCAGTGGTTGCTCTCCCTTCACAATCCCTGCAGCAAAAATGCAGATCTCATCAGGAACTTCAGTTACAGACTCCTGTATAGAACTTCTTGTTTTGTTTTCCTTGAGTCCCTCTCACCACCTCTCTCCAAGAAAGCCCTTTGAAAGCTGTGGCATGCAGGTCGCAGACTAGGAGCACTGTACTAAACTTAATGCTTTAGATGGCCAAAAGGATCAGCGTTTCCAGCCTTCATGGGGTGGGAGGAGAGCCAGCACCAAGGGCTGCTCAGCATCCCCATCCCTGTGGGTGAGCAGGGGAGGATGTGGCTGGCTTGGGAATTGATGGTTCTTCTCCTGCCCACCTGATGCTGCACAGGTTTTAATGAATGAGGGGTCTTTTAGAAACACTGGAAGGCAGATTAAAGCCAAGAGAAACTCAGGAGCCTGCCATGCTAGGAGAAGCAGTGCAAGAAGCAGGAATGTCCCATACAGTCCTTGTGCTGCCCTTGATCCCCTCCCCCAGCACTGCAGCAAGGTCTAGGCACACTGGCCATAGCTGTGGGTGGTTCTGATACTGCAACCAGGCTCATTCTTTCTGAACTCCCATTCTCTGTTCTCTCTTTAAATGCATGATGGATATTTGAAAGAAATTACAGACTTTTCCATAAATCTGGGGTAGGATTGCTTACACATGCCTCACATATTTTGGTGTGTGTATTTCTGCACCACTGGCTCATTTTGGAATGCCAGCAAGCCACTCACAGCTCCTCAGTAGATACTCAGGAAGTACTTTCCTCCCAGCTTAAAAGGCCTGAAGGGCAAGTTATGAATAATCTCTACTGCCCTGAGTAAAGCTATCATGCAGATTTATGGAAGAACCTTTTTATAATGAACAGGGCAATCCTGTGTCCCATTAAAAGCCATGCAGACAGATGTAAAACAGAGGAAGTCACCTGAGGGATGAGTGGGATGCTGGTGGCACAGGATTAATGGACTCCCAGCTGTGCTGCTCACACCCAGGACAGCTCTGCATCTGCAGATCTCTCCAAGCATCAGTTCAAAACTCACCAGAATTCAAAGGGAGTGTGAGGTGCTAATGGAAAGGTATTCCAGTCAAATAACAGGATTGTGGTACTGTAAAACCCATGGACTGTCACTACCTTATGTAGGCATGTTGGCCTCATCTTGGGTTTAGCAGAGCAAGAAAAGTTACTGAGAAAGATTATAAAGAATAATTATTGGTACAAAACTACATCTGTGCAAACAGTCTCTTGGAAAAAGGAGAAGAAGAAGCAAATGAGCAAAGTGTGCTCATGGGGGTCAGGGCTGAGAAGGTGAAGGGGCTATTTGTTTACAGCTTCTCTGAAAAGGATGCAGAAATTAGTGATAATTGTCTGGTAGCACTTTCAAAGGACAAGGAAAAGTACTTTTTTGTATGCAACACAGAAATAAATGTGGAACACAGCTGCTCACCTGCGACTGAGAGCCAGAGGTCTAATGGGAAATTAGAGGAAAGAATGATTTAAAAGTTCATCAAAATGCACAAACCACCAGGCACACTTTCCAGGCACTTATCAGTGACCTTATACTTTCTCCCTGCATGTTTCTGTGCTAAAAGTTTTACTTTTCTTTGTTAAGAATGTACTTAAAAATCAAGGGCAGGGACATCTTGATTTTTGAATGAAAAGGGAATACATGGCAGCTGCTGGTGCTGTCATGGAGAGAACTACCAACATGTACATGTAACTTATTGCAGATGTGGAGAAAATAGGTGTGAGTGTGTGTTTCTGCATGTGAGTGTGAGCTCAGAGGAGGTGGGAAGGGAATGTGGCAGATGCTGGAGCACAACTCACCCATCTGAGCTTAGCCTGACTGCTGTGCCCACTGAAGGGGCAATAGGGCTCTGGCCACCTGAAATGACCTACAGTGCACTTCATCTGAGGTGTCATGGTGTGGCCTGAGCTCCAGCCTGAGGAGAAGGGAGCACTGAGGGAAGGCAGAGGTGCAGAGACAAAGGGCTTCCGACTGAGGGACAGTCACATTGTGGTCTGAGCTCTCACAGCTGAAGCCCCATGGATAATGGCTGCCAGGAATCCCACAGCTTGCCCCAAAATCACTCAATTCCAGCTGCACTGCAAAGCCACAGGCGATACAGCCCCACCAATGTGGATAAACGGTAGTGTTATCCTGGCTGGACAGCTAGCACCAGGAGCTGATGCTATTAAATACAGCTGTTGTAAGGCAAGCTCATGAAACTGAAAATAAATCCATGAGTTATGGTCTCCATGTGTTTTGTGTCTGCATGCACTGTGGGACAGCTGGACAGGGTCCAGATTCTGACTTGGTATGGGGTGTACCTGGGCAGAAGGGTAGCTGTTGTGCACCCGGTGCACTGGCAGGCTAGAGGATGAGCTGAAGTCACAGCAGATCATCCCAGACCAGCAGTTTTGTTTACCAAACCCAGAGCTCAGCCAGCCTCTGCAGAGCACTGGGAGGAGGAACTGAGTGGCCTGAAAAAAGACAGTATCAGATAGTGGTGAGTCTACACGAGCACCAGCAGCGGGTGCGTGTGGTAACCACAGGTAAGGGGACATCTCTATTGTTCTGATGGCTGGGTGTGTGCAGCCCACCCACAGCACCAGGAAAGAAAAGAGTACTCAGATGACATTGTATATATGGGTCACTCCCTTGGTGTCAGGAGGTGTTTACAAGGATTTGGCCAAGCTAATAGCAACCCAGCACTAATGTCATTGACCTGAGAGTTCCTGGGAAGGGAAATGAATTTTTTCAGAGAGAGCACTTGTACATCTTGTTTCTGTCACACAAGCTTTAAGGGAAAATGCTAATTTACATTAATTTCTGTTTCTTTAAGTGGAACAAGGTCATGTTTTGATGACTGACTGTATGATTATCTGATGTGGCAGAACTGTGGTGTGAATGGCTGGGGGAGATCACACAATCAGCTTCTGTGCGACATCCAAAAAGTACCCAGTAAAATACAGTCTGTTGAGTCAGATCTGTGAGTTAGTTACAGCTGGACCAAACAAGAAAGTCTCAAGTAAAAATTGCTTCTTTTTTGAGGGCATAGAGTTCAAAAAGAGCACTTTGAGACCTTTCTTCTTCACTTATCTACTTTTTGGTGATTTGCTCAAAGTTGGGTTCTGAATTTCATCTCCTTGAACACTAAGGTTCTTATTTTATCACCAGAAAAATGGTGGCAAACTGGCACTGGCAGATTTTGTCAGAGCATGAAAGTACAATGCAGGCTCAGCAGAGCTGGTCGCTATGAACAGGGTCTGAGGGACCATCTGTGGTCAGGCTCAGGGACATGAAGACTTTACTGTGTCACCTCCAGTTAGCCCATGATGACTAGCAGAAACTGCAGAACAAAGAGTGCCTGAGCTGTGGTACTTGAAGAAATTACACTTGAGAGTGTCCTGTCCTGTGTGTGGGAGGAAGGTGGGTACCGGGGGGACAGGCTGCAGGGTGCCTAACCTGCAGCACTGCGTGGGAGAGAGCAGCAAGTCCAACCCAGAGCAGAGACACTGGAATAAAATGCTGCACTTTAATAAACCAGGTGGCTAGCCATCATGGCTGAGACACTGAAGGCTTTTTCTTCTTGTGTTCAGATTCAAAACTGTGAGGAGTCCCTTCAGTAAGGAAGAAATGGGCTGACTGTGTGACTCAGGCAGCTATGTCTGTGTCCAGGGAGAGAAAGATGTCATGTACATCACATTTTGGGAACTACAGTTATTCATGTCTGCTTTAGTTAAATAGTCTTTTTTTTTAATCCTGTATAATTAGAGCCTCAGGAAGTCTTGCATGTCCGGTTCAAAAAATAATCCTATCAGCAGTTTTAGCTTGGGTTTTCAACTTCTTCCAGGGCATGTTCCCCAAAACCCAGCTTCTCTTAAACTGTTTTGCGTAGGAGACTGTTTGTTTGGAACAAGGTTCTACTGCCAGTCACGTACCAGAGTATGGAAAAGGTTGGGTTTTAATCATCTCTATGAAAATAGACACATTTCCCTCTTTGAATAACATACCTAGCAAATTTAGCAAGTGCTTTTTTGTTTGTTTGCTTGCTTTTAGACATGACTCAAACATTGCTAAAAGCTTCTCAGGGGCAGCATGGGCAGAGGGACACAGGCCTTGTGAACTGGCACCCCACTGGTAGCTGCAGCAAAGACGTCAAGAAAAGAAGTCAGCAAAAACCAAGTTTTAATGTCTTACATAGACGTGCTTTGCAAGAACGGGTGCTGCTGCCCCCATCATCTTCCTCAGCAGGATGGCAGCTGGTGGTAGCTCTCAGCCTGGAGCCCTGGAAGAATTTGTTGCACCAGGTCTTGCAACATGACATTTAGCTTTTTGCTCCAGGCAAGTTCCACCACAGCAATCATCAGGGCTCAGCTGCAATCACAGTCAGCAAGGGCCCCACGGGTGGGCATGCCTCTGCCTGGGACTGAAATGAGATCCACACAGTTCTTCATTACTGACTTTGGGAAAATGAAGATAATCTCCAGCTCTCATTACCCTAGCAGAGAGGGAATAAGCTGTCACTGACATGGAGCAGCAGTTCCAGAGATGCATTCAGCTGCAAGGTGAATGGGTCAGCCCAAGCAGATGTTGTGATGGGATGAGACTGTGGCAAAATCATCCCATTTACCTTTCTCTCCCAGTTCCAGTAGAAAACAGCTCCCTGTCCCTCAAACACATCTGTCTCCTGCTCAAAGATACCATTTTCCTGTTGCAGCTGTTGGAACCATGCTAAGGCATGGCTATTGAGTAAGTCCAAAAAAGCTGCTCTACTGACTCATTAAACGCCTACAACAGAATTCACTAGGTCAGTAGATTTGCTTTTATACGTTTCTTACCTTTCCATAAGTCCTTCTCCTTTGGGTAATAATTAGTAAGCACCTAATAATTAGCATCACACCTAGATAACTCTTAGAAGTACTTTTAAAGGTACCCTACAGAGCACACTCAGAATGTCCCTTGGCTGCCAGTCACAAGTCACTTCGTTGGCAAACACAGTGTGTGCTTTCAGAGCATGAAACATGATGACTTTTGCCCATGAACTGGACTATTGCAGCAGAAATGTGTGCTGAGAGAGTCTGTAATGCTCAGCATGACCTGGCAATGGGCACTTGCAGCTCAGAAAGGCAACTGGATCCTGGGCTGCATCAAGAGAAGTGGATGGGACAGGGAACGGGACTGGAAAAATCCATACAGCCTTTCTCCTTCCTTCACCCTTCACCTAACTCAGCAGTGAAATGGACTCGTGATGTTTCAGAAAGAGGATCCTAGATGACAAAGGACAGAATAAAGGGAAGTATTCTTCACTTGCAGTCTGGTCCCAGGAGGGTGGGGGTCTCTTGGGGAAAGGAAGACAGACCTGCAGTTCTGGGAGAATGGGAGAAGTTGGGCGGATAGTGGTGTTTGGGATGACTTTCATCAGCTGCAACGGTGAGTAAATGCTTCAATGTATAAGAACAAAAATCAGAGTACTAAGAGGCTAGGGGAAATCTTTTGAATTATAGCATCTTTTTTTTTTTTAATTGACAATTGCAGAAAGTCTTTAGCTTATTGCATTAATCACAGAGCCTGAGAGTTCATGAAAGTCTCCTTTGGCATCAGATACAACAAGGTGCTTTCAAGAGTGCAGCAAATGGGGCAGTATCAGGCAAGTCAGCTTCCCTGCCCCAAGGCAAGAACAGAATATAGTTTTTTGAGACCCTTGGCAAGGACCAACTCTGGTGTGCCAGCTCTCAAAACAGTCTTGGTGAAGCTGGAATATGCATTCTACTAGAATTTAATAATGCATCCTCATTGTTCTGTTAGCATGGCCCTGGGAAGAAGAGGAGCTGTAATTGTGAGACCAGGTGCTGGCACATTTGATTCCCCTTGGTCTCTCCTACCTAGTGACTCTCTCGTTGCATCAGGAAAGCTGAGACTGGAACCTTGGCTTCAGTTCCTATGCCCCTTACTGAATATACCCTTTCTCAGGGCATGTATGTCAACGGCAGCAGCAGAGGAAAGTTTTGGGAAACAGGAGGAAAGTGCTCTTACAAGTTGTATACAGAAGCACAGCTCCTGACATTTAGAAAAATTGGTTGAAATATATTCCCCGTTTCATCATAAAAAAACAGCTTTGCACATTTCTGGGACCTGCCTCTCAAGCAACTTCTTGTGAGTTAAAGCTGCTGAATATAACCAGTGTTTTTCTGGGGAGGGGAAAGGGGACAAGAATAAGGGGTATGGGGAGAAGTGAGCCAAGCCAAATTAAATTCAGGTGATTTGCTACTTACAAGAGGCACTTCCCAGAGGAGCTGTGGGATCCATGGGCAGACAGCTGGAGAAACTGGGAGAATGTGTGGAGAAAATCTGCCCACTCTTCTCCTGTGCCTACCTGAATGCTTGGCAGAGTACTGATCTGGGTCAGGTCTGAAGTTTTCCAAGGCTAAAGCAAAAGGATTGGCTTTGGTCCACCATTCCTATTCCAGGTCCAGTACCGTAGGGAATGTCCCTAAATGCTCCTGCCCACAAGGAGCCTCTCTGTACTGAGAAAGAATTAAGAACTGGCAAGTGCCTAGAGAAAGACACAATAAAAATAGACATGAGGTCAAGGCAGCTGTTCACTTCCCCATGCTTGATGATGTGGGCTGCCTTAGTGGCTGTGGCCTACACAGCACATCTGAGACCTGGCCGCATGCTGGCATCTACTGCCTGATGAGTCCCATCTATCTAGAGGACGTTTCCCTCTTCTAGCGCATTCTGATTTCTTCCCTTCCACTGCTGTTCCCTGCAGCCCTCCTGGATCTGTCTGGTGTCCACCAGGTCACGGGCACATGGATGGGATCCATCACTGTACCGTGTACCTATGTGCCTTCAGAAGGTTTCACACAGCAAACGCTTAGCTGGAGTGTGGAGCGGGATTCTAGCACCTCTACCATCTTCCGGAGGGATGATTCTGGTGACCACATCTTGCTGTCTAAATTCCGAGGCCGAGTCAGCATCCCAAAGCAGAGCCCAGGGAATGCCTCACTCCTCATTGAGAACCTTGAAATGCCTGACAGTGGACACTACACCTGTCAAGTCATCTGGAGGTCTACAGATAACAGCTTGATAACAAGAGAGGTGACCACTACAGTTAAAGTTGTCAAAGGTAAATCCAGCAACAAAGCCCTGCTCTTGAGCAGCCAGCTTAAACCAAACGAAGGTAGAGGCACCAGCGTTTGTGGGAATAGTCTTTCACACCATGCTGTTTGGCTCATCTAGATTGGGGGTAAAGGCATCTGCCTCCCTTGCTGTGTTGGTTAACCTTGGAGGTTACACACATGGAGGTGTACAAATGAATTGGGGAAGGGGACCACTTAGTGTACAGCCCAAGCTGAATCTATTGATGGGCGAGTTGAACCCATGATGTTTGAGATAACGTCCAGGTCTGGGTCTGTGCAAGCAGCCAATGCCTCTGTGGCTCTTGTAGCAAGTGGGTGTTGTGTGAGACAAGTCTGCCTTCTCCCCTTCCCGAGCATCCTCAGTGTGTGCTAGAAATAACAGCATTTCTGCCAGGGGGCCACCCACCCCAGAGAGCAGGACTTTGTGATAGGGTGGCAGCACAGTGGTGTAACCTGGATTAACACACAGGTGACTTGAACTCATGCTGTGCAGGGAGGTGATGTGAGAGCCAAGCTGCTTCCTCCTGGGAAGGCACCGACAGCAAGAGTGAGAACTGCTGTGGCAGGGAACCATCCCCACCACAGCCAGGGCTCTGTGACCTGGGCCCCTCTGCTTTGTCTTCCAGTGGCAGCCACAAGCCCATCATCAGAGCCGGACAGCTGGGGCTGACGGTCCCGGCCGGAGCCAGCACCAGCCTGACCTGCGAGGCCAGCGGGTCCCCTCCCATCAGCTACCGCTGGTTCCGCAGCGTCCCGGCGGGGAAAGCCGTGCTCCTGAGCAGCGGGGCTGAGCTGGCGTGGCACAGCCTGCGGCCCTCTGACAGCGGGACGTACTTCTGCGAGGCAGAGAACAGGGCTGGGGCCGGAGCCGTGCAGCGCAGCGATGCTGTGCAGCTGACGGTGACAGGTGAGTGCCCACAACGCAGCTCGAAGAGAACATCCTTCTGCAGTGCAAAGGAACAGCATCCTACTTCTCTGCCCTCAGAGAAAGAAGGAAGTGCCAAACGCCTTCAGCACTCTGACACACTCCTCCCCGCTGGCTCCAGTCGGTGTCCTCCTTTTATTTCCTGTATTCAGTTTCCTCCTCTTTGAGGAACTGCTCTTTTCTGAGGCAAAAGAGAGTTGCTACTTCAAACATTTATTTATTTATTCCTCTGCGGGTTTTTTGAAGTTCTCCCTGGCTCTGTAATGCTGCCCACTGCAGTTCAGCAAGTTTAGACAAGGAAGTCGTGGCTTTATTTTGAGAACAAGGAACAAGTGAGTGGTAATGCAAGTGGGGGAACAAACCAAACTGGCCTTTGCTCCCCGTGACCAGCTGCGTGTCTCAGGGAGACGCACTGCACTTCACACGCACCAGGCTCTGACACCTCCAGGCTCTGCAGGATGATGTGTGACAGGTTGGACTCAATGGCCTCAGAGCCCTTTTTCAATCTAAATGGTTCCATGATGGGTTGTCTGGTGGAAAACTTGCAGCTCTCCTTGGCTGGTTACTTGATCAGCAAAGCTGTGAAGTCCCTGATGGCAGAGCCAAGCACAGGTACCACACAGTGGCCTGTGAAAGAGGCAGAGCCTGCTGAGCTCCCAGGGCACGAAGCTTTGGCTGAAGCCCTGTGGTGTTTTTCGCAGCACTCACACGCTGCAGGGAACAGCCCGGGAAACAGGGGTCAGTGCTGCAGACGCTGGCTAACGCTGCTGGCACAGCATCCCCCTCCTGTCAGCCGGGTGGGGGCTGCTTCCTCCTGTGCCTATCCCACCTGTGGAGAATTCTGTATCACACCAGCATCACCAACATGGTCAAACCCCTGTGTGAGCCTCTTCCTCCCCCTTACCTTGCAGATCTGCCCACAACAACAGTGGCCTTGCAGAGGAATGTGGCAACCACGGGGGGACACCACTCAACCACAGGTCGGGGTGAGAGCAGTGACATGGAGCTCACAGTGACAGGTGAGTGCCCAGGCCAGAGTTAGTCATCTCTGTTGCAGGAGAAGACCAAAGCAGGGAGTTTGCTCTTCCACAGCAATATCAGACACCTATACTGTATATCAATTACGTCTTGATAGTTACCCAGAGAGGCAACACCAGAGGCTGGCACCCTCCCTGCTTGAGAGTGTGCCTGATGATGGGAGGGGGCCAGAAAATGTCCTCTATGTCCCTTTGGGACCAGAACTGTTGAGGTTGCAATGCTTCAGTGGGAGGTTGCCTGGGGCAAGAGACCTGGCACAGGGCTCCACACGTCAGAGAGTTTATGGTGCAGCTATTGATTGCAAAGCCCCCCAGACCAGCCAGGGAGTCACCATGGGAGAGTGGGAGTGAAAGAGTCCTCTGGAAATCTAGGCAAGTGCCAGCAGGACAAAGTCAAAGCATTCCCAGGCCATGCTGTTGCCAGGCATGATGCACCATATCAGCCAGGGCTGCCAGGAACCTGTGGGGTGATGGTCAGGGATGGGGACAGGAGTGTCAAATGCTGCCCCAGGCCTGCTGGCAAGACACACACAGGATAATAGGTGAGTCTAGCACTGGCAGAGCAGACCCCATTTTCCCGATGCCTAGGGCAGCTCCCAGTGGGGCTGCAATGCATCCACCATTCTCCACTGACATCTGGTCCCCACGATGCTGGTCTCCAGGATGGATACTGCTCCAGTGAGGCCTTTTACAGATACAAGTGAGTAGAGTGTCATGCTGGAAAACACCAGATTTGCCCTGCCAAGGGCAGGGCGGCAAACACCATCCCAGACCAGCTCCACATCTGGCTGCTGTGCTTGTGGCAGATACGGCTGCAGGGAACAAACCCTGGCATGCCAAATACCAGGTATTATCCAGGCAGGACTGCGCTCCTGGCTCCCGCCCACACGCCTGGTGGTGGGAGCTTTTGCAGCCTGAAGCTTGCTGTTTGCTTCCACGCAGGGATGCCCCATCCCTGGAAGCATTCAAGGCCAGGTTGGACGGGGCTTGGAGCAACCTGGTTGGTGGAAGGTGTCCCTGGCCATGGCAGGGCGTGGAACGAGATGGGCTTTAAGATCCCTTCCAAATTGAACCCCCAAGTGGCCTCGGCCCCGCCTTCGGTTAGGATTTAAAGGCCGTCCAAAGCAGCGGGCGACTGCCGGCTCCCGGCCGTGCGGCGGGGCCACCCCCGTGTCCCCCGGCCGCAGTGACAGCGCTGTCCCCCCGCAGGTTCCCCGCGGGTCGCACCGTCCCCGCTGCTGTACGGACCGGCGGCCGCGCTGGGCGGCGCCGCGCTGGGCGCGCTGCTGGCGCTGGGGCTGGGCTGCTGGCGGCGGCGGCGGAGGAAGGAGGGTGAGCAGCCTCAAATCCAGCCGGGGGCGGGCGGTGGGGGCAGCCCCGGGAGGAGGGGACGGGGCGGGCGTGCGGGCGGTGGAGGGCGCGGTCCGAGGTGACGGGCGGGCGGGACAGTCCCATCCCCATCACCCCCATCCCCAGTTGATTCCTTCCAGGGAGAGGCCGGTGGGAGGGTTATTCCCTAAACGTGGGAACACCCGGAAGCTGGGTTTTGTTCTGTGACTCATAAAACAAGTCGATGCACATCTTAGATTCTTTTTTTTTTTTTTTCTTTTCAGAACCTCTCTATGAAGTTGCTTTGTGAGTGGAATTTTCTACTTGGGACATTAACACTGAGGACACTGTACTGATGTCTGCTCCTAAAAAGCCTCCTTGCTCAGTGAAAAGCAAAGGTTTATTTGCCTTGCAGAGGAAGGATCGGAACACCTTGACAGTTTAGTTAGCAACATGAGGACTTAACACATGGTCACAAGAGATAGCCAGACTGTTCTTTAATATGGTAGAAAAACAGATACTCCGGGTCCTTTGCTGTGCCTGGCACATGCCATGGGAAAGCTCTTCTCTGTGGGAAATTCTCACCATTATTTAACAAAGCCAAGGACAGAAATTCTCAGCTCTTCCTTTAAGTTCCCTCTACAGATGCCTTTCTCTATAAGAAACATGTCTTAGTGCTTGCCCAAGTATTACTTTGCACAGTTCCTGTTCACATATGATTATACAAACACATCTTCTGCCTTGTCCTCATCTCAATCTTCAACACCTTCATACTGCTTTTCAACTCAGAGACACACCATAGCCATCTGTAGCCATTTTTCCCAGTTATTCCCAGTATTTACTTTCCAAAGGCTAGACTGTCTTCTGGTAACTTTAGAGTATAACATGATAATGCCATGAGAGTTTATAGTACCAGTATTAACTGTTCAGTGCTTCTTTTTGTGTGTGTAATTACTTTAACATCACTTTCTAGTGTCTTTCAGAGCCCCCCAGGCCCTCACTAGAATAACATGAATTTTGCTGCTTCACAGATTATGTGGTAGATCTTGTCTCTGACTAGGATGTAAATGAAGTGCCATCTGCTTTGGTTGTCCCTCTCACTCATGTCTCTCTTGTCCCAGCCGCAGCACTGCAGAGGTCGCCCTGCTGCACACGGAGGTGGAAGTCCCTGTTAAGTGTCTACACGAAGAAACGTGCTCTAACACTGAAAAGACCACCATGAAAGACAGGAAAGGTCCTGAGTATGAGAACCTTGTAACTGCAATGGAATCACAATATGAAAGAGAAGGAATTTAGTTGAGTACTGGCTTTTCCGCATGAGCAGCTATGCAGGGCTGCAGGTACTGAAGAGTGAACTTAACAGAAGGAAACTCTTCCTCCTGTTGTCCCTCTGCTCTGCTCTCACTGCTTGCTTTAACCTAGAGGAGCTGCATAAACTTTTGGTCTTTGGCAGACCAGGCCCTGCCTGTGGGACCAGAAACCCCCAGCCAACTGTTTGTCTACACACTTCTAATGAGCAAGTCGTTTCTGAGCAACCTGAAGGACCAAGGTCAGGAAGAGAGGATCTGAAGGAGTGGGAACATGACATTCTTTAGCCTGTGAAAAAATCCAGGATTGACATACTGGGTGCAATGCTGGCACTCAGTAACACTGGCAAGCAGTACTCGCCAGTGTGTGTTCCTGTTAAGACATCCCAGGCTGCAAGGAACCAGGACTGTGCTGGAAATGGAGATCCTCTGGCTTATGCAGCTCAGAAAATACTGGTTGTACATCCTGCCTGTCCTTGAGTCTTTCTTTTTTTGTTACAGCATGGTAAAGGGACCACAGAGGGGAGGTTAATGTCCCAGGGATGTTGTTTTTGCTATCAGACTGCAGCTCAGTGCTCAGGAGAGAGAGGGGATGAGTCTCTGAACTGTCACACACTGGTTTTCTCCTGGAAAACCAGAACTGATGTTGAAGGAAATGCTGGCATTTAATTTTTACATTATGGGGGCCAGAGGCATAATAAAATAGAGAGAAATCTGAGGCATTTGGATAATGATTAAGTAACTTCTCTGAATACAACAGGCTGACACCAATTTACTCTGTGGGACGTAAGTCAGTCTGTATGATTACTAATGCTGACCAATCGTGCAACATGGATGCTGTTCCTGCCTTCAGCTGCAGTGCATTCCCTACAGTATGCTGTCGCTCAGCAGCCTGATTTGCCTCGTCATTGTTAATCATTTGTATCTTGTCTGTACTGGAGTGCTGCAGTCAGCTCTGTCCTCCCTATCTGTCCTTCCAGCCAGCATCCCTTTGTCCTGCAGGCTTGGCAGGGAGGAGGAATGCCTCCTGGCTTTAGCAAACCAAATTTGTAAGAAGAGTTACTGGCTTTTATTAAATCAGTGGGTGCAGCAAGGAAAGCATGGGGAAGCAGCTGAGCTCAAGTCACACACACCCTCCCTGCTTGGCCCTGACTTCACCCACAAGGCTTGTCTCTGCTGCCGTGGGTCATCGCTTCTCAGGTCAGCAGCCCAACAGCAGGGTCACATTGCTATTTGTGGCCTGAGCACTGTGTAGAGCCACACTTTTACTGCTCTGAATTTCAATGATGCTTCTTCTGCAGTACATGAGGTGGGCAAGATCAGAGAAAAAAATCTCCTGCCTATATTGTGAGGGCTTCGCAAACACAGTGACAGCCATGCAGGCAAGGCTGTGCTGGGTGTCAGGCTGTGCTCCAGGGAGGCAGCCAGGGTCCAGTCTGTCCCTGTGGGACCCATGGCAGCCAGCCCTGAAGACCCCATGCTGCAGAAGCTGCTGGCATCAGCAGTTCCAGCGTGGTGCGGAACAAAGGAGTTGAGGGGAATGGGGAGCTGCAGCCACACTCAGGCAGGGCAGTAGCATATGGTGCAAGTTCAATACTGTGTGGGAAGGGAACTGAAAATTTCTCAGCTTCCCCATCCTTACCTCAGCAGATCTAGGCCCAAAACACATGACATGGCACTCCCCTTTCCCCCCCAAATGTCATCCTCATTAATTTTCAATTAGCTTGGTGTTTTGTGCAAGTTTTCCTGCTGTTACAAGCTCTGAGCTCCAGGTTCACTCATTGACTATGTAACACCATGATTTTTCAATCTTGTGATTCCTCCCAGCACTGATCTGCTCTGAGGAGGTCTGGACACCTTCCTCAGGAGACATGAAGCCTGGGAGAAGCTACAGAGGAAGAAGGCAGCAGGAGTTAAGAAAGGGGGAGCAGATGCTCCAGATAGACCAGCCCCCATGAACTCTGTGTTGTCAGTGCCTCTAGTTAGGGCAGCAAAAGGACTTTGGTCACAAGTAGCTGAACAGTGGAAACATAAGAAGCCTGTCTCCAGTGCTGAGGTGTTTTCCCCTGTGCAGCAAGAATGTGATTATTTCTTTATTTTACTTTTGGCATGTTTTCCATGTTTGTAGTAAAACCTGTTGGCAACAACATTTTTCTTCTGGAAAACACAGAAGGTTTTGCTGTGTTGCATCACCATCAAACCAGAAAACTTCTCCTTTCCTTGCACTGGTCACTCAGCCAATGCTCATCTGCTGAGCCCTAGCTCTGCTCCAGAACGGAAGGAAAAGCTCAGCTCCTACCCTGAAAGGACACTGCCTCCCAAAAACACTCTGTGTCAAGTGGCCAGTTCCATGTCATGAGACTCACAGTTCCCCTTGCAGTGCCTGTCCCATGGAGGGGACTTGTTGGCTTTTGTGCCTGCTGGGTTAGTACCATACTTCAAGGAGCAGGGAGGTGGGAGATGAAGTCCCAGAGAAATTTGTCCCACTGTAATTTGGTGCTTGTTCTTGTAAGACAGGAAGGGGTTTACTTTCTTCCCCTTCACCCCAGTCATCTGGAGGGAACTGGGGGCTGAAAGGGAGAGTTATCTAAAAAGCAGAGGGCAAACTACTAAAAGCAAAAATTGAAAATGCATGAGAAAACAAGAATGAAGGGCATAAACGAACACTTCACCAGCTGTGGTGCAAAGGAGGTTGGGTCTGTTGAAACCTCGAGGTTTGAGTGACAGCAGGGCTTGGGGTTGACATGGCTGTATGCTTCATGGAGGATCCACTGTGGACAAAGCATAGACCTGGCTTTCTTTTGAAGCTAACCTCAGTCATAAAGGTCAGGGTGATGTCTGTGAGTCATGAGGAGGTGCTTGAGAGAGACCATGGGAATGTGAGTCGTAAGGAGTAGGGCCATTTCTGGACCACTTCTGGACCATGTGTGTCCAGAAGTGCACAAGCTATTCACAGAAAAAAGCAGAACACAATTTGCTTAGGCAATGATATACATTCATGGGTCCCGGCTTTGTACAAACTCCAACTTCTTCAAAATATTTACTAAGAAATAGTTGCAACAAAAAGGCCAAAAGCTTAGTATTGAAGTTTATTAGTATTCTCAAATATTGCAAAATTTGCTGGTGGTACTGTCCTAAAACTAGTCAGTAGGGTCTTTGGATTTTTTTATTTCTGAGTTTTCCATGTCAAATGCTTTCAGAGAGTTTGATTTGTCAAACTGGGCTGGATGCTGCCCCTGTCATTCCCCTACCCTGACGTATCTGAAATGCTACAAGTCAGTTACTGAAAACACTTTGCAATCATTACATCTTCAAGTGGGATGATTTAGAGGGAATTCCTTTAATTAAACAGTAGAATAGGCAACCTTGTTGCAAGTGCTGATTAGGAATAACCTTCCAAAGACAAGAAGTCTTCTCCAAACAGCAAGGCTCCCAGGAGGGGCAATGGACTCCATGGCCTAATTGAAAACAGATTGAGCAAACATGCATTTTTCACAGGTTAATGGGCCAGAGGGAAGTTAATCAGCAGCCTCATTAGCTTGTACTCCATATAAAAAAGATTCCTATATGTGCAAAGGAAAGATTCTTAATATGGGTAATGCTGACTTTACCCATGATGTTGTGATTATAGTTGCTGGGACTTGTTAACTGAGCTTAATTAACAGCTGGCTAGTTAATGCTGTGTAAGAGAACAGCATTGTATTTGGAAGCAAAGAACAAGGACCCAGGGCAAAATTCCCTGTCTTCACAGTGCAGAGGAGTTGCACCAGCACCACTTTTGCTCAGATTTACTGTTGGGAGGGATACCCTGACAGACACTTCCAAAACTGGGGTGGAAGGGAAACCTGGCAGCACAGGATCAGTCAGGTGTTCTGGAACAATGGTATGGGCTGTTCAATACCTCGGTGGGTTTCTGGAGAGGTGCCGAGCCTGGAGAGGAAGACTCCTGCCAGAGCAGGAGGAAAGGGCTGGACCCTCGGCATGGCGTTGCTCAGCAGTGCCTCACTTGGGGTATTTGACAAACTGACACTCTGCACACTGAGTGTCGGACTCAGCTTGTCAAATACACGCAGTGCCACACTGCAGCTCCCGGCGGTCACAGTGTCCTCGCTGGATGCCAACCTGGGCACACAGAGAGGGAAAAGAAGCACAGCAGCTGTTGTTAACTGCAGAGGCTTTTTCCAGTTAGCAAAAAGCATCATTAACCCTTCCCATATTTCCCCCTCCTACATGCTTTTTTGGTGAGAGAGAACCACACCAGCAGACACTGCCTTCTGCTGAGGAAAATATCCATTATATTAATTCAAAAGTCAGAAAAAGAAGTATAACTCTGCCCCTGGGCATGCACATAGGGGATTACCATTGACTCTGTTGCAGGCTCCTCCATTTGGCAGAATACTATAAAGATTATGATGCTGAAAGAAAACCAAGCTCCACATAGAGAAACAATGAACTTCTTCAGAAGTGAAGTGAAACTTTCTCTTCCGCTGACAAACTAACCCCCTTCTGCTACATTTCTAGCAGACAGAAAAAGCCTTTGCTGCAATATGTGGAGCTTTCCATATGCTGGCATAATCCAGCCTTTAAGGGTGAACATCATATTCCCACACACACACTTCTTGCACAAAGACAAAAGATACTGTTACTCCCTTGTTCTTTTAACAGGAGTGTGCAGGAAATGCAGAAATGCGCCTAAAGAAAACTAAATAACAAAACATACACAAGAGAAGATGTTGCACAGTATTACTCTGTTCTGTGTCCTTCTCAGATGCTGACTATTTAGCAATTCAGTTTAAAAACAGATTTGAAATTCTGATACTGTACAGCTCTCCCAGAAAAATCATACTGGCTCTTAATTCACACACCCATTCTGCACAACACTATTTATGTTATTCATACTCTTTCTGGACATGTCCAGATATGGCTGAGTTTTTAGCATGGCGTTTTAGCTTCCTTACCAGTCCACAGATTTTAATTTCACATGACCAGCATCACCAGTTTGTCAGAAAGTAGTAATGCTATTTATAATATATTTATTATTTATAATATATTTATAATATATTTTATGCTATCAATCTAAAATGTTTTAAATTATATTTTTGAAGGTAGACCATTAAAGACACTAAAGTAGAATTAAATTAAGTATATTATCAGCATCATTCAGAGGGCAGTTCATCAACCATTTGTATCTCTAACTTCTGTGACTATTTTACACAGATGATCATAGGATCCCATCTAATATCACACACAGAAACATACCTGGAAAGGGAGAGGTGAAAGCACAAAATAAAAAACAGTAATGGCAAATACATGTTCTCTGTACCCAGAAGAGAGTGGAGCAAGACTTAAGAGCAAAATAACAGCTACAGCTGTAAAGGTAAAATCAGTTGCTTGACTGAGTCACTACCTAGAGTTTGCAATTCTGGCATTCGCCTGTCTCTACCTTCGCCTTGGGTGCAATGTAGATAGTGACCAGTTCCGTGTTCTGGCTCCTCATTCCAAATGCAGTTCAGCCATGCTGGATAGAAGTATGTGGCAATGGATAAAAGCAGCATGTGCATGTCACGAACATAAGAAAACAGTGTTAATAAGCTGATTTAAGATCAGCCTATTGGAGTACATGTGAACCTGTGATCCCCAAAAGGACTCTAACCCATACCAAAATGTGGGGAAGCTACTAGAAAAAGACTGAGCAGGCTCTTCCACAGTTGTCAGTGACAAGATTGCCTTCAGCTTCAGTGCTGATGTCTAACAGGGGCAGATCTGGCCTTGGAGGAGGAAGAAGAAAACAAGGCAGCACTGCTTCTGCAATTGCAGCTTAAAATAATCCCCGCCATTGTGGCTTTCTGAGGGGAAAAACAGACCCTTAAAATGTTGCTGTGAGGGATAGATAAGGGGACACAATGGAGATAATTCTATCAGCAGATGGGAATGGAACTTGCAACTCTACCCATAGAGATCATATCTGATGTGAATGGATTTGTCATTGTCAGAGTTTCTGGTTTCAAGCTAAAGTGGGTATTTCCAAGTAAAAGCTCAGTGTTATAAAACTGAGCAATCTACTGAATACTCTGAAGGCAAAACAAGAATTTTTCTTCCTGCATTCTTGAGTCAGTCCCTTACCAAAGTCACAAAAAGTCCCCTCCGGGCTGCACATCATCCCTCAGGTATTTTTACAGGGCTGTCAGACTGTTCTGCAACTGATAATGAAAATAAATGAAAAGTAAAATTATTGGATAAATTTGACTCTAAACCTAATAACAGCATGCATCAAAGTGTGGCTGTGTGGTTTTCACATGCTGAGTAGCAGAGTGCTAGGATGCAGGCTGCAGCCATTTCAAGACATGCATTTATTATCCAGGATTTTAACTGGAATCAAGGTCATCTCTCTTTTCCACTTGGTGAAACACAAATCACAGCCTGAATTGAAAGTGAGTCCCCACAGATCTGTGGCAACAGGGTCCACTGAACCCCTGGCCAGCTGAAACTTTGGGTTGTGCTTCTCCTAGGAGCTGGAAGCCTTCATCATAACAGAGTAAAACAAGGCTTTGCTCATTGCAGGCTTCCACTGGGTGCTGTTCTGCTCTGTATAGGACCCTCCTATGCCCCCAGCCCTGCAGTGGACACTGCAGGGAGCTTTGCCAGACAAATGCTGGCTCACTCCAAAGCCCCCAGGAAGGGCCTGATAAGCACCCCATTACCTGGAGGTCACCAGCCTCACATGCTCCCACAGCCCCTGCAGTCACCTGAGCCCCACAGGCCCCATCCCTGCACACTGGACTCTGTCCCCATGGCTGCTCATTCTCCAGATGCCCAAAGAGGAGAAGAGGGGTGTGCGGTAAACTTTCATCTGCTGTACAGAAACCATCGGGACAGTGAGAAATGAAGAGCACACTTCACATAGCTGGGATAGGGTCTCTCCCTGGTTACACCCTCCTCCATCTCACACCCTCCCTTGTTCGTTGTTCACTGCCCCATCTATGACTAATTTAGATCAAACTCTCCCACTGCCAGCAGCTCAGAGGCAGCATGTGTGTGTGTGAGAGCTGAAGGGGCACACACACATGCACCCTGGTGCCGAGTAGGGCTACATATCACTGCTAATCATAATTCATCCTCATCAAGGAGCCGTGGTCCAGAGCACAGTGCTCCCTGGCTGGGACCAGTGGAATTCCATCCCTGAGCCTGCCCTCCCCAAGCACATGCGGCCAAATGCTACCTCATCCCTGAAAGGAGGCACCAAAAAGCCCCTCCGGCTTAGGCAGACACAGCCCCATCACCAAAGGGAGGCAGCCCAAACCCGAGCAAGATGAAGACCCCCCGAAGCTCGAGGTGTATCACAGCGTGGGAGGACCGCTTTCTTCATTGCCAGGAACATGGACACCCCGCGGGTTTTGGTGTCCCAACACTCGTGGTCCTTTGGGACCTCCGAAGGGAGAAACAGTAGATGAACCCCGAAGGACAGATCCTCCCCTGTCCCCAGCCACCCCTTCCGCGGGCAGGACGGGGACCTGGCACCTACCATAGCTGGGCCATCCTGGCCCGCGGCAGGCACGGCCGGCAGCGCGGGGCCGCAGCGGGGGTCGTGCAGGAGCGCGGTGGGGGAACAGCCCGGGCACACAGCTCGGTTTTGAAGGGGCTGCTCCTCCTTCAAGAGGAAGCTGCGAATGGGGAAGATAAGGCTGAGGTTAGATAACAGGAAATGTCTGGATGTGAGTGACAACACATCCAGGTTGTGAAAGCAGCTCTCCCCATCCTGCCGCGGGGCACGAGGCTCACGAGCGGGGTGAGGGCGAGTACCTCGGCCTCTGCCCAGCGCAGCCACGACGCCTCAGCGGGCCGGGCACGCGGGGCCTGCGGCCGATCCAGCCGCAGGCAGCACACGGAAGGGCACCTGGGAAGCTGTGAGCAGCCACACCGACAGTCCCAAGTCCAGCCGCCTCAGGCCATCCATCTCACAGTGGTCAGGCTCTGCTGCCCTGGCTGCTGAGGAGCCATGCAGAGGGCTGTGAAGGCTCAAACAGCCAGAAGGGCTCTGCTTCAAGACACAGGCTCATGCTTGTACTGTGCACAGACGGGTGGATCTCTTACCCTGAGAGGAATCTGAGTGAGGTGCAGGGAAGCAGGGTTCTGTTCTCAGGGGTGGGCTGATGCTTCAGCCATTGCAGGAGGTTTTGCTCCAAAAGCTCCCCCGGCAAGGCTCACCTCGCTTTTGAATTCACGGCCATGCCTCAGTTCCTCTGTTCCCTCACACTCACGTGAGTAGACAGGTTTTGCTTTCCCAGTTGCAGCACCAGACGAAGGAGCTGGCCCTGCTTCTGTGCTCCTGCCGGTCCCTCCACACACCCTCTGGTGTTTGCTGAGGTCCCCATCCCTTGTCTCTGGAGCATCCACAGTGCCTGCACAGAGAAGTAAACACCAGTGTTAGTTTAGAGTTGTAACCAAAGCAAGTCCCACAAGTTTCTCTTCTCCTGTCCGCCCCCCCCCCCAGTACAGCCCTCAGTATGCAGCACCCAGCATCAGTGCTCTTTTCATCCAGCCTGCCCGGGACCCAAACCGGCCAGCACAGCTGTGGGAACAGAGACCAGCAAGCTGCATTTGCCCAGCAGCACAGATGGCTATGCAAGAGCAAAACAAAGTCAAGCAAACTCAGGAATTTTAGAGACATTCCTCATCTCTCTAGGCCAGTATGGTACACTGTATATTTTGTAAGGCCAGAATTTATTAAAAATATTTTGCTCTGTGTCTGCACTATCCCAAGCATGTTTGCCATCAGCTAGCCCTGACCATCAGCTAGCCCTTCCTTTCCAGTTTGGCCTCCCTGCTGCTGTCTGGCTCTGCAACCAAATCCCACAGACACCCTCCGGTGCTGGTGGCTGAGGCCTGACCTAATCCAGCAGCTTTCAGTTATGTTATCAGCATGCCAGGACTACAAACACAGACTTTATGTTTCTGCAGCTCTGATCAAACCCCTAATCTGGAAAGCACTTACTTATGCCTTCAAGTAACTGAGCCCCTGGAAACACCCACAAGGTACTCCTGAGGCTGTGTGCAGACATAGTAAGACCAGCCATCCTGCTAACAGTCAAACCCATCCCCTATGCCCAAGGAAGAGTTAGATAATTAGGAATACAGTTACTGTCCAGTTCCTCTTTCATTTGCCTGCATTTTAAAATATACAGTAAAAGAGGAATGGACAGGTCTGGGTGGTTTTGTTCTGGTTTTACTTTAGTTTTAACTGGGGGAAAGAAGTATGTCTGTTTATGTAGTCTATGTAGTTTTTTATGCAAGCCAGCATGAGCTGCAGTCCATGAAGGCTTTCTAGCCAACAGGCAATCAGAAACCTGAGACTCATGAGCTGGGGCAGTGGGAGATCAAGCATCCTCCCCCAGCCAGGACACTCCGCTTTGCCTGCACCCGACCCCAGTCCAGTCCTGTGGGCCCATAGTAATGTCCAGGGTGAAAGGCTCTCAGAGAAGCTGATTTCCTCTATATTTTGCAGATATCACCACACTGCCCTACTCTGCGCAACAGCCTTGAAATCGCACTCAGCATTTCCCAATGAAGTGAATGTTTTCAGTGCACTTGCACTGCATGCAGCTCTGTAACTTGCTCTGGGAAGAGGAAGAAGGGAGGTAGAGAAGCTGTGGGGGTCACAGACTGCCATCAAATAATGTCTCAGAGGCTTCTGCATACTGCTCCCCAACTTTTCTTGGAAAACCACTTGAAAAAAACTGCATCCATTTGATTAGTGTGCAGCAAATTCTCTCAAACTGTAGTCTCAAATTCTTGTACTTTTTACCTGCCATAAAGTAGGACATGGAGGATTAGCAGGTTTGTGCTGGACACAGAAAAACTGGGACTCATTTAATACCAATGCTGCTGTGTGCAGATCAATCCACGCAGACATGAAATAAAAAAAGACATGGAACTCTTGAAGCAAGTCCAGAGCAGATCCACAAAGTTGATAAGAGGACTGGAGCACCTACCCTACAAAGACAGGGAAAGAGTTGAGGCTGTTCAGCCTGGAGAAGGGTGCATGGAGACCCTATAGCAACCTTTCAGTATCTGAAGGGCCTACAGGGAAGCTGGAGAGGGACTCTTCATCAGTGAACTGCAACTGCAGTGACAGAACAAGGAGTAATGGGTGCAAATTGAAAGAGAGGAAATTTAGGCTGGATACTAGGAAGAAATTATTTACTGTGAGGGTGGTGAGATACTGGAACAGATTGCCCGGGGAGGTTGTGAAAGCTCCAACCCTGTCAGAGGTCAAGGCCAGGTTGGATAAGGCCTTGAGCAACCTGGTCTAGTGGAAGGTGTGTCCATGCTCCTGGCAGGGGGAGTTGGGACTAGATGATCTTTAAGGTTCCTTCCAACCCTTAACTTTCTATGTTTCTATAATCCAAACTGACTTAGCCAATGCCAGGTGATTGCAGAATCTGGCCCTTGGTCAGCATGCCTTCAGAGCATGCCAGGAGATTTTAGACTGGGATGGCTCCTTGCACAAATATCTTCAAAGCCAATACAGCCATTTGATGAAGGAATTAAAGCTGTGTGTTACCAAGTCAGGCCCAATTCCAGTCATCAGTGACTGTCTTCCATTTCAGTTTGCTCAGTCAGTCCAGTTCTGCCATCCAGCAGCATCTAGAATTAAGTCCATCAGTTTTGAAGCCACCATATGAAGGGATGGAAAGAGAAATTATTCATACATCAAATTCAAAAATACCAAACCCCTCTTCCAAAGGTTCTCCTCGCAGGTGAAGAATACTATTATTTACTCCTGCTCTGGCTAACTGTTCAAATTGTTTTCCTTCATCCTTAGTTCTTGGAGAGCTTTCAGACTAAATCTCAGAGAGCCAGTTGCTGCCAGACTTTCTCCTGACCTTCACCTGCCTTGCCCTGCAGTGAGGTGTTAATGACCCAGGCTCTAACAAAGCCAACAGTGACCCCTCCAGCAGTCAGCTCTAACAAAGCCCGCAATGACCCTTCCACCAGTCAGCTATAACACCCCCCTTTTCAGTTTGTCGAGATATGGGTGAGCTTTGACACTTCTCAGCATTACAGGTGCTGCTTGGGAGAAGCTGTGGGGCCCAGTGTAAGCCCAGCATGAATGCACACGGGCGAAACAGTGAAAAGAAGGGTATTTATGTGAGCAACCACAATGACCATGTGAGCGAGGAGAGGAGGAAAGGGGAGATGATGAGCAGCCTTGAGCTGCCACTGCAGCACTTTCCTGTGCCTCTGGAAGCATTTATGGTGCTGGATTCTCCAGGGAGCAAGATGGGGTGAGTGTGTTCACAGTTCCTTCTCTCCAGAAGATGGCTGATTATGACAGCTTAGCTCTAGGCACTAAAACAACCTGCAACGGTGCAGGAAAATGTCACAACTATTCCTCAAAGGCCAAGCTGAGCTGTACATAATGGAGGAACTCATTTGGGAGATCCTCCCAACACCTTGGTCTTTAAGCCTCACAGGTGGGAACTGGGCAGGGATCTCTTCAGCCAGCAAAGTTAGAGATGTTTTATCCTTACCACCAGCCCGCGTCTAGGCACAAGACTTCTCGACTGCCAGGTCTTGTCAGCAAAACTCACTGAGCTGAACCCTGCCTCACTGGCCAATCTGAGCTTTGAATCATGTGAACATCTTGTTCCCATTTCCATTCTTCACCTTGTTCAGAAAAAGAAAAACAAATCAACATTCCACATGGACCTCCAAGTCTTGCTGTCAGTGCCATCCTCCCTTCCTGCCCTCTTTTCAGGCAGGTGCACAGCAACAAGAGTCAGAGGCTGGGCTCCAGCAAACAGAGGATATTTCTGTTCATGGCTGATTATGTGTTTGGCACATTTATTTTAGACCTCTGGTTAAGGAAAAAAAAATAGAGAGACAGAGGGGGGGGGGGGAAAAGGCAGACACCAACCAGGAGGTTCAAAGCTGTTTTTCTGATGGACAGTGAGAGATAAGAAAACCCCACTAACTGCCACAGCTACTGAGTGACCCAAAAGACACCCTGTACCTCATACACTATTAAGAATAGCATACAGGGAACAGTAGTAGTGTTGATACTTAGTTGTAAAGAAGCAGCAAAATAGCACCAGCCAGAGGTCAAGCAAGTCCAGGTAGCTTCGATTTATTCTTATTTAATTTGAATGAGTACACCTGGATTTTTATATGAGTGGAGGAAAACCAGACTTCCTTTTTTTCCCCAAGTCATACCATGAACATACCTGTTCAGTTGAGACCAGTTCTCTGCTCATAGGTGCTTGTCCAGAGATTTTGCTTCAAAATAAAGTTGTATTGCAGCCACCTATCTCCTTAATTCCAGCATATCATTAAAAAATAAAGCTATATTTTCCCATATTTGCTCCCTCAAAGGACTATCTTTTTTCTTGCAGTAATTTTATTACATGGAGTAAAGTCTTACTCTAGATGTGAAAGATTGATAGACTTTATTTCTTAAAAAATCAGGAGCTATGGAGCTGCTTTATTCACTGCTGGTATCAGTACGGTTACTTCATACCCATTATCCCTGAGAACAGAATCCAACCCTGGAACTCTAAAAAGACAACCCTGGATTCATTTTTTATTTTCATAAAAATATTTAACAAGCATTTAAATTGTCAGAGAGAGGATTGTGCCAATTCTTTTCCATAGACAATGAAGGCAGAGAGCAATAGTCCTTCTGACACTCATCGCTGTCTTTTACTGAACATGCAGTAACTGAAATTTCTCTTCTCTGCATATTACTTTCAGAAACAACATATGAACCTAGTTTCTCTGCTGCTACTTTCTGGAGATCCTACCAAATTACTATCCTGGGTACAAAGCCCTGCTGATCGTTACAAGGCATAGCAGGCAAAAGCCGGAGGGGAACTCGCACACTCCTGCTCTGCGACTACAGTCTCTATGCTGTGCCAGGCTCTCTCCCACATGGGAATACAGCAGGAAAAGCAGCTTTGCCGTGGTGCTCTCACACTGCCCGCCCATTGCTCAAGGGGCCAGTGCTGGCAAAAGCAATTGGCAGTCGGGAAAGAAAACCACATCAGGCCTTTCATGTTTGGAGATACCACTTCTAAAGGCTCCTAAGTTACAGATAACTGGAAACCGGGACTGCAACTAGAGAGATACCAGTTGCCCAGTTCTTCCATTCTTCCTTTAGCATCTGCTGCTGGTGAACCCCAAGTGATAGGGTGCTGGGTCAGCCAGTCCCTAGTCTGATCCTGGGCAGATGTTCTGCTCTTCGGTTAAGCCTCAGAAATGACTGCAGAAACAGCATGGGACCTACATACCAGGAACACCTAAACACCAAGTAGATGTGTTTATCGGTCCTGCACTCCAGAGACAACTGCTGCAGTGTCACAGAGCTGTCCCTTGAGCATTGACCACTCTCAGACCCTTCACTTTGGGCTTCCGGGAGGAGGCAGATGTGCAGTTATCGCTCACCCCCTTTCTAGAACACAGAGGGCATTTCGACACCGCTGCCTCTGCTTGCAGAGTCACTGTCAAAGGGAAGTACATGACCGCGGGGCTCCAGCTCGCAGCTCGCCTGCTGTGTTGCTCAACAGTGACAGTTGGGTTTACATCAGCCACCCTTCTCTGTGGCAATGAAGTGCTTCCCCAAGACCATTGTAACAGAACAAAAGGGGTTTTCTGTACAACACACCTTTGTCTCTCAGTATATGAGGTATCATGCTGCTAGGCCACCCTGTAACCATTACATCAAACCTCCCTGTTTGGGACACAGATGTTCACAGACATTGTGACAAAACATCTGTCACAGCAGGATCACCTGCTTCATCAGACCTTTTCAGAGTGGCACAAGAAAAGCCAAAACAGAATTGTGTGGGTTGGTACAACTGCCAGCAAGTTTGCAAAAATGGGAGCCTGGTTTTCATAAGCATTGCCTTGGCTGCTGCAAGGCTTCTCACCCTTCCCAGGAGGAAAACTGTACTTTGAAAGAAGACCATAGCCCTCATAACTTGGGCAGCCTTTTCTTTTCTTTTGGATTCTTAAGACATTATTCATTAAGTCATATGCCTTCACACTATAGCTGAACTGGGACAGACACACCAAAGAAACCAGAATCTCTCCAACACCTGTTATCTATTTCCATCACATCTTCCTTCTTGTATTGGAGCTGTTGAGACATTCCAGGGTGTTTTGCAGTCCAGTGAAATTCCATCAGCACACCTCTTCCCTCTGCAGTGCCTCATGTGACACAGCCTAGAGCATCGATGCAGGCCGAAAGGCCAGCATGTAGCAATTGGGGATTTCTCCCCCTTCCCAAAGCAGCTGAGTTGTTTCACATCCTTTACTCAGTCAGGTATGAATCAGAGATCCCTTCAGGCAAGAGCATGGAAATACAAGGAAGGAAGGTTTTATTGACCCTGATGGCCTAATCTTATCCCAGGATGTGAATGAGCTTTAAAAATGCTCAGACTGAAAAGTTCAAATGTATACACAAATGTCTCTTTCCAAAGCAACTTATGGCACATTGCACAAATCCAACAAGGCACATAAAGTCTATTTTAAGCTGCACCCCAGCCTTACCCAGACAGTGAACTTAGACTTGGCACTAAGAAAGACAAGAAATTGCCCATCAGAGCACATGGCCTGAGTGAGGTGTTAAGTGTCAGAGCACTGATTATCTGCTGAAATGCCCACAGGCAAGGAGTCAGGCCATCCATCTGCCTGTAGGGCTGATCAGAAGGACTGGCAGGGACACAGCCCTTCTCGTGGCTTCCTGTCAAAGGCTGAGCAAATGTGAACGGTGAATGTTGAATCTTAAACCTGGAGCAGACAGGGTAACGCGAGGCACGGTCACTTCTCTGAGCAGGTAAATACCCAGCACAATGGGCAGGCTGTGCACGGGTCTTGTGCTCGGGCTGGGACACGGCTGCTCCAGTAGTGTCCCGTCGGGATAGCCCCAGCCTGGAATTCGGCAGGCCCCAAAGACAAGTGTCATTAAAAAGCTGTTCTGAAGTGTATCAGAGGTATGTGTTATATTAAGATTTTACCTAAGGATTTGCAACTTTTTAGTAGATACAAAGTCAAATTTAGCGTGACTGGGCAAGGAAGGGGAGAGACACACAGAGGGAGAGACGCTGCGCTCCCGAAGTCACCGGAACACCGACGAGAGCGGCGCAGTCTCCGGAGGTTGCAGGGGAGAATGAGCGGCCCCCGACCTCGCAGAGCCGGCTCTCGGGACCGGACCGGGCCGGGCTCCCCCAGCACAGAGCGGCGCTTGCTCAGGGCAGGGCCCGGAGCTGAGGGGGGCCCTGCGCGGCCGGCGCTGGGGCGGAGCGGAGCGGTCCCCGCTCCCGCGCTGCCTGCCGCGGCCGCCAGGTGTCGCTGCCGCGCTGCTCCCCGCCCGGCCCGGCTCCAGCTCCAGCTCCAGCCCCGGCCTGGCTCCGGCTCCGGCTCCGGCTCCGGCTCCAGCCCCAGCCCCGGGCCCGGCCTGGCTCCAGCTCCAGCTCCGGCTCCAGCCCCGGGCCCGGCCTGGCTCCAGCTCCGGCTCCGGCTCCGGCTCCAGCCCCGGGCCCGGCCTGGCTCCAGCTCCGGCTCCAGCCCCGGGCCCGGCCTGGCTCCAGCCCCGGCTCCGGCCCGGCTCCGGCTCCGGCTCCGGCCCCGGGCCCGGCCTGGCTCCGGCTCCGGCTCCGGCTCCGGCTCCGGTTCCGGCTCCGGCTCCGGCTCCGGCTCCGGCTCCGGCTCCGGTTCCGGTTCCGGCTCCGGCCCCAGCCCCGGGCCCGGCCTGGCTCCGGCTCCGTCCGGCCCCGCGCTGCGGCCGCCGGGAGCGCCCCGAGGGACCCGCGCCCCCCCGGGGCCGGCAGAGC
Source organism: Corvus cornix cornix (assembly GCF_000738735.6). Taxonomy (NCBI): domain Eukaryota; kingdom Metazoa; phylum Chordata; class Aves; order Passeriformes; family Corvidae; genus Corvus; species Corvus cornix. The sequence continues at coordinate 1,328,023 of NC_047058.1, read as the reverse complement.
CCTGCGTTCCGCGGCGGGTGGTGCCGTGGAAGCTGCGTGAGAACATTCTTGGCGGTCCTGGGCTCGCGGCCTCTCCAGCGAGAGGACTGCTGGTCAGAAAGGGACAAGGACGACTTTCAGGTGGGAGGGCGAGTTTTATTTTTAAAATCCGTGTAAAAATACTGCAAATAAAGGCTGAGCCGGCTGACGGGCCCGGAGGCTCATTCGCAGCCAACCCCGGCCAGTCCTGCTCAGTAACTGCAGAAAGCTGCAGGACCGGAGAATGCCTTGTTCTGGGAACTGCCTTCCTGACAGGCCTGCTGTGGCCCTCGATATCATTGTGCCAGCCGCAGCTTTCTGCTGGGACCCAGCTGAAAAAGGAAACTCTGCAGGGCCTGCCATTGTCAGTAATGGCAAGAACCTGGTTCTTGTCAAATGTAAACAAACTCACACTGTGCTGCCTGCTATCTCCATCCCTGTCCCAGCACTGCTCCTCAAGCACAGTGTGTGCTCAGGGACTGTCACCTAAGTGTTTCTGGGTACTGTGTGCACACAGCTGATGGCAAACACCTGCCATGGGCCTGATTCCTGGGCACAGGGCACTTTGTGCATCTGCACAGGGTCACAGTGACCATCTTTCTCCCCCTGGCCTGACTTTGCATCCTTCAGCCTGACCCAGGCAAAGTTCCTCCTTGCTATCTGGCAGTCACAGTCCCTCAGGTTTTGCAGGTGTTTCCAGTTGGGATGAGTACTGTAATGAGTTTCATGCTACTAATGCCTTGAGATAGGGGAAACTTGAGGAACAAAAGGGATGGGTGAGTGACAGACCATGTCACACAACCAGCATTGGGTGTGTGGATGTGGCATTGGTCAGGGTGCAAGTGAGTACTCATCACTGGAATGTCCTCCAGGAAAGGGGCCTGTGCCAGGCCTGAGAGGATGTGAAATGAGACAAGGAACTGAGCTGACCCACAGGCAGCTCACATCCTGAGGAAGGGGAACCAGCCTCAGGGAAAGCAGGGACAGCGGGTTTGGCTGGGCTGGGAAGAGTGATGGAAGTTGCAAACCACAGTGCAGCTGGGGCAAAAAAGAAGACATTACTACTCTTCAAGGACACCTGAGTTGAATCATCAAGAGTACCTGCACTTTGCAATGGGAATTGGAGTTCCTATGGGCCTGTGGTGGGGAGAGCCAAGGCTGATGCAAACAAAATGTCAGTGCCTGCTCTCTAGCTGTGTGGCCATGCCAATGTGCCTCACTCCTGCAGCAGACCCAGAGCTCCCTGTGCGTCTCTGCAGGGCTCTGACTCTCATCCCTGGGGTGCCACAAGCTTTCCTGCTCACAGCTACACAGAGGTCATTCATCCCCTTTGAGCAGCTCCCAAGTCACACTGTTACTGGTGCAATGACGAAAATGTGGTTTGCAATGTCATTTTCTTAGGGAATGAAACATTTTATTTCTCTACTCAGGGACACATTTTTTCACTTTAATCAATCTTTGGGAGATAAATAAAAGTATATATGCATACTGAGTGTGGCATGGTCCTTCTCACATTTCCTTTCATTTATTTGGTGAAGTGAGAGGGCTCTCCAGTTTCTTTACATATGTAACATTTTTCACTTGCAAAAACATGGGAAGAATAAAATAAATGCATATTTCAGATACTTTCTTATTTCAGCCCTTGGTTCTTAGCCTTTTGCATCATGTGACCATGGGAATGATAAAAAATGTCTCTTACTTCATGTGACCTGCGAATTTGGGGTTCTTTGTCTCTTAAACCTTCTCTCAGTTTACACAGACACACACTTCCCTGCATGTACAGTGTGACAATAGCTTGAAAGCAAGTTTGTCTTCCCCAATTTTTTTAGCTCACATAAGAAAGATTTGGAGCATTTCACTTCTCACAAAGTCCTGGCTTTAGTCTCTCATGATCTTGCCACACACTGACAGCATTTCACCAGTTAGACCGTGCCTATCCCAAAGCTGCCACTTTGGGTGGGTACCTGCCCAGCAGCCCTGGCCATCAGCATCAGCACTCGTGCCCATCTCTCCTCTCTCTCCCTTCCTTTGTGCAGAGCAGCAGAGAGCTGCAGGGTCTGAGGAAGACAGCATGTCTGAAAGGGGCTGGAGTCCTCTGGGGCCTGAGAAGCCAGACATGGAGCTAGAGCCATGGCAGCCATGGAAGCTCCTACCAGGGTGACGGGGCAGTCCTGCCAGTGCTGACTGCAGCCCAGCCTGGTGCTGCTGCTGGCAAACTGCCTGCCCACCTGGTGAGAAGACAGGTCCTGGTGGGACCACTGCAGTGAAAACTCTTTCTAGCAGGAAGAACTTGAAAGACACAAACCCCTAGAACTTTCTGCATTTCAGCTGTACACCCAATTTAAATGCATTAGCAACAACGTTTGACAAGGTCCAGTAAAGGCTTAAGTGGCACAGTGGGACTGCTTCCCATTTTCTTTCATTCCTGTCTTTAAAGGAGAGTTTTTCTTCCAGCAGAAAAGCTTCTTCCCTCCTAACCTGCAGCCCACAGCATGGCACAGCAGTGCCCTGTGGAGCCTGGATCACAGAGTCAGCTAAACAGCCTGGTGCCCTCAGCTGGCCATGGTCCAGCCAGTGCCACCCTGTGGGGAGCACCCAGCTCTGCCCACAACTCTGAACAGAACAGGCCATTCCTGAGCCCCAGGATCAAGCAGCATGAGTTTGGTTGTGTCCACATTACAAAGCCCTCGAATCCACATGTGAAGCCTTTGTGTTCCTAAAACATAAGCCTTAATTTTTCATGTGTTTTTTTTCAGTTCAAAGCACATGAAAAAACACATCCTGTGCTGCAGTTCCTCTAAGCAGTGTTTGCATAGCATGAAACTGTACGCTTGCCCATGCTGCCTATTGGCAGTTGTTCCTGATTTATGATATTTTCCAAACAATGTTCAGGCATAATTTAGGAATATTATTAGCAAAGGCTAAAATAGTGCCAGGGTGTGAGCTAATAATTAAGTAGGATAATGTGTCAGTGGTCTAGTGCTGAAGCTCTTAAGCTGAGAATGTTTTGTTCAGCAGCATAGCCACAGCCTGGGAGTCAATGGAAGCTAGAGGGATGTGATCTGGGAGGTATGTAGTTTATACACTGCTCTGCCAACTGGGACATCCCATAGCATCAGGAAATCTTGGTCCTTCCAACGCTGCTCTGTTTCTTCTTTTTCAGTGACCATCAGCTGCCATACCATAATTCAAGAACTGTAATATTTATATTCTTATATAAATAATCACAAAATCAGTTCTACTATGAAGGTTGTTTTGGCTCAAAAGAGCAAGAACGTGAATGAAGTCTTGCACACTGTGTAGGGGTTCAGGCAAGAATGGGATGCAATGGATGTTCTGGGTCTGGAGCAAGCAGGGGAGCAAGCAGAGAGCAGGAGGAGGCTTTTCTCCAAGGAGAGTGACAGCATCACAGGTAACATTGTGGTACCATGCTCAGAGATTGTGGATACTAAAGCAACTGGGATCAGGGCTGCATGCACTGATAATATGGTTTTGAAGGGCTGCCTTCTTCAAATGCCCAGCAAACTTCTTTGCTCCTGCTATTTGTAGGGAAACAAATACCATGGGAGCAGTATTGGGATCAGGAAGGAATCAATGTGGATTATTCCTAAAATCAGGGTGGTCCACATTTCCATGGAAAAGTAGTCAAAAACATCTCAAGGTCATTAAGTTAAAAGAAAGCATTTAAGAACAAAGACTTTTAATGTGTTTTGAAGGACATTAGAGTCTTTTAAACAGCTCATTTTCTTCTCTTGAGCACAGCAGAAATTGCTCATAGTCAGTAATTGATCCAATGCACTTCACCCTCTGCAAGTTTTCTGTTCTGACACTCGTCCCCACCATTTCCTTTATTTACTCACTGTTTAAAACAGAGTCACAGAGTCCATTTTTCTGTCCATCTGAGATCACATCCTCTGCCACAGGCAGCTCCCAGCTCAGGTGCACTAACCAGCACCTGACCTTCCTAGTGAATACACCTGGCTCGGCTAGGGTGAGACTGTTCCAATGAGATGGCCACTGCCAATGGACTGCTTTATCTGCTGCCCTTCCCTAAATTAGTATTTGTTCTCAGCAAGCTTTTACATTATTTCATTATTTCTGAGATGTTTCTACCTGACAGTTATTCTAGGGACTTTTGATGAAAAGTGAGGGCAGAAGAAAATCAAACTGTAAGACCACAAAGAGCTGCCTGTACTCCATGGCACCTCTTCCAAGCCTCACATCTGGGGTGGGAATATTCATACAAGTGGAAAGGCACTTTGGCCTAGCAGAAGCTGGGTCCCTGCAACACATTCCTGAGCTGCAGACCAAGCCCAGGCTAATATGATTTAAGTGGCAGGGCTTCCATCCCCTCACACTGGGAAATGCTGCCAAGGTTTTATGAATCTTTCTGTTAGGGCATTTTTCTTACTAGGTTTCAATCTTAAGTGTTCTTTTGCAGAGTTTCATCCCCCTAGTTTCAAACACAAGCTAAAATTAAGAAGAACAACATGAAATGAAGCCGAGGAAAATGCATTAAGTGATGTTTGCAGAGTACATAGATAGAAGGAGACAAAATGTCCTTGGGAGAACAAAGAAATTGATTGTTAATAACACATTTCGTGATGCAGACACCAAAGAAGTTTTATAACTGCTGTGAGGTCCCCATGTGTTAACCTCATAGTGCAGACTTGCAGAGTGATCAGAGTAGCTCAAGGTAGGGGATTACAGGGTGTGCATTTGGATCTCATGAGTTATCAAGCAGCCCTGGGCCTGTCCTCACACAATCAGGTTATCTCCAGTGCTGGGCATCCCCACAGGAATCTTCTGGACCTGCTGGCTTGGGGAATGCACAGGCAAGTGAGTAGCTTCTGGGAGCAGGGCTCAAACTCAAGAAAAGTGCATTAATCTGACTCTTAAGTACCTCACAAACTTTGTTTGATTGTATGAGAGCCAAACATGACGGAGGGAATTTTAGTGATGCCTGCACTGAAAATGGATTTCTAGCCTAAACCCTGAGCAGAAGATCCAAGCCCAGTAACATCTGACAGTAGCTGTAATTGTTCCACATATATTTGGCAAACAAAAGAGTGTTTTAAACTTATTTAATTCTTCCTGCTTTTTCTAATAATCAAGATGAGAGCCATGCTGTGGACAGAAGGAAGGTCAGCAGAACCCCAGTATCTGTCAAGTGAGAGAATTAAGAGCATGGATAAAGAGGAGAGGTTTGATGAAGGTGATGGGAAAGAGGACAAAAAAAAGTTTATACCGAAACTCAAAAACGACAAATTGAATGAAGTGAGGATTTCTCAGTGAGTGGAGCAGCACCAAAACAAAGTCTAAACATGCTGGGACATTGGACCAGTCCTGAAACCTAAACCATCCAAATCACTTCCAGCAATTTTCCTTTGACAGCTTCAGCTACCAGGGGAAAGAACTGGGCAGCAATTGCAGAGGAGGAGATCCAGAGAACCTTGCAAGCAGGTACAGCACAGATGGCTGTGAGCTCTGTATCTTTTAGGTAATGTATTGGAGTTCTAACAGCAGCAACATATATAACAAATGAGGTCACAGACTAATATTATTACAAATTCCACATGAATTAATCATGTTTGAGCCATGATACCAGAGGATTGGTTAGTGAATTATCTCTGGGACTCCCATCTCTCTGGCACTTGCTCATAAGCCTGTTTCCTGGGATGGGGCATGTACTGTTTTCTATCAAAAGAAAGCAAGAATTTCTTTCAAAAGCAGACTCATTTAGTCTGAGTTTTATTCTTGGGTAGGTCAAGCTTTTGTAGTGGAAGCATTCCAAAACTGCAGTATGATAATTTTTGTAAGGCTTTATGTTGGGTTTTTTCCCTCCTTTCTTTGCAAGATACTGTAAGGACCCTGGGAAAGTTTCCCCCAGCAGCCTTCTGGTTTTGAGATAAATGTAATCTCTTTATGAAAACACACACTCACATAGTTTACACCAGCCTTGTGCTGGATGTGGTGTTCACCATAAATCACACAACCTCACTGCCAAACCAAGTCTAAAACAAAATGAAAGAAATTTCTTAGTGAATGTCCAGCTTTATTTCTGTGCTTTAACAGCAGGAAACTCATGTGAAAGGTTTTTACTAGTCCTTGCACCCAAGAAGAAGCTTTGGGAGACCTCCAGATAAAGGTTTTCCTGAATAAATAGACGTAGGTTAGCATACATCAATAAATAGAAACTCTTATTACTATGAGAAGGAAAATCCATGCAGGTGTGGAGCTGCTTGGGTGCCTGTATGTGACATCGATAGGTCTGGTCATGGCACTGGCTTCCAGCGTGACCATCCTCCCTGATGCTGGGTGGCAAGGAATGAGAAAATAAAGAGAATGAGAACTTTGACCAAACTACTGGCAATCAGAGCAGTTTCTAGTTGACTTGCACATCATAACAAAAGTTGAAGTCAGGTTAATGGCAGTGGGTTATCCATGGGCTATTTTTCTCAGTCTGGTCATCCCAGAATCACTGCTGTGCTTTACTTTGCAATACAAAAGATGTCTCTGTGGCTCACATGTAGCAGCAGGAAACCAGCAGGAAAGAGTGAAGATTCCACAAAAATTCTGCCTTTTCCTGTATTACTGACTGTGCTGATGCTTTCTCTGTTCAGTTCTTGTTTGGCTCCTGGGCACTCACCCAGATTCACCCTCCAGCAGAGACAAAAAGTGCCATTCATGGACTGAAAATTGGAGCTTCGGTTCTGGGTAACCATTTGGCTGACAGATGTTTCTGCTTGCCTGTCTCCATCATCATTTCTTCTCCTACTAATTCCTATCCTAGGAAGTGTGTGGCATTAGTGCAAAGAAGGAAGGGGGGAAACCCACAAAAAATTAAAAACATTTTAAAAGCCTTGGGGTGTGAATTTCCAACCTGGAATCACCACCTGGCTGGTGATGTCGTGAGGGTGTGCCTGCACCTCCAGGTCTGGGTGGGAGCCTGACTGCAGTGGATATTTCATGCAAGTCAAAGGCACAAGTTACACATCTCCCAACTCTCGTTTCACAGGTCAGGGAGTTTCAGCAGTCCAACAGTTCAGAGAAATGCTGTCTGACAAAATGTGCAGAGTTGAGCCCTGGTCCTACAAGGAGGAGGGACACCTCTGTCCGTGCAGAGGTGTCGCCTGTGTCCAGGTCTTTGAGCTAAGACAAGAATCTTAATGAGGGCTGTGGTAAAGCAAGAGGTCAGTAATGTACTGGGTAAAGCTCAGGAGGAATTCCACTTTCTTCATTCCTTGTGCTGATCAGATCTCATTTTTGCCCCCTTCAGTGAGTCCCCGATGGATTAAACTGGCCCACAGAAAGGAGGCACAAAGATCAGTGTATTTTGTCTTTTGAAACCACCTTCACACATCTCCTCACAAAACCACCTTACCCCCTAACAGCTCCTTCCTGCCAGAAGAGGGCCTGGATGTGGCCCTCCCAGTCCTTGCAGACATTGTTGAGAGCAAGGCCAGAAGACAGAGAGCTGGGTCTGGCAGCAGTGTGCAGCTCCTCACATACACTCTCCCGACACCATCCTGCTCACACCTGCTCACCACCACCCCCTGTTCCTGCTGTTCTCCCATCAGTGTTTCCTTCCAGTGTTCCCAAGCAACTACTCAGGCAGTACTGTCCCTTCCCAGCCCTGTAGGCAGTCTTGGTTGCCAGGGTGAACCAATGGATGAGCTTTAAACAGCAGAACAGAATAAAAATTGCTTCTCCTCAGCAGTTTCCCCTTCCCCGGTGCCCCCACACCCCTGCACTTGCTGCCATTGATGTCTTTCTTCTGACACCCAATCAACTCAGGCATGGAGAGTGGAGAGTTTCAGAGAGACTCTCACGTCACCTTGTCCCTTGGACAAACCTTGCTCCTGACAGAGCTCCTGGGCTCTGCTGTCCCCTCCTTGCCATTTCTTCCCAAGAGTTGTGTGAGCTCTCTTTGCCAAGGTGATGAGCATCTCCAGCCAAAGTCCTAAAGCCCAAATGGAAGCCAAAGTCCCCAGAGTTTATTTCTCTTTTCTCCTCTGGTTTTCTCCTTTATCAGCAAGCAACAGTTTCCTGGTGAAGATGGGCAGAAAGAATCAGCAATATTGAGCAAACTAGGAACACTTGTTCAGACCAAATGCCCCCAATATTTCCAGCAACCATAGCCACCTGTATCCAGTCCAGAAAACCTGAAAAAATGTGAGAAGTCAAGAGACAGTAACTTTATATATTTTAATAGTTTAATTTCAAGCTACCCAAGGTTAAAAAAAAAAAGAAAAATAAAAATAAATATAAAATAGGTTTCATTTGTTTGTTTTTAACTGTTTGGTTTGGTTTAGTTTTGTTTCTTTTCTGAAATGTTTTGGCCTTTGTGCAGGAAAGTAAGAAAACAGAAACAAATATGTTATTGTCTTTGTTCATTTGTCATGAGAGTCACAAAAATCCATTTCTGAGATTGTTTTATTCCTAAATTATGCCTATTAACTGTACAGTGTCTCATGATCCCATAAAATCCTTGGAAATACAGACAGCAGAAGAGCTGCTCATTCTGTCCAAATGCCAGTGTGATGAGCGAGGGTGTCACATGACTGACTCATCACCAACTCGGGTGGTTCATGAGCCTCATTCTCTGACCCATCTCATGCACACAACTTGTGCCTCACGGTGCCCCAGGACTTGCACAACCATGGGCTTTTATCTCCTGGCAGTGTGATGTACCTCTCTGTTCAAGGAGGGATGATGGCAAACTTTGGTATATGGGCATTGCTGCATCTTAGTAGAAATATTTTGAGGATTTCTGTCTTCCTGGAGAGCTCTCTAAGCTGCTCCACCTTTGGAAGCACAGGACGATGGTGCTAGAGAGCAAGATTAAAATCTTGGAACTCTTACATGCGCTTTTACAAAAGGAGTGAGGTCACAGGCAAATTAATAAGCTTGGAAGGAGACTGGGGCTGTTTCTAAACGTTTGTCATTTTCCTATGAGGGATTTTTACCACCTCAATAAGCAGCTGTCCAAAGCAGGAGGCAGCTGGGGGAAACACTTTGATGACATTTTGGCCAATCTGGTCCTGGTGATGCTTCTAAGGGTGAGACAGTTTTGCAAAGCTCCTCCACCCAATTCAGAGCACTGTGACTAACTCTCCTGCATACAGCCCATTTCCTCAGAACAGCAATCACAGGCTGCAGACAGCAGCCTGGTCCTGCCCCAGTGATGTCCTAAGAACAGCCAGTGCAGTGCAGCATGTCTGAGGGAGCCTTAACATGGGTGTGATACCCTGCCCAGGAATTCCAGTGTCACGAAGTAATTATTTGTAATAACTCGGAGTAACAATTTCCATATGTAGGACTCAAAAACAAGAACTACAGGTTAGGAGACAGATACAGCTTGTTAGATGAGAGCAGGATTTCCATGTCCTTTAAAATAAGATCTGTCCTGTTTTCTGTTTTGGTCTCCATCACCCCACCAAAATAAAATCAGCTGCAAACAGATGTGTCAGTAAGCAGAGCTGGAATTATTGCTAGAGGTGTGAGGTGGGGAGGGTTTGACTCGGACTGAACTCTCAACACCATGATCGTACTTTACTGATTAAAGAGCCTGAACAGATGTGCTTTTCACTTCCAGTTTAGATGAAAACCTTGACCAGCTCCTCCAGGTTGGCAAGTTTGGTGTTCAGGCTCTTTCAGGTCTGTCCTGAATGTGGAAATTCATAAACAGAGTGAGAGGGACACAAGAGACAGACACAAACTGAGGTCTCCCTAAAAACTTCCATGCAAAGAGGCCTGTGTGCTTCCCTGCATGGAGGAACGAGATCTTCCTTTGCTCGTCCCTCAGAGAGTTCCTTTGTCCATCTGGGCAGAAAAAGCCAGGAAGGTGAAGGTTAATGCCAAGGAGGTTATTTTTTCTCCTCAAACCCCCGTTCCAACACACACACACAAACACACACAGCGTCTGGTGCACACACATCCTGGAGCAAGGAAAGGAATTCCCTGCAGGACACAGGCCAGGCCCTCGGATGATACCGGCAGCCAGTGCGTCCTTGCCCTCACCCCACAGAGCCTTCAGCCCTCCCCAGTGCTCAGAGCTGGGTCACCAGCCCCACACACAGACCTTGCTCTGTTCCTCGGCACAGCATCACCCTGGCTTCGGCCTGCACAAATCCCCTGGCCCCCAGCCAGCCCACAGGGTTTCTTTCCCCCTTTCTCTGCCAAAGCAAATTGACTTGTGACACTTTCCCTTATGTTTTCATCCTTTAAAGGGTGGAAAGCTGAAAGCCTGGCTTCACTGTGTTCACTTCCATGCCTCCTTTGTACTCTCCCACCTAGATGTTAAATAAGCTCTTTCAGGGAGGACTGGCCATTGGAGTCACTGCTCAGCACTGTGGGCAGAGGGTGCAGCATGTGCCTGTGCACACACGTGTGCTGCACCCACTGCCAAGCACACGCCCAGGGTGCCCTCCCTGCAGCCCAGGGGGAACAGCGCTATCCCAGGAATGTGTCCTGGCTCCTTTTGCTCCCACCCCCCAGCATTTCAGCTCCCTGGGCCTTGGCCATCCTGCTGTTTTCATTTCAGAAAAGCATATAACCTAGTTCATCCCTTCTCTGATGTAATAGAACACGTTGCGGGTTTTGACTGAAAGAGAAATAAGAATTTTCATGCCCTGTAGATCAAGGATCTTATTGTCCTCTTAAAAAAGAAATTATAACCTTACAATCTCAGACAGGACCTTGTGCTGACAAGCAGATATCTTCTACTTCCTTCACTTTAGCGGAAACCTAATCCACACGTACACTACAAACTCACCTTCTCAATCATACATGGTTTGCAGCACTTTTCCCAAATAGAATGAGAAAAGGCTTGTCCATGAACTGAATGAACTCTGACTCTTCTACTCCTCTCCTTGAATGAGATTACGAGGCACCACCTCATGGCTTGTGCTTATGTAAAATATAAGACTGAGGTATTATAACAATCCAGTCAATAATAAAGTGATTAATAATAAAGGTGATGCCAAAACCATGTGGGATCATCTCACAGTTTGTTTTGCTAACAAAGGCACAAAGAATCAAACCCAAAGCCCAGTGGAAGGTATCTGTACACGTAGATGCTGTCCAGTGAACTTGGGTGTAGCCAGCAAATCCATTACCTGTGCTGTGACAGTAGCCAAGGTGCACGGTACCACATCTCATGCACAGGTAATGAGAACAGCGCCCTCTGCCAAGATTAGTGCAAGAAAGTGCCTTGCCAGGATCTCTTCTGCCTTGTTTTCTGGTGCAGCTTGCTCTATTACCACAGTAGTTACCAGTAAGACATTCCTTAGCTCTACAGTGCTTTGGTGAGGGCATCTCAGCCCTGTTTATAACAAATTCAGTGCCTAGAGATAAAAGAGCCACAAGACACCAGAATGTGCCATCTGGCCTTGGGAACTGGGAAAAAAAAGAGCTTATAAATATGCAGGAACCTCCCTGTGTTACTGGGACCACATGGCAAGAAGACAGAAAAACTCAAACATATACAGAGAGGAATGTCTGCCCTCCTCCCTTTCCATGTGCTTCAGCCAGGATGTTTGTGCAAGAAGAAAGCCAGTTGAACAATAAAACCCATATGTCAGATGTGGAAGGAAGTCTGTAATCCAACGCACCAAAGGAAAAGATTGACACAAGTTCATCCTTATCATAAGGTTCCCCTCTGCAATAAGGATGCACACCACAGCATCCTTATTAGGGGACCAAACTGATAATTGCAGCAGTGTGGCACTTGGCACTTCGAACTTTTCACCCAAGACTTGTGAAGCACTTTACAATTAAACCTAAATATATCTTAATATGAGACGAGAGAGGCCGTAAAGAGATAGCTTTGCTTATTTTGAGCATGAAAAACACATAAATCCATTACAACACAAACCAGAAGGCTCACCTGGACATGGTGTTTAATGAATCTTAATGGAATTATCCCCAGTCAGACTACAAGGCCAGAGGACTTGCATGTCTTCATGCTTAAAAACAGTGCTCTTGTGACCTTTTGTAGTTACATTTTTAGTAGTAGAAATTACATAAAACAATGAAACACAAGAGTCCTCACTTTAATAAGCATTATTAACACCTCAAAATGTGGAGTGGGAAGGAAAATATTGTGAACCAAGTCTGGCAAGCCATAAATGATGTGAGGTCTAGGCACTGAGAGGTTTTATATCTGAGTACTTGCAAATTTTCACCAAATTTTCATTGGATTTATTAGTTTTGGTTGGAAAAATGTTGGCCTCTCATCTGTCTGTGTGGCAGAGGTCCTTGCTAACAGGGTTTCCTTTTACATATAATGCAAAAGTAATTAAGCTCTTAATTAGTTAAACTTTGAACAAAGTTCTAGCAATGGCTTTCCTGGCAAGGAGAGTCAGTAGTTCTTACTGGACTGGGGCTGTCAGACGTTTCCAAAAAACAGCACTGAGCACCTCTCAAAGCCCATGACTACCCCTCCTGCTCTAGGGAGCTGACAGAGATGTTAATGTCCCAGAAGTGATACCAATGTGAGGTTTCTCTATTAAAACCATCTCCAGGCAGCAATCAGGTTTGCCACATGCCCATGGTCCTCATCACTCTCGCACAGCCATGGTGTATCAAGGGTCAGGGCTGGTGGATTCAGTGCCCTTCGCTCCTGCCGCTGCCCCCCAGTTCAGGAAGGGCTGTAACAATATCCCTTGCCAAATGTCTCCAGCCAAATGAGGAGAGGAAGAGGTTAGAGATACAGATATGGAGTCTTCAGGTTCTGTAGCTTCCCTGCTGTGTTTATTTGCTTCTGCATGTCTACAGCGAGCTTGAGTGAGTGACTGCTGCCCTGGCTGAGGAGTCAGCAGCTGGGGCTGTTACATTCACAGCCCTGGCACAGACCACCACAGGGGTTTGGCTTCCATCTGTCCTTTTGCCCGTATTTTACTTCCAGATTCTCCTTAAACTGGCATAAGCTGGTTTCACCAGCAGCAGTACTGAACAGGGTTTGCATGGTGCTCACATAGGGGGATCTTATGCCAACTTCATCCCAGCAAAATAGCACATGTATTTTACCCAGGATCAGGTGTGAAAGTGGCTGCATAAGCCAGTTCCCAGTGACTACCAGGGCATAATTTGTCTTTTCCATGCCAGAGTCTGATCATTTTGGGATTAAGCTGTGCTTCACTAACAGCTCCTGACATACTGCAGCACTGATTTCACTGGGTCCTTGACCCTGTGCAGCATCACTGATCCTTCATGAGCAAGGTACACCCTGCTAGCAAAATACAACAATACTAAAGATAAAGCAAGGAGCAAGTGTCTTGTAACACATTCCTCTGGGCTCTGTATGGAGCTGGCAGTGCAGTGGCGGGGTCTGGGAATTCTGGAGATGAGGAGTAAGGGAAAACTTAGATATGCTGTGAAAGGGCTGACGAGCTCTGTTTTAAATAGTGGGACTCCAATTTGTATTTGGTCTCTCATGAGTGGACAGTGGTGGAGAGCCAAAAGTGTTCCCATCTTATCATTGGCACGGGAGCTCCTTACAGGGAAGTCCTGAGTAAAGAGCTCAGAGACACTGCTGGAAATCTCTTCTAGTCCAGTGTGGTCCTGTAGGCTGCAGCTTGTCACAATACAGAAATGCTCTGTGCCTCCAAATTTGCTTTTCTAAGGGAGAAATGGGTTATATGGGCAGGGTCCTGCTTATGATCTTATTTCTGGTGGATTTTTTTTGTTATCTACTTCTACTAAGATTTACCTTTCAGGGTCAGTTCCTTGGCATGCACAAGCTGGTGTTATTTCTCTGACTGTACTGAAGCTGTTCAGCCTGTGACCTGTGTAACACGAGCTGGTGGTCTCAGATGATCATCACTGGTCCTCTCCAGCCCTTTTGCCACCACCCTCAACAAGGAGATCAAGTGCTTTACCACCCATAAAGACATTGACATGTCATTCTGATCCTCATCATGCTCATGCATTTTTGCAGACCAGGTGAATGTCCCAGGAAAGTGTCTGCTGGAGAACTCCTCGTTGAAGCTGCCTGTACCAGGTTTGTTCTTGCAGAGCAGAGCACAGAGGTGCTTTGCAAACATTCCCACAGCCCCTGAGCAGCACAAGGCATCTCACCACCACATATTCCAGGCCTGAGTTTGCCTCTTCCTCTGGGACCATAGGCAGGAAGTAGTAGTGTACAAGTAGAAGCAATTTTGGGTGAAGACAGCTCTCCCATGTTTTCTGCGTGGCTGCTCTGAGCAGGACTACATCCACTCTAAGTGTGTTATTGCAGGGAATAGACGGGAGCTGGGTGGGGCTGCAGGGACAATAAAAGGAAATGCGTCTGCTCTGCATATGCTCTGGAGAGGGAGGGTGCTAGTGCCAGGCAGGAGGGGATGTTGTGCAAGACAGGGTCCAGAGGAGAGGCATCTGCATGAAAACCAGAGCAGAAGAAAGTATTTGAGAGAGAGTGTATGGGTGGGTGGGTGGGTGGTGTCAAGGGATTGGGAACAAGACAAAAGAGGCTGTGTATGGCTGTGTGTGAGAGGATTGCGAAGACGAGATGAGAGGCAGAATGTCTGTGGGTGGCATGGAGAAGGATGCAGTGCCGGCTCTGTGCTGCCAAACAGAACACTCCATCCCAGATGCTCTGACCACCTTTCCAACCCCATCAACTATACCCTCATTTTACCCTGTTAACCCTCCATATCCAGTGTCCTTTCCTGAAGGAGAAAAATTGTGGTATAAGAGTCTGAGTAGGGTGCCAAGGTTCAGCAAGAGCTGTCCATCCCTTCAAGCAAACAAACATCATTTTTTCAAAGCTCCCTTGGGCACACAGAGAAGCTTCAGAGTTGCTGTAGTGTTAGGTCTGAGGGTCATTAGAAAAGAACCTCTCCAGAAATGTTTCTCCTGATTTTTGCATCAATGAGCCATCTTCTTCTTACAAAAAATATTCACACACATCAGTGTTACCACAGGGAAAACAAAAGCTTCATCCTTCATTGCGGTAGCCTTTCAACTACACTCCTCCCTACAACTTCAATATTTTGCAGTTCAAGTTTTATTTCTTCTGCTTAAAAAAAAAAAAAAAAAGTGGCTTGATTTGGAGACTGCTTGACCCACATAGCTTAGACCAAGTTGCAGCTGACCCCCAACACCCGACATTTGAAATCAGACCCCTCTCTAAGCCAGGTTCTTGAAAAGCAGTTGACATTGGCCAAAGAGATTGATAAATAAAATTAACAGGTTGAAGACAAAATAGAGAAAAAAAAAAATCAAGCTTGTTCATAAATATCCTTCAGAAAGTGAAAACATGGAAATAGTGACCTAGTGGGAGGCTCTACTCACAATTCCAGAGGATCATGGTAATCTGATATGTACACTGACTTCATGAGTTTGGAGCCCTTCTGAAGAGTCAGACCACAGCAACACACACTTTTTCTTAGCCCCTGCATGCCATCTCCACACCCTGCTGTTACAGCTCTGGTTTGTAAAGGGTTTCAGTTTGTTCCTTTGGTGGATTGTAATTGACCTGGATCAGCTTCAAGTAGGAGAAAAAAAGAAATAAAGACAAAAGGAGCCTTCAGAGGTCCTGAGCACTGTGCCTAGGTGGTGATATCATGGCAGTAATGACCTCAGAGGTGTGTTTGGCTTGGTTCAGATTCACAGAACTGCCTCTTGCCAAGGATATTTTAAGTGGGCCAGAAACATCTGTAAACACACCCATCCAGAAACACATGCTGTGGTCATGCAGTTACAAACACACATCATGTGTCTCACATCAATTCTTATGTGCTCCTCTTGGGAGATATGGGGTCTGCAGCCATAGTCACCCTGTCGGTGCTGTTTGTCCCACAGCTCAGATGCCCCAGCCCACAGCTCACAGGTGAGTGAACTCAGCCCGTCAGTTGTAACCTGTGCCATCAGTACAGATGTCTCCTGTGGAGTTCCTGATCCTGGATCCCAGACTGGGGATTTCAGGTTAAATTAATTTCAGGTTAAAATAATTTTTGGGTAAGCCATCTGAACTTTGCTGTGCTCCTCATAACTAATCCTTTTAAAACAGGAAGGAAGGTGCTTCTGGGGGTCCAGTTTGCCAGGATGAACATTGTGCTCCTCACAGCCATGGCTGTTTGATGGCTGTTGCTCAGAACTGCTCTCAGCAATGACTGCAAGGAGCTGTGGGTTGCCCCTGCAGAGCCCTCAGTGCTCTGCCTGCTGACATTCTTGGTGCTCAGCACATGCACTAGATCATTTTCACAAGCTGCTGTGCATTTCTCTCCAAACGCACATGGGATGCACTGATTACCTCCTTTTCCAAAGGCTAAATCATGTTCACAGGACTAAGGCTGGAAGCTGGCAAGAAGAACAACCCTGTCTGCATAGGCAGAGTGCTTCCATGGCAAAAACTCACACTCTCAAAAGCACATATTTTCCCATAAATGGCCAGTCACAAAAGAACCAGCAACCACGAGCTGATGCGGGCATAGGGAGGAGCTCTAATGTCCATTAATGATGAGGGAGCGGCTCTGTGACATGACTGAACTGCAGGATAAAATTGTGGGTGACTTCACAGCCAGTGCAATGCACACCAACGGTACTTGGGGCCCTCAGCTAGCACATGGGGCTTGGGACTTTCACCTGCCCCACAGCCCTTGGAGGACACAGAGCAATAAAAGACCCGTTTTAGCATACGTAGGTTTTCAGCAGCTCATGAACATCCAGACCAAGCAGCACACACCTCTGACTCCAGCCTCTCTTGGGCACTGACAGCATCTGATGGGATCCCCTGAGCTAAACAAACCACCTTTAAGGAGATAGAATGTACTCTATCAACCACAGCAACTCCTTTTTAAACTATTTTAGAAAATGCACAGCTTTAATCACCTGTTTAGACTATATTTCAAAAGCTTTGGCACACAGGGTCATAGAAAAGACTCTCTGACCCTGCCAAAATTTAGAGTATTTTCTCTTGAAATTACCCTGTTTCAGTGTACTGTTAGAGCAGATACCAGACACCACCAAGGTCTGGTCACACTGCAATATTTGCTGTCATCCTGAGTTTGCTTCCATTGAGTATTTGACCTCATATTTCCCATGTTTGGTCCCTCTTAAGAAAGGTTGTTTTGTTGGGATAGAATCCCAATAGGTATTTTCAAGTTCAAGGAAAGTGAAAAGAAACAAATCCAAGCCCCCACTGTGCAATCCTCCCCTCTGTACCAATACAGAGGCTGTGCTTTTTTTCAACAGGCCTCCATAAAGGAGAGATGAAAAGCAGAGTTCAGGACCAGGTCTGAAACCTGGACTTAATCCAACACCACTAAATCTCTGGCTGCAATGATGTTACATTTCAGTGAGACAGGAGGGTGGAACCTGGAGGGAAACTATTACCAGTGCTTGAAAGTTTCCCCTGAGCGTGTTTTGGGGCCTCTGTTAGAGCTTTGTAATGGATCTTACCTAGGCTTATTCTCCATCATTGCATGGGACAAGTCATTGCTGCTTCAGTGTTTCTGCTGGGGTAGTCTGCATGAGGAAGACTTCAACATCAGCTTCACAAAGAAGAACCCTCATAAGACCTGGCCTCTGTTCAGGAAAAAAAAGAAGTCACAGGTCTCTCAGCATCCAGGGAACTCCTCTCTTTCAGCTGCCTCAATGAGACCCAGTGTATGAGAGCAGAGAGCTGGGAAGGTGCTCTTTTCAGGTGGGAATCAAGCCCTGAGTTCTAATCTTCTATTCTACCTATGATTAAGCACTCCCAATGCAAATAGACATTCCTGCTCTTTCAAACCAACTTTGTGTCAAGCTATTCCCAGGCAGGCAATGACAAGAACAGGCACAGGAGGAGAGCCTTCCTCATGCCATTACCATTAAAGATCTGAAGACCTGTTCTCCAGCTCTTTTCCTTTCTGGTCCCTCCCACATCTCTGCAAAATTGTATAGAAAATACAGCTTTGCTAATCCAGTGGCTTTCTCCTCTGAGTCTGCAGGACTCTAAGTATGAAACAGAAGCAAGGCAAAACCCAATTATCACATTGATTAAAATCATGGCCCAGTCTCACTGTGTTTACTCATGTGATTAAAATTTCATTGAAATAAGAGAACAGGGGTCAACCAAGGAGTTATCCCACCAATTTCAGTATGTTGTGGATTTTTGCATGGGTATTTACAACTAAACTATGGTTTAACCCCACTGGAACTGGCTGGTCTTATGTACATGTAAATGCAAAAGATGAAATTACAAAAGCAGCAACAACTTGGCCAAATAACTTGGGCCAAAGCAGGAGTGAGGTGTTTTCTAATCCTGCTCGATGGATGAGCAGTGCAGCAAGACATGCTGTGTGTATGGCAAACAGGAGCACAGCCCCAAGCTGGGGGTAGAGGAAGTGTGTACCTGTGGGAGAACCGGCGTGTGTTGTAAATACATTTATTTCCTGACCTAGCAGCAAAACTATGTGTCACCCCACTCTAATGAATACTAGGCAAGCAGTGAAGAAACATATTGCTAATTGTGAAAAAAAACCTTTCACAAAGCAGCAAGTCAGCCATGAGAGGTAAGGGTCCTCAGGCTGAGGGTAAGAAAGGGCAATGACTGGCAACAGTGGCATGGGAAATGCATACCTGATGTGGGGGTTCAGAGCACTGTGACAAAAAATCCTATTATAAAACTCACTTTTTGTCCTAAAGGAGGAAAGAAAAAGGAGTATCTGCCATTTAGAAGCATATTCATTTTAGTAGCCTTCATGCTCTTCAGACATGCCCAATCATTGTGTGGAAATCCTGATGGTATTTTCAGCCCAGAATGAAGCTACAACACACAAAGGAACCAGGCAAACAGGATGCCAGCAAGCCTTGCTAAAGGAAACACCATGTAAATCAGGGAGAGGAGGTCACAATGACTATAGGATGTATTACTTCCATAGCAGGGGCCAGTTCAACCTTTGGCTTGAGAACAAGATTAAGTCTAAGCAACTGTGTTAAATGACATTGTGTAGGGAGGATGTCGTGGGCTAGCCTTCACACATCAAAGGTTACCATCCAAGTCACAGCACAGGAACACAGATTTTTTTACATATCTGACCCATGCCCCAGTTAACCCAATCCCCTGCTCTCAGATGTAGCCCATGACTTAATGCTTGAAGCATTAAGGTTAGGGTTAGGGTTAGTGTTAGGGTTAGGATTAGGATTAGAAAAGGAGGGTCCCCCCTGGTTTCAGCTCACTGACAGTGCAGTGCCAGACTTGATGAAGTGTCTTAGCTAGTTCCCACATTTGTTCATCTAATTAGGGCCACTGGACATCAGAGCATTACATGCACAGGTAGCAGCATGGCAAACCATGAGTCACGCAATGTGTTTGCAGCACTGTAGTATGGAAAACAAACCCAGGAGCATGGTGGAATTATTCGTTGATCCTGTGTGTTGGCAGACTCTTTCAAATAGTTTCTCTTCACTATCAAGTAATAACTCCAAAAAATAAAACAAGATATTCCTATTGGTTGATAATTTTTTTCCTTCTGTTCAGCCCTGGTCTGTCTGAGCAGCTCTGTCAGACAGAGACCTCATCACTGCTGCTCCCACAGCAACGTCATGGATATCTGACAGCAGCAAAGTTTCCAGCCCTGTCCCATAAACAAGCGGAGTTTTCCAAGCCCTTCCCTGCTTGCACTATGTTCTGAAACAAATCCATAACCAGCAAAGGAAACAATGGCATTGGAGTGGAATCCCTTGGCTTTTACTTCATTTTCTGATGTAAATGGAGCCAGAGGTGTTGAATTGGGTCCCTCTATGATGCTTCCCATGGGATAATGCACAGTTTGCATTTCTCCAAAGCACAACAATTTGGAATAACAGTTGTCAAGGAATTTATTTTGAATGCCCTTTTGAAAACAAATTCCAAAGTGTTGGGGTTTTATTTTTTGGAGGCTGCTGAGTTCTTTTTTAATAAGATTTTTTAACTCTAAGGGCTACAGTTGTAACAAGTTGGTTTTGATCTGTTTACAAATGGGCTTACCTGCTAGAAAAGGCTGTTTCAGTGGAGCACTGACATTCAGGGCCCCTTTGAAAGACACCAGGGACCTAAAGACCATTGATGCTGTCAGATTTCCAAGACTGAATTCCTCCTTATAATATCCAGGCTTGCAGCCAATTTAGCTGGCTTGGAACAGTTGTAGCTTTAAAACATGCTTGATGTGTATTCAGATTTCAAAAAGGAAAAAAAAAAGCCAAACAAACCCAGCATTGCAGTGATTCAGAAAGATACACAGATGATGGAGTGGAGCAACAAAGTCACAGGCAAAGCCAACACAAGCAGAGATGACCTTTCTAAATTCCACAGCACTAATTCTGCTCCTTGGAAAGAGTGCCTGAACGTTTGTACCCCAGCCCGATACAACTATTTCCTTTCTCCATATCTGATTCCCTACATGGCTGCTGTGATACCATAAAAAAACTAGTTTGAAAACACAGTGGGCTATTTATGATTCTTTTTTTTATGAAGACTCACTGTTCTTCAGAAACTGATCATTCATGGATGTTTCTTGGGCAGGAGGCAAAGAGGAGGGAAGATGATTCTCTGGTTAAGTTTGCTCAAAAATTTAGGAGAAATGTTCCCATTGTTACTGACGCATTTTTCTGATCTATAGCACACAGAATCCTGAATCCCCTTGCCCATGCAGTGGAGATAAAGGAACACAGCTGAAGTCCTCCCACTACCAGTGGGCATGTAATAAGCTTAGAGGCTCCAAAGCATTTTTATTTAGTATAATGAGTGTTGTTAAACTCAGAATTCAGAGGAACTTAAAACTGCAGGGGAAACATCTTCCGCACATAGATTAGGAAATAGGTACTTTGGAAAGAAAAGATCAAGAAGTTTTATCCATGGGAATCCTTTGGAAAAGGCTGTGCCATTTTAATTGTATTGTTGCTACAACAGTAAGCAGAACCATATTGAGACTCTGGGCACTAGACATGGAAAAATATGGATGAAAAACACTAACAAGCAGTAGTCTTGACTGCAGTCTTAAATTAGTCTGTCCCAGTGGTACCTTTTCACTTACAGGAAATGCCTCCTGAGGTATTTCCCAGGAGAATGAGAGCTGATGGGGAGGGACTGCATAGTTTGTAATGCTCCATGAATGTGTGCAGGGAGGCGGGGGGGGGGTGGGGAGGCGGGAAGGAGGAAGGGAAGGAGGGGACTGGCTGCCTTTTTTTGTATTTTTAAAGGCAAATCACTACTCTCATTTTCCGAAAATGTCTCTTATATATCTTACATTCAAAATTACTTGTAAGGGTTGTTTAAAGACAGAGGAGATGTCATCCCCAAAATTTCACAACTTGTCAAATCTTGTATGCAGAGAGAAAATAAAGATCAGACCACAGAGTACCAGATGGCAAATACAGTACTCCTCATATTTCTTCATAGTTTTAAAAAATCTTTTGACCTTCCAAGACAGTCTGTATGACTGAGATGTGGTGCACTCTCGTCTTCTAAACACATTTATTTAACACTTTGAGTAGTCGTTTGCAGGACTGAACCTGTGACGTGAAAGAGATCAAAATATCTTAATCTGGTTTAGAGTACATTTTCCTCATGTAATATATCCCTTTCAGCACATCTCCAGAGAGGGCTTTATAGGACAGATATTTCTCAAAGTGACAGAACTGTGAAAGTACAGGTACTCCTTGGTACATGCTTACCTTGGAATGGTCTCTCAAGAGGATTCTTTCTCAACACAGACTTCTCCATAGACACAAAATTTCTCTACTGTGCAGATAGAAAACTTTCTAAAGAAAACTTCCTACACAACAACTAAAACCTACAAATGGGGGTAGAAAGAGAATGCATTTGGGCCCCTGTTGCTTTTCCTGCCTTCTCTATGATAACTGCTCCTAGAAGCCCCACCATCCCAGCCCACTCCCTGGGTAGACCCCACTCTAGGCAGCACCATTAATGGAGCGCAGCAGGAGCTCGGGCCAGTCTGTGAGGGCTGTTACACACCACTCTGCTCTCTCTGGTATGGCAAAAATCCCCATGAGAGGAGCCTTAAAAGTCTTGGAGTGGGAAACAGAGCGCTCAGGTGCCCTGGTGTGCAGGAAGAGCGGCCTTCCAGAACACACGTGCCCGGCTGTCCCGGCTCCTGTCACTTCTTGGCTCTCCCACCGCGTTTGTCCAGAAAATCGATCTCGTAGCGTCACTTTCTGGGTCGCTCTTTTTCCGTACTAGCTCCGGGCTCCCGGGTAGCGCCCACCGTGGTCATCGCGGCCATTGCGAGCTGGGGCAGGGGCAGCTCCGGGGCGGCCTCAGAACCCCTTCATGTGCCCGAAGGGGGGTCCCGCGGGGCTCCGAGGCTCGGCCGTCCGGCCGCCAGAGCCGCGCTCGGGGCGGGGGCGCCGCGGCCCCGCCCGGCCCTGCCCCGCCCGGCCCCGCTCCGCCCCTCCCCGCGCTCACTCGCCGCCGCTGCTCCGGGACCGAGCGTGGGGCCGCCGCCGCCGGCAGCCACCGGCCAGCAGCCACCGGCCACTGGCCATGGGCCGCGCCGCGCCCCTGCCGCGGGCATGATAGCGCGGCCGCGCCCCGAGCTGCGCCGCGGGCTCCGCGCGGAGCCAGGCAAGTACCGCGGGCGGGACGGGACGGGACGGGACGGGACGGGACGGGACGAGGGCGGGTGTGCCACCGCCGGGGTGGCTGCGCTGCGGGTCGGTGGCGGAGACGTTCAGCTGTCGACGCCGGGGCCGCGGGAGGCTCCGCGGAGGCGGATCGGGAGGCGCTGGATGGGCCGGGGGCGGCGGAGGTGGGGTCCGGTGTGTGCGGAGCCGGGGTCGTGCCTGCGGTCGGGACGGGACTCACGCGGGACTTTGGGAGCGCCGGTGCGGTGAAGCGTGTTCTCAGAATCCCTGCTGCATCCCGCCGCTGATCCAAGGGAGCTGTCGGGGGTGCGTTATGTGTGCTCGTGTCGGGACAGAAGGACAGGCGCGATACCCTGCCATCGCTGCCTCATCCCTCTGCCTCCCCGGCAGCAGCTGCAGCCGCCCCTGAGGGCAGCTGGCGGCACCGGCTGCGGCCGGACGGGAGTGCCCGGGCTTTACAGAACCGCAGCTGTCCTTGGTGATTTTTCAGCTCAACAGAACAAACAACAAAATATCATATTAGCACTAAGGTTAGCCTGAAATAATGGAAAGCGAGAGGGAAAGCTGTAAGCATTTTCTAAAGTGCCAGTTTGAAATTCTCAAATGATTCATCCAACACAAACAGTGTCTGAGTGGAACAATTTTCTTTGCAGGGAGTTTCCACTGGAACAAATAGCAAGTTCTGTTTAAAAAAAAAAAAATTAAAAATTTGCAGCTAGTTGTAATACTTGTAATGCTTTCCAGGGGCTGGAGTGTGCCCACAGCCAGGTAAATCCTTGTGATCCAGAGTGATGGTTCATCGCAGCTTTTGCTGCCAGTTCTTTAGAGCCACTTGCAGTTTTTACCTATGAGCCCTACCTAAGACAGTGGTGGCTGGGTTTCCGTTTACCTTCTGACGTTATTCCATATTTACAATATTCCTTAACATTCTTTTTGCTAAGCGGACCCCTGCCTATTGATCCCTTTGTGTAACCCGGAGTGTTGCTGTGATGTGGCAACTCTGCATTATCTGCAGACGATGGAAAATGAGGGCATTTAACAGGGTGCTCTTTGCCTCAGCATCACAGCCAGTGTCTCACTTGCACAGCCTGACCACTAGGGCCATGAACACCTCTTCTGCAGGAGCATGAAGCTCTATATAGATTGTATTCCCCAGATGCACAAAGGAGGACCAGGCACTGAACCTCAGCCTTCCACTGATGCCGTTAAGGACCTGGTCATCAGTTTGTCGAGCATGACTTTCAGCTCATTAAGCCACGGGTACTTGATGGGTTATGTACAAATGGGAATGTTCCTGATAATCAGCTGCCAATGCCTCGCCGAGAGCTGGCTCATGCGCAGCTGCAGGGAAGTTCTTGGGTAAACTTCTTGGGCCCCTGGACTGATGCTTTCCTGTGCACAGCTAAAGAGAAGTAAAGTATTTAGTCTGTGAGCCAGAGAGAGGTGTTCAGGACGCTGTTTTGGTCTGCACAGACCTTTTAAACCTACCCCCCGAGACTGCAGCTGACCAGTTTTCTCCAAGATCTCACTGCCTGCACAGGCAATAGCTTTGTTGAAGCGCATCTATTTATCGCCCTCTAGTGAGGTTTTAAAAATTAACATAGATTCCTTCCATGAGGAAAATAAATATTAGAGTTTATCGGTTTAAGTAGATTTGGATTTTTTGAGAGTCAGTGGCTTCACGGAATCCCTCTCAAACATGATACCACACTTTGGATGGGTGGATAGCCTAATTTTGGATAGGCATGGAGATGT